>NC_140580.1:1149297139-1149996305 GCF_964204655.1 Triturus cristatus | reverse complement strand
TCGCGGGATGACGTTGCGGCAGCTACTTAAGACGCCGCCCTCGCGCGCTGTCAGTTCTGTACACGACTTTCCGCGCCAGGAACGCAGAGCCATGCAACATACTGACCACTGGTGTATTGAAACAAGGGCCCTGAAAGGGATAACCTTAACCCTAGAAATCAGTTCGCAGAACAGGGAGGATGGGTGGGGCGGTAAGGAATCTATCACTAACTAATGTCTCTTACAGATATATCGTTACAGAAGGTAAGTAACTTGTGCATCTGAAAGAGACACGTTAGTGATAGATTCCTTACCTTAGAATAGATACCCCAGCAATACCAACCCCGGTGGAGGGTCAGCGAACCAAAATCACACCAGAAAGTCACAGAGAGCAGAACGGCCAAAGAAGCCGTCTCTCCGGACTTGGCCGTCAAGGCAATAATGCTTAGTAAAAGTGTGCAGCGAGGCCCACGTGGCTGCCTGACAGATGTCTTGTAGGGGGGACACCACATCCCAATGCAGTAGTAGCTGCTGTCGCCCTGGTAGAATGGGCATGCAGCCCCACCAGGGGTTCCTTTTTAGCCAGAGAATAACAGGCTTTTATACACAAGACGACCCAGCGGGAGATAGTCCTCTTGTGTACAGCACGGCCTTTCTTGGCGCCTACGTAGCCAACAAAGAGCTGGTCATCCACCCGGAACTGTTGTGTGCGATTGAGGTAAAATGAGTGCGCACTTTTTGGGTCCAGACGGTAGAGCCTCTCTTCCTCTCTGGAAGGGTGCGAAGGCGGAAATAAAGTGGGCAGGGTGATAGTTTGCCCGATGTGGAAGGCAGTAACAACCTTTGGCAAGAAGAAAGGGTGAGTGTGGAGCACAACCTTGTCCGGATGAACAGACAGAAAAGGAGGTTTACAGGAAAGAGCCTGGAGCTCACTCACACGCCTAGCAGAAGTGATGGCAACCAGGAAAGCAGTCTTTAAAGTCAATAAACGAAGAGGACAGTTGTGAAGCAGCTCAAAAGGGGCACACATCAAATAAGTAAGGACCAGATTCAAGTCCCACTGCGCCATCACAAACGGAATAGGAGGGAAAAGGTGAGTAATGCCTTTGAGAAATCTACTTACGCAGGTGACTTGAAAAGAGGGCTGATGAGAGAGCCTGAGAAAGGCTGAAATTGCTGAAAGGTAGCCCTTAAGAGTGCCCAGAGCAGAGCCCTGCCGGGCCAAAGGAAGAAGGAATAAAAGGACTTCTGAAAGAGGGGCAGAAAGGAGATCTACAGCCTTTGCTGTGCACCATGCCACAAATTTGTTCCACCTGCAGGCATATACCGATTTAGTGAAAGGATGCCTGGCTGCCAGAATATCATCACAGACTTCAGGAGGCAAGTAAAATGGAATCAACTGTCGACGCTTAATCTCCACGCAAGGAGGTGGAGGCTGGACAGGTTCGGGTGGTGGACCGTCCCCTGCTGCTGCGACGGAAGATCCTCTGAAGAGTCAGTCGGATTGGGGGATCCACACTCATACCGAGTAGCTCGGGATACCAAACTCTTCGAGCCCAGTCCGGGGCCAAAAGAATGATTTGGGCCCGGTCGCGCCTGATCTTCTTCAGCACTCTGGGTAGAAGTGGTATTGGCGGAAAGGCGTACAATAGACCACAACTCCACTCGTGATGAAAAGCGTCGCCGAGCGAGTGCAGCTTTGGTAATTCCAACGAGGAGAACTGCTGATATTGCACGTTCTCTTCGGTGGCGAATAGATCTAACCAAGGCTCTTCCCACTGTTGAAAGAGACCTTGCGCCACCTCCGAGTGAAGACGCCATTCGTGATCCATCATGCACCTGCGGCCGAGTTTGTCCGCCCTGGAGTTGAAAGAACCTGCCAAGTGTTTAACCACCAAGGAAATGCCTTGACGCTCCAGCCACGTCCCGAGACGCAGAGCCTCCTGACATAGGGTCCACAACCCCTACAGTACCACATGGCGGTGGTGTTGTCTGTGAACACCTGCACTACTCCCCTTGACAGAGGGAAGGAATGCCTTCAGTGCAAGTAGGATCGCCCGGAGCTCCAGAAGGTTGATAAGGAGCCTGGACTCGGCCGGAGACCAGAGGCCTCTGATCTCCGCCTCTCCCATCTTCTTCCCAAACTGCTCCACTTTCTTGGATTCCCTGTCCAGAGGTGCGGAAGGGAATGTGCTCGGAGACGCAGAGACTTGGATAACCAAGCTCTCAGGGGTATGGTGTTGGGAGAAGAAAATGGCGTCGCCCGGGGCCAGGCGATGGTATCGGGCCACGTTCCTATTCACAGGAGCAGCTGTGTTGGGCCTGGACCAGGTGCACAAAAGAACGTACGAAAGTGCATCATTAAAGGGCAGCAGCAGCTCCGCAAAGGAAGCCGCCGGCCGAAGCACTTCTGTCAGGAGGTTAGTCCTGACGGCCACTGTAGAGAGCTCGAGGTGGAGAGCCTCTGCTGCCCTATGCAACACCACTGAATAAGTACCACCCTCCTCCGTAGCCACGATAGAAGGAGACAGTGCGCCAGGTTCTGGAGAGAAATCCAGATCACCTGCGTCCTCCAAATGCTCTGCCCAGTCTGGGTCTAACTCGCATTGGGCTGCGAGAGGGTCCTCAGACCCCTCCCAGTCCTTCCCGTCCTCCGTAATCTGCTGGGAAGGATAGAGAAAGGGATAAAAATTCCCCATCGGCGTCGATCGACACCGGTTCGGCACATCTCCATGTCGGGGTGAAAGCCGGGGACAACATCAGCCGGGGAGCCGCCCGACGCCGGCGGCGGTTCCGTAGACGTCGATGGAGGTCGTACGAGGTCAACCAACATCGGCTGGGATCCATGCATGGATCCATGGGGGTCATGCGGCGCCGAGGCTGGAGCCGTCGACGACGTCAGGCCGGAGCCATCCACGAAGAAGGGCGAGGACCCCCAGTCGGACCCGCTGGGTCCAAAGGCACGTCGGCGGGAAAGACGGAGACAATAAGTCCCAAAAACTCAGTCAAAAATTGACTGGGGGAACTGCTCTCCCGGATCTGCACTTGCTGGCGCGGAAAAAGAAAGAACCGACAGCGCGCGAGGGTGGCGTCTGAGTAGCTGCCGCAACGTCATCACAGCGATCACAACGCCTATGACGGAGGCGGAGCCGCACAACACCACCTTCCGAAGCACAGGGGTACTGCTGACGAAAACTTTCCGGATCCAGTCTGACGCCCGAGGGTAATTCTAAGGTAAGGAATCTATCACTAACGTGTCTCTTTCAGATGCGCAAAGACTGTTTGGTCGGCCCTCTCGTGCCGCCCAAACCATTCATGCACACTTTCCCTGTTCTCCATGCAAGCTGGACATGCCCAGGACCCCATTCCCTGGTTGAGTGTCGAACCAGGACACTCAAAACAAATCACAATGACCGCACCCGTGCCTGCCACACTAGCCGCCACTGCCGGAGGGTGAAGCCGCACCTACTGCCACTGACCCTGGGCATCACTTTGCAGAGTCATGGCACCAGCAGGGTCGCTGGAGAGTTAACATCTCTATGCCCAGGTGCCAGGTGAACCCAAGAGAGTTTAAAACTCCAAGGACGGGTGGCCTGCAGACAGCTGCCAGGACAGAGTTTGGGGGCCTTACTGCCAGGACAGAGTTTGGGGGCCTTAATTAAACCCACATCATGAGGGCGGGGCAGGGCCGCCAGGAGCTGAGCTCTTCAGGCAGACCTCTTGGGAGCCCTCAGGGTCAGGGATGACAATCTGTGAAGGGCAGGCCATGATCAGGCCCGGAAGCCAGATATTTGGGGTCTCCAAGGACTCTGTTAGGAGTGGAGACCCGGGCAGCTGCCTCTCTCGACAGCCTTGCGAGGAAGTCCTTTAGCTGAGCCAATTCTCCACCCAGGAGGATGTCAAGGAAAGAGCAGGCGCTTATGAAGGACAGTAACAGGTGCTAGAGCAGGAGAGAAGCAGACGCTAGAGCAGGAGAGAAGCAGAAGCTAGAGCAGGAGAGAAGCAGGCGCTAGAGCAGGACAGCAGCAAGCGCAAGAGCAGGACAGAAGCAGGCGCTAGAGCAGGACAGAAGCAGTCGCTAGAGCAGGACAGAAGCAGGCGCTAGAGCAGGACAGAAGCAGGCGCTAGAGCAAGAGAGAAGAAGGCACTAGAGCAGGAGAGAAGAAGGCGCAAGAGCAGCACAGAAGCAGGCGCAAGGGCAGGACAGAAGCAGGCGCTAGAGCAGGACAGAAGAAGGCGCTAGAGCAGGAAAGAAGAAGGTGCTAGAGCAGGACACAAGCAGGTGCTAGAGCAGGACACAAGCAGGCGCTAGAGCAGGACACAAGCAGGCGCTAGAGCAGTAGAGAAGGCAGTACTAGAGCAGGAGAGAAGATGGCGCTAGAGCAGGAAAGAATGCAAAAAGAACAATTGATGGACAGAATGCAGAACAATGTCATACATTCACCCCAGTACAGAGATCTGGGCCTAAATCCATCGTTTTTTTGCTCACCATGCCATTCCAGTTTGGACCCACCCATCTGTAAATCAGTCTTGACTCTGCGCCAAATGGGAACCGAACAGCATGAACTGCTAGGCCAGGTCCTCCCTGAACTGGAAACAAGCATCCTAGGACCAGTTTCGGGCTTCCAGCCCTCATCAGCCAGGATAGCTTGACTCCAGTGGCATGGAGAGCACGGGACCCACGTATGGGCATACCCGTCCCACTCGGGGTGACAAATGCAAAAAAAACAATTGATGGACAGAATGCAGAACAATGTCATACATTCACCCCAGTACAGAGATCTGGGCCTAAATCCATCATATATTTTGCTCACCATGCCATTCCAGTTTGGACCCACCCATTTGCAAATCAGTCTTGACCCTGCGCCCAATGGGAACAGACCAGCCCGACCTGCCAGGCCAGGTCGTCCCTGAACTGGAAACAAGCATCCTAGGACCGGTCTCGGGCTTTCAGCCCTCATCAGCCAGGATAGCTTGACTCCAGTGGTATGGAGAGCACGGGACCCACGTATGGGCATACCCGTCACACTCGGGGTGATTAATGCAAAAAGAACAATTGATGGACAGAATGCAGAACAATGTCATACATTCACCCCAGTACAGAGATCTGGGCCTAAATCCATCATATTTTTTGCTCACCATGCCATTCCAGTTTGGACCCATCCATTTGCAAATCAGTCTTGGCCCTGCGCCCAATGGGAACAGACCAGCCCGAACTGCCAGGCCAAGTCCTCCCTGAACTAGAAACAAGGATCCTAGGATCGGTTTCGGCCTTTCAGCAGGAAAGAAGGCGGCGCTAGAGCAGGACACAAGCAGATGCTAGAGCAGGAGAGAAGCAAGCGCTAGAGCAGGACACAAGCTAGAGCAGGACGCAAGCAGGCGCTAGAGCAGGACGCAATCAGGCGCTAGAGCAGGAGAGAAGCAGGCTGAAGTGGGTGACTCCATGATGCTTGTTCAATTAAGGCTTTATTAATGCACTAAGTGCCCACGACACGAACACCCAATGAACAAGTCTCACGACACGAACACCCAATGAACAAGTCTTAGCTTTTAAGATCCTAGAACTGAGATCTTGGTCCCTGCCAGAACCATTTGTAACCCTACAGGTCTACCATTCCTTCACGACCTTCTGATTCCAGCATGACCCCACAAAGTGTACAAGAAGCACACTTACAACACCTGCCCCCTCTACACAACTCACAAAAATAAAAAATGAAGAACGTGTAACCATTAAATACTACTGGTTACTACTTATATAAAAAGGAGAAAATTAAATAAAACGTCACTTCCCTCTATCACGAAGATATGGAGAAAATCCAATCCATCGCACAGTCTTTAAATCTGCTTGGTGCCTTTACCACCTGTGAACCAGATGCCACTGTCGTACTCACATGCGGAATGTCATCACCACCTGCGAACCAGATGTCACCTTCCTACTAACATGCGGAATGACATCACCACCTGTGAACCAGATGCCACCTTCTTACTCACACGAGGAATGAAGGCCACCTGCGAACCAGATGCCACCGTCCTAATCACATGCGGAATGACATCGGCACCTGTGAACCAGATACCACCTTCTTACTCACACGAGGAATGAAGGCCACCTGCGAACCAGATGCCACCGTCCTAATCACATGCGGAATGACATCGGCACCTGCGAACCAGATGCCACCGTCCTAATCACATGTGGAATGACATCGCCACCTGCGAACCAGATGCCACCATCCTTCTCACAAGCGGAATGAAGGCCACCTGCGAACCAGATGCCACCGTCCTAATCACATGCGGAATGACATCGGCACCTGCGAACCAGATGCCACCGTCCTAATCACATGCGGAATGACATCGGCACCTGCGAACCAGATGCCACCGTCCTAATCACATGTGGAATGACATCGCCACCTGCGAACCAGATGCCACCGTCCTTCTCACAAGCGGAATGACATCGCCACCTATGAACCAGATGCCACCGTCCTACTCGCAAATGGAATGTCATCACCACCTGTAAACCAGATGCCACCTTCCTACTCACATGTGGAATGACATCGCCACCTGCGAACCAGATGTCACTGTCCTACTCACATGCAGAATGTCACCACCACCTGTAAACCAGATGCCACCTTCCTACTCACATGGGGAATCACATCGCCACCTGCGAACCAGATGCCACTGTCCTACTCACATGCGGAATGACATTGCCACCTGTGATCCAGATGCCACCTTCCTACTCACATACGGAATGTCATTGCCACCTTCCTAAACACATGCGGAATGTCATCGCCACCTCTAAACCAGATGCCACCTTCCTACTGACATACGGAATGCCATTACCACCTGCGAACCAGATGTCACTGTCCTACTCACATGCGGAATGTCACCACCGCCTGTAAACCAGATGCCACCTTCCTACTCACATGTGGAATCACATCACCACCTGCAAACCAGATGCCACTGTCCTACTCACAAGTGGAATGTCATCACCACCTGTGAACCAAATGCCACCACCATCCTACTCACATGCGGAATGTAATTACCACCTGTGAACCAGATGCCACCTTCCTACTCACATGCGGAATGTCATCACCACCTGTGAACCAGATGCCACCGTCCTACTCACATGCGGAATGACATCGCCACTGGCGAACCAGATGCCACTGTCCAACTCACATGCAAAATGACATCGCCACCTACAAACCAGATGCCACCTTCCTACTCACATGTGGAATGTCATCAACACCCATAAACCAGATGCCAGCGTGCTACTCACATGCAGAATGACATCGCCACCTGCAAACCAGATGCCACCTTCCTACTCACATGTGGAATGTCATCACAACCCGTGAACCAGATGCCACCTTCCTACTCACATGCGGAATGACCGCCACCTGCGAACCAGATGCCACCATCCTACTCACATGTGGAATGACATCACCACCTGCGACCCAGATGCCACCTTCCTACTCACATGCGTTATGTCATCACCACCTGTGAACCAGATACCACCGTCCTACTCACATGCAGAATGACATCGCCACCTGCGAACCAGATGCCACCGTCCTACTCACATGCGGAATGACATCGCCACCTGTGAACCAGGTGCCACCTTCCTACTCACAACTGGAATGTCATCACCACCTGTGAACCAGATGCCACCGTTCTACTGACATGCAGAATGACATCGCCACCTGCGAACCAGATGCCACCGTCCTACTGACATGCGGATTGACATCACCACCTGTGAACCAGATGCCATCTTCTTACTCACATACGGAATGACCACCACCTGCGAACCAGATGCCACCATCCTACTCACGTGCGGAATGTCATCACCACCTGCGAACCAGATGCCACCGTCCTATTCACATGCGGAATGACATCGCCACCTGCGAACCAGATGCCACCTTCCTACTCACATGCGGAATGACATCGCCACCTGCGAACCAGATGCCACCGTCCTACTCACATGCGGAATGTCATCACAACTTGTGAACCAGATGCCACCTTCCTACCCACATGTGGAATGACATCGCCACCTGTGAACCAGATGCCACCTTCCTACTCACATACGGAATGTCATTACCACCTGTGAACCAGATGCCACCGTCCTACTGACATGCGGAATGTGATCGCCACCTGCGAACTAGATGCCAACTTCCTACTCACATGCGGAATGTCATCACCACCTGTGAACCAGATGCCACCGTCCTACTCACATGCAAAATGACATCGCCACCTACAAACCAGATGCCACCTTCCTACTCACATGTGGAATGTCATCAACACCCATAAACCAGATGCCACCGTCCTACTCACATGCGGAATGACATCGCCACTTGTGAACCAGATGCCACCGTCCTAATCACATGCGGAATGACATCGCCACCTCCAAACCAGATTCCACCTTCCTACTCACAACTGGAATGTCATCACCACCTGTGAACCAGATGCCACCGTTCTACTGACATTCAGAATGACATCACCGCCTGTGAACCAGATGCCACCGCCCTACTCACGTGCGAAATGACATCGCCACCCGTGAACCAGATGCCACCGCCCTACTCACGTGCGAAATGACATCGCCACCCGTGAACCAGATGCCACCCCCCTACTCACGTGCGGAATGTCATCACCGCCTGCCACAGGTGACTGGAATTCCACATTCTGTCTGCAGCCAGGAATGCCAGTCAGAGTCTGTCTCCGCACTGCCCTCAGAGGGATGTTAGCTTGCATGGGAGACATTTTTACCAATTCCCAACCCTTTGCTTCTAATAAAATTGAAGCTTTGGTGACTTTCAAACTGGTAAAGAGTAGGCCTGGGCTAAAATTCCGTTCCGCTTGCGGAAATTGCGATAATTTGACATTTTCGCGTTCCGCGGAGAGCACGAAAATGTCAAAATTTCCGCAATCCGCATTTTACCGGAAATGTTTTGCTTGCTCGCGCTGTAAAATAATACATTCTCGCGTGTGCGCGATCGCCTTACCTGAATCCCTGCGTTCGCCGACAAGTTTTCCCGATCCGGTCGCGTTCTCCACGAGATGTTGGATTGTTGGTCGCCATTTGTGCTGTCTCGCGACAGTTCGCGCCCGCAGTAACGTCATTCGTCGCGCAATCACATCTTTCTTCTCGCGATCATGCACCGCGAGACAAGTGAAAACAAGATGGCCGCGCCCGTGAGCAACTGCATAGGTAAGTTGGCGAGCCGCGACCACGCAGAAAATACCACGAACGGGCGGGGAAAAAACGTCCGCATCTTCGCGATATTTCCACGTGTTTGCGGAGATTTTTTAACATTTTCGCGATAATTTGCGAAAGTGAATTTGACAAATTCCGCCCACCCCTAGTAAAGAGACAGTTGATTCCGTCTCTGTGATCCAATCTCAAATGCTGAGATCTCGGCCGCGTGACCGATGTTTCTCATCAAAATACTCCACGCTGACTCGCCGCAAAGCTACAGTCCGAGAAACATTCTCCTTGGAGTGTCCCATCTTTTCTTTCTGGGTTTTGCTCTTCCGCCAATAAGGGAACTCATTGGTGCGGACTTTGCGTCCTTTCAACAATGTATAAGGAGCGGCCTCCGCGGCGCTATGAGGAGTACTGTTAGAATTCCAGATGTTATCTTTCAGAAACTTGACAACGTCCTGCCTTGAAGTCCCAGCTGCTTGGATTCGCTCTTTCAGAATCCCACTCTACGAACCCATTTGAACTTGGGGAATATACGGCAGCTCTGTGATGTTTTACATCACGACATTTGAACAGGAACAGATATTCTCAGGTACAAGATGAGACCGTGACCAGTAATAATCTCCTCAGGCGAGCCTTTTAAGCGGTGGAGCAGGAGAGAAACAGGTGCCTGTAAAGGAGAGAAACAGGTGCCTGTAAAGGACAGGAGCAGGCACTTGTGCAGGAGAGAAGCAGGTGCCTGTAAAGGACAGAAGCAGGTGCCTGTAAAGGACAGGAGCAGGCACCTGAGCAGGAGAGAAGCAGGCGCATGTAAAAGACAGGAGCAGGCACTTGAGCAGGAGAGAAGCAGCTGCCTGTAAAGGACAGGAGCATGCACTTGAGCAGAAGAGAAGCAGGTGCCTGTAAAGGACAGGAGCAGGCACTTGAGCAGGGGAGAAGCAGGCGCATGTAAAGGACAGGAGCAGGCACTTGAGCAGGAGAGAAGCAGGTACTTGGGCAAGAGAGAAGGAGATGCCAATAAAGGGGAGAAGTAGGCGCCTATAAAGGACAGGAGCAGGCAATTGAGCAGGAGAGAAGCAGGCGCATGTAAAGGACAGGAGCAGGCACTTGAGCAGGACAGGAGCAGGCACTTGAGCAGGAGAGAAGCAGGCGCCTTTAAAGGACAAGCAGGCGCCTGTCAAGGACAGAAGCAGGCACTTGAGCAGGAGAGAAGCAGGCGCATGTAAAGGACAGGAACAGGCACTTGAGCAGGAGAGAAGCAGGCACTTGTGCAGGAGAGAAGCAGGTGCCTGTCAAAGACAGAAGCAGGCACTTGAGCAGGAGAAAAGCAGGCACATGTAAAGGACAGGAGCAGGTACTTGAGTAGGAGAGAAGCAGGCGCATGTAAAAGACAGAAGCAGGCACTTGAGCAGGAGAGAAGCAGGCGCATTTAAAGGACAGGAGCAGGTACTTGAGCAGGATAGAAGCAGGGGCATGTAAAGGACAGAAGCAGGCACTTGCGCAGGAGAGAAGCAGGTGTATGTAAAGGACGGAAACAAATGCTTGTGCAGACGAGAAGCAGGCGTTTGTTCAAGGGAGAAGCAGGTACTTGTACAGGAAGGAAGCAGTTGCCTGTGAAGGAAGCAAGCAGGTGCCTGTGAGGGGAGGAGCAGGCGCTTGTGCAGGGGAGACGCAGGCACTTGTGCAGGAGAGAAGCAGGCACTTGAGCAGGAGAGAAGCGGGCTCATGTGCAGGAGAAAAGCAGGAGCTTGTGCAGGAGAAAAGCAGGAGCTTGTGCAGGAGAGAAGCAGGCACTTGTGCAGGAGAGAAGCAGGCACTTGTGCAGCAGAGAAGCAGGCACTTGTGCAGCAGAGAAACAGGACTTGTGCAGCAGAGAAGCAGGCGCTTGTTTAGGAGAGACGCAGGCACTTGTGCAGGAGAGAAGCAGGCACTTGTGCAGGAGAGAAGCAGGCTCATGTGTAGGAGAGAAGCAGGAGCTTGTGCAGGAGAGAAGCAGGCACTTGTGCAGGAGAGAAGCAGGCACTTGTGCAGGAGCTTGTGCAGGAGAGAAGCAGGAGCTTGTGCAGGAGAGAAGCAGGCACTTGTGCAGGAGAGAAGCAGGCACTTGTGCAGGAGCTTGTGCAGCAGAGAAGCAGGCGCTTGTTTAGGAGAGAAGCAGGCACGTGTGCAGGAGAGAGGCAGGCATGTGTGCAGGAGAGAGGCAGGCACGTGTGCAGGAGAGAAGCAGGCGCTTGTGCAGCAGAGAAGAAGGCACTTGTGCAGCAGAGAAGCAGGCACTTGTGCAGCAGAGAAGCAGGCACTTGTGCAGCAGAGAAGCAGGCACTTGTGCAGCAGAGAAACAGGAATTGTGCAGGAGAGAAGCAGGCGCTTGTGCAGGAGAGAAGCAGGCACTTGTGCAGGCACGTGTGCAGAGAAGAAACAGGCGTGTGTGCAGAGAAGAAACAGGCGCGTGTGCAGAGGAGAAATAGGCACATGTGCAGGGGAGAAACAGGCACGTGTGCAGGAGAGAAGCAGGTGCCTGTGCAAGGGAGAAGCAGGCGCTTGTGCAGGGGAGAAGCAGGCGCTTGTGCAGGGGGAGAAGCAGGGGAGAAGCAGGTGCTTGTGCAGAGGAGAAGCAGGCGCTTGTGCAGGGGAGAAGCAGGCACTTTTTGCAGGGGAGAAGCAGGCACTTTTGCATCAGAGAAACAGGCACTTGTGCAGCAGAGAAGCAGGCACGTGTGCAGGAGAGAATGCAGGTGCTTGTGCAGGAGAGAAGCAGGTGCTTGTGCAGAGGAGAAGCCGGCGCTTGTGCAGGGGAGAAGCATGCACTTGTGCAGGGGAGAAAGCACAAGGGAGAAGCAGGCACTTGTGCAGGGGAGAAGCAGGCGCTTTTTGCAGGGGAGAAGCAGGCGCTTTTGCATCAGAGAAACAGGCACTTGTGCAGCAGAGAAGCAGGCACGTGTGCAGGAGAGAATGCAGGTGCTTGTGCAGGAGAGAAGCATGCACTTGTGCAGGGGAGAAGCAGGCACGCGTGCAGGAAAAAAGCAGGCACGTGCACGAGAGAAGCAGGTGCCCGTGCAGGAGAGAAGCAGGCGCCTGTGAATGGCAGAAACAGGTGCCTGTAAAGGAGAGACGCCGGTCCGCTCGAAGGGGCCCTCTTCTTGTGCCCCGTGGTGCAGTCTCACGTCACTGCCTTATAACTGCACACCTCTGTCATGAGAAGCACGGGCAGCTGTCGCTTTCCGCACCCCCGCCCCAAGAAGCAGTAAAAACAGACCCTAACCTGCGCCTCTCCCTCCCTCAGGGAGGATCAGACCATGCATGAAAAGAGCTGCACTTTACAAAAAGTGACGGGACCTGGGGAAGGAGTGCAGGGAGGCTGGCGCGGACTCGTGCAGCTGGTGAACGCTGATGTTCACAACGCAGGGAAAAGGCTAATGCAGCGCGCGAGCTTTTTATTAGCGCGAGAGGGAAGTGTGACATTGGCGTCCCTGGGACCGCTTCCCCTGCACCAGGTGCCAGTTTCATTAACAGCAGCGGCGCTGCAGGGGGAGAGGGGGGGGGGGGGGGGGCAAGAGGGATCGCGGGCCACTAATAACTGGAGACGAAAGGGGGAGGGGGATCATGGCAGGTTCCAACAAGCCCCCGTGGGCGCGTCGGGATCTGTGGGGGGCTTAGAATGGGGGCCCGGGGGGGACTGGACTGCACTGACAGGGGGTCACTGGGCAGCGACCTATGGCAGGGGTCACTAAGCAGCACCAACGTGAGGGTCACTGGGCAGTAACCAATGACAGGTCGCTGGGCAGCAACCTATGCCAGTGGTCGCTGGGCAGTAACCTATGCCAGGGGTCGTTGGGCAGCAACCTATGCCAGGGGTTGCTGGGCAGCAACCTATGCCAGGGGTCACAGGGCAGCAACCTATGCCAGGGGTCACAGGGCAGTACCCTATGCCAGGGGTCACTGGGCAGCAACCTATGCCAGGGGTCACTGGGCAACCTATGCCAGGGGTCGCTGGGCAGCAACCTATGCCAGGGGTCGCTGGGCAGCAACCTATGCCAGGGGTCGCTGGGCAGCAACCTATGCCAGGGATTGCTTGGCAGCAAACTATGCCATAGGGCCTCTGGGCAGCAAACTATGAAAGCGGTCGCTGGGCAGCAACCTACGCCAGGGGTCGCTGGGCAGCAACCGATGCCAGAGGTCGCTGGGCAGCAACCGATGCCAGAGGTTGCTGGGCAGCAACCGATGCCAGGGGTCGCTGGGCAGCGACCTATGCCAGGGGTCGCTGGACGGCGACCTATGCCAGGGGTCGCTGGATGGCGACCTATGCCAGGGGTCGCTGGACTATGCCAGAGGTCGCTGGACGGCAACCTATGCCAGGGGTCGCTGGAATGGCACCCTATGCCAGGGGTCGCTGGACAGCAATCTATGTCAAGGGTCGCTGGACAGCAACCTATGCCAGGGGTCGCTGGACGGCACCCCACGCCAGGGGTCTCTGGGCCCCACCAACGCGAGGATCATTGGTCAGCAACCTATGCCAGGCCAGGGGAACTGCACTGCACAAAACGCAGGCTTCTGAGCAATAAGTTGGGCCTGACACTTGTTCTTTTACAAATTAAGCACTGGATGCATCAATATATTAAAGAATACAGAAAAAAACAAATCTCCCCCCAGGTGCAACGGGGTGCCATCAAAGTATCATAGAGAGGGGCAGCTTTAGCACTGGAGCCGGAGCAAACAAAGTGACTCACCGCACCGCACACCGAGCTGAAGAAGAACAAAGAGCAGAAGGTAGACCATGACTCACCGCACCGCACACCGAGCTGAAGAAGAACAAAGAGCAGAAGGTAGACCATGACTCACCGCACCGCACACCTAGCTGAAGAAGAACAAAAAGCACAAGGTAGACCATGACTCACCGCACCGCACACCTAGCTGAAGAAGAACAAAGAGCACAAGGTAGACCATGACTCACCGCACACCTAGCTGAAGAAGAAATAAGAGCACAAGGTAGACCATGACTCACCACACCGCACACCTAGCTGAAGAAGAACAAAGAGCACAAGGTAGACCATGACTCACCGCACCGCACACCGAGCTGAAGAAGAACAAAGAGCAGAAGGTAGACCATGACTCACCGCACCGCACCGCACACCTAGCTGAAGAAGAACAAAGAGCACAAGGTAGACCATGACTCACCGCACCGCACACCTAGCTGAAGAAGAACAAAGAGCACAAGGTAGACCATGACTCACCGCACCGCACACCTAGCTGAAAAAGAACAAAGAGCACAAGGTAGACCATGACTCACCACACCGCACACCTAGCTGAAGAAGAACAAAGAGCACAAGGTAGACCATGACTCACCACACCGCACACCTAGCTGAAGAAGAACAAAGAGCACAAGGTAGACCTTGACTCACCACACCGCACACCTAGCTGAAGAAGAACAAAGAGCACAAGGTAGACCATGACTCACCACACCACACACCTAGCTGAAGAAGAACACAGAGCACAAGGTAGACCATGACTCACCACACCGCACACCGAGCTGAAGAAGAACAAAGAGCACAAGGTAGACCATGACTCACCACACCGCACACCGAGCTGAAGAAGAACAAAGAGCACAAGGTAGACCATGACTCACCACACCGCACACCTAGACCATACCAGGAAGAGAGCAGCCTCAGCACACAGGAAATCACTTGTAGGGAGAGCAAACCAGAGATGTCACCCTTAAAATGAAAGCTGAGATTTTACGACGAAGATAAGCTGTTAAACACCTCCCCCCGAGGCTCAACACACATTAAGCTAAGAAATGTATTACTGACACAAAACTACCCAGAAGGGTGGCATCAGTAGGGGCAGCAGGGCACATTCCACGGTTGTGTGATGGAACAACGCATGCCTCAAGAATGCATGCCTGAACCACGCGGCCTTAACCACGACCGGGTCTTTCCCACGCATTCATTTAACACGGAATTATGTGATAAAGACATGATTGGTAAAGGGACTTGTGTGATAAAGATCACACTCCTGCCCTGAGCCCTAAAATGTGTCCCTCCTGCAGTCTATTCTACCCACCCCAGCCCCCTATCCTGATCCTAAAAACCCGACCACCTAGCCCCCAAAAATGACTCTGACCTTGTCCCCCGTCCCTGAGCCCTAAAACCAGCCCCAACCCTCTAAAACCTACTCCCACCTCTCCCCTTCCCCAGTCCAACTGCCCCCTCGGCCTGAAAACTGCCCCTTTCCTGTTCCCTGCCCTGAGCTCTAAAACTCAGTCCCCTAAAAACTACTCAGACCCTAGCCCCCCTCCCCGAGCCCTAACACCAAAAGCAACACCCTAAAAGCTACCCCCACCTCCCTTCTGCCCCAGCCCAACTGACCCCCCGGCCTGAAAACTGCCCCTTTAATCTCCCCTGCCCTGAGCCCTAAAACTCCAGTCCCCTTCAGCCCTGAAAACTACCCGACCCCCCAGCCCTGAAAACTACCCCCCAAACCATACAAACTATCCCCCCAAAACCTGACTTACCTCATGCATCGTGTCCTGTCCCGAACCTTCCACTTCCTGCTTCCGCCCACCAGCCAGAAACTAGACCATACATATGCCTTACCACGCACCAACAAGGGTAGATCTTGCACACTGCACATAAGGGCTAGGTCATGCAATAATATATGCTTCCTAATACCACGCCTGTGACGCCTCCCCAGAATACTGCCATCTACGATGTACTCCTTGAATTAACTTTCCGATGTTAATTACATCAGCAATAAAATTCTGTCTTTCCAACTAACATGGAAGATGTTATGCATAAAGAGCCTTGTGCATTTCCCAATCCAAAATGGTGGCAGACTCCATGCAAGACTTTGCATCTCGAGTGAGGACAAACAAGAACTGGGTAGTGGTGGCCATTTTAAAAACCTTGTATAACTTATCAAGAAGATCCTTGCTTGCCAGCTGTTTTCCATCTGTTCGCTGGAAGGCATATTCTTCTACAACCCGCGTTTTTCACTCCAGGATTTGGAGGGTTTTCATCGATGACAGTTTTCCCCCAGAAATTCTTTGCCAGTATTTGAAAGGACATAGATGTTTCTGACAGATATATCATCGTGCAATATCTAAAGCATCCCGTAAGATGGTGGAGTTAATGGCGTCTTTGCTAACTTCTTATAGGACCAGAGATATTTAAAAGTGTAGGATATAAGAAGCGGCCATACCAGGTCCAGGCTGTAAGGAAGTGGGTTTCTGTTGAAGTAACCCCCCACTTTTTGCCTGATACCTGATGCACTTTTCCTTGGTGTGCCCTGGGTCCCTGCCAATCAGGTACCCAGGGCCTGTGTTCCTTCCCTAAAAACTGTACTAAAGCCTAAACCCAATTGGCATCTCTGGCCACATGTCATCCCCTGGTAAATGGTACCGTAGGTACCCAGGGCATTGTGACCAGAGAAGACCCCTAAGAGCTGCAGCACTTATTGTGCCACCCTTAGGGGCCCTGTACCCTGACACACACACACTGTCCTTGCAGGCTGAGTGTCCTGGTACAGAACTAAACACAGAGTCGACATGGCACACATCCCTGTGTGCCATGCCCACAAACCCACTGCCCTGGCATACATCAGCCACCCCTCTAGCTGGGTGCCCTATGCCAGTGGTGAGGACACAGGTGCATAAGCCCTGTGCCCCTACAGTACCCAGGGCCATTCCTGGGCACTGTAAGTGCAGTGATGCCATTAAGAGTATATGGTGCTGGGAGGTTATCATTACGAACTCCACAGCACCATAATGGCTACACTGAAGACTGACAAGTTTGATATCAAACTTCTCAGCACATTAAGCCCACACTGATGCCAGTGTGGGATTTAATGTAAAAAGCACTACAGAGGGCATCTTAGAGATGCCCCCTGAAACCTAACCTACAATCCACGTCTTGTCTGAGAGGCTGCCTAGGCTGCCACACAGCAGACATGTCGCTGGACCCCTGGGTGAAGAGCCCACGCTCTTCTGGGCCTGCAAAAATGCACATCCTGGGCGAGGTGCTAGGTCTCCTCCCCCAGGATGGGCAGGGGGAAGCTTCAAAGGCATGCCGCCTCTGTGAGCTTCTCCAGGCCACTTGCTGTACTCAGCAACTGGCCCCCACCGGTTCTGACCCCCACTCTGGCGGGAAGACTGGTGGAAAACCCCAAGGGAGGAAAGGGGGTGTGCCAGCCTGTGCCAACTCCACCCCTCAGGTGGGAGAGGCGAGGTGAAGCACAACTCCGGGCTCCGGCCATCTTGAGGATGGGGAGCCCTGCCCAATCACAGCTAGGCTCCTGCCCCCGTCCTAGCGGAGAGGAGCAGGATAGGGGT
Source organism: Triturus cristatus (assembly GCF_964204655.1). Classification (NCBI taxonomy): domain Eukaryota; kingdom Metazoa; phylum Chordata; class Amphibia; order Caudata; family Salamandridae; genus Triturus; species Triturus cristatus. The sequence goes on along the minus strand of NC_140580.1, from coordinate 1,149,978,816 downwards.
GTACTCACCCCAGGACAGGGACCCATTGGTCCCTGCCCTCACCCTACCTGCAACACCCCTAAATTTAGTATTTAGGGGCACCCTGAACCTTCCTTCCTCAGATCCTGATTCGAAAACAAGCAAGAAGATCAAGAAACCAGAAGACCCGCCGCGCAGCTGCTAACAAAAGGAAAACACCAACTGACTTGGCCCCAGTCCTACCGGCCTGTTGATCCTTGAACCTGCTCCTGTGGAAGTCCGGCGCCTTCAGTGGTCAGCAACCTCAAAAACCCCAGAGGACCTGACCACCTTGAGACTCCATCAAGACTGGGACTCCCACAAGCAGTGGTTCTGCTCAAACAGCAATACCCCTGGTGCCAGCCAGGAACCGCGAAACCAGCACACTCTGCACCTGCCGAGCCCGGCCTGTGCCAGAGTGGACAAAGAACCTGAGGACGTCCCCCCGGCGATTCTGACCTGGAATCCAGTGCCCAAGGATCCTCCTCGACGACCCAGACGACGCCTACAGCCTCAGAACCAGGGACCCCTCCAACTGCGACCAGCAGGGGGTACGATTTTCCGATGTCAAAAGACACCCCTGCACCCGGCGCCCCACGGCCCCCTGTGCCCAACTCCTGGGTGCCTACCTATCCTCCAAGATCCCAACTTACCCCTCGAAGTGTTGGTCGCTCCTGAAGATCCTCCGTCCCCGAGCCTGCAGCCTTTGTTCACTTCCCAAGATCTCCATTGAATAACACTGAGTGCCCGGCGGCTCAAAAGCACCCTGAACCCAGCTGCCCGAGTGCCCCTGGTAGTGCAACCTATGTCCTAATCTACTTCCCCATTTGCCCTGAGCAAGTGACCAGGAGCCCAGCTCCCACAGCCGTGTGGCCTGCTCGCCAGCAGCCACCAACCGAAGGCCCCCTGCCTCTCATTGGATAACATTGGGCCTAACTACCTCTGCACTCGGCTGCCCCTGTGCCGCTGAGGGTGTACCAACTGTACCTACCTGACCCTGGGAGACCCCTGAGTCTATGCCCAGAACCTTAACTCTGCCAGTCGAGTACTTACCTAAAAGCCGATAACTCACTTTCCTTCCATAGCCTAACATTGACTGGTTTAACTTGGAAATTCTTTTAAGTGTGGCGTTTTGGAACTTTAAAATATTCATCTAAAATCAGCCGAACAACAAATTCTGATTTACTCATCTGTTATCAGGAGAGACCTCAGTGCTGCATCTTGTAGCTCAGCACTGACCCTGAAAAGTAATTTTAACCGTACTTACCAGTAACTTTTATTTTCTTTCAAAGGAAACCATTGACTGTTTTGCTGTGAAATTTCTTTTTAGTGTCGATTTTTGCAAACTACAAATATTCTTTAAAAACGTACCAACTATGAAAACGTAATTACTTACCTGTTTTAGATAGATGTCCCAGTACTGAGCCTAGGAGCCCAGCCCTGGATTACAAAAGTAACGAGAACATACTTTACCCGTAACTTTAATTTTCTTCCCTAGGAAACCATTGACTGTTTTTCTGTGAAATTTCTTGTAAGTGTCGATTTTGCAAACTTATAAATATTCCTTAAAAATCACCTGTATAACTTAAACACAGTTTCTCAACTGCTTACAGGTTGTACACTAGTGCTGGATCCAGGATCCAAAACTGACCTAGAAAAAGTTACCATAACCCCACTTACCTAAGTGAATTTCCTTCCATAGGATAACATTGGTAATTTGATCAGAAAAAGTTTCTAAGTGTCAACTTTTAAAATAGCAAAATATTGCTTAAAAATCACAACAGTAACTAAAACGTCTTTACTCGTTTCCAAGAACCGTCCCAGGACTGAATCTAGAATCCAGTCCTGGAGTTAGAAAAGTAATCCTGAAAGTAATCAATTGCATATAACTTAAAATTCCCATTGAGCTCAATGTATTATTGTGTTTGAAATTGTGTTGCCTATTGCAACAAACTGTAACTGTTACCTACAAAAGTCAATTGCATATTGCAAAGTATTTAACTAAAGCATCTCATTATGAGAAAGTATATTTTGATACCTATTGTTGGTTCTAAAATAAAACAACCATATATGTTTTATATAAACCATTGGCCTAGAGTTCAGTTCTTGAGTGTGTGAGACCATTTGCTGACTGAGTGTGTACAACAAATGCTTTACACTGTCCTCTGATACTGCCGTACTGCTCGACCAAGCTACCACCTTAGAGAGTAAGGTTATATCTAACTTTAGCCTCTGCCAAGCCTCTGGGGACTGTGGACTCTGTACACCCTGTACCTATTTGGGAACAGTATATACAGAGCCACTTTCTCACACAGGTGTTCCATCTCACCTGACACTACCCAGCAATGTCCACCTGTCCCACCTCACCTGACAGTGCCCAGCACTGTCCCACCTCACCTGACACTGCCCAGCACTGTCCTCCTGTCCCGGGGCCTGGGGAAGAGGCCCGGTTCATGGATGGAAAGGACAGTGTAGTTTAGGCCTGGAAAGCTGCCTGCTAGCTGAGCAACGGATGCTGCATACACGCGGCACACATTACAAACTCACTGAGGCCCACTCGACGCCCACGTAGCGCTAGTCGCTAGCCCCCAGCCCCCCAGCTCGGCGGATAGAGCTCCTGCTGAGGTGAAGAGCATGTGGCCGGTCCATATGGCCCTTGGATAAGCATATGCTATGATGCGGGGGTGGGAGGGGGTTGGGGAGAGAACAGTTAATATGCAGCCTCAGCTGCATCGAGGCTGCATGTTAACTGTTCAGGCTGCTAATTGGGAGGACAGAAGCGGCACACCTAGATGCGGTTGTGTGTGGCCCTCTGCACACCTCCCACCAGGTCCGCAGACCACCCAGCCCACAGACCACCCAGATGGATCGATGAAGAGGGATCACAAGGTATCAAAGATAACGACTGTTCTGAGAAGAAGGCAGGCACAGACTTTACCACCACAACTCACAGAGGCCACCACTACTAATGGAGAGTGAGCCAGGGAGCACAGAGGCCACCACTACCAATGGAGAGTGAGCCAGGGAACAGAGGCCACCACTACCAATGGAGAGTGAGCCAGGGAGCACAGAGGCCACCACTACCAATGGAGAGTGAGCCAGGGAACAGAGGCCACCACTACCAATGGAGAGTGAGCCAGGGAGCACAGAGGCCACCACTACCAATGGAGAGTGAGCCAGGTAACAGAGGCCACCACTACCAATGGAGAGTGAGCCAGGGAGCACAGAGGCCACCACTACCAATGGAGAGTGAGAAAGGGAACAGACACCACCACTACCAATGGAGAGTGAGCCAGGGAGCACAGAGGCCACCACTACCAATGGAGAGTGAGCCAGGGAACAGAGGCCACCACTACCAATGGAGAGTGAGCCAGGGAGCACAGAGGCCCACCACTAGCAATGGAGAGTGAGCCAGGGAACAGAGGCCACCACTACCAATGGAGAGTGAGCCAGGGAGCACAGAGGCCACCACTACCAATGGAGAGTGAGCCAGGGAACAGAGGCCACCACTACCAATGGAGAGTGAGCCAGGGAGCACAGAGGCCCACCACTACCAATGGAGAGTGAGCCAGGGAACAGAGGCCACCACTACCAATGGAGAGTGAGCCAGGGAGCACAGAGGCCCACCACTACCAATGGAGAGTGAGCCAGGGAACAGAGGCCACCACTACCAATGGAGAGTGAGCAAGGGAGCACAGAGACCACCGCTACCAATGGAGAGTGAGCCGGGGAGCACAGAGGCCACCACTACCAATGGAGAGTGAGCCAGGGAGCACAGAGGCCCACCACTACCAATGGAGAGTGAGCCAGGGAGCACAGAGGCCCACCACTACCAATGGAGAGTGAGCCAGGGAGCACAGAGGCCACCACTACCAATGGAGAGTGAGCCGGGGAGCACAGAGGCCCGCCACTACCAATGGAGAGTGAGCCGGGGAGCACAGAGGCCACCACTACCAATGGAGAGTGAGCCGGGGAGCACAGAGGCCACCACTACCAATGGAGAGTGAGCCGAGGAGCACAGAGGCCCACCACTACCAATGGAGAGTGAGCAAGGGAGCACAGAGGCCACCACTACCAATGGAGAATGAGCCAGGGAGCACAGAGGCCACCACTACCAATGGAGAGGGAGCCAGGGAGCACAGAGGCCACCACTACCAATGGAGAGTGAGCAAGGGAGCACAGAGGCCACCACTACCAATGGAGAGTGAGCCGGGGAGCACAGAGGCCCACCACTACCAATGGAGAGTGAGCCAGGGAGCACATAGGCCCACCACTACCTATGGAGATTGAGCCGGGGAGCACAGAGGCCCCCACTACCAATGGAGGGTGAGCCAGGGAGCACAGAGGCCCACCACTACCAATGGAGAGTGAGCCAGGGAGCACAGAGGCCACCACTACCAATGGAGAGTGAGCCAGGGAGCACAGAGGCCCACCACTACCAATGGAGAGTGAGCCGGGGAGCACAGAGGCCACCACTACCAATGGAGAGTGAGCCAGAGAGCACAGAGGCTACCACTACCAATGGAGAGTGAGCCAGGGAGCACAGAGGCCACCACTACCAATGGAGAGTGAGCCAGGGAGCACAGATGCCACCACTACCAATGGAGAGTGAGCCAGGGAGCACAAAGACCACCACTACCAATGGAGAGTGAGCCAGGGAGCACAGAGGTCACCACTACCAATGGAGAGTGAGTCAGGGAGCACAGAGGACACCACTACCAATGGAGAGTGAGCCAGGGAGCACAGAGGCCCACCACTACCAATGGAGAGTGAGCCAGGGAGCACAGAGGCCACCACTACCAATGGAGAGTGAGCCAGGAGCACAGAGGCCCACCACTACCAATGGAGAGTGAGCCGGGGAGCACAGAGGCCACCACTACCAATGGAGAGTGAGCCAGGGAGCACAGAGGCCACCACTACCAATGGAGAGTGAGCCAGGGAGCACAGAGGGTACCACTACCAATGGAGAGTGAGCCAGGGAGCACAGAGGCCACCACTACCAATGGAGAGTGAGCCAGGGAACACACGGTGGTCTGTTTCTAGATATTCTGATATCTTCAAACCCAGGGCTCTAGAAGATAGTCCCAGACTCTGTCCATTCCGTGTACAATCTCAGGCTTAGCTTGAATGTAGTAGTCCGCGCTTCAAGAGCACACCTGTAAGAGATTCAGTTCTTTTGTAATGTTACACCCTGGGCGTGGCTTCGGTCAGCTCTTGGCCCTCATTGGCTGATGTCCTAATTCAGTTCCCTCTAACCTCGATGGCCCACTGCAGAGCCACAGCGGGTATCAGCGCTGGGAAACCCTAGGTGGGTAGCTGTGCGCTCTATAAAACTAACCAAATAAATAAACAAAAAATAAATACCCGTTGCTCTCGAGGAGTCTCCCCGCAGGACCGCCATCAGTGGAGTTAACAAACGTGGTATGCAGGGGACGCAAAATGGCGGCCTCTTGGGTTAACGGGTCACAAGACACCCATTAGAGGAGGCGCAGGATGTCTGAAGGGTAACCTTAAACCCCATCCAAGTGGAGCTGGCCACTGCAACCCCATCTCTTCCCCTGTCCAGGAAAGAGCATCTGTTTAAGGTACTACCTGGGGAAGGTGAAGGTTTTGAGTTAGAACTTGACAGAACGTCCCGCGTGACGGAACCACGGGCAAGCACTTCCAGTGGACCTGATATTCTGACAAAGCAGCACACCATGCCTTCACCTTTGACGGAGCCCATGTCTTCCTCTACCAGCCCTTGCCAATGCTCCAATAAAGAGTAGCATTCAGGCCTATCACAGACCTTCTGAGACTGCACAAGACCTTGAACTGATGAGGCGGCCAGCTCCACCCCATTTTTGAATGGAATCATCAGAATTACCAAACCAGGTCCCCAACAGAAGTGGAGTCTGTTGGAGGGATAAGCAAACATCTCGGTGAAGAGATCGCAAAAGGTGAGGTAAACAACCAGGGAAACCTCGGCTGTTGCAAGCGAGTCATGAGGAAGAAAGATGGCTCCGTCCAGAGATGTCATGTCAGAAGAGAGAAAAGAAACCCTACGTCAAGTGAGAACAGGAGGCCGAAAGAGGGTGAGGAAAGACAAAGGTGGCAAGAGCTCTGCATCTTAGGACTGAGGGGCGGGCCCTTGTTTGACGGGACCCAATAAGGTATTTGGTGGGTGTGGGGTGTTGGGTGACCAGAGGTGAAGAATGCAGGAGGTTTACTGTCGGGACTTACCGACAGGTTAGAAGACTGTAAAAATCAAGGGAACAGGTATATAGAGGTCAGCGAGTTCCAGTAAGAGTAAGACACCAGGGAACTGAACGATGCGTCAACCAAGCCACAGCAGGAGACTGGGGACTCATGGTCAGTTTGTTTCCCACTCAAAGATGATATGGCTTATATATAGAGTCAAGGACCATTACCATACTAGTAACCAATCCAAGACGGCACCTTTTACTACAGGTCGTGACATAATTTCCTGTTCCAGCCATTGTAAGCAGAGATACTACAAAAGGTAGCGAGATGCAAACAACCTATTCAAATGTGCACCTTGTTGAGTTCTCCGATTGTTGAATTAGTTTGCACCCAGCCTTCTCACTCGCTGCACTTTTGTTGTTATCTCATCACCCCTTTCAGTCTCCTTTGGTTATAGATGAGCTGTGATGGATCTCTTGCCTTTAGCTCCTCTGCAGGACACACTTCGAGCTTCCTCCCGGACCATGAGATCCCAGGTTCTGGACGAAGGAAGTGCGCTACCAATATCTGTTGAATGCACTGGTTCTGTGATCGTATGGACAGTTTATCGCCAATTCACTCGTTTTACTGAATCACCGTCTTACGCTGTGGATGAATCTCCTTTTTCCTACGTAGCCATGTTTTGTTCCTGTCGCCCGACACCATTTCGCTAGAACACGGTATTGTTACTAGTACTATCGAGGTTTTGGGTTCTGAAAAGCTGCGGGGTGGTGGCTGAAAGTCCTTCTTTACACTGGTGGCTGTGACAGTCGCTCATGTGGTTCAGACGGTCACTGTGAAGTCCCGAAAGGGAACTACAAAAGGTGCCCGGGAGAGAGAGGGTGCAATTAGAATGTTGCAACATCTCTTTGTTTCTTGTTTTGTGGGGGGGGGGAGGAGGTAGAACGGTAGCGAGTGGTTCTGAGTGGGTGCAGATGTATGTGGACTATATGGGTGAAAAAACATTGCCTCAATGCCAGGATTCATGGGGAGGACTCAAGTTCAGGAAGCTTGCAAGAAGGCACAATCATGATGACCCCACTGAATGTCATGGGACTCAACACCCCATTCATATGTCTAATGACCATACAGGCCCTTGAGAAATTGAAGGGCTACATACTTCTTTCACAGGAGGTGAACCGAATGTACAAGGACCTTGGGAGAATTTGCTGAAGATCATGGTCTATGTTGGCCTTTGCGAGAGCAAAATCTAAAACTGCAAGACTGGAGATCCTGACTGCACCCACACAGGGGTTTCTAAGGTAGATTACCAAAACCGGATCAAGCAGATAGGTGGCTCCTGGTGACCTGGCATCTGAGGGAAGGAGGCATCCACAGCTTCAGTCTATGCCACCACTGTGGGCAAGAGGCCTTCCCCGGTCGACTAAAGAGAGGGTTCTCTCGCTGGCCACGAGTCCATTAGTATTGGGGGGATTCTGGAACCTTGTTCTGGATGCTGGGAGGGATAAGGCGCAACACGACAATCAATTTCTACAACTTAACGATATGGGTGGCACCAGGGCTGTAAGTGGGATGAAAAAACTGAGGGGGTCTCTCATAGGGGCGTGGCCAATGTAATTAAGGGCGTGACTTAAAATACTTAAGCTAAAAATCTGTACTTATCATAGTATGCAAGTAATATTACACCTACAACAAGCCAGCACTATTGGCTTTGTCAATGGTTGTAAACCGCATAACTATGAATTCTCTGTACATTATATTGAAAATGCATCTGTTCTTGTGACTGGATGTGGCCTAACAGCTAGAGCTTCCGACTTTCGAGCCTGTGAGAGCAGGTTCGAGCCTGATATCGGCTCAACATCCTGTGATTCAAAATATGAATATGTCCTTGAGTTATGCAACTGGTGGTCATGTAAAGTGCTTCAAGTTTGTGCTATATAAAACTGAAAAATGAGCTTCTTTAAAGTTACCTTAAAAGCAGTGACTGATGGTACAGCTGCCGACTTTGGAGCTGGGGAACCAGGTTTGAGCCTCGGCGTTAGCCCGACTTCCGATGATTCTGGGCAAATCACTCAATCTCCACGCGCATACAAAGAAATGAATGCGTCCTTGTGTAACATAACTGGTGCTCATGTAAAGCGCTCCAATACCTTTGGGTCGAGTTCGTGCTATATAAATCTACCCAGATGAAAAAGAATGGTACGATAACAGTATACGTTCTTTGTGTTTTTTTCACCCTGATGGTAAAAATGGAGAGCCCGATAGGGACCCGTCTCGGCACCTGCTTTTAGGAACTGCCAGTGCTGAGCACCGGCAGGACCCACCCCACTTGAAGCCCTGGATACCTTGGCATGCTCTAAAGGCAGTAGAGAGAAGGCCTGACTGCAGGGCGAGGACCCCTTGGGAGGATCTGAGAGGCAGTAAGCCGACAGCTGATCGAAGGTCTGAGGGCACCCGAGGCTCTCATGGGAAAACCCACTCACAGAAATGAGGCAGGATATATAGCTCCGACAGCCAAAGTTTGTATGAGCGAGTAGAAATGGAGCAATACAAAGGTAGGCTGGGGGACAAGACAGGGATCCCACTGCCGCCGCTCCTCTCTGCACTGTATGGCGAGCCTTGACCACAAAGGATTAGGAACAACCCTGAGATCAGGAGGAGGGGAGCCCTGACCCGATGAAGCTCAAGACGTGTGCACATGAGATCCTGAACCCAGTGACTGACCCAGTGAAGCTCAAGATATGTGCACATGAGATCCTGGACCCAGTGAAGTTCAAGATGTGTGCACATGAGATCCTGGATCCCGTGACTGACCCAGTGAAGCTCAAGATGTGTGCACATGAGATCCTGGATCCCGTGACTGACCCAGTGAAGCTCAAGATGTGTGCACATGATATCCTGGATCCCGTGACTGACCCAGTGAAGCTCAAGATGTGTGCACATGAGATCCTGGACCCAGTGACTGACCCAGTGAAGCTCAAGATGTGTGCACATGAGATCCTGGATCCCGTGACTGACCCAGTGAAGCTCAAGATGTGTGCACATGAGATCCTGGACCCAGTGACTGACCCAGTGAAGCTCAAGATGTGTGCACATGAGATCCTGGATCCCGTGACTGACCCAGTGAAGCTCAAGATGTGTGCACATGAGATCCTGGACCCAGTGACTGACCCAGTGAAGCTCAAGATGTGTGCACATGAGATCCTGGATCCCGTGACTGACCCAGTGAAGCTCAAGATGTGTGCACATGAGATCCTGGATCTCGTGACTGACCCAGAGAAGCTCAAGATGTGTGCACATTTTATTTTATTTATTTGTGTATTTTATAAAGCGCACAGCTGCCCCAACGGGGCGTCCCGGCGCTGGGAACTCAGAACACAGAGAGCATAGGGTTTAGCAGGCCTGATTAAGAAGAAAAGAGAAATGTCTTTAGGGATTTACGGAATGCTGATTCAGTTTGGCAAGTGCGTAAAGCTAGTGGGAGCTTGTTCCAACACTGAGTAGCACAAACCTCAAAGGTTTTTCCACCTGCACGAGCTCGTTTGAATCGTGGGGTGTTCAGAAAAAATAGGGAGTTGGAACGTAAAGTTCTGGAGTTGACATATGGTCGCAAAATGTTTTTCAAATGGGCCGACCCATTGCCTTTAGACGCTCGGAAGGCCAGCGTCATGGCTTTGAAAACACATCTTTTGGCAATGGGTAACCAATGCAGTTTACGGAGGTGGGGGGACATGTAATGTCTGACAGGGACTTTCTCCACCAGCCTTGCGGCGGCGTTTTGGACCGTCTGAAGTTTATGACAGAGGCCTGCTGTGATGCCGAGATAGAGGGCATTGGCGTAGTCAAGATGGGAAGTTATCAATGCCTGGATCACAGTCTTACGGCAGTCCGCTGGCAGGTAATTAATAAGCCGTTTAATAGTCCTGATCTTTGCGAAGCAGGAGGCTACAACTGTTTGTACCTAGGTGTTAAAACTGAGGTGGCTATCCCAACGTACTCCTAGATTTCTAACCGAGTCTTTGGGGATGGGGGCTTGGCTCAGATCGACTGGCCACCACAGGCTGGAATCCAGAGGGGATGGAGAGTTAAAGAACAAAATCTCCGTTTTATCTGCATTGAGTCGGAGGGAGTTGGCATTCATCCAACTAGAAATGTCTCGAAGGCAAGATTTCAGCGGATCGAAAGCAGTAATGGAGAGGGTATCAAAAGTGAAAAGTAGCTGAATATCGTCAGCATAAGAGGTGGATTTAATCCCAGTCTGGGCGATCAGCTTGGCCAAGGGGGTGAAATAAACATTAAATAGGAGCGGGCTCAAGGAAGAGCCCTGTGGAACTCCGAATTTAAGAGGTCTGGGGGAAGAAATGTAGGGAGGGGTGAAAACCTGCTGTGAGCGGTCCGAAAGGTAGGATGAGATCCATTTCAACACAGCACCACCCAATCCCAAGTCCTCCAGCCTCCCCAGCAGGATCCTATGAGAGACGGTGTCAAATGCCGCTGAAAGATCCAGCAGCACTAACACCGCCCTCGACCCCCGGTCAAGCGTCCACTTCACCGAGTCGGCCATTTCAATAAGGGCCGACTCCGTGCTGTGGCCCGACCTGAAGCCGTGCTGGGAATCATGGAGAAGGCCATTAGACTCGATGTAATTAGCCAGCTGGGAGTGCACCATCTTCTCCAGGATCTTAGCAGGAGCAGGCAGAAGAGAGATAGGCCTATAGTTGCTGGGAAGATCCGGATCCAAATTGGGCTTCTTAAGGATGGGGGCCAGAGAGGCAAGTTTCCATTTAGCAGGAAAGCTGCCTGTTCTGAGGGAATCATTCCAGATGAGGTTCAGGTAGGGATTAAGTAGAGGTGCAAGTTTTTTATATTGCTTGGCTGGCCATGGGTCATTTGGGGAGCCTGATTTGCATTTAAATAGTTCAGCCAGGGACTCTGCCTCTGAGACTGCTGCAAATTCGAGGAAAGTGGACAACGGTGGCAAAGAAGTTGTAGGTTCCTCTTCCCGTTCTTCTATGGTGGAGGTGGGGAAGGAGGAATAAATGGTCTCGATTTTATACTCGAAAAATTGTGAGAGTTTATCGCAGAGCGACTGAGAGGCAGGTTGAGTGCGAGTCAACGCGTTAGGGTCTGTAAAAGATCTCACTATATTGAAAATCTCCCTAGCGCCATTGCTGGCGAGTTGGATTCTAGAGGCCAGATAATCCCGTTTGTGCTCCTCAATCATTCGCCGATATTACACATGAGATCCTGGATCCCGTGACTGACCCAGTGAAGCTCAAGATGTGTGCACATGAGATCCTGGATCCTGTGACTGACCCAGTGAAGCTCAAGATGTGTGCACATGAGATCCTGGACCCAGTGACTGACCCAGTGAAGCTCAAGATGTGTGCACATGAGATCCTGGATCCCGTGACTGACCCAGTGAAGCTCAAGATGTGTGCACATGATATCCTGGATCCCGTGACTGACCCAGTGAAGCTCAAGATGTGTGCACATGATATTCTGGACCCCGTGACTGACCCAGTGAAGTTCTTCCAAGGGTTGATGGAAGAACACAAAATGTTTGAGCGACTTTCAGATAAACTGGGCAACACTGGAAGTCCTCAATCTGAAGGCCTCACCGGTGACCCTCGAGGTTCCTGTGGGCGAGTGCTCCATCCAAGCCGGAGATCAATATTAGGTCTTCTAATGAAAAGATGTTAGAAGCCAATCATTCTCCTCTCTTCAAGTCTATCAAAAGAGACCTACAGAGATGCCATGGACAGCAGCTGTCATGGTTGGAAGCCCGATAGAGGTCACTGTCCCACAGATCCTTCTACTGTTCCAGGCCTTGAAGATCCAGATTTCCAAGGAGTTGCTGGAGCAGGAACAGAGGGAATGTTCCACCTGCATGGTGGTGGTGGGGAAGAGATCAGAATGTGAGACAGACCGTCCTCACCAAGGGAGGGGGTGGTTTCATACTCAAGAGAGGTACAAAAGCAGTACATGAGGAAGTAGCCAAGAGAATGCAGAAAGAGAGACAGAGGTGCCCGACTGATCAACCATTAACAGCCACTTCACGGGACAGGAGCTCCCATGGCCCAAATGCAAGGATAGGACAGCGCTGAAACAAAACTCCATGATCCTCAAGGCGCCTTCGAAGGTTTAGGATGCAGTGAAAAGCAACTTGGCCTAACAAGCTACCCAATCCCCCCTTATCCCACTCTTTGGGAATACCGACCATACACTAACTGAGCAGAAAGGCGTTCAGACGCTGGGGTGACGGCTTCAAGGAGGCCACAATCAAATCCTCTGAGCAAATACAGGCATATTTTGGTACAGGGTCGGGGGAGCGAAATCACTACCTACAGCTGGGACACAGGGCTTTGTGCAGCACAGTCAGTCCAGGGCCATCACAAACACTGATGGACAGTGGGCTTTGCATAGCACAGTCAGTCCAGGGGCATCACAAGCACTGATGGACAGTGGGCTTTGCACAGCACAGTCAGTCTAGGGGCATCACAAGCACTGGGGGACAGTGGGCTTTGAGCAGCTCAGTCAGGCCAGGAGCATCACCAGCACTGATAGACAGTGGGCTTTGCACAGCACAGTCAGGCCAGGGCCATCACAAGCACTGATAGACAGTGGGCTTTGCACAGCACAGGAGCATCACAAGCAATGATGGACAGTGGGCTTTGCACAGCACAGTCAGGAGCATTACAAGCTCTGGTGGACAGTGGGCTTTGCGCAGCTCAGTCAGTCCAGGGCCATCACAAGCACTGGGAGACAGTGGGCTTTGCACAGCACAGTCAGGACCATCACAAGCTCTGATGGACAGTGGGCTTGGCACAGCGCAGTCAGGCCAGGGGCATCACAAGCACTAGGGGACAGTGGACTTTGCAAAGCACAGTCATCCCAGTGGCATCACAAGCACTGTGGGCAGTGGGCTTTGAGCAGCTCAGTCAGTCCAGGGGCATCACAAGCACTGGGGGACAGCGGGCTTTGCACAGCACAGTCAGGCCAGGGGCATCACAAGCTCTGGTGGACAGTGGGCTTTGCACAGCGCAGTCAGGCCAGGGGCATCACAAGCTCTGGTGGACAGTGGGCTTTGCACAGCACAGTCAGGCCAGGGGCATCACAAGCTCTGGGGGACAGTGGGCTTTGCACAGCACAGTCAGCTCAGGGGCATCACGAGCACTGGTGCACAGTGGGCTTTGCACAGCACAGTCAGTCCAGGGCCATCACAAGCACTGGTGCACAGTGGGCTTTGCACAGCACAGTCAGGCCAGGGGCATCACAAGCTCTGGGGGACAGTGCGCTTTGCACAGCACAGTCTGCCCAGGGGCATCACAAGCACTGGCGCACAGTGGGCTTTGCACAGCACAGTCAGGCCAGGGGCATCACAAGCTCTGGTGGACAGTGGGCTTTGCACAGCACAGTCTGCCCAGGGGCATCACAAGCACTGGCGCACAGTGGGCTTTGCACAGCACAGTCAGGCCAGGGGCATCACAAGCTCTGGGGGACAGTGGGCTTTACACAGCACAGTCAGGAGCCTCACAAGCTCTGGTGGACAGTGGGCTTTGCACAGCACAGTCAGGCCAGGGGCATCACAAGCTCTGGTGGACAGTGGGCTTTGCACAGCACAGTCAGGCCAGAGGCATCACAAGCACTGGGGGACAGTGGGCTTTGCACAGCACTGTCAGCCCAGGGGCAGCAGATCGACTGATGGGGTCTGGGACTCAATTACAGATGGCAGATACAGACAGACATTTGGTTTGACAGCAGCCATTTGTGGCATCCTACGGACCAGTAAGATTTCACAGAAGTGACACGTGGGAGGAAAACTGGGAGCAGTCATACAGTGTTAAGGAATGTGAAACTATTCTGCAAAATGCCTATGGAGGAAGGGAAAGTTGTCTGAAAATCCTCTACAGGCGGCATTTTACCCCAAACAGTTTGCATGCACAGGACAGAAGACAGCCCCACACCTGTCGGACAGACTGCGGCGGCCGAGGGGCCATCTTGCATATTTTGTAGGACTGCCTAAAGCACCAGGGGATCTAACTAGGAATTGCCCGCATATTCATCAACACTGGTACTGCATCACTGGCTAATTTTTTTATTCTAATTTTTTTACGTCACTCTCATTTTCCCGCCGGGCCCTACGTGAACAACACGTCCTCCTTGTCCCTCACTTTGTATGGTGAACATGTCAATAATTGGGACATATTGCCCGGAATGGCTCGATCTCAGGCAAGCTTGGTTAGAGGGCAAGGGGCCACGTAGATGACTGCACCGCAGACTGGCACTATCACACACAAGCCTAGTGTCTGGTGAGAGGGCAAGGGGCCACGTAGATGACTGCACCGCAGACTGGCACTATCACACACAAGCCTAGTGCCTGGTGAGAGGGCAAGGGGCCACGTAGATTACTGCACCGCAGACTGGCACTATCTCAGACAAGCCCAGTGCCTGGTTAAAGGGCAAGGGGCCAAGAAGAGGACTGCACCGGAGACTGGCACTATCACAGACAAGCCTGGTGCCTGGTTAGAGAGCAAGGGGCCACGTAGAAGACTGAACCTTAGACTGGCACTATCTCAGACAAGCCCAGTACATGGTTAGAGGGCAAGGGGCCCCGAAGATGACTGCACCGCAGACTGGCACTTTCTCAAACAAGCCTGGTGCCTGGTGAGCAGGCAAGGGGCCCCGATGATGACTGAAACGCAGACTGGCACTATCTCAGATAAGCCTAGTGCATGGTGAGCGGGCAAGGGGCCACGTAGATGATCACCGCAGACTGGCACTATCACACACAAGCCTAGTGCCTGGTTAGAGGGCAAGGGGCCACGTAGATGATCACCGCAGACTGGCACTATCTCAGACAAGCCTAGTGCCTGGTTAGAGGGCAAGGGGCCACGTAGATAACTGAACCACAGACTGGTACTATCTCAGACAAGCCTAGTGCCTGGTGAGAGGGAAAGGGGCCACGAAGAGGACTGCACCGCAAACTGGCACTATCTCAGACAAGCCCAGTGCCTGGTTAGAGGGCAAGGGGCCATGAAGATGACTGCACCGCAGACTGGTACTATCTCAGACAAGCCTGGTGAGAGGGCAAGGGGCCACGTAGATGATCATCGCAGACTGGCACTATCTCAGACAAGCCTAGTGCCTGGTGAGAGGGCAAGGAGCCACGTAGTTGATCACCGCAGACTGGCACTGTGGAAATCGCAGAAATTACCGTTAGCATAAGCTGAAGCGATTTTGTTTGTTAATGTTAATGTTAGTGGGAATTTGTAGAGCGCACGTACGCCGATTGGCTTCATGGCGCTAGGGCTCAAAGGTTGACAGAAAAGGCAGAAGCTAACCCTGTGTAAACAGCCAGATTTTCAGGGATTTCCTGAATTGTAAAAGGTCAGTACAAGATCGAATTTCAAGCGGAAAGGAATTCCACAGTTTGGGGGCGAGAGTAGCGAATCTGCGACCTCCTTGACGTACCCGTTTAAAGTCCGGGGTAATGAGAAGTGAAAGATGAGCGGACCTTAAATTGCGTGTAGGAAAGTACCCGAGTATCAAGTTATTCATGAACTCAGGGCTGGTGCCATGCAAAGATTTAAAAATAAGGCAACCAGTCTTAAAAACGCAGCGCTGTGATATTGGAAGCCAATGTAGTTTGTGGCATCCATTTTCGTTAGCCATGTGCTTCCTCCGTCTTCACTGTTGCCTGTTTTTCTATTCTGCTTGAGTCATCAACTATAGTTAACTCCTTCAGTACTGAGCCAGAGCTATGTATATGCGCAGAAAGGCGTGTAGCTGCAAGAATGCACCTGTCTTAGATTGTAAATGTCAGGCTATTCCAACTGATGTAAACAGTACATCTCCCCTCCCACTTTATTGACCAAGCAATTTCTGTATGACCATGTTAGTCAATAACTATTCTTGTGTATGCCTGTACCTCCCATTTGAGTCTCCATGCTTACTCAGCTGTAAACTGGGTTTATATGGTCCATGTCCTCTGTATTCTATGGACTACCTCCTACAGTGGCCTGAGGGTACTGTATTGACGTAGTCCCACAGCTTCCGTGCCAATCTCTTCTTTGTTGGTTTAAGAACCAGCGGACAGATAAGGGTGAACCCCTGCACCCGTAGGCCCCTAAAAAGTCTAATTTCCACAAATTGGCGCCCAACTTGCGGGGCTCATCGGAGACGCGGCCATCCGAGGGAGTGGTCTCGATGGAAGACAGGAATCTACTGAGGAGGTACCCTGCATGAGGAGACCCTTTGTCTTTGCAGACCAACGCGTTTTTCCGGTTTTCCCGATCAGACCCTCCAGATGTTGGCCGGTCCCGACTGAGATCTCCCTTGTTGTCATTTTTTTCTAGAGACTATTAGGTCAACCCAGAGCTTGGCAGGTGGAGGTTGGAGACTTTGGTAAGGTTGCTTAAGCAACACTCTTGTTTTGGATTTGCTTGGCCAAGATTCTGGTTTTGTTTGATTTGTATACTGAAATGTACAAAGGCAGGTAATGAGGAGATGTTTTGTCTCTAATTTTCACATATTTGGGATAAGTACTATAATTAGGATAAGTACTACTTTAGTTATAATATTATATTTACTATAATATTTTTGGCATGCCTGCTCCTAGCACACTTTGTAGAAAGTGTTGCTGTCTTGGAGGTACCAATATGGATCTAGAAAGTAGTCAGCCGGCTCCCCTAGAGGGGACACCAAATAGGTTTATGTATATTAAATATGGTATTTTTTCCATAATGTATAGTACAGTGTGGAACAAATATATGTAAAAGGATCCTGATCTACGCACTAAACATAATTCTTAAGTGGTGATACGGAGCACTTTTAAGTGTTCCGCCAGGCCAATTGGTAATTCGGCGTATTTTGGAAAAGTTCTGGGGCTCGAGCCTGTCTTCTTGAATATGGAACAGTCTTTGGGCTGTTTACTTGTCTTCGTGCAGTCTCTGGACTGCTTTTGAGAGCTCTTTTGTTTGTAAATATGATTTACAATTGGTTTGGTTTGAGTACAGTCTGTGGGCTGCCTCTTGTTTTTGTCCTGGTGTTGATTTGTGGTTTGATTGTGTGATTGAGTGTCTCTGAGGATTGTTGACTGACACCGGTGGTGATGCTTGTGAAGTACTTGTTTGAGTGAGTAGCGACTGTGCTCTTTGTGTAAGGGTGGCTTGCCTTTGCAAGCTGTGTTGTGTTATGAGTGTGTGGCCCCCTTCTTGAAAATGTCTGTAATGAGCACAATGTGGTTTGTTGTCGTCATTATGTTCTGCAGATGACATTGGAAGAATTACACTTTCAAATTCAAAGAATGAATTATATAAAATATGTTAAGTAGCTGCACGCTACTATTAAAAGTAAAGCAGTAACAAAGTACAGATGTGCGAACATTCAATTATTATATTGCTACAATGGGAAAAAATGTAGAATTAAAACTCAATAGGAAAAAGTAGGCCTCAGAGAAAAACAAATTTGTGTTTTTTACACAACTAGGACTCAATACAAAATGTTACAGCATTACCCTTAGATACATTATATTAAATATTAAAAGGCATTCACATTCTATGAGTAACTGGTTGCTGCTAAAATAAAAGCGTCCTTCTTTTACCACACTGCCAACAATAGATTTTGACTGGCTTGGAATGCCTGGTTTTTAACTAAGCCTCATTCCCAGCACCAGAAAGAGAGCTTTTAACAGCTTCTCAAGCTGTCAGTCCGAAGGAAGCTGTCTGTCAAAGCAGAGGTCATAAAACACAGCTGAATAAATAACATAGGCTTTACCCAGGCACAAACTACAAATTAACGCGGGGGCAACTGGGTTTTAAGCTAGTACAGAATGGCCTAAAAGGACGTGCATTAAAGACTACTGATTTTGAACGTTAGAAATACAGCTTCATTATTGTAGATAAAAGAGAAAGGATAAAAGTAAGGACTTTCTTTCTTGTTGCTTTCCTAAAAAACATATCTGTGAATCTGAATGGTAAATAATTACTGCTTTTTAAAAGGTGAAAAAAACTTTGTGGTTCAGTAAAGCTTCTGTGCTTAGTTTCAAAGGAAATTCTTTAAGTGTTATAATGCATTTAAAGACAAAAGGAAAGGAATGAGGCTTGCTTTTCATATGTAGAAACAACAAAAAGGGTTCGTGAAAATTACTCAAAAAATGACTACATGAAAAAAATTATTAAAAGTCACTGCACTAAATTCATTTTTTGCATTATCATGATCTTTATAATGTCTAATAACATCACTGTGCAAATTCAGTAATATTTAGCACTGTGGAACATTACCCTGTGCAAACTGTGCGTTAAGATTTCAATGTCTCAATGGTTACATATATTGTGCATCAAAATTAAGAAGGTGAATATTAGTTTCTCTAACCATGACAATTTTACTGCATCTTAGTGACAAACTTAAAATATGATTTCTAGTATGGCCTAATGGCTGCAGTCTCAAATACAATTAAAAGTTATATTAAAAAAAAAAAAAGAGTAGCTGTACAGACATGTGAATTACATCACACGCCTTAATGCACAATAGTTCTGGGCGCATTATGGCATTCTGAAAACTAAAAATTTGAGCCAGTTTTTTAGGTGCTAGAAAAGCGCAGTGCACAAGTGTAAAAGTTATATCCTACCTTTAAAAATATCAGTAAGCAGGCACGGAGCAGGGGTGCCCCTCAATCATGTGAAGAGTTACTTTGAATTGTAATGGCCACATGGGAATAGCTTTGCTCAGACAGGGGACAACAGGTTTAAGGGTCAGAGGCCAAGTTCTATATTTAGAACTGACCAGCACTACAGAAAGCAAAATGTCCACGCAGGGAGTTTGAGCATTTTTTTTATCTGAGGTTAGCCACTGTGACAGTGTGTGATTTCCACTTTTAGGGGTCTACAGTACACTATGAAAGCATCACGGCGCTTCCTGATGTGTACATGTACATATATAATTGTGTAAATGCACATGGTACATTTAGTCTATAGCCCTTGTAGTAATAATACAAATACATAAATAAACAGGATAAATAAACAGGGCTGTATTTGATTGAACTGGGAACATATTCCTTTTCAGCAGATTCGCTTCTATTTTGGTCTACAGCAAATAACACGTGTTAAGCAAACGCACACTTCAGTGCCACTTGTTCTACATAGGAAAAACATAGATATAATACCTGCTTGTAATGTTGAAGAGTAGTTTAGCAAATTAATTACTTTGTACTAATTACATTTCCTGATTCTAACATTGTAGGATAAAACACTACAGGTAATGTAAACTTTGCTCTAATGATGTCTGAGGCTAAAATGTGCCTAGGATAATTAGGGTCAAATTAATTCTCAATTCATGTTAATAATATTTAGGATATCGTCATTAGTAATTTAACTACATTTAAGAAATGGAAGAATTTACTTAGTTGTTTCAATGACCTTATGGCCTTGATTAAGCCTTCCTGGAACAAGATTGGACACCACAGATCTGTTTTAGGTAATATTAGCTAAAGGAAATATTGCATATTCTGTTAGGAGTAGATGGGGATATCACTGTTTTCTTGAGACTACTAAATAACATTATCAAGGGCAGCAGCTTCTGTGGGCCATGTGCAGTGAACAGCTCTGCCGTGTATACAGAATATTGGTTTTTAAATTAAAATTGTTGTGCTAGGGCCAGATAAAAAGGTCATGAAATTAAGCTTGCATTCATGCGCCATCATGATAAAACAGTACAAAAGCTAAAGAAATTGGTATTTGGTTTTGGATTCATGTTTTCCAATTAGCTCAATGTGCTTGTACACCAAAATTGACAAAGTGGTACAGTCCAATAGTATTGGATACTGCCTCCTTGATATGGATTCCCCTAGCTATTTACTTCCTACAAGTCTGTTTGTGCCCAGCTGCCAAAAAGGGGGTAAATATTGTCGACAGGAAGTCACCTTTTTGGTTAGCTACTGTCGAAGGGGGGTAGGAGACTAGCGTGGGAGACTATCTCCTGGGCAAATTAAGGGTAAGCAAAATTAAGTAACACATTGTCCTTTTTTTCTTGGTTTAGGTGCCTATTATGTGTATTATTGTGAGCTGTTGTGCGTGGAAAGTACACAGGGCAGCTTGTTGTTGTGTTCTCTCTCGAGCCTGTCTAAGCTGTCTAGGAACGGCCATGAGACAATTGGTTGGGCTCGCCGTAGTCATTCATTTCACAAGAATATGTTCTTAAATAAATAGAGACAAAGCACCTCACAAGTGCAAGTCTAATTGGATATTAAGTAATACTGTTTGAACAAATTGTAAGAATTAATAAAGTAACTAAATAAATAAATATGCCATGTTACTGCCCGTCCTGTCTGTAAACTGATGTAATATGGAATTAGATAAGAATGAAAGGATGGGTAGAATAGACTGGTGTTCCCTTATTTGACCTTTAAGGGGAGCTATATGTGGGTAGTTTTTGTTCCAAAATTCCCAGGTGGCAACACCATTATTGTTTATGTTATTTCAGCCCTACACAAAGTCGCAGAGCCATCATGAGCCCTTTTATCAGTTAGTGCATGTAATTAAGCGGACATCCTTGCTAGAGCTGATGAATGGTTTTTTCCCCTGAATACACATTTTACATAGTTCAGATCATGAAAGGTAGTATTCACAATGCTAGGAGGAATGCCCTTGTGATCCTTAGCAAACATTTTGAAGAAAAATATAGCCTTATAGTAGTTTGTTTGCCACAACAAGTTCTGCTGGAGAGATTTATGTACTTACTATGTCAGGATTAATTTGTCAGTAATTCATGCAATACAGATCTCTGTTACGTTCACAGTTTTAGGGTTTCTTGGTACATCTATAACATGAGAGCACGGTCATAAGCGAAACATATAGTTGTTCTTACATAAGGAAAATATTTCTAGAAGTGTCCACAGTCCTGTACAGTAGTGAAAAAATCACGAGTAGAAGAAGTGTTGTGAACTATATGATTTATGGAACACAAGCTTGCTAACACAAGAAACACCAAAGAATAGTTGTTTTGAAATCCCTTTTTTTAGGTTCCTCAGATGAATAATATAAGAATACACTAATGTAAGGATTCAGAGTATATTTTGTAAATGAATACAGACTTTCCCGGCTGCTTGGGATTGGGAGAAAAAAATTAAGTTTACCCTTGCCAGTTCACTAAAAGTTAGTTTTATACTCGCGAATAGGTCCATAAGGGTGACGGTACACTTTAGGACCGGATTATCGCCATATGAAGTAGTCCTTGGATGTCCAGTTATTGTATGAGGCGTCCCGAGACCTAGGCACTTTTCTGAGATTGAATACCCTCTTTTAATTATTTGTATGCCTAGTCTAAAGATCTCTGTTCTATTCACTAACAGATATCTGCTGCCTTACAACCATTGCCAGAGGGGCCGGGACATCAGATCCAACCTGGGGAGTCAGCGCCAGTCCAGCTTGGAGCCGAGGTAAAGGGAACCAGCACAGGCGTTGCTGGCAACTATAACAGCGGTGAAGGTGGAAGACCGGAAGAAGCGTGTACCCCTACCACTGTCTTGGGTGAAAGACGGGGTCACAAATCAGGACGGTGAGCTGTTCCTTTTTACCTGATGCCCAGCTGAGAGAGGCACAGACCAACAAGGACGGCAAGGAGGTTTTGCTTGAGGTGACCCCCTCTGAAACAAGGGTTGCTTCAGATTCTCCAGCGTCAAGCCTCTGAGTTCCGGTCCCCAACTGAAAGTGAGCCTGCACCTTTGTTTGTTGATCAAGAGGTGCCTGGGCATACTAGGTACAATCATCGGCTCCGACAAAAGAGCAGTGCGCCAGCAGAGCAACACAGGAGTTAAGGAAGGAATTGAGTTCAGGGTACAGGTGCTGTGCCTTTGGTGCCTGTTAAATTAGAGTGGAGAATACTGGTGCACTGCCTGAGACACTGGACAGGATCGTTGAGGGTATTTGCCCTGGGGGGTGATTGCCCTATCCTGAAAGTAAGTCTTTTCCCCCAGCCTGGGCCGTGATTGTTTTTCCTGGGTTGCAAGTTGTGCAGCTCCACCGTGGGAGAAGTGAACATTTGATGAACGATAAGAGCCTCCCTGAGAGGCTCAGATGGACACAGTTAGAAGACTTCCCTCTGGCTGGTTGTACAGCAGCTTTAATTCCCCAAGTACTGTTTTTTGTTAGCAATGTACCCCTTTGGCCGTCCCATTTTTGAGGAGGAGCAGCCCTTTGCGCTCCAAGTCCTAATTTCCAAGGCCCCGTTTGGTCCTCCTGGTCCCCCAACACAAAAATTGTTTTTGTGACAATATGTGTATTTGTTTTAATATTTGCATTTGGAATACTGTTTTTTCTGCGAGAGAAACATCTTGTGTACACTTTGATAAATACTACTCCGCCCCCTCCGAACATATCATTGCTACTCTAGCCCTCATAAAGAAGAACACGGGAAGGTCTATCAACAAAATGTTTCTATTTAGACATTGCATCAGACATGTGTTGTTGGCTATTTTGAAACTGAATAAGATAGTCACTGACATACATTGGAGACCTGAAACTTGAAATTGGACTGGGTGGTTTTGGGATTTACTTTCTGCTTGGGGTTGGAAAATATTGACAGTTCTGTTTGTGATAATAGCCATTATTTTCTCCTGCTATCTGTGTGTTCATTATGGCCCAATGCTCTGCTCCTTTTGTGCTTCTACCTATACCTTATATATACCCGCTTAACGAAATGTTTAAAATGTAAATGCCCGACTAGTAACGGATCAAGAGATTAGTCAACTGATTTTAGTGAATATAGGAGATACCTTTTATGTTCCCTCTATTGCATAGCGAATGTCTTCTGCTAATGGTAAAAGGGCCAGCTGTGGAAATCGCAGAAATTACCGTTAGCATAAGCGGATGCCATTTTGTTTGTGGCATCCATTTTTGTTAGCCATGTGTTAGCCATGTGCTTCTTTAGTCTTCACTGTTGCCTGCTTTTCTATTCTGCTTGAGTCATCAACTATAGTTAACTCCTTCAGTACTGAGGCAGAGCTATGTATATGCGCAGAAAGGCCTGTAGCTGCAAGAATGCACCTGTCTTAGACTGTAACTGTCAGGCTTTTCCAACTGAAGTAAGCAGTACATCTCCCCTCCCACTTTGTTGACCAAGCAATTTCTGTATGCCCATGTTAGTAAATAACTATTCTTGTGTATGCCTGTACCTCCCATTTGAGTCTCCATGCTTCCTCAGCTGTAAACTGGGAATATAAGGCCCATGGCCTCTGTATTCTATGGACTACCTCCTACAGTGTCCTGAGGGCACTGTATTGACGTAGTCACGCTCATGAGAGGTTAATAAACGTATTTCTTTGATATTACAGATTCAGTGCCAATCTCTTCTTTGTTGGTTTAAGAACCAGTGGACAGATAAGGGTGAACCCCTGCACCGGTGGGCCCCTAAAAAGACTAATTTCCACAGCACTATCACAGACAAGCCTAGTGCCTGGTTAGAGGGCAAGGGGCCATGTAGATGATCATCGCAGGAACATAACGTAGTACAAAATTAAAAATAAATAAACCAGCTCAGTGACGTGGAGGTGTACAGCGGTAATGCGACACAAGTGCAGCCCCGGAAAGAACGCTTCCGTTGGTTTGTACTGTTGCACGGAATTACCAGGAACACACGCGCCACTTTGGTATCACCTTGGGCGATCACTTTACACTTTCTCTGTATGTCTCGGCGTTCTTTCCGGGGCTGCACTTGTGTCGCATTACTGTTGTACACCTCCACGTCACTGAGCTGTTTTTTTTATTTTTAATTATGTTCTACGTTCTGTTCCTTTTAATTTCACGCTACTGTTCTCTCCACAAACGTCGTTCTGCACATTGTTTATTCCACTTTACTCCGTACGATATTACTGAATGGCTATTTTTACTCACCGACGCACTTAGGTTTCAGTTTACTCAACGTGATAGTGACACACCGCATGTTGGTTTCGGGTTCAGAGATTCTAACATCCTGCTAATCACATGGGATTTACATCATTATGTAAGAATTTGACAGCAACAATGCACTTTAAATTGCAACTTCAACAGTTTGTTAGACTTGACGCATTTTAGCTCTGGGATTACTAAAACACCCGTTTTTGTTTACAGGGAGAGTCCCCTGAAGAAGGGCCAGTCCCGAAACGAACGGGGATTTAAACTCCTGTGATTCCACAACAGCTTGTATAATGGAATATTTGAAAAAATGTGTGAATACACAGAGCTTTTGATTTAACGGATAACTTTAAAACATTGAATACCATTGGAATAAACGTCCATCTATGCTTATAAAAAGGATTGTTTACAATTTTGAAAAGCGAAATTTAGTTCGCAGAGGAGTGCTGAAAGGGGTGATCCTTCCAGTGGCGAAGGACTTTGGTTGCTTACTGTCTCAGCCAAGCCCAGTGCCTGGTTAGAGGGCAGAGGGCCACGAAGAGGACTGCACTGCAGACTGGCACTATCTCAGCCAAGCCCAGTGCCTGTTTATAGGGCAGGGGCCACGAAGAGCACTGCACTGCAGACTGGCACTATCTCACACAAGCCCAGTGCCTGGTTATAGGGCAGGGGGCCATGAAGAGGACTGCACTGCAGACTGGCACTATCTCAGACAAGCCCAGTGCCTGTTTAGAGGGCAAGGGGCCCCGAAGAGGACTGCACTGCAGACTGGCACTATCTCAGACAAGCCCAGTGCCTGGTAAGAGGGCAAGGGGCCACGAAGAGGACTGCACTGCAGACTGGCACTATCTCACACAAGTCCAGTGCCTGGTGAGAGGGCAAGGGGCCACGAAGAGGACTGCACTGCAGACTGGCACTATCTCAGACAAGCCTGGTGCCTGGTGAGAGGGCAAGGGGCCACGAAGAGGACTGCACTGCAGACTGGCACTATCTCAGACAAGCCTGGTGCCTGGTTAGAGGGCAAGGGGCCCCGAAGAGGACTGCACCGCAGACTGGCACTATCTCACACAAGCCCAGTGCCTGGTGAGAGGGCAAGGGGCCACGAAGAGGACTGCACTGCAGACTGGCACTATCTCAGACAAGCCTGGTGCCTGGTGAGAGGGCAAGGGGCCACGAAGAGGACTGCACTGCAGACTGGCACTATCTCACACAAGTCCAGTGCCTGGTGAGAGGGCAAGGGGCCACGAAGAGGACTGCACTGCAGACTGGCACTATCTCAGACAAGCCTGGTGCCTGGTGAGAGGGCAAGGGGCCACGAAGAGGACTGCACTGCAGACTGGCACTATCACAGACAAGCTCAGTGCCTGGTTAGAGGGCAAGGGGCCACGAAGAGGACTGCACCGCAGACACTACCTTTAAAAAGAGGCAGGGCCAGCTTAGGGCAGAGCGCACACTCCACTGGCCGGCCCGGTCTGTAAGGGCCGCTGACAGCTGCGGACCGAGAACCATGCAGCACGCCTGCTCCAGCCAGGAACGGGCAGAGAAGAGATGGAACAAACCCCGCAGGCCTCCGGTCATCATTTAAATGCAATTTAGAATATCAGCTCTTCAAATGAAGGCAATCAATGTCTCGCAGCGCTGCGCGCCCTCGGTGGAGCCGGCAGGGCCTTACCTCAGGACGGTAAGTAACGCTGCAGCCATTAGCTCCCGGTAATGAGCAATTACGCGGGATTATTCCGCCGATCTTTAATTGGTTACCTTCGGGTTACTTGGTCAGTTCCTTTCTCGGTGCAGCCGCCCGCCCAGAAAAACATATATAAAATGTACTAACAGATCTTAATGAGATTAGCCTGGAAACCTTGGAAGGGCCTGGAGGCCAGCCGCTGCCCGCCGGCGCTGCCTC
Source organism: Triturus cristatus (assembly GCF_964204655.1). Taxonomy (NCBI): domain Eukaryota; kingdom Metazoa; phylum Chordata; class Amphibia; order Caudata; family Salamandridae; genus Triturus; species Triturus cristatus. The sequence continues at coordinate 1,149,952,845 of NC_140580.1, read as the reverse complement.
TGATCCAGTCTCTCGGCGTCCGAGGTCTGGGCAGGGCTGGCACCCACCAGCCTGTGCCCTCGGCCCCTTGCAGAGAGTGCCAGCCTAAGAAGAACAGCAGGGAGTGAAGGGCCCAGATAACATTTGAAGACCTGCATCCAAGGCTGACACCAGGGCTTTAAGTGGGGAAAAAAACTAGGGGTGCTCTAAAAGGGGCGGGGCAAACATCTTAAAGGGGTGTGGCCTATCCATGTAGGGGCGTGGTCTAAATCAAGATAACTAGCGTTGTGTTAGGGCTGGGGCAGGATCACACAGACTAGCTCCTCTCTCTGCGCTTCACTTGTTGCTGGATTACACTGCAGCTTTGACGGTGAGTGTGAAAGGTCAGAGCAGGGTCGTGCTGGAGCAGTCTGCCTGTGGTCATCTCTCTCCTAATCATCCCACGATGTCGAGGCTGGCACCATGGGGAATGTTGCTCCTGGGCTGCAAAAAGAGAAGGGAAATCCTGAGAGAAAATGGCTCTCTTTAAAGGATTTCCCTTCCTCCTACAACACGGCTCACCTGGCGGGCGGGAAGAGAGGAAAAGATGAGAGCAGCTACATGCACATGTATTGACATATGCCTTACTGTAGGGGCAATCACTACAAGCAGGACTTTAAGTGGGCCAGGTCTGTCCGAGTCTGAGCACCGGCAGTGATTTTGCACACGTCGATGTGCATGCTCTCACTGCAGTCCAAGAAAAAAAAAAAAAATACAGACGCATTCCATGAAGTTGTCAAGGCAAAAGAAAAAAGAACTTTCCTGATGTGAGTGGAAGGATAGAAGACATCTAATCAAACGGATGAAAAAGGACTTGTGCTCCAAAGGAAGGGACTGACTCAAGAACAGGATGTAAAGCCACTGTATGATGAACAAGCAAGAGAGTGACAAGGAAGACAACCAATGGGAAGCAATGGGCTGGCCTCAAGCCCACACTATTTGTTTTGTCCACAACAGGTTTTCGACAACAGACAACTAAAAACTGCCAGTAGGTTGAGACCGAAAAAAATAGGTGTCAACATAGATTTAATCAATCATTCAATTATAGGTTCTGGCCATTCCAGAATCTCAAAACATCAACGAATGGCCTGTTTCATTGGAACAGGTACCAACCCTAGTCAAACTCTTCCTACACAGCTCGAGAAGGTTCCAATACAGCTCTTGCTTACTGGCGTGATGCTAAACACACAGGGCTCAATGTGTCTGCGGCACTAATGCCGTCAGCATCTTTGGCTACTCCTAGAACTCAAGTTCGTTTCGATTTGGTGAGAAGAGAACATGACGGGATGTTGGCATATTGTAGGAAACAAAGATCAGCACAGGAGAGGGCTTTTCTAAACGTGATGCACCTGGAGCGCAAATGACTATGCCAGAAGTGCTTTGAATCCGTCCAGGTCAATGACGATGGATGAACAGTGTACGGATTTTTGAATGCAACTCAAATAGCAATGCAGGGCCTTCTGAGGCCCGAAAATAGAGCCTGATAGAGACTCGTTTCGAGGCCCCTAGAAAATAACTGCCGGTGCTCAGACCCGGACAGACCCGACCCACTTGTGGGCCAGGTTTTGTCAACCGGCCCACAGAGCCTTATTGTCTTCCCCACCAGGCCACTGTAAGGGAGTGCGGGGGGGGGGCATCATTATGAGCAGGGAGGCTCTGAGAGGGTTGTTTTCAGCAGCGTCCCTAGGCCAATATTGTTTTGTCCGCTGCAGACTTTATCTTGGCCTCTTGTGGGGCCGGCGCAGACGCAATGTCCCACTCCCCTGCTGTGGGCCACCATCAGCTCGGCTCCTCTGCTGTTGCTCACCCCTCCCTGCCAGGCCATCACCCTTAGGCTACCGTTGACAGGGCTGGGGAGAGTGAGTGAATGGCCTCGCTGAGGGCATGTAGTTGACATCTCGGCTAGTGTCTTTCAGGTCTTGGTGGGGGGGGTTGTATGTTTGCATAAACCTCCCTGTGAAGCACCTTTCCCAGAGCGGAAATTTGAGATAATGTAATGTTAGGGTCAGAGCTTCCGAATGAGGAACTATGGAAATAGGTTCGAGTCCCGGCCTCACCTCAACATCCTGTGATTCTAGGCAAATGACTTAATTGCGCAAAGGCCTAAAATAAAAATGAATTTGATCTTCTGTAATGTAACTGGTGCTCATATAATTGCGCCCTTTGGCCGAGTTTACGCTATATAAAACTAAAATTAAAAAAATAACCTTCTGTTTGCTAATTTTTTAAGAATCTGGAAAAGCTGGAAACTTAAAAATGAGAGAGGATTCTTTATTCAATAATAAAAAAAAGTCTGTATTCCTTCTTAACATGGCTTTTCTTCCTTTGTTTAGTTTTAACTATCAGTCACGGATCATTAAAGAATATTTAGACCACATTTTAAACTGCTTTCACCTTACGTTTACTGTGTCAAGCTTTTAAAGTATATATCGATCGGGGGAGAAAATACCAGCTTTATTAGGTGATTTTCTTCATTTTCGTACTGGCAAGGGCATTAAAATACTGGTAATGCAGGTTACAAAAAACAGCCAGTTGGCAAACATAGCCACACCAGGAGTTGTGGCCTTTGGGCCACTTTATTTCACTTCGCCCGCTCCGCCAAAATGTAGTACTTCTAGTTTTCACAAATGTTTCTGGCTCTATGAGCTTTAAAATACATAATTTACAAACATTTCTCTAAAAATGAGCCCGATGAGACTAGCCAAATGCTGTTTCGTGAACGGGCGTGATCCAGGAATGTGGGCCACTTTTTGGGAGTGCACGGGCAGAATTGTGATCCCAATCCGACCCTGCCTACAGGAACTCTGAACATTGGACGCTGTTAACTGTGCCTGGCTGCGTAAGGCAACTGACTCTCACCCAGCCCGTCAGGTCTGCCTGGAGCTGGGAGTCGTGCTGTATAACCGGTGTGACTGCAGTGAACCCTAGCAGGCACTTGTGAGAGCTGCGGGGGAACTTTCATTGCCCATCCGTGCAGAATGGAACTGTTACTTTGAAACGCTATACCTTTGCAATGACTAAGAATTTGGCCTGATATTAATCATAAATAAGGCTCCCTGTTTTCTCTTTTTTACAGATAAATACAGACAGCAAACCATTTATTTTCTTGTCTGTATTTATTTTTAAATGTGGATTAAAAAGGAAATTGGGTGCTTTTTGAGTGATTCTAAATACACTTTGCCATAACTGCCAGACCAGTAACTGTGTGGATTGATAGATAAGGGGGGTAAAAAAAGGAATTTTAGTAAAGAGGCTTAAACAGCAGTAGATATGCACAAGGCTGATACTGAAATGTGCATATTTTCACATAAGTGCATTGATTCATCTTCTGCATGTGTTCATATCACTGAAACCTGGCAGGCATTCAAGAATGTCTGTATTTCATTGGTTGAATAAAGGTGGAAATAAACCAGTTTCAGCTCTACTTTTTTCACGAAACCCATAATAAATATGGATAAATACAGATAATGCTGACAACAAATAAATATGGATAAATACAGACGGAAATGTCAAAATAATGAATACCATAAAACTTGGAGCCCTAATCGTAAAATATATGTAGATTTTACTAAATTAGTCTGGAAGCTTAACTGAGTGTCTTTATGCAAGTATTGTATTGGCACAGTTAAGACTTAGCCCACATTGCCAGTGCTTAATTTGTAAAAGAAAAAGAGGCAGGGCTCTCGTCGGGAGGCCACCACAGCTTGCATCACCCATTGCCGCTGCCAATAATAGTGCCATCACAACTACTAACCATCACACTCCTACAAGCCGAACAGTTCAGACTATTCCAAGCCCCAATGCTATAAGAATGGTTAGGGGGATGGGGAGGTATTACTTGTTAGTAATATACATTGAATTAATAAACAACTGTTGCTATACTCATCCTTAAATCATACAAACAGTATACCTAAGTGCCGGTGTTGTCAATTAAGCGCTGATGCCGAAAACCGGAAACCACTCCTTCAAATTAAGCACTGAAGCATTCTCTGTTGTGGGCTACATTTCGGTCCTGCACGTCTAGAAGCTACTTTTGCACGTCGGTGGGAGAATTTGCCTCGCTAGGTAAGCCAGTTTCCTACAGACTGGGATTTCGAGTAAATGTGGAGCTCCACTAACTGATGCTCGAGTAACTGTGCACGTCTAGAAGCTATTTTTGCACGTTGGTGGGAGCCCGAGTAGCTGTGGAGCCCGAGTAGCTGTGGAGCCGAGTAACCACGGAACCCGAGTAACCGCAGAGCCCAAGTAACCGCGGAGCCCATGTAACCGCGGAGCCCATGTAACCGAAGAGCCCGAGTAACCGAAGAGCCCGAGTAACCGAAGAGCCCGAGTAACCGAAGAGCCCGAGTAATGGGGGAGCCAGAGTAATGGGGGAGCCCGAGTACCCGTGGCGCTCGTGTAACCGTGGAGCTCGTGTAACCGTGGCGGCTGAGTAACTGTGGCACCTGAGTGACCGCAGAGCCCGCGTAACCACAGAGCCCGCGTAACCGCAGAGCCCGCGTAACCGCAGAGCCCGCGTAACCGCAGAGCCCGCGTAACGGTGGAGCCCGCGTAACGGTGGAGCCCGAGTAACGGTGGAGCCCGAGTAACGGTGGAGCCCGAGTAACGGTGGAGCCCGAGTAACGGTGGAGCCCGAGTAATGGTGGAGCCCGTGTAACGGTGGAGCCCGTGTAACGGTGGAGCCCGTGTAACCGTGGCGCTCGTGTAACCGTGGAGCGCGTGTAACCGTGGAGCTCGTGTAACCGTGGAGCTCGTGTAACCGTGGCGACCGAGTAACCGTGGCGACCGAGTAACCGTGGCGACCGAGTAACCGCGGCGACCGAGTAACCGCGGAGCCCGCGTAACCGTGGAGCCCGCGTAACCGCGGAGCCCGCGTAACCGCGGAGCCCAAGTAACCGCAGAGCCCAAGTAACCGCAAAGCCCAAGTAACCGCAAAGCCCAAGTAACCGCAAAGCCCAAGTAACCGCAAAGCCCAAGTAACGGTGGAGCCCAAGTAACGGTGGAGCCCAAGTAACGGTGGAGCCCGAGTACCCGTGGCGCTCGTGTAAACGTGGAGCACGTCTAACCGTGGAGCTCATGTAACCGTGGAGCTCGTGTAACCGCGGAGCCCGTGTAACCGCAGAGCCCGAGTAACCGCAGAGCCCGCGTAACCGCAAAGCCCAAGTAACCGCAAAGCCCAAGTAACCGCAAAGCCCAAGTAACCGCAAAGCCCAAGTAACGGTGGAGCCCGAGTACCTGTGGAGCCTGAGTACCTGTGGCGCTCGTTTAAACGCGGAGCTCGTCTAACCGTGGAGCTGATGTAACCGCGGAGCCCGTGTAACCGCAGAGCCCGCGTAACCGCAGAGCCCGCGTAACCGCAGAGCCCCCGTAACCGCAGAGCCCGCGTAACCGCAGAGCCCGCGTAACCGCAGAGCCCGCGTAACCGCAGAGCTCGAGTAACCGCGGAGCCTGAGTAACTGCGGAGCCCGAGTAACTGTGGAGCTCGAGTAACTGTGGCGCTCCAGTAACCGTGGCACCCGAGTAAACGCGGCGCAGAGTAACCGTTGGGCCCGAGTAACAGTGGAGCTCGTGTGACCGTGGCGCCCGAGTAACCGCAGAGCCCGCGTAACCGCAGAGCCCGAGTAACGGTGGAGTCCGAGTAACCGTGGAGTCCGAGTAACCGTGGAGCCCGAGTAACTGTGGAGCCCGAGTACCCGTGGCGCTCGTGTAACCGTGGAGCCCGAGTAACCGTGGCGCCTGAGTAAGTGTGGCACCTGAGTAACCGCAGAGCCCGCGTAACCGCAGAGCCCACGTAACCGCAGAGCCCGCGTAACCGCAGAGTCAGAGTAACTGTGGAGTCCGAGTAACTGTGGAGTCCGAGTAACTGTGGAGTCCGAGTAACTGTGGAGTCCGAGTAACTGTGGAGTCCGAGTAACTGTGGAGCCCGAGTAACTGTGGAGCCCGAGTAACTGTGGAGCCCGAGTAACTGTGGAGCCCGAGTAACTGTGGCGCTCCAGTAACTTCGGCACCCGAGTAAACGCGGCGCAGAGTAACCGTTGGGCCCCGAGTAACTGGGGGCCCCCGAGTAACCGTGGGGCCCCCGAGTAACCGTGGGGCCCCCGAGTAACCGTGGGGCCCCCGAGTAACTGTGGGGCCCCCGAGTAACTGTGGGGCCCCCGAGTAACTGTGGGGCCCGAGTAACCGTGGGGCCCGAGTAACCGTGGGGCCCGAGTAACCGTGGGGCCCGAGTAACCGTGGGGCCTGAGTAACCGTGGGGCCCGAGTAACCGTGGGGCCCCAGTAAGTCAAGGCCACTCTTTAGCTGGAAGAGCGGGAAGCGCTCTTGGTGCACTGCCAGATCAGTGCCCTCAGAGGAGTAGGAGCACGAGTCTACTAAGGCGCACCACTGATTCCACTTGTGGTCACTCAAAATGAGAGCCCCAGAGAAGGAGTCAAAGTCCAGAGTGGAGGGTTCACTGGTGCTTTATTCGTAGGCACTCATAAATCGGTGAATGAGTCCACCATACTGTGCCATCCGCTTTACACACAGGCACTCAACAAATAGGTGTCAGCAGAGAAGGAGAATGAGTGTACCACGCTGCACTGTCCACAATGCTCTAGCCAAGACAGGCCGCGTGGGGTTCGGTCTCTTTCGGTGAGGAGTTTCAGCACCCTGCCGAGGCTGTGCAGCAGGGCTTCTTCAGGACTAGGTGTGCATAAAGAAAAGAAAATGAAGCATGCCAAAGGAAAGGCGTGCAGAGTCCAGCCTTAGGCAGCTGAAGCCTGCTGGGTGGAGCACACAGAGGCAATACTAGACGATAGGCGGACACCACACCCATCACTATAGGATTCAAAGACACGATAGACGGGAATATGGGACACACCATTCTGGTCCAGGCACATAAGCCCTGCTTCCCGCAAGTGCAGGCAGCTGGGCAGAGTGCACTATGAATACCTTAAATGGAGAAAGACACCACCCTCATCACAACTGATTTCAATAATATGAAAGTAAGGACTGGAACCACCATACCTGGTCAAAGTGCAATGAGCACATCCTACGGGCGGTGCAGGCTATAGAATGGAGTGCATCAAGGATGCATGCACTGAGGGTCTCAATGACACAACAAGAAGGACAAAGAGACACCCTAAAGCTGATTCAAGGTGGAACGAGCACAGCCAAAAGAAGCCTTATGCCGCACAGTGGAGCGCACTCAAGTCACCTTGCAGACACCACCCTCATCACAATGCGTTTTCATGACGCAATACAACAGATGATGAGACGCCACGGGATGCAGGTGCACAGGGCCTGGACCTGGTGCCTAGCCTGGAGGATATGCCAACATCCCCCTCATCACAGGGCTTTTCAAAGATGCACTAGGAGTGACATTAGGACACACCTCACCTGTTTCAAGGGCACCTGCACTACAGGATTGGTGGACACCCCCATCATGACAATGTGGGATTCAATGACACGACTCCAAAGATGATGGAACACCCAACATCTGCAGTAAGTGCCTAAGCTCTGTCACTGGAGGGTTCGGCCACTGGGTGGACTGTGCTGAGGACAGCTATGCTTGCAGATCGAAGACTACCACCCTCATCACAACAGCCTTCGATGCTGTGATAGCAAGGATGGGGCATCCACAACTCACAGGTTTAGCTTCGCTTTCTCGACTTTCAAAATCCGTCCTTTTATTATATCATAACTTAGTTACTTCATCTCTACCTTGAACAGTGCCAATACAGCCCTTCAATCAGTGAAAGCACACATCAAAACACAAGCACGCAACGTTTAAAGCCCTCTCATTTCCTGCTGCTTATGGTCTCCAACAACTCCTTGAGGTTCAGACAATGGCTGCCTTGTAGGCCACACTGCAACAAACCAGGCCTCTGAAAAACTTAAGTCCACAAAAGGTGGAAATGTCTCAAAGATCTCATTCAGTCAATCTAAATTCAACATAAGATCAAAGGTCTTGATACGTCCCTTTGAGGCCCACACGGCAAGTATAGGTCCAAACAGTAAGGGATACATTGCTCTGAGGCCCACACTAGTTAGAAGGATCTCAGTTAGTCATTGTGAGGTTTCTGCCAGGTGGAAGGGTCTTGATAAGTCACTGAGGCGCACACCAGCTGGAAGGCTCTACACGAATCGTTTTGAGGTCTACACTGGTTGGAAGGTCTCAATATGTCGTTTGTATGCTCATTTCGGCTGGAGAGTCTCAGTAAGTCATTCTGATGTGCACACTAGCTAGAAGGGTCTTGATAAGTCACTCTGAGGCCCAAGCTGGCAGTAAATATATTCATATGTTGCTCTTATATTGCACTGGCTGGAAGGTCTCAATATGTCGTTTGTATGCTCATTTCGGCTGGAGGGTCTCAATAAGTCATTCTGATTTGCAGACTAGCTAGAAGGGTCTCGATAAGTCACTCTGAGGCCCAAGCTGGCAGTAAATATTTTCATAAGTTGCTCTTACATTACTCTGGTTGGAAGGTCTCAATATGTCGTTTGTATGCTCATTTCGGCTGGAGAGTGTCAATAAGTCATTCTGATGTGCACACTAGCTAGAAGGGTCTCGATAAGTCACTCTGAGGCCCAAGCTGGCAGTAAATATATTCATAAGTTGCTCTTACATTACTCTGGTTGGAAGGTCTCAGTATGTCGTTTGTATGCTCATTTCGGCTGGAGAGTGTCAATAAGTAATTCTGATGTGCACACTAGCTAGAAGGGTCTCGATAAGTCCCTCTGAGGTCCAAGCTGGCAGTAAATATATTCATAAGTTGCTCTTACATTACTCTGGTTGGAAGGTCTCAGTATGTCGTTTGTATGCTCATTTCGGCTGGAGAGTGTCAATAAGTCATTCTGATGTGCACACTAGCTAGAAAGGTCTCGATAAGTCACTCTGAGGTCCAAGCTGGCAGTAAATATATTCATAAGTTGCTCTTAAATTACTCTGATTGGAAGGTCTCAGTATGTCGTTTGTATGCTCATTTCGGCTGGAGGGTCTCGATAAGTCATTCTGATGTGCAGACTAGCTAGAAGGGTCTCGATAAGTCACTCTGAGATCCAAGCTGGCAGTAAATATATTCATAAGTTGCTCTTATATTGCACTGGCTGGAAGGTCTCAATATGTCGTTTGTATGCTCATTTCGGCTGGAGGGTCTCAATAAGTCATTCTGATTTGCAGACTAGCAAGAAGGGTCTCGATAAGTCCCTCTGAGGTCCAAGCTGGCAGTAAATATATTCATAAGTTGCTCTTACATTACTCTGTTTGGAAGGACTCAGTATGTCGTTTGTATGCTCATTTCGGCTGGAGGGTCTCAATAAGTCATTCTGATTTGCAGACTAGCTAGAAGGGTCTCGATAAGTCCCTCTGAGGTCCAAGCTGGCAGTAAATATATTCATAAGTTGCTCTTATATTGCACTGGCTGGAAGGTTCTTCAAAAGTTACTCTGTGGTCCAAAACTGGCAGGAATTATGTCGATCAGTTGCTTTGAGGTCCACACTTCCTGGAAAGATTTCCCTAAGTCACTCAGAGGCAGCCACTTCTGGTTTTTCGATAAGTCTCTTTAAGGTCCTAACATTACAGAGGAGCGCCATCAGCTGCTTTGAGGTGCCCATCAGCTTCTTTGAGGTGCCCATCAGCTTCTTTGAGGTGCCCATCAGCTGCTTTGAGGTGCCCATCAGCTGCTTTGAGGTGCCCATCAGCAGCCTTGAGGTGCCCATGAGCAGCCTTGTGAACCATCTCTGCTTGGCCGAGTGCTCTCCGTCAGCTCTCACAAGGCAGCTTATACACAGCAATGCTCCTTCAGCCCTCCCAAGTCTACTGACTATTATAGAACAGGTCTAATCAGCAGAATGATGGGCTGCTCTTAAGACTGGGGGCTGTGGAGCAGCCACCTAGTCAAGCAAGCCTGCATGCTGCGTCAGTACTTGAGCATCTGAAGCCGCCTTTTAAGCGATATGAATAGAGCCTGCTGGCAGAGGGGCCATGCGCAGAGCACAATGCATCACTGTACACTTATCAGCAAGTGGCCTGTCAGCAGGCAGCACTTACTGCCAATTAAAAGGTGGAGTGGCAGGCCAGGGATGCCATTATAAGAAAGACTCATTGTGTCACTGGCGAGCTCCTGGCTGACAGCGTGAGCATAGGGATTATTACGCGGTGTGGTTGTGCGACCTTATTGTGTACTAATGCCATAATTGTCCAGTCTGGTTCATTTGTAAAGCCTTAGCTCAGTCCTGGGTAGCTGTAGATCAGAGAAGTCAGGCTTTATCAAAGGAACAAGTGCAAAACGTTAAGAAGTACCATAACAGTAGAATAAGGAAAAAACGCAAGACAATAAAAATCCAACACCGATTAATAAAAAGAGGTTCTATTTTTCTCTTGAAATCGACAACCCAGCAATAATAACCCACCAAAGTGTTCCGGAGATCTGAGTTTTCAAAGGAACAATAAATCACAGCTTTTCTGCAATGCAACAAATCACTTAAATCTACAGCGATTTAGGCGTAACCACGGCAAGTGACTCAAAACAGCTACACAGGCCACTCTTGTGGGTGCTAACGCCAACTGCGAGCTAGTCACCGGGACCAGGCAGCTCCAACAGAACTGTTACCTCACAAGAAAAGCAGTCTCATTCCAGTTCCAAACACTATGGGTGAACCGCCGTAGGAATCAATGGAGGGGTCCTGATGCAAGGGAAACAGGATGCTGAGCCTGTGTTAGGGGTATTCCTGTGGCCACCCACAGGTCCTCAAGCAAGGGGGCAACTTTGGACTCAGGGGTCTATGTACATCAAAGTCCTGATGAATGAATGAATGAATGAATGAATGAATGAATGAAACAGCACTTCTATAGCGCATAGCTACCCGGAGGCATCCCAGCGCTGAAGCAGGTAACTGTGGCAGAAGAAAACACCTAGGGGAAAAGCCACGTCTTTAACTGTTTACGGAAGGCCAGATGATTAGGTTCCTTTCGTAAGTACAGAGGAAGGGAGTTCAATAGTCTGGCGGCAATATAGGAAAAGAGCCGGCCGCCACTTCTGGCCTTCTTGATCCTGGGTACAACTGCCAGATGGAGCTCATCTGAGCCCAGCTGCCTGTCCGCCCGGTAGGGCTGAACCATAGAATGATTGATTGGTGGGCCATTCCCTTCTAGCGACTTATGGGTGATGCACAGAGCCTTGAAGTTGACTCTCTCCTTAAATGGAGCCAGTGGAGGGAATGCAAACCGGGCCTTGCAGAGAGACGATTCGGGATCCCCATGAGCATCCTTGCTGCGCAAATTTGCACAATCTGGAGTTTTGCGATTGCTGAGCTTGGCGCACCTAGGTATAAGGCATTGCCATAATCTATCCGAGATAGGAGGAGTGCCTGGATCATCAGCTTTTTGGTCTGGAAGGGAAGAAGGGGAGCACTTTGCGAAGCATCTTAAGGATGCCATAACAAGAGGCAACAACCTTCCTGGCCTGACCTTCAAAGCTGAGGTCCTGATCCAGCTAGATACCCAGGCTTTTTATCTCAGTCTTAGGGGTGGGGGCAGGGCCCATACAAGCTGGCCACATTGCATCTGCTTCAAAACAGAGAGGACTGCCAAGACCATAAGTTCAGTCTTGTCGCCATTCAATTTTAGATGCGACAGATTCATCCACTTGGAGGCTTCCTCAAGACAGGGACGAAGGCCATTAAACGGCTGGTCGGGGTGATTCAGTGCTATGACCAGTTGGGTATCATCTGCATATGTCACTATGTGAAGCCCAAAAGGAAGCACGATATCCGCCAGCGGAGCCATATGAACATTAAAAAGAGTGGGGCTCAAGGACGAACCCCGGGGAACTCCACAGTGTAGGGGCAGAGATTTTGAAATGGCCTCACCCTCAAACACCTAGAAAAATCTTTCCTCCAGGAAAGATTGCAGCCATGTTAAGGCTGTGCCAGTCACCCCCAAACCTCTGAAACGGTGGACCAGAATTCGGAGGTTTACCGTATCAAAGGCTGCGCTGAGGTCCAAGAGAATCACAGCTGAAGACCCTCCTGCGTCAAGAATCTTTCTAGTGTCTTCGACAACCGCTAACAAAGCAGTTTTAGTGCCTTGGCGCAGGCGAAAACCAGTTTGAGTGGAGATGGTCATGGCATTCCAGGAATGTAGAGAGTGTAAGGTTGACATGTTTCTCCGCGAACTTACTAATCCCGGGGAGGAGCGAGATAGGGCGATAGTTGCCCAGTGAGTCCGGGTCCGGGTTAGGTTTTTTCAGAATGGATTTAACCATTGCTTTTTTCCACATGGGAGGAACCGTGCCCATGGAAAGAGAGGCGTTGATCAAATCAATGATGATTGGGGCAACTATTAGCTGCCTGCTTCAGAATATTGGGTGGAGCTAGGTCTTTTGGCGACCCACTCTTAACAAGTGCCATGATGGCTTGGAACGATTCCTGGGTCATCGGGGGAAAGGCCTCCAGGGTGTATTCCCTTTTAAACGGGCCAGTGTCCTCGAGATAGGCTTTGATGTAGCTGTCAACTGAAGGGAAAGAGGAGTAAATGTTTTGGATTTTGTTGTAGAAATAGTCTGCATGTTCATTGCAGCGGCGACCTGATACATCAGGGACATCTGGATGGAGGGGGGCTTTAAGTAGTTTTTTCGCGATGCGAAAGGTTTCCCTTGGGAAATTGGCGGCTATGGAGATCCTTTCCTCATACTAAGAGGCCTGATCCCTTTTGATTTCTGCCTTATATGTTCTAATGGCCTCCCTATAATCGAATTTCTTGCTGGGGGAGAAATCTTTCCTCCAGGCCCTTTCGATTTTTTTGCACATCTGTTTTAATTCCCGGAGTTTAGGGGAATACCAAGCCGTCTTATTAGGCCCTCCTTTCCTCTGGAGCAATTTTTTCTAAAGGACCTGGTAAAGTGTGCCCTCTATCCAGTCTGAGGTCCAGCATAAAAGAAATTGCCACTAGTCGACTGCTCTTTGGTTACAGCAAAACTAGCAGTTCCCTTTAACTAGCAGCAACTTCCATGCTGGGCGACCAAACTGCACTCTGACGAGATTCGCAAATCAGGCAAATTTGGGTGCAACTTTTGAGTGTGGGGACTCGATCTCCCAGCCTGCACTTCGGTGCTCGTCCCCCCTCCCTGAATAGGATCTGTCACAAACCATTATGTATACCTGTGCTCTATATTGTTTTACCTTGTATGCGACTGTTACATGACAATAGGCTGTAAAGAGCACTGATACCTTCGGGTCTGGCCAGCGCTATGTAAAACTCTTAAAATAAAAAATCAGGTTTTACTGGCTATCAACTCTCCAAGGCAGGCTTTTTAGCTTTTATGGCCCTGTGGCTATACAATGGAGTCAGGCAACTAACTCTTCGAGACACCTTCTCTGTTTGAGGTTCTGGGATGACTTCCACGAGTGGGGAAGCACAAGCCCCGTCCTTTCTTTGCTAGTCCAAGATACAACATGAGCAGTCCAGTCTTTGGTGCATACTTGCTTTGAGGTGTCCAAGGAACAAAAGGGCAGTCCTTCAGTCCTCTCTTTCAGGTTCAGACGTGACCTGACGGGTGCAAGAGGTGCCACTTTTATGCCCACTACAGGCCCAGGGGGATGTGGTGACTAACTAGTTAATCAGGCTACTAGGTCCCTACGGCCTGATGGCTACTTCCTGTGAAGAGTGGCATCTAGTTATCCCAGGATACACTATTCTGCTCACTTTCAACATGGCAGACTCTGTCTCTTGGTGTGTGAGGAGCTACCTAGCCCAAATGAAAGGTGTGACTACCTGGGGAATCCAATCCCCTAGAAAAACCTGCCTGAGATGCCAGCTTGTCTGTGAACAAATATGAGAAGCACCTCCTGAGTATGACTACCATTTGCCTTAAAATGTGGGTTGCCCTTTGAAGCTCACCTATTCGGTTCACTCCCATTCTTGGCCATCCTGCCAGGATAAGGTTGCACCTCTTCCCATGACAGACACAGAGTTTGGATTCCTGAGGGTTTTTCTCACCTTCCCTCAGGAGGTCAGAAGACTATGGAGGACAGAAGCTTGTGTACACATGTAAAGGCTACTGGAGACTTTTTGCAACGAAGTGGCAACTTTTTAAAGCTGCCATTTTATAAAAGTTCCAATAAATTCAACTTAAGCAACGAGTTGGGTTAAATGCAACAGTTTGTTTGATACCTGGACGTACCCCATTTAGCAGTCTCATTTAGAAGGTAGTACTGCTGGTTGTCAGCTTGTAACCCTATACTCGCCAATGTGGCATCTAGCCTTTCCACAATGAGAAGGACAATGCAGGGTTTTCTCTGGCAGGACGTGCAGTTCCCAAGACTCATGTCCATCTTTTTTAAATATAAAACACCCTGTCTTTAGGTCTCAGTGGCCTGCCTAACGGGTGACTTATAAATATTAAAAAGGAAGGTTTGGGCTTTGCAGTCGCTTAAATAGGAAAGTTGAGTCAGCAATTTTAAACGGCTCCGCCAGCCTGGAATAGTGGGCTGGAGTCATGTTTTCCTTTGTCACAATACGTGTCGCAGTCTATGACGGACCTATAAGACTGCTGAGGTTCAGTCTAATCTCTGGGTGATGTTGGGTTGGTTGACCCAGATGCTCACGTCTGACAGGGCACAGAGACTGCTGATGTTCAGTCTGATCTCTGGCTGATGATGGGTTGGTTGAACCAGATACTCTCTTGTGCCAGGACCTATGAGACTGCTGAGGTTCGGTCTAATCTCTGGGTGAGGTTGGGTTGGTTGACCCAGATGCTCACGTCTTACAGGGCACAGAGACTGCTGATGTTCAGTCTGATCTCTGGCTGATGATGGGTTGGTTGAACCAGATGCTCACGTCTGACAGGGCACAGAGACTGCTGATGTTCAGTCTGATCTCTGGCTGATGATGGGTTGGTTGAACCAGATACTCTCTTGTGCCAGGACCTATGAGACTGCTGATGTTCAGTCTGATCTCTGGGTGATGGTGGGTTGGTTGACCCAGATGCTCACGTCTGACAGGGCACAGAGACTGAAGATGTTCAGTCTGATCTCTGGGTGATGTTGGGTTGGTTGACCCAGATGCTCACGTCTGACAGGGCACAGAGACTGCTGATGTTCAGTCTGATCTCTGGCTGATGATGGGTTGGTTGAACCAGATACTCTCTTGTGCCAGGACCTATGAGACTGCTGAGGTTCGGTCTAATCTCTGGGTGAGGTTGAGTTGGTTGACCCAGATGCTCTCTTGTACCAGGACACACGAAACTGCTGATCTCTGAGACAATCAGTAGGAGGGCCTCTGAATGCAGTGTTTCTGGCAGGTGTCCGCACATCAGCAGGACAGGGTAGGAGAGTGTAGGATGCCAGTAGGAGATGGGCAAATAAGGATCTGCCATCCTCTTATCATGCTATGCAAATCCCGCTCCCTGAGTTGTTCCGGATATGGACTCCGTGACCAGGTAGAAGGGACTCATGGTAAATCCGGGGTGCATCCGTGCCAGGCCAGAGGTCACTGATGAAGAGGTGATCAGGTAGGAATCCGGCATCAGGTCATAAATGTTTCAGCGGTTCTTGCTCAATGATGGTGCACTGATGGGAAGGGAGGTCACCTGAGAGGGGGTGGGAGTGTGGGGATACGGGCAAGGGAGGGCTGAGTGGGAGGGAAGAGAAAAGGGTGAGTTGAGCAACAAGTGGAAGGCTTCAAGCGGTGGAGGGTGGCGTTCACAGGGGTAGGAGTGGCAGGAGAGTGAGTGAATAGAGGATGGTTACTGGAGTGAGTCAGGCTGTAGGCATTAGATGCAGAGGGAGTAGTATTTCCCCAGTGAGATGAAGACAAGGGATGGAGGAGTAGGTGATGGGGAGTTAGAGGATGCTGCCAGGGAGGGGTCAGGGCAGAGGGATGTGATGGGATTAGAGGAGGTTGCCAGGAAGGGGCAGGGAGAGGTGATGGAGTCAGGGGAGGCTGCCAGGGAGGCTGCCAGGGAGGGGCAGGGAGAGGGGATGGAGTGAGAGGAGGGGCAGGGAGAGGGGATGGGGTGAAAGAGGCTGACAGGGAGGGGCAGGGAGAGGTGATGGAGTGAGAGGCGGCTGCCAGGAAGGGGCAGGGAGAGGGGATGGAGTGAGATGAGGCTGCCAGGGAGGGGCAGGGAGAGGGGATGGAGTCAGAGGAAGCTGGCAGGGAGGGGCAGGGAGAGGGGATGGAGTCAGAGGAGGCTGGCAGGGAGGGGCAGGGAGAGGGGATAGAGTGAGAGGAGGCTGCCATGGAGGGGCAGGGAGAGGGGATGGAGCGAGAGGAGGCTGCCAGGGAGGGGCAGGCAGAGGTGATGGAGTGAGAGGCGGCTGCCAGGGAGCGACAGGGGATGGAGTCAAAGGATGCTGCCAGGGAGGGGCAGGGAGAGGGGATGGAGTCAGAGGAGGCTGGCAGGGAGGGGCAGGGAGAAAGGATGGAGGGAGAGGAGGCTGCCAGGGAGGGGCAGGGAGAGGTGATGGAGTCAGAGGAGGCTGCCAGGGAGGGGCAGGGAGAGGGGATGGAGTGAGAGGAGGCTGCCAGGGAGGGGCAGGGAGAGGGGATGGGGTGAATGAGGCTGACAGGGAGGGGCAGGGAGAGGTGATGGAGTGAGAGGCGGCTGCCTGGAAGGGGCAGGGAGAGGGGATGGAGTGAGAGGAGGCTGCCAGGAAGGGGCAGGGAGAGGGGATAGAGTGAGAGGAGCCTGCAGGGAGGGGCAGGGAGAGGGGATGGAGTCAGAGGAAGCTGGCAGGGAGGGGCAGGGAGAGGGGATGGAGTCAGTTGAGGCTGCCAGGGAGGGGCAGGGAGAAGGGATGGAGTGAGAGGAGGCTGCCAGAGAGGGGCAGGGAGAGGGGATGGAGTGAGAGGAGGCTGCCAAGGAGGGGCAGGGAGAGGGGATGGAGTGAGAGGAGGCTGCCAGGGAGGTGCAGGGAGAGGGGATGGAGAGAGAGGAGGCTGGCAGGGAGGGGCAGGGAGAGGGGATAGAGCGAGAGGAGCCTGCAGGGAGGGGCAGGGAGAGGGGATGGAGTCAGAGGAGGCTGCCAGGGAGGGGCAGGGAGAGGTGATGGAGTGACTAGAGGGGTGTGGGCACAGGTGGGACAGGCAGACTAGAGGGGTGACGGCACAGGTGGGACAGGCAGACTAGAGGGGTGAGGGCACAGGTGGGGCAGGCAGACTAGAGGGGTGAGGGCCCAGGTGGGGCAGGCAGACTAGAGGGGTGAGGGCATAGGTGGGGCAGGTAGAATAGAGGGGTGAGGGCACAGGTGGGGCAGGCAGACTAGAGGGGTGACGGCACAGGTGGGGCAGGCAGACTAGAGGGGTGAGGGCACAGGTGAGGCAGGCAGACTAGAGAGGTGAGGGCACAGGTGAGGCAGGCAGACTAGAGGGGTGACGGCACAGGTGAGGCAGGCAGACTAGAGGGGTGGTGGCACAGGTGGGGCAGGCAGACTAGAGGCGTGAGGGCACAGGTGGGGCAGGCAGACTAGAGGGGTGAGGGCACAGGTGGGGCAGGCAGACTAGAGGGGTGAGGGCACAGGTGGGACAGGTAGACTAGAGGGGTGAGGGCACAGGTGGGGCAGGCAGACTAGAGGGGTGAGGGCACAGGTGAGGCAGGCAGACTAGAGGGGTGAGGGCACAAGTGAGGCAGGCAGACTAGAGTGGTGAGGGCACAGGTGAGGCAGGCAGACTAGAGAGGTGAGGGCACAGGTGAGGCAGGCAGACTAGAGGGGTGAGGGCACTGAATGTCTTAAAGAGGGTAGCAGAGATTTGGGAGATCAGAATAAGACGCAGGGTAGTTAGAGGGGGCCTCAAGGTTGCAGGACTAAGGGGGGGTGATGTGTATGAGTGCTAAGGGGCAGATCTATTTGGGGCCTATAGTTACCAGAGAGAAGGGGGCAACGCGGGTGGGCAGAGTAAAGCTCCAGAAGAGGAAGGGCTCACGGTGGGGGTCGGAGGAGCAGCAACCCCCACCAGTCCGACGTGGTACCGCGTGCAGGGGGTGCCCTGGCACAGGGATGCTAGGCCGCATACACGGCCACAGAATCAAGCTATCCTGGCTGAAGAGGGGTGAAACCCCGAAACCGGTCCTAGGATGCTTGTTTCCGGTCCAGGGAGGACCTGGCTGATTTGTATATGGCCAGGTCTAAACTGGGGTGGCATGGTGAGCAAAAGAATGATGGATTTAACCCAGATCTCTTGACTGGGGGTGAATGTTTTGATTTGTTCTGCATTCCGTCCATCAATTGTGTGTCTTTTACGGTCTTTGTCCGTGGCACGGTTTTTACCCAACTCCCTGCCCAGGGAGACAGCGAGGAAGAGGGACATTGAGAGGTGATTTAAGACCATTTTCATCTTCAAAACACCAGACGAACAAACGAATAAAAAGATTCACAACGGCTCTGAAGTGCCCCCACCGAGCGAGCTTCCCGCGCTGCATGCCCGCCGCAGGGGCCCTTGTAAACACATCAGCACCCCGAGAATGCCCTGCAGTGAAATAAAAAAATAATGCGATTATTTTAAGACAGGCCAGGAGGAGGCAGAGAGCGGCCTCTGTGTCGGAGAGCCTCTCTGGTGCCTTTGGCGACTCTCGGAGCTGAGCAGAAGAGACATTTCAAGGTAATACCGGGCTCGGGAAGCGCTTCACCCGCGGGCACCTCAGCCCAGAGACAGGCAGCATGGTGCCAGGCCTGACGCCGGGAATGGCCCTGGTTCCACTTGCGGGGCCAGGCGTTCAGCAATGCCAGGACGGAACAATACCAGGAAGGGACCAACGGTCAGATCCGCGGACACGTGGTGGAGCCGGGCACGACCAGGTGTCAGGCGTCCTTCCAGTGCCAGGGCGAGACCAGGTGTCAGGCGTCCTTCCAGTGCCAGGGCGAGACCAAGTGTCACACCCCCACCAGTGCCAGGGCGAGACCAAGTGTCACACCCCCACCAGTGCCAGGGCGAGACCAAGTGTCATACCCCGCCAGGGAGAGACCAAGTGTCACACCCCCACCAGTGCCAGGGCGAGACCAGGTGTGAGGCCCCCGCCAGGGCGTGACCAAGTGTCAGGTCCTCGCCAGGGCGAGATCAAGTGTCAGGCCCCCACCAGTGCCAGGGCGAGACCAAGTCTCAGGCCCCTGCCAGGTCGCGACCAAGAGTCAGGCCCCCGCCAGGGCGAGACCAAGTGTCAGGCCCCCGCCAGGGCGAGACCAAGTGTCAGGCCCCCGCCAGTGCCAGGGCAAGAGCAAGTGTTAAGCCTCCTTCTACTGCCAGGGCGAGACCAAGTACCAGGCCTACCTCCAGTGCCAGGGCGAGACCAAGTGCCAGGCCTCCCAATAGTGCCAGGGTGAGACCAAGTGTCAGGCCTCCTTCCAGTGTCAGGGGGAGACCAAGTGTCAGGCCCCCACCAGTACCAGGGCGAGACCAAGTGTCAGGCCCCCACCAGGGAGAGACCAAGAGTCAGGCCCCCGCCAGGGCGAGACCAAGACCCCGCCAGGGCGAGACCAAGTGTCAGGCCCCCACCAGTGCCAGGGCGAGACCAAGTGCCAGGCCCCCTACCAGTGCCAGGGCGAGACCAAGTTTACGGCCCCCACTAGTGCCAGGGGGAGACCAAGTGCCAGGCCTCCCAATTGTGCCAGGGCTAAACCAAGTGTCAGGCCTCCCAATTGTGCCAGGGCTAACCCAAGTGTCAGGCCTCCCAATTGTGCCAGGGCTAAACCAAGTGTCAAGCCCCCGCCAGGGCGAGGCCAAGTGTCCGGTCCCTGTCTGTGCCAGGGCGAGACTAAGTGTTCGGTTTACCGCCAGGGCGAGACCAAGTGTCAGGCCCCCACCAGTCCCAGGGCGAGACCACATGTCAGGCCCCCACCATTGCCAGGGCGAGACCACATGTCAGGCCCCCACCAGTGCCAGGGCGAGACCAAGTGTCAGGCCCCCACCAGTGCCGGGGGAGACCAAGTACCAGGCCTCCCTACAGTGCCAGGGCGAGACCAAGTACCAGGCCTCCCAATAGTGCCAGGGTGAGATCAAGTGTCAGGCCCCCACCAGTGCCAGGGTGAGACCAAGTGTTCGGTCTCCCACCAGTGCCAGGGCCAGACAAAGTGTCAGGCCCCCACCAGTGCCAGGGCGAGACCAAGTGTCAGGCCCCCGCCAGGGCTAAACCAAGTGTCAGGCCCCCACCAGTGCCAGGGCTAAACGAAGTGTCAGGCCCCCGCCAGGGCTAAATCAAGTGTCAGGCCCCCGCAAGGGCTAAACCAAGTGTCAGGCCCCCACAAGAGCCAGGGCTAAACCAAGTGTCAGGCCCCCACCAGTGCCAGTGTGAGACCAAGTGTCGGGCCCCCACCAGTGCCAGGGCAAGACCAAGTGGCAGGCCCCCACCAGTGCCAGGGCGAGACCAAGTGGCAGGCCCCCACCAGTGCCAGGGCGAGACCAAGTGGCAGGCCCCCACCAGTTCCAGGGTGAGACCAAGTGGCAGGCCCCCACCAGTGTCAGGGCGAGACCAAGTGGCAGGCCCCCATCAGTGCCAGGGCGAGACCAAGTGTAAGGTCCTCACCAGTGCCAGGGCAAGACCAAGTGTCAGGCCCCCACCAGTGCCAGGGCAAGACCAAGTGTCAGGCCCCCACCAGTGCCAGGGCAAGACCAAGTGTCAGGCCCCCACCAGTGCCAGGGCGAGACCAAGTGTCAGGCCTCCTTCCACTGCCAGGGCGAGACCAAGTGTCAGGCCCCCAAAAGTGCCAGGGTGAGACCAAGCGCCAGGGCTAAACCAAGTGTCAGGCCTCCATCCAGTGCCAGGGCGAGACCAAGTACCAGGCCTCCCTCCAGTGCCAGGGCGAGACCAAGTGTCACGCCCCCACCAGTGCCAGGGCAAGACCAAGTGTCACGCCCCCGTCTGTGCCAGGGCGAGACTAAGTGTTCGGTTTACCTCCAGGGCGAGACTAAGTGTCAGCCCGCCACCAGTGCCAGGGAGAGACCAAGTGCCAGGCCCCCGCCAGTGCCAGACCAAGTGTCAGGCGCCCACCAGTGCTAGGGGGAGACCAAGTACCAGGTCTCCCTCCAGTGCCAGGGCGAGACCTAGTGCCAGGCCTCCCAATAGTGCCAGGGTGAGACCAAGTGACAGGCCCCTGCCAGAGCAAGACCAAGTGTTCGGTCCCCCACGAGGGCCAAAGTGTTCGGTCCCTCACCAGTGCCAAGGCGAGACCAAGTGTCGGTCCCCCACCAGTGCCTGGGCGAGACCAAGTGTCAGGCCTCCTTCCAGTGCCAGGGCGAGACCAAGTGTATGGACCCCACTAGTGCCAGGGGGAGACCAACTGCCAGGCCTCCCAATAGTGCCAGGGCGAGTCCAAGTGTCAGACCTCCCAATAGTGCCAGGGCAAGACCAAGTGTCGGACCCCCACCAGTGCCAGGGTGAGACCAAGTGTCGGGCCCCCACCAGTGCCAGGGTGAGACCAAGTATCAGACCCCACCAGTGCCATGGCAAGACCAAGTGTCAGGCCCCCACCAGTGCTAGGACGAGACTAAATGTCAGGCACCCACCAGTGCCATGGCAAGACCAAGTGTCAGGCCCCCACCAGTGCCAGGGCGAGACCAAGTGTCACGCCTCCTTCCAGTGCCAGGGCGAGACCAAGCACCAGGCCTTCCTCCAGTGCCAGGGCCAGACCAAGTATCAGGCCTCCCTCCAGTGCCAGGGCCAGACCAAGTATCAGGCCTCCCTCCAGTGCCAGGGCCAGACCAAGTATCAGGCCTCCTTCCAGTGTCAGGGGGAGACCAAGTGTCAGGCCTCCCTCCAGTGGCAGAGTGAGACCAAGTGTTTGGTCCCCCACCAGTGCCAGGGCACGACCAAGTATTAGGTCCGCACCAGTGCTGGAAGAGGGGATGGGGACGGACCAAGCATCAGGTCCCCAGCAGTGCCAGGTAAAGACCATGATTCGGATTTTCAACAGTGCCAAGCCCCCAGCAGTGCCAGGGCGAGATCAGATGCCAGGTCCCCAGCAGTGCCAGGTCGAGACAAGAGTTAGAGTGGTATCCATCAAAAGGCGCAATGCGCCCAATGGTAGGGCACATGATGCAAGTCCAACAAGAATCGTACTTCAGCGCCAAGGACGCATGGCCCAAGGGTGAGCTCCTACTGGTGCCAGCTGCACGAGGTTAGGTTGGCCGTGGAATGGTCACCCGTGGGGGCTCCAGCCTTGTGAGGGGGAAGCCTGACAGAGGATCTGGGACGTTCATCTCTAGTCGTTTGTGGTAACATCTGCGACAACATGGATATTTCTAGCCTGACGCAACTTCTCGTCCAGAAGGAGTATGTGTATAACCTCTAGAATGGGGGATTAGGAAGGGTAGGGGAGAGTAGTGTATTTGCACAGTTCACAAATGAGTGCCACTGCGTTCACTGACAGATGAGTGGCGGTCTCACTCATACATGGACACCATTGCTCAGAAAGGGAGAGTAGACTTTTGTCTCAATCCGTCGAGGGGCTGCTGAACTCACGTGAGTGCCACTGCGTACACTGAGAGATTAGAGGTGTGGCACTCACACATGGGCACACCATTGTACACACAAGGAGCAGAACGGCTCCACTACGTACACTGAGAGATGAGGGGTGTGGCACTCACATGTGCACACCGCTGTACACACAGGGAGCAGAAGGGCTCCACTGCGTACACTGAGAGATGAGGGGTGTGGCACTCACATGTGCACACCGCTGTACACACAGGGAGCAGAAGGGCTCCACTGCGTACACTGAGAGATGAGGGGTGTGGAACTCACACGTGCACACCGCTGTACACACAGGGAGCAGAAGGGCTCTACTGCGTACACTGAGAGAGTAAGGGTGTGGCACTCACACGTACACACCGTTGTACACAAAGGGAGCAGAAGGGCTCCACTGCGTACACAGAGATGAGGGGTTGTGGCACTCACACAGGCACACCGTTGTACACACAGGGAGCAGAACGGCTCCACTGCATACACTGAGATGAGGGGTGTGGCACTCACACGGGCACACCGTGGTACACAAAGGGAGTAGAAGGGCTCCACTCCGTACACAGAGAGATGAGGGGTGTGGCACTCACATGTGCACACCGCTGTACACACAGGGAGCAGAAGGGCTCCACTACGTACACTGAGAGATGAGGGGTGTGGAACTCACACGTGCACACCGCTGTACACACAGGGAGCAGAAGGGCTCTACTGCGTACACTGAGAGAGTAAGTGTGTGGCACTCACACGTGCACACCGCTGTACACACAGGGAGCAGAAGGGCTCCACTGCATACACTGAGATGAGGGGTGTGGCACTCACACGGGCACACCGTTGTACACAAAGGGAGCAGAAGGGCTCCACTGCGTACACAGAGATGAGGGGTTGTGGCACTCACACAGGCACACCGTTGTACACAAAGGGAGTAGAAGGGCTCCACTCCGTACACTGAGAGATGAGGGGTGTGGCACTCACATGTGCACACCACTGTACACACAGGGAGCAGAAGGGCTCCACTGCGTACACTGAGAGATGAGGGGCGTGGCACTCACACGTGCACACCGCTGTACACACAGGGAGCAGAAGGGCTCCACTGCGTACACTGAGAGATGAGGGGCGTGGCACTCACACGTGCACCCCGCTGTACACAAAGGGAGTAGAAGGGCTCCACTGCGTACACTGAGAGATGAGGGGTGTGGCACTCACATGTGCACACCGCTGTACACACAGGGAGCAGAAGGGCTCCACTGCGTACACTGAGATGAGGGGTGTGGCACTCACACGTACACACCGTTGTACACAAAGGGAGTAGAAGGGCTCCACTGCGTACACTGAGATGAGGGGTGTCGCAGTCACACGTGCAAACCGTTGTACACAAAGGGAGCAGAAGGGCTCCACTCCGTACACTGAGAGATGAGGGGTGTGGCACTCACATGTGCACACCGCTGTACACACAGGGAGCAGAAGGGCTCCACTCCGTACACTGAGATGAGGGGTGTCGCAGTCACACGTGCAAACCGTTGTACACAAAGGGAGCAGAAGGGCTCCACTCCGTACACTGAGAGATGAGGGGCGTGGCACTCACATGTGCACACCGCTGTACACACAGGGAGCAGAAGGGCTCCACTGCGTACACTGAGATGAGGGGTGTGGCACTCACACGTGCACACCGCTGTACACACAGGGAGCAGAAGGGCTCCACAGCGTACACTGAGAGAGTAAGGGTGTGGCACTCACACGTACACACCGTTGTACACACAGGGAGCAGAAGGGCTCCACTGCGTACACTGAGAGATGAGGGGTGTGGAACTCACACGTGCACACTGCTGTACACACAGGGAGCAGAAGGGCTCTACTGCGTACACTGAGAGAGTAAGGGTGTGGCACTCACACGTGCACACCGCTGTACACACAGGGAGCAGAAGGGCTCCACTGCATACACTGAGATGAGGGGTGTGGCACTCACACGGGCACACCGTTGTACACAAAGGGAGTAGAAGGGCTCCACTCCGTACACTGAGAGAGGAGGGGTGTGGCACTCACATGTGCACACCGCTGTACACAAAGGGAGTAGAAGGGCTCCACTGCGTACACTGAGAGATGAGGGGCGTGGCACTCACACGTGCACACCGCTGTACACACAGGGAGCAGAAGGGCTCCACTGCATACACTGAGATGAGGGGTGTGGCACTCACACGGGCACACCGTTGTACACACAGGGAGCAGAAGGGCTCCACTCCGTACACTGAGAGATGAGGGGTGTGGCACTCACATGTGCACACCGCTGTACACACAGGGAGCAGAAGGGCTCCACTGCGTACACTGAGATGAGGGGTGTGGCACTCACACGTGCACACCGCTGTACACACAGGGAGCAGAAGGGCTCCACAGCGTACACTGAGAGAGTAAGGGTGTGGCACTCACACGTACACACCGTTGTACACAAAGGGAGCAGAAGGGTTCCACTGCGTACACTGAGATGAGGGGTGTGGCACTCACACTGGCACACCGTTGTACACAAAGGGAGCAGAAGGGCTCCACTGTGTACACTGAGAGAGTAAGGGTGTGGCACTCACACGTGCACACCGCTGTACACACAGGGAACAGAAGGGCTCCACTGCATACACTGAGATGAGGGGTGTGGCACTCACACGGGCACACCGTTGTACACAAAGGGAGTAGAAGGGCTCCACTCTGTACACTGAGAGATGAGGGGTGTGGCACTCACATGTGCACACCGCTGTACACAAAGGGAGTAGAAGGGCTCCACTGCGTACACTGAGAGATGAGGGGCGTGGCACTCACACGTGCACACCGCTGTACACACAGGGAGCAGAAGGGCTCCACTGCATACACTGAGATGAGGGGTGTGGCACTCACACGGGCACACCGTTGTACACACAGGGAGCAGAAGGGCTCCACTCCGTACACTGAGAGATGAGGGGTGTGGCACTCACATGTGCACACCGCTGTACACACAGGGAGCAGAAGGGCTCCACTGCGTACACTGAGATGAGGGGTGTGGCACTCACACGTGCACACCGCTGTACACACAGGGAGCAGAAGGGCTCCACAGCGTACACTGAGAGAGTAAGGGTGTGGCACTCACACGTACACACCGTTGTACACACAGGGAGCAGAAGGGCTCCACTGCGTACACTGAGAGATGAGGGGTGTGGAACTCACACGTGTACACCGCTGTACACACAGGGAGCAGAAGGGCTCTACTGCGTACACTGAGAGAGTAAGGGTGTGGCACTCACACGTGCACACCGCTGTACACACAGGGAGCAGAAGGGCTCCACTGCATACACTGAGATGAGGGGTGTGGCACTCACACGGGCACACCGTTGTACACAAAGGGAGTAGAAGGGCTCCACTCCGTACACTGAGAGATGAGGGGTGTGGCACTCACATGTGCACACCGCTGTACACAAAGGGAGTAGAAGGGCTCCACTGCGTACACAGAGTTGAGGGGCGTGGCACTCACACGTGCACACCGCTGTACACACAGGGAGCAGAAGGGCTCCACTGCATACACTGAGATGAGGGGTGTGGCACTCACACGGGAACACCGTTGTACACACAGGGAGCAGAAGGGCTCCACTCCGTACACTGAGAGAGTAAGGGTGTGGCACTCACACGTACACACCGTTGTACACAAAGGGAGCAGAAGGGCTCCACTGCGTACACTGAGATGAGGGGTGTGGCACTCACACTGGCACACCGTTGTACACAAAGGGAGCAGAAGGGCTCCACTGTGTACACTGAGAGAGTAAGGGTGTGGCACTCACACGTGCACACCGTTGTACACACAGGGAGTAGAAGGGCTCCACTGCACACACAGAGATTAAAGGCTGCATCACTCAAGTCAAAACAAAGTTTGTTCGGCAAACATTGCCATAAAAGTACATAATTAAAACTTTTTATACAATCATTATAGCAGCATTTCATAAGAATATTACATGGTAAATAAGTCAATAAAATAACAAATTTAAAATATCACACATTAAAGAAACATTTTATGCATGTGGGCCACATAATAAAATCACCAGGGATATTTATTTCTAATACTAACTGCGCCTCTGATAAAATTAATGACTGCATAACACACTTCGGGTAAGTCTAACTGCTGACCGGATTCGAAGACCAATTTACATGACTTAAAATTCATTGGACGTAAAATTGGCACCAAAAATCAGGAACGTACTTTCTAATACAAAGAGCATAAGTTGAATTGAGGATTGGACTGAACGATTATCACAAGTGCGCAGAGGAACCATGATCCTTGAAGCGGAAACATAAAGGAAAACTGCACTGTACCCAAACGTAGCCTTGTTAAATAAAATCTGTGTAGGGGGTTCTGACAAACATTAGATAAAACTGCAAATCATATCAGGGGGCTAGAGCAAAATAACCGTCAGGAGGCCATCCATAAGGTATTAGCTAGGCGAGAGCTCTGACAGTGCACATAGAAGAGCGACCTTATCCCAGCTTTGGTCACAGAGCCTAGTAATTCCGGATTCTTACACAATACGCCTTGAGCCAACGATGGTATCGGTACCACTTGGGGGGTTGGGTTCTATTATGATTTATTGGCAAGGTGTGGAAGCCTAGAGAGGGAAAATATGTGATAGCAAGTCATATCTCTTTGCCTCTTGGGTGTTACCACTCCACTCTTAAGAGGCCTTGATGTCAATGGAAATTCTCACAAATGTTATTATTGTGAATATTATCGCAAACTACGATTACAGTAAATGTGATTCTATAAATTGATAATTAAAATAATAATTATGATTCTGTTAAGTACACCAAGTGAAATTCATAAATGTTCTAATTAATTTCTTTTTCCAGAGCTGGTGGTGATTGCCCATGCAGCATCATGAAGACTACTGAAACACGCCCAGTGTATAAATCATTTACGGTCAAATGTCCAACATGGAGATACGCTGACGAGCCCGCAGGAGCACTCATCGTAGAAAACTTTGTTAGAGGCAGCTCAAGTAAGGCATCCCATTCCACTGTTAGACACTGCGAGAAATGTAGAAAGCAACAGGGTTCCCCAAATATTTCACCACAGGACGTGCAGGAGCCCGTTTCCTTTGAAGAGAGTTACAGACTATTAAACGAAAAGCTGAAGCAAGTGTAAGTGATGAAGCTGGAACGAGTGAGTGCATGAGTTAACGCTTAAGAAGAAGAACATAGTTTAAGTCAAACGTGTATTCTAAAGAATGTTTATTTTGTGGAAAGATAAAATGCTACAAAGGAACATCAACGCGTGAGAAATAAATCAAGCCACAGAGCTTAGAGTTGACAAAAGTTTTCGAGAGTGTGCAACCACTAATTGTGATTCAAAGATTTTAGGAGTTCGTAGTAGGGACATAGTGGCGGCAGAAGCCCATTATCATGCATCTTGTTATAGGAACTATACAAGGGTTAAAGCAAAGGAGGAACAATATGCCTCTAGCATTCAATCGATGATCACAACAAAAATACGAGAGATGAAGCATATGGTGAACTATTTCAATACATTAGAACTCTGATTATTTCTAACAAAGAGGTGATACGAGTGATGGCTCTCCCTGAAAGGCTTGAAACCCTCATGACACGCAAAGGAATACGGGAATACATTAATCAACCAAGAAACCAAGTAGCATATTAGAAGAAAATTGGATTCCGAGTTCGGTGACAGCCTCAATATATTCCCAAACAACCAAGGAAAATTTCAGACCCAACCTGAGGCTGATAGTGTCACGCTACAGGACGCTGTAAGAGAGAATCAGATCATGAAAAGAGAATTATCAGTTCGAAAGGTTAAGCCAACAGACATGAACCAGATCATTGATCAAACATTATAGCACATAAGAAGAATGATTAAAACAAACTAGACGTCAACGTCATGGCCATGTCATCCATCAGACGTTGATGAAGATTCCTTTACAGTGCCTGATTACCGTAAACGGTTCCTGTTAGCGGTGTTAGCTGTCCAAAAGGGTCTGCGTACTTATGCAATCATTCAGTCGGGGACATTATATATGCAGCGACAAATAGCCAGCAGAAACCCCCCAAGCAATCGGTGCTCCCACACACCGTAAAAACACTGACAGGAAATGTTGAAATCATTCGCACTCTAAACAGACCGGGACATGAGATTTCATACTCACAACTTGAAGAAAATGATACTGCTTTTTTCTTAAAAACAGATTTTATTGCAGTTTTACGTAACAGTACATTACAGTGAGGTACTGAGCCCGGAGCTCACAGCCTATTCGTCCAGTTACATCAATAACTTCTTGCTATATGAAATGGACCGCGCCCTCCCTCATCCCTGAGTCATCACCTAGGAATACATGTGTGCATGATAAATGCGCTAAGTGTGCTATCCCACAGTGCCAGTCAACGACGATACGCAGTGGCTCATCCTAGAAGCCTGCCCTGTGTGGCAGCGATCTGAAGGATGTGTCTCTGCATGATGACCAATACTTATAGCCTTATTTCGGTGTTTCCACCGGCAATAGTGCAGGTGTATCAGAGTCAGGGGATATAAAACTATCTACTACGGTGTCCCATGCTTGGGCTGCATCGGCTTTGCCCACCACCCGCTTAGCTTCTCTCTGTAGTAACCTCCCCTTGCAGCTCGTCCATCTCCCTTTGCCAAGCAGCCAACCGGCGGCCTCTAGGTGATTTGCAATTTTCCTTTAACCTGTATGCACGCTCAGTCCTGAAACTTACTAGAGATCTTGTTTTGAGAAGCGTGAGGAAACCACCCCAATAAGCAATAACTTGGGGAGGTAGGGATCGCCTTCTCAATATCAGTTGCTATGATTTCCTCCCAGAAATTGCCAAGTGCGGGACAGGACGAGAACATATGAAGGCGGAGTTAGACCTACGAGCGTGCAACTGCATTAGGAACTGCAAACTGCCAACATGTGCCTGCTGTCTAAATGACCTCAAGTGCACTGACCTGTGCAGACTTCCCACCTGTGAAAATCACACAGGCCTAGAGAATGATGACGCCTATTCAGAAGATCATGACGGCGAATGTGAACGACAAAATTGTGTTTATGTTCACTAATGACATATAATGCCTACATAAGATGTAACAACCATAATTATTTGAAATTGTAAGTGAAAATTATGCATATAACATATATTAATATATGAGGAATACAATGACGTTTTATTGTTATTATTTTAACCCCTTGAGTGCCCATGACGAGATGGTCTCGTCATGGGCCGCGGTTGCGCTGTGCCCATGACGAGACTATCTCGTCATGAGCCCCGCCCGCTAATGAAACGCCCGGCACAGGGCGTGGAAAGGGCGGGGCACTCAAGGGGTTAAGGAGTATATTGTTATTACAACTAATAATCATACTTTAAAAAATAATAATATTGAATTTAACCAATCTGGTGGAATTAGACGTATTTATCCACATAATGTGATTAATATTATTCTATTTATCCAAAATATTAAAACCATTATTTTTTTCCAGCTATGGTAACTAATCAAATAATTTGATGACTTTCTATCACATATTTTCAATCTCTAGGCATCCATATCTTGCATAAAAAGTATGTTAGAACCAATCCCCCGGAGTGGTACCAATGGCCTAAATGTAGGGTCCTGACTCATGGCCTACAATTCAAGTGCCACCAGGCTCGAAGAAGTGCCTTTAATATATGCGAGCCGCGGTATATGTGCTACATTGTCAAGGGCTATGCAATCAATTATTATACTTTTAGTGAGACCGCGCTCACTTGATTGCCAGATTCGTTTCCAAAGCAAAGGAGGTGCCAGTCCTAATAGATGTACCAGAGAGGACAAGCCAACCTCAGAATGACAAAAAAGAGTGGCTGTGCCTGAAGAAACCGATAATACTCTTCGCAAAAACTATTTAGTATCTGCTGGAGATTATTACTATTATAATACCCCCACACACCTTCCCCATAAGAGGCAACAGAAGTACATTTAGATCGAAACAAAGTCAACATTTCCTTCACTGGCCGGTGCCCCAATGTAGTTGCAAAGCAGAAAAACTCTTTAAAAGCTCTTGAAAATTGTAATGCTCTTAGTGACAGCAAAGGTGCCAATTTAGGTTTAGGGTCAAAAGGAAAACCTAAATAACCAACTATCTACCTTTAAAACCAGGGAACCATTTATGTAATAGTGTTTTGATTTGTTACTTTTGGGCCCACAGATTATAATAAACGACTTAGATTGGTTATCCTTTAAGTTTAGGGGACTCAAACTCTATAGAACCATACAAAAGACCATTTGTAGTCCTAGCTAGAAGGACAGCATCAACAGTGTAAAGGAGAGTGGGGATAAATAGATTCCCACCCTCTGGATATCAGTCCCCTTTGGAGGAGGTGCCCCTCGAGGTCATTGATATAAATAAAAAATAAAAATGGGACTAGAACACATCCTTGTCGGACTCTCCGACTACTATTTACGGAGGATGCACAATCTCCAGCAGGAGAGCAGCCAATCCTTATCGAAGTGTTCCAGTGCAACCTATGCAAAAGGAGGACTAGAGGTTTTTCCACCCCCAAGCCTTCTAAGATGTTGCATAATTTAGAGCAATTGAGGGAGTCAAAAGCACTTGACAAATCCATAGAAGCCAAGTGCAAAGCGGCGTTTTTAGAGAAGAGGTAATTACCAATTAGAGGAGAAAGATTAGGACACTGTTCAGCGGTTCCAGTCACTTGTCTAAAACCCTACTGGAGGTCAGAAGGATTATCTTACTTACCCTGTAACCATCTGTTCTTGGCATGTAGTGCTGTAGAGCCACATGCTGTGCATAAGTCCGCCATCTAGTGTTGGGCTCTGAGGATTACGAGTTGTATTTCTTCAAATTAGTTGTTTGTGTCACGAGTCTGTGTGACACCTACCTTCGGTGATACTGCGTATAGGCATCAACTCCATTGCTAGATTGTTTTGCTGCAGGTGAGTGAGAATGAAGTTGCAGTAAGTATTAGTAAGGATGACCATGCAATTAATAAATTAGTGTAAATAAACTGCGACCGACACAGGTTTCCGGGAAGGAGGGAGGGCCCATGTGAATCTACAGCACTACATGCCAAGAACAGATGCTTACAGGATAGGAAAAATAATCTGTTCGAGGCATGTGTGCTGTAGATACACATGCTGTGCATTGACTGTAAAGCAGTTCCTCTCCCAAAGTGGTGGTTATTCAGTGGGGGTTGCAGTTGTTTGAAAAGAGTCCGTAGTACTGCTTGACCCACAATGGCTTGTTGACTTGCAGGTACATCCACACAAGAATGTTTGGTGAAGGTGTGTGGTGCGGACCATGTTCCAGCTTTGCAAATGTCAGCAAGGGGAATATTGCCCAAAAATGCCATAGACGCCCCTATAGTAGAGTGAGCTCTAGGAGGTGCATGTAACTGTTTTTTAGCTTTAGCATAACACATTTGGATACATTTCAGTATCCATCTTGAAATTCCACTCTTTGAGATAGGATTTGCAGTTTGGGGAGGTGAAAAAGCAATACACTGCTTGTTTTTCCTGAAAGTCTTGGTTTGGTCAATGTAGTACATTAAGGTTTGTTTGACATCTAGTGTATGTAAGGATCTTTCCAGAACAGACTCTGGTTGTGGAAAGGAAACAGGTAGCTCGATTAATGTGAAAAGGAGAAACTACTTTAGGTAGAAACTTTGGATTTGTCCAAAGGACTACTTTGTCCTTGTGTAGTTGGAACAATGGTTCTTCTAAAGTTATGCCTAGACCACACTAGCACGTCTAAGTGAAGGGATAGCTACTAGAAATGCAAATTTCCAAACTAAAAACTGCATTTGGCAAGAATGTAGTGGTTCAAATGGAAGGGCCCATAAGTCTTGTTAGTATAATATTAAGATTCCATATTGGTGCAATTAGAACCCTTGGTGGAATGACGCTTAAGTCCTTTCATAAACACCTCAATCACAGGTATTCTGAATAAAGACAAATGTTGTCTATTTTGTAAGTAAGCTGCTAAGTGTAAGCGTATTTAGGTATATGCTAGACCTGAATTTTGGAGATGCAAGCAATGCAAACAAATTGTTTGTATTTGTGCATGTAGCAGGTTAACCTTTTGCTGCTGGCAGTATAGAACTAATCATTACCATTTGGTAGCATAGCATTATCTGGTTGCAGGTTTACATGCCCGTTTAAGAATATCCATTCATTGTTGAGATAAATTCAAGAACCCAAATTCTATGACTTCAGGAGCCAGATCGCAAGGCTTATTTCCTTGGGATTGGGATGTCTTTTTGTGCTCTGGCTTTGCGTGAGAAGGTCCGGGTTGAGTGGAAGCTTCTCATGAGTTTTCCAGTAGTGTGGTGAACCATGGCTGACGTGCTCATGTTGGAGCTACTAGAACGAGGGCAAGGGAGGTCTGCCGGAGCTTTTGGACCACTAATGGACGTAGTGGGAGAGGAGGAAAAGCGTGGGCAAATATTCCTGACCAGTTCATCCATAGGGCACTGCCTTTTGATGAAGGTGTGGGACCTGGATGAGAAGTTTGGGCATTTTGCCTTTCCTGGGGTTGCAAACAGGTCTATTTATGGGAACCCCCATTTTTGAAAGTACGGTAGGAGAACCTTGGGTTGAAGTTTCCATTTGTGTACTTGTTGCTACGTCCTGCTGAGAAGGTCTACAACTTGATTACTTGTCCCTGGTACATGTTCTGCCAGAATGTAAATGTTGTGATGTACTGCTAAGCATCACATGGTTTGGGCTAAGTGGGATAACTGCAGAGAGTGCCCCCCCCCCCTCAGTTTTTGTAGATAGTACATTGTTGTCATATTGTCTGTTCGTATTAGGACAACGTTGTGCAGTAGGTGAGGCAGTAACACTTTCAATGCTAGGTGAACAGCTTGAAGCTCTAGGTAATTGATATGTAGACTCCTGTGTTGTGAATGCCATACACCCTAAATTGTTAGCTCCTAAAGGGGAGCATCTGCTGTAAGAATGATTTGGGGAACTTGATCTATAAACAGCTGCCCTTGGATAGATTTTGCGCATTCCAACACTGCAGAAAGCAATGTGTGCGGCTGTCTACCAACACTAGATCGAATAGTTGACCTTATGACTGTGTCCACTGACGTGACATTTTTGCAGTAGTCTCATATGTAATCGGGCATGTGGAACTACTGATATACAGGTTGCCATCATGCCTAAAAGTCTCATGATTAATTTGACTTTTACTTGAGAGTGAGGTTGAAGGTATTAGATTAGTGATACAATGTTCTGTATTCTGCTTGCATTCGGGTGCCAATCCCAAATGAGCATCAAGTATATATGGCTGTATTGGATATGGTTGCAGATGGGATTTTTGCAGATTGATAGTAATTGCAGATTGATAGTAAACACTAGTTGATGTAATAGGATGAGAGTTTGTTGTGTATGTTGTTTGCATTGACGGGAGCCAGTAGCTTCTATAAGCCAATTGTCCAGGTAAGCAAACACATGTACATTTTGCTTGTGCAGATGTGCCACGACTACTGCTACAGATTATGCGAATACTCTTGGTGTGGTGGTGACTCCAAAGGAAAGGAACTTTTAATTGATAGTGTTCCCTTTGGAAGAAAAACCATAGGTATGTTGTGTGTAATGGATGTATGGTTATGTGGAAATAGGCATCATTTACTTCTAGAGCTGCAATGAAGTTGCCTTTTTGCAACAGTGGAATCACCTCCTATGGAGTGACCATGTGGAAGTGTTCTGATAGGATATAATGATTGAGCGGTCTGAGATCCAGAATGGATCGAAGTGACCAGTCTTTTTTGGGACTAAGGAAGCACAGTGAGTATACTCCTGTTCCATGATATTGTCTTTGGACTGGTTCTATAGCTTCTTTGAGTAATAGAGCTGATATCTCATGTTGTAGTAGAGATTGATGTAGAACAGATAGTGTGCGTTTGCGAGGTGGAATATTTGAAGGAGTTGTAATAAGTTCCAGACAATAACCATGCTGGATAATGTTTTTCCATGCCAGTAAAACGTTTTGAAGACTTCCCGCGACATGTGTTAAATGATAAGAAAGTAATTGCTTGGTGTTTGTATTTGTGGTTTGGGTATTATTTCTGCAAGCGTGACCCTTGAAGTTATTTCCCCTGTAAGATCCTCTATGAAAAGGTTTTACCAGGGAAGGATCGTGCTCGGTTTTTATAGGCAGAGCGTGAGGTGGAGACAGACCCAGCACCCGGTTTGTAATTTGGCCAACGAAAGGACCTCAGATAAGAGGAAGTTTGCAAGGCCCCCATTGACTTGGAGACTTCAGTGTCCTTCATTTTCTCAAGCGCTGCGTCCACCTGAGGACCAAAGAGATGCTCTTTGTCAAAGGAGAGATTGAGAATTGTTTGCTGCACTTCAGGTTTGAAACCCAAAACACGCTGCCAAGCATGTCTACGTAAAAGGACACTGGTGTTTCTACCTCTGGCTTCGCTGTCGCAGAGACTAGTGCACATTTAATTGAATTGTTCGTGATGAGTTTTCCCTCATTAACAATTTCAAAACCCCTCTTTTTATATTGTTCTGGGAGGCATTGTAGGTGCTCCTCCATCTTGTCCCAATACGCCCTGTCGTATCTAGCTAAAAGAGCCTGCTGTTGGCAATACGCCATTGATTAGCAGATTGTGCTGCTATTTTTTTCCCAGAGGGTCAATGAGTTTTCATTCTTTTTCTGGGGGAGGGGTGTTCCTAGTTGTCTGGGAGTTCGGTCTTTTCCGTGCATTGGCCACTACTAGAGAGTCTGGTGTTAATTGTCCCCTGATGTATAAAGGATCAGATGGTGCAGCCTTGTACTTTTTGTCCACTCTTGGTGTAATAATTTGTGCCTTGACAGGGACTTTAAAAATGTGGTCTACGTGACATAACATTCCTTTAAAAACTGGTGAATGTTGTGACCCCATTTGAGCAGTAGATAATGTTTCAAAAAGAAAGTCATCTTCCACGAGGTCTCTATGTAAGGGCACATTATGAAAAGCTGCAGCTCTGGCTATTAAATCCGGATAGGCAGAGGCATCATCTGGTGGTGATGGACATGTGGGGTAGAGGTCTGGGACTGTATTCCCTTGTGGTTCTATGTCATATGCATCCCAAGCACCCCCAGAATGTGTGTCCTCGGGTATGTCATTATCATCTATTATTGGTGAATGAGGAGACATATGGCCATCCTCTGCATGCTGTGGTGAATCAGGTGGTGGAGTGGCTGGTGGTGATGGTGTTGGTAGATTTGGTGTGGTAGGTAGGGGAATATGCAAAGGGCTAGTTGGAATGTCCTTTATCTTCTTCCTAGGAGTTTACA
This sequence comes from Triturus cristatus, assembly GCF_964204655.1. Taxonomy (NCBI): domain Eukaryota; kingdom Metazoa; phylum Chordata; class Amphibia; order Caudata; family Salamandridae; genus Triturus; species Triturus cristatus. Next base: position 1,149,917,093 of record NC_140580.1, on the reverse strand, counting down.
ATGGAATGTCTATAGCCTCTTCGAAAGTTAATTGTCTTTTCGATGATTAAGGCTTTTGAAGAATTAACTTCTTGGTACCGGGTGAAATTTGCAGTGTTTTCTGTTTCGGATTGAGCCCTTCCTACATAGTTGGTTCGGGTGGAGTTTTCAGCCGAATGTGTAGCATTGTAGAGCCGAAGAATGTTTTTGTTTCGATGCTGATATGTTCAGGACCGAGGTGGATGTTCCGTTAATTGTCGAATCAGACTTGGAGAAAGTGTAGGCCCTTGCTGTAGGCTGAAATTTCAGTGCAGGCTTTGGACACATGATCTATCCCAGAAGACACACAGCTTGGCTACCTGGCATTACAATGGAGAGATTTCTATTCAGATGACAACGTTGTTACAAACATTATTTAGACAGCACAACTATCTCTCAAGTTATCCAGGTTTTACATAAGGTCACTACATCACTACGGCTCATCCGAGGCACCTTGTTCCAGTTCTGGGCTGTTACTTATTCAATTGCATCCTCAGGTTTTTAGTCCTGTTTGCCTATTTTGCACTAATTTGATTCTAAAGGGCAAACTGCCCTGATTTGTAGAGGGAAAAGCCCGGATGTGACATTGTGTCCTGGATGACATGGTACCACATGGGACCTTGTGGGCATAGCAATTAGGTTTTAGAGAGGTGAATTATAGCTCAGGTTTCACAAAGGCCTAGGCTACAGTACCCCACTTAAGACACAGAACTTGGCTTTAGACAGTACTGCTGTCTCACAAATGTTACACGTGTTTGCTTTAGACAGAGCTATTCTTCAGGTGAAACCGAACATCTAAGCTTTGGCATTAGATGGCATATGTAGCAGGGTACACAGAATTGGCAGGGCCAGGTCTCAACCCTCAGTTGAAACCAAACTAAAAAGCTAAGCCTTCAGACAGCAGAACTAACTTAAAGGCTTAGGTATCTAATAACTCCTCAGCAGCTCAGTCACCTGTTCACTCTTTCCTCCACCTTGGCCATCCACTAATGATTAGTACATCAGGATTTTCAATGCTGAGAGTTCACTTTGGTTATTTTGATTACTTAGTTTCCGTTATGCAGCGAAACTGGTTTTTGCATAGCACATAAAAGCTATGCTTTCATTTGATCTCATCTTTCACCCTGCTTCTGATTTTACTATTGTCCCTTCCCTTCAGTCTCTTCTCTTTTATTCTCGATCTTGCAAATCCCAACGTTGTGCTATAATAAAGAAACCGAGGTAATATCTCATACAGTCATGTGGATTTTGGACTAACAATACAAAATCAATGTTACTGCTCCGATTTCCACATGTAAACCCTAATGCAGGCCATGCTTTTAGCAGGTGGTAATGTGCTGAGAATTCCACGTAGTATTACAGGATCCAGGAATTCCGCTGTGCGGTAACACTACACCACCATTCTAACCTTTTTGGCCAAAATTGGATGATTGGACAACTTCTAATGGATGCCAAAGTCTGCCATATTCCCCTAAAAGATGCACATTCCTTACCCTACGGACAGCCCATTTTGGTTTACTTATAACTGATTTCCTGTATCCTGTTTATCTTCTACGTCACATTGATCTACAAATATGACTGCCCTTCCTTGACTCCCCACTCTCCTATGCACTAAAAGTCCCTTGAAGCAAGTCCTCCAACATAGCTTAAACACATGGGCAAAGCCAATAAGCTCTGGCTAAACACTTAGAAGTTCCCAAAGGCGAGACCTACTGGCTATGCCAATGCTTGTTTAAAAATAGTTACAATGACCGCTTCCTTCCACGTAGGTAAAAGGGGTCCGGTTACTGCAGCACGGAATACATTTGCAGGAAGTGGGGCCCATAGGCCTACATCTGCCTTAAAAATGTCTACAGGAACACCGTCCATGCCCGGGGCTTTACCAGTTTTACTCTTTCTAATAGCTGAAGCTACCTCATCAACCCCAAAGGTCAAACCACTCTAGATCCATGGCCCTATCAACCGGTGTCATCTTCCAAAGATCTTGCTCTCTGCAGGGGCTCTTCTAAGAATCAAATAATTGTGAAAAATGAGAAACCCAAAATTCCGCTGATATTACACAATCAATCTTGGTTGAGAGCCCTGATGTAAAGATGGGTCACCTCCAAAAATAATCTGGAATCCCTTGATTTCCCTGCCATGAGTAGATTTGCCCATGCTGTTTCTCTGAGTTCAGATTTCCTCTCCCTGAGCGTGGCTTTATATAACGATCTTGATAATATGATGTTCTCCTGAATCCTTGGGACAGATTTTAAGACCAACTTCAACACTGTAGTGGCTATAGAGAAAGCTAAGTTAAACCAACGCTGTGGGGGTGGGTGGTGGGTTTAACTTTTCTAGGTGTGCACTACGGAAACTGCTCGACATAGCCTGGCAAAACTATCTATTATCACACTAGCTCGGGTGTCTCCAACAGGCCAATCGCGAGCTACTGGTAGCTGGCCAACCCCTTCGGAGTAGCTCACGGTCTTTAAGCTTCACTAACAAGGCCACGCCATGTCTTTTAAATTTTTGTATTTATATTTTATCTGGAATGCCATTTCTGTGCGAGTTAGCTCTTGCCCGCATTCATCTATGCGGTGCCAAGTCTCTACTTTGGGAATGCAGACCTGCTGCCGTCTGTAAGTGGCAGTGTGCTAAGCAGTAGCCTAGCCCGTGTGTCATGCGTCATGTGCAAGGAAGGAAACATCTCCCTCCCTTGCTGCTGATTGAATTAAAAAATAAAGCAATATTCAGGGTTCAGTGGGCCTGTCAGGCCTCGGGTCCTAGTGCCACTGCACCTGCTGCACCAATGGAAGCTGTGTGCTTGGTGCTGAGGGACAGGGTGGCAGATGAACTATGGGGAAGGCTGTGGGGTGACATGGTGTATTCCACCACCAAACCCCACCTGTCTAAATCCCATCACCAAACACAGCATAGCCAATACCTTTCACAGAGTAGTTTTTCATACTGGAACCCCAGCATCGATTTTTAAAGCGCCCAGAAGCCCTCTCCCTCCACATGCATGGCACCTTTAAATGAGTGCTGAGATAATGCATGAGTTGCTGGGTCTTTCGCAGCTCACAGTGATTTTGACAGATCAGAAATAGCTCTCACTACAGACAGGGTTGGAGACCGCCGCACTAGCAGGTATGTCAGCAGCTAAACTGCTCATCATTTGGTCTTGGTTTTTGGACACCACAGAACCCTCCTAATGGAATGGCGCAATGGCGCCCACTTAATGCGAAGACCACGATTTGATGAACAAACAATGGGTCGTGTCTCCATAGCTTGGCCTACTCTTGACTGATGATTACTACTATTCAAAACAAGGGGATTGCGGTCGCTCATACAATTAGGTATACTTTAAAAATTCTAAGATTAAAAAACTATATACTTTCAAAATCAACATAAAATCAAAAGTGCTACGAGCACCACCCCCTGTGAAGGTTGGGCGAGGTTTAAGGGCGGTGGGTCTCACCGGCAAAGAGAAGATCGCAGTTAAATAACACTATATTAATAGCGACCCCATACACCGTGTGCTTAAAAGGGTCACCTCCTGGTTTAAACGGTCCTCCAAGTCTCAGACCGAAGACCCACTGTAGGGACACAAAGTACAGCTGAAGCCACCCACCCGCAACATACGTGTTTACGTCACAGTCCCAAGCCAGAGACCGAAGACCCACTGTAGGGACACAGAGTACAGCTGAAGCCACCCACCCACAACATACATGTGTTTGCGTTACAGTTAAGTTTTACAATTTGACCAGCTAGCAAGTCTACCACTTCTGAGGATTAATGTTCAAATAGTTCTAAAAGATAATAATCGACAAATCTAATGAGCCTAAACCAGACAACAGCAATATCTGAAACCAGGGGGACTAACCCAGAGATTTTACTGTGGGGCATGAAAAATATCCGAAATCCACACAGCCAATGATCCCTTATCCCTCCCAGAGGGAGATGAAGTCGCTGGGAACAGAAAGAGCGGAGACCATCATGGAAGTCCTCTAGGCCCAAGTATCTTGCAGACAAATTATTTCGAAACCCAGTATAGAGGGGATCCAATCTTCATTTGAAGTTTAGAACAGATTCCTGCTACATTCCAGGCTGACACATTGGGGGGCTCAAAGGAGGAAAGGTCCCCTGATTTAGAGGTCTCATTTTGAAGATCTCCCCCCCCCCCCCCCCCCCCCCCAGTGGCGAATGAAAGTGAACTACATCCAGCAAAGGGGGCATAACCACATTAAGAGCGGGAGGAACAGATGACGGGGTAGAGGGATTAAAAACTGAGGGGGCGGTCACTGTTGAATGTCAATCAATCCTGAAGATCTCCTAGGAATCATACTAGCAGCCGGCTGGGGATCTCTCCGACAATATTCCTATTGAGTGTCGGGTCGTTAGCCTGGTTATAGCAAGGCTTATAATACAAACCCAAAGGGAAGGCTCTAATTCCCGCCCAAGCGACTATCAAGTGTCCTAGTACGTCTAATATTGTCCTCACCAGAATGGGGCTTTAAACATTTACAACGACACAATCTCCTAGGGTAAATTTTAGTTCATGGCCAACCTAGGAGCACTCTCCTCACTATCAGGCTCTCATCACCAGGACAACCGAATTTGCTGTGAGTCCATGAGTTACCTTATGCTTTAGGTCTAACCACGACTCCATCTCATTTGTGTGCAACGGTGGAACTTGATCTAAAACAATACCGTAGGGAGTACACCCCAGGGGCAGGGAGTACACCCCAGGGGCAGGGAGTACACCCCAGGGGAAGGGAGTACACCCCAGGGGCAGGGAGTACTCCCCAGGGGCAGGGAGTACACCTCAGGGGAAGGGAGTACACCCCAGGGGCAGGGAGTACTCCCCAGGGGCAGGGAGTACACCCCAGGGGAAGGGAGTACACCCCAGGGGCAGGGAGTACTCCCCAGGGGCAGGGAGTACTCTCCAGGGGCAGGGAGTACTCCCCAGGGGCAGGGAGTACTCCCCAGGGACAGGGAGTACACCTCAGGGGCAGGGAGTACACCCCAGGGGCAGGGAGTACTCCCCAGGGGCAGGGAGTACTCCCCAGGGGCAGGGAGTACTCCCCAGGGGCAGGGAGTACACCTCAGGGGCAGGGAGTACACCCCAGGGGCAGGGAGTACACCCCAGGGGCAGGGAGTACACCCCAGGGGCAGGGAGTACTCCCCAGGGGCAGGGAGTACACCCCAGGGGCAGGGAGTACTCCCCAGGGGCAGGGAGTACTCCCCAGGGGCAGGGAGTACACCCCAGGGGCAGGTGTGAACTATGTTGCTGCTCATCAAGAGAAAAAGAGGGTCTGACTTCTGGGGGAGGGCGAGTCCCCTGAACATATAAGGCTGGGGCATGCTAGAGGTGGCTGGGACCGGATTGTCAATATGGGATTCTTTTGACAACACGCCCTCAGCCAAGGGAGAAACAAAGCCAATTGCCCCGGGTGGATACTGGCAGCCTGGCACTGGAGTGACCCGAAATGTACCCGCGGGCCTCAATAGAGAGTGACTGAGCCTCGGGAGGTCGAGTTAAAGCCAAGGGTTTCTCTGTCTCCTTTTCAAAATGCGTGAAAATATCCAAACACAAGGAGTTAAACAGAACTGAAATTTACCAACAGACCATCAGAATGTTTCTTGACAACATTGTTGAGAAGGTCCTTCAAGCTCTCTCCCCCCTGGATGTTAGGAAGGGGGGGGGGGGGGGTTGGAGGGGAGCACACAGAATCCTGAGAGACAGTCGTAGGGTTGGAAGTTGTTTTTCGTGTTGTCACTGGTTTGGTGTTTTTCCAGCTTTTCTTTAAGGGGGTGCACTTCCAGGACCTCTGCCGACGTGTTGGCATGCACACAAGAATTACTAGGGTGCCCATTTCCATATCATTGTCTTGCCCCACTGGGCGCGAGCTATCTATGGGGCCACGGTTCTCCTCCGCCCCGTCGTTAGATGCCTCACTAGAGATAGTTAAAACGTCAGTAGACACCGGAATGCCACTGTTGGTTTACACATAAAGGCATCTAGCAGCGTCTCTCCTTCACCTCAACCGGCCTTTCTCTGAGTCAGTAGCACCCACAACAGAAGACCGATACTTGCGGATGGATGGAGCCAGCTTTTTGGGGGGTTATTTACCTCCATTAAATGCTGTGACTTTCCTCTTACCCATAATCACGAGAATGTCAGTTCAATAGAATTTAAATAGGTGTTCACTCAAGAATTCTGCTCAATCCAACTACAACCCGCACCTTGCATGCAGGTGGTGAATCATATTTCCATCCGGTGTGGGGGGGGGGGGCATGGGGGGGGGGAGCCTCTTTCTGTCAATGACGGACCCGGTTTTGCCCCAGGGGCAAATCGTGCGAGTGCCACCCACAGGATTCACAAGGCGCTTTATAGTGCTCAGGCACGTGGGCATTGCCACAAGTCCCTCCTTTGTTGCAGGCAAGATGGATACTGGGGGACCGAGTCTCACCCCAGCACCAACAAACACAAGGCCTCCTCCCTGCATCACTCACAAGGGAATGCCACTGTGTACACGGACAGGTGAGAGCGGCTGTCTCGCTCACACCTGCATCCCATTGCTCAGAAGACGCTTCTGTCTCAGTCCGGTGAAGGACTGCTACACTCACAAGTGAGTGCAACCGGGTCCACAGAGACGAGACGGAATGCTACACTCACAAGGGAGTGCAACCGGGTCCACAGAGACGAGACGGAATGCTACACTCACAAGGGAGTGCAACCGGGTCCACAGAGACGAGACGGAATGCTACACTCACAAGCGAGTGCAACCGGGTCCACAGAGACGAGACGGAATGCTACACTGACGAGTGAGTGCAGCCGGGTCCACAGAGACGAGACGGAATGCTACACTCACGAGTGAGTGCAACCGGGTCCACCGAGACGGAATGCTATACGGACGAGTGAGTGCAACCGGGTCCACGAGACGAGACGGAATGCTATACTGACGAGTGAGTGCAGCCGGGTCCACAGAGACGAGACGGAATGCTACACTCACAAGCGAGTGCAACTGGGTCCACCGAGACGAGACGGAATGCTACACTGACGAGTGAGTGCAGCCGGGTCCACAGAGACGAGACGGAATGCTACACTCACGAGTGAGTGCAACCGGGTCCACCGAGACGAGACGGAATGCTATACTGACGAGTGAGTGCAACCGGGTCCACCGAGACGAGACGGAATGCTACACTGACGAGTGAGTGCAGCCGGGTCCACAGAGACGAGACGGAATGCTACACTCACGAGTGAGTGCAACCGGGTCCACCGAGACGAGACGGAATGCTATACTGACGAGTGAGTGCAACCGGGTCCACCGAGACGAGACGGAATGCTATACTGATGAGTAAGTGCAGCCGGGTCCACAGAGACGAGACGGAATGCTACACTGACAAGTGAGTGCAGCCGGGTCCACAGAGACGAGACGGAATGCTACACTGACAAGTGAGTGCAGCCGGGTCCACAGAGACGAGACGGAATGCTACACTCACGAGTGAGTGCAGCCGGGTCCACAGAGACGAGACGGAATGCTACACTCACGAGTGACTGCAGCCGGGTCCACAGAGACGAGACAGAATGCTACACTGACGAGTGAGTGCAGCCGGGTCCACAGAGACGAGACGGAATGCTACACTCACGAGTGAGTGCAACTGGGTCCACTGAGAGAAGAGGGAATGCGAAAATCTGGGTCCACCGAGAGAAAAGGGAATGCGAAACTCACAAGTGAGTGCAGCTGGGTCCACCGAGAGAAGAGAGAATGCGAAACTCACAAGTGAGTGCAGCTGGGTCCACTGAGAGAAGAGGGAATGCGAAACTCTGGGTCCACCGAGAGAAGAGGGCATGCGAAACTCACAAGTGAGTGCAGCTGGGTCCACCGAGAGAAGAGGGAATGCGAAACTCACAAGTGAGTGCAGCTGGGTCCACCGAGAGAAGAGAGAATGCGAAACTCACAAGTGAGTGCAGCTGGGTCCACCGAGACAAGAGGGAATGCTACACTCACGAGTGAGTGCAGCCGGGTCCACAGAGACAAGACGGAATGCTACACTCACGAGTGACTGCAGCCGGGTCCACAGAGACGAGACAGAATGCTACACTGACGAGTGAGTGCAGCCGGGTCCACAGAGACGAGACGGAATGCTACACTCACGAGTGCGTGCAACTGGGTCCACTGAGAGAAGAGGGAATGCAAAACTCTGGGTCCACCGAGAGAAAAGGGAATGCGAAACTCACAAGTGAGTGCAGCTGGGTCGACAGAGACGAGACAGAATGCTACACTGACGAGTGAGTGAGTGCAACTGGGTCCACCGAGAGAAGAGGGAATGCGAAACTCTGGGTCCACCGAGAGAAGAGGGAATGCAAAACTCACAAGTGAGTGCAGCTGAATCCACAGAGACGAGACGGAATGCTACACTGACGAGTGAGTGCAGCTGGGTCCACAGAGATGAGACGGAATGCTACACTCACGAGTGAGTGCAGCTGGGTCCACAGAGATGAGACGGAATGCTACACTCACAAGTGAGTGCAGCTGGGTCCACAGAGATGAGACGGAATGCTACACTCACGAGTGAGTGCAACTGGGTCCACTGAGAGAAGAGGGAATGCGAAACTCTGGGTCCACCGAGAGAAGAGGGAATGCGAAACTCACAAGTGAGTGCAGCTGGGTCCACCGAGAGAAGAGGGAATGCGGAACTCACAAGTGAGTGCAGCTGGGTCCACCATAGAAGAGGGAATGCGAAACTCACAAGTGAGTGCAGCTGGGTCCACCGAGAGAAGAGGGAATGCGAAACTCACAAGTGAGTGCAGCTGGGTCCACCGAGAGAAGAGGGAATGCGAAACTCACAAGTGAGTGCAGCTGGGTCCACCGAGAGACGAGGGAATGCGAAACTCACAAGTGAGTGCAGCTGGGTCCACCGAGAGAAAAGGGAATGCAAAACTCACAAGTGAGTGCAGCTGGGTCCACTGAGAGAAGAGGAAATGCGAAACTGACAAGTGAGTGCAGCTGGGTCCACCGAGAGAAGAGGGAATGCAGAACTCACAAGTGAGAGCAGCTGGGTCCACCGAGAGAAGAGGGAATGCGAAACTCACAAGTGAGTGCAGCTGGGTCCACCGAAAGAAAAGGGAATGCGAAACTCACAAGTGAGTGCAGCTGGGTCCACCGAGAGAAGAGGGAATGCGAAACTCACAAGTGAGTGCAGCTGGGTCCACCGAAAGAAAAGGGAATGCAGAACTCACAAGTGAGTGCAGCTGGGTCCACGGAGAGAAGAGGGAATGCGAAACTCACAAGTGAGTGCAGCTGGGTCCACCGAGAGAAGAGGGAATGCGAAACTCACAAGTGAGTGCAGCTGGGTCCACCGAGAGAAGAGGGAATGCAGAACTCACAAGTGAGTGCAGCTGGGTCCACTGAGAGAAGAGGGAATGCGAAACTGACAAGTGAGTGCAGCTGGGTCCACCGAGAGAAGAGGGAATGCAGAACTCACAAGTGAGAGCAGCTGGGTCCACCGAGAGAAGAGGGAATGCGAAACTCACAAGTGAGTGCAGCTGGGTCCACCGAAAGAAAAGGGAATGCGAAACTCACAAGTGAGTGCAGCTGGGTCCACCGAGAGAAGAGGGAATGCAGAACTCACAAGTGAGTGCAGCTGGGTCCACCGAGAGAAGAGGGAATGCGAAACTCACAAGTGAGTGCAGCTGGGTCCACCGAGAGAAGAGGGAATGCGAAACTCACAAGTGAGTGCAGCTGGGTCCACCAAGAGAAGAGGGAATGCGGAACTCACAAGTGAGTGCACCTGGGTCCACTGAGAGAAGAGGGAATGCGAAACTCACCTGTGGACACTGTAAAGTTCCAATAACATTAATGAACTACCAAATTAACATTAACGAGAAGTGTAGTTTATTAACACCCCAGCCAGCACCGAGCCTAAATATGAATGGTCACAGTCTCTGAACGCAACGTTGTACAATCTACCTAGGTAATCGCATCTCGTGACCATTCCCCATCACAGGATACCCACAGAAGATAGCACACATCGCCCTCTGTTTACAATATTGTCAGCGTGCAAAACCGTAACCAGTATGAATGTGAATTGTATTATTCCAGGCATATACTTAAAAACACTAACCTATGAGTCTACATGTAGTATGGAATATATCTGATCCTCAAATTTACTTTACTTATCTAATCCTTCATAAAACTAGGACATGTCCTTCACTTATATACCACATCCTACAGTTAACTAGGACATTTTCTTGTACTCATGCCTCTCCTTTATGCTTTCACATCTCCATCCTCTGCCACCAGATCACTTCCTACTGCAGCATTCTGCACGAGAGTGTCCCCGCCTCCTTCCTTCACATTAGCTTCCTCATTGGATGCCTTCGGTTTAATCACAACCACCACCCGATTCAGACTGCACACCCTTCCGTCCCCTGGTTTCGCTGCATTTTTAAACAGTTTATTGACACTGTGTTCTTTAGTAGATCTCGACCACTGTGCACAACCCACTGTGCTCTTGTTTGGTCCAGTCCCCCACCTTAACCACACCATTGCTTACTCTCTTTCGATCATCATTTTCCTCTTAATCTGTCTATCAACGTCTCGATCTCTCCAATCACCCACACCAATTTCTTTCGCCCCTTTATTCCATACCATCCACCCTGGATACAACATAGGGTTAGGTGACCTCTCTGTAAACAGTTAAAGCGGCATCTTTCCCCTGGGTGAGTGTGGAGTCGTTCTGTGCGCTGATATGCCTTCCTGCAAAGTATTTCTTCAATCCAGTCCATTCACCTTGGCCAATTGAATGCACTTTAAGTGTTTTAATTATGTGTTCTACGGCACCATTGGTTTCAGGATGATCAACTGCCCTTTTTTAGGCGTGTTTTTCTCTCCTCCAGCCAATGGCAAGAGGAGAGAAAAGAAAAACACGCCTCCGAAACCGCCGCGGCATTTCTGCTTCGCCTCGGAGAAAGGCGGTGGTGTGCTTGTTTGTCTAAGTTCTTTGATTGTCATTAAGGTGTTTAGTATAGACTTTATCTGTCTAAATTACTGCCATTTTTAAAGAAATTGTTGTTCTGACTTGGCGCTTATCGCTGCACGCATGTTTAAATCCTTAGATTGTTTGCCTGAAGTATTTAATGGTGATTTTCACTTAGAAGCTCAATTGTTTAGTGGGGGCAATTTTGTTTTATTACGGGTCCCCTTGCGAGCGAGGCTCGAGCTGGCATGTTCGTTGGTGACAAGCGCGTGTGCACGGCGCCACCACTGGCTTGAGGAGCGCGAGACCATCGCGCTCAATGGTATGTCGAGTGCAAGGTTTTTTTCTCTTCACGCTCGAGGCTGTACCATGTTGATGCTTGAATTTTGGGCCACACGAGTGTTTTACTCGAGTCCTGGGACACCGTTCATTGCGAGTGAAGCGTTAGCGAGGGCGCAAACGATTTTCCTCAAGCCTCTCTCGAACAAGGCTTTATTGTAGTTTTCAAACTTAAAGCAGGCAGTGCGATCATCGCACAAGATATTAGTTAGTTTGACATGTTAGATAGTGTGTAGAAGTTTATCTTGCTTACCTGACTGTGCCAGAACCTCTTTGGCCACCGTAGGGAGGTCACGTGACCTGGCGGCCATCTTAGATTAGGCAATTTACATTAACTTCTAATGTGATTTAAGGGGCCATCTTTTGGGATACGAGTAAGCAAAATGTACAGTTTTTTTGCTCGGAGTACATTCAAGTCAGGGTCGGTGTACCTACCTGTGTCTACTTCTTTTGTTCAAAGCTGGTTTTGTTAAGGTCTGTGGTGTTTTGTTCGGTGTTTTGTTTATCTGTGATATTCGAGCAGTTACCAAAGTGTTGCAGTGACAGCAGGATGCATAGGTAGTTAATAAGGCGCTATATGGAGCCAAATAACAATGCCGTTTCTTTAAATGTTTTAAAAACATAAACAAAAATAATGTCATGAGCAATGCCAATAGCTCTAACTTTAACAATGCCGAGACCATTGCACTGTAAATGCTTGTTGAAGTGATGTCACTCACGCTACCGCCTCCCATCGGGAATATAAACTAAACTAAACTATTAGCAATGGTGTGCGTTGTTCTCCACTTAGAGGACCCCTTATATCAACAGATACCTCATCCCAAGGATATTTTGGTAGTTTATGAACTATCATTGGAATGGGTTCGGTTTTGAGAATCTGATCACTGAGATGACATTCCACACAATCACGGACAATCCTCTCCACCTCAACATCCACGCCTGGCCACCAACAGTTGGACCTCAGCCTCTCTTTGGTTTTTACAATCCCTAAATGCCCTTCATGGGCCAGGGAGATCAGACTGCTCTTGAGTGTTTCTGATGGAATCAAGCTGCTCCACTCACTAAAATGCCCTTGTCAACAGCTAGTTCTTCTTTCATCAACCCCAGATGTTCTCCATGATATGCCAGTTGCTTCTTGATTTTTCAAATCCTCTGCAACCTTACTCAAAGTTGTGTCTTCCAAAACTGCCAACTTCTACACCTCTTCTGCCCTCCTGTCCTGTGCAGAAAGGGACAGGAGGGCTTGTGCCACTCATGTGAACTGAACTGAGTACCGCCCACGGTGAGGGACTCCATCACCCACAGGTGAACGTCACTGAGAGGTGAGGGGCTGCGTCACCCACATGTGAACGTCACTGAGAGGCGAGGGGCTGCGTCACCCACATGTGAACGTCACTGAGAGGCGAGGGGCTGCATCAGCCACATATGAACGTCACTGAGAGGTGAGGGGCTGCGTCACTCACATGTGAACGTCACTGAGAGGCGAGGGGCTGCGTCACCCACATGTGAACGTCACTGAGAGGCGAGGGGCTGCGTCACCCACATGTGAACGTCACTGAGAGGTGAGGGGCTGCGTCACCCACATGTGAACGTCACTGAGAGGTGAGGGGCTGCGTCACCCACATGTGAACGTCACTGAGAGGTGAGGGGCTGCGTCGGCCACATGTGAACGTCACTGAGAGGTGAGGGACTCCATCACCCACATGTGAACGTCACTGAGAGGTGAGGGGCTGCGTCACCCACATGTGAAAGTCACTGAGAGGTGAGGGGCTGAGGTGAGGGGCTGCGTCACCCACATGTGAACGTCACTGAGAGGCGAGGGGCTGCATCAGCCACATATGAACGTCACTGAGAGGTGAGGGGCTGCGTCACTCACATGTGAACGTCACTGAGAGGCGAGGGGCTGCGTCACCCACATGTGAACGTCACTGAGAGGCGAGGGGCTGCGTCACCCACATGTGAACGTCACTGAGAGGCGAGGGGCTGCATCAGCCACATATGAACGTCACTGAGAGGTGAGGGGCTGCGTCACTCACATGTGAACGTCACTGAGAGGCGAGGGGCTGCGTCACCCACATGTGAACGTCACTGAGAGGCGAGGGGCTGCGTCACCCACATGTGAACGTCACTGAGAGGCGAGGGGCTGCATCAGCCACATATGAACGTCACTGAGAGGTGAGGGGCTGCGTCACTCACATGTGAACGTCACTGAGAGGTGAGGGGCTGCGTCACCCACATGTGAACGTCACTGAGAGGTGAGGGGCTGCGTCACCCACATGTGAACGTCACTGAGAGGTGAGGGGCTGCGTCGGCCACATGTGAACGTCACTGAGAGGTGAGGGACTCCATCACCCACATGTGAACGTCACTGAGAGGTGAGGGGCTGCGTCACCCACATGTGAAAGTCACTGAGAGGTGAGGGGCTGAGGTGAGGGGCTGCGTCACCCACATGTGAACGTCACTGAGAGGTGAGGGGCTGCGTCACCCACATGTGAACGTCACTGAGAGGTGAGGGGCTGCGTCACCCACATGTGAACGTCACTGAGAGGCGAGGGGCTGCGTCGGCCACATGTGAACGTCACTGAGAGGCGAGGGGCTGCGTCACCCACCTGTGAACGTCACTGAGAGGCGAGGGGCTGCGTCACCCACATGTGAACGTCACTGAGAGGCGAGGGGCTGCGTCACCCACATGTGAACGTCACTGAGAGGCGAGGGGCTGCGTCAGCCACATATGAACGTCACTGAGAGGTGAGGGGCTGCGTCACTCACATGTGAACGTCACTGAGAGGTGAGGGGCTGCGTCACCCACATGTGAACGTCACTGAGAGGTGAGGGGCTGCGTCACCCACATGTGAACGTCACTGAGAGGCGAGGGGCTGCGTCGGCCACATGTGAACGTCACTGAGAGGCGAGGGGCTGTGTCACCCACCTGTGAACGTCACTGAGAGGCGAGGGGCTGCGTCACCCACATGTGAACGTCACTGAGAGGCGAGGGGCTGCGTCACCCACATGTGAACGTCACTGAGAGGCGAGGGGCTGCGTCACCCAGATATGAGTTCAACTATGTACACTGAGAGGTGAGGGGTTGAATCACCCAGATGTAAGTACCACTGCGTACAATGAGAGGCGAGACACTTCGTCACTCACCAGTGAGTGCCACTGTGTCCACTAAGAAGCGAGAGGCTGCGTCACATACATGTGAGTGTCACTGTGTACAGCGCGAGGTGAGGGGCTGCGTCACATACATGTGAGTGTCACTGTGTACAGCGAGCGGTGAGGGGCTGCGTCACATACATGTGAGTGTCACTGCGTACAGCGAGAGGTGAGGGGCTGCGTCACCCATGTGTGAATGTCACTATGTACACTGAGAGGTGAGGGGCTACGTCACATACATGTGTCACTTTGTTCACCGAGAGGTGACGGGCGATTCACCCAGATGGGGAAACAGCCTTTACCACGAAGCATTTTCTACGCGTTACGTTTACAACGCTACACTTACCTCGTAAACGTCTTCACAACGCGTATTGCTTCAACGACGTCTTGAGCACGCAAGCAACGTCATCACAGAAAAACGTCTTCCTGGTCGGAAAAAAAAGCGTCAGTCCTTCGTTAGTGTCGGCGAAGACCTAAGAAAAAGGAAAAAAAAAGAATAAAGGGGGCTGGGGGGGGGGGAGGGGGTCTCACTCCCCAAAAACGAAAAAGCGGAGTAAAGGCAAGATCGAGGTAAGGGCAATGCGAAGAAAAAACATTCCGTTGTAAGGCATGCGTGGTAAAGGCATGCATGGCAACGGAATGCGTAGTAATTAACGACATATATTCACCCAGATGTGAGTTCAACTGTGTACATCGAGAGGTGAGGGGTTGCATCACCCAGACGTAAGTACCACTGGTACAATGAGAGGCGAGACACTTCGTCACTCACCAGTGAGTGCCACTGTGTCCACTAAGAGGCGAGGGGCTGCGTCACATACAAGTGAGTGTCACTGTGTACAACGAGAGGTGAGGGGCTGCGTCACATACATGTGAGTGTCACTGTGTACAGCGAGAGGTGAGGGGCTGCGTCACATACATGTGAGTGTCACTGTGTACAGCGAGAGGTGAGGGGCTGCGTCACATACATGTGAGTGTCACTGTGTACAGCGAGAGGTGAGGGGCTGCGTCACATACATGTGAGTGTCACTGTGTACAGCGAGAGGTGAGGGGCTGCGTCACCCATGTGTGAATGTCACTATGTACACTGAGAGGTGAGGGGCTACGTTACATACATGGGAGTGCAGATGAGTGCACTGACAAGTGAGGGGCTGCGTCACGTACATGTGAGTGCAGATGAGTGCACTGACAGGTGAGGGGCTGCGTCACTTACATGTGAGTGCAGATGAGTGCACTGACAGGTGAGGGGCTGCGTCACGTACATGGGAGTGCAGCTGAGTGCACTGACAGGTGAGGGGCTGCGTCACGTACATGTGAGTGTCACTGTGTACAGCGAGAGGTGAGGGGCTGCGTCACATACATGTGAGTGCAGATGAGTGCACTGACAGGTGAGGGGATGCACCACATACATGGGAGTGCAGATGAGTGCACTGACAAGTGAGGGGCTGCGTCACGTACATGTGAGTGCAGATGAGTGCCCTGACAGGTGAGGGGCTGCGTCACGTACATGTGAGTGCAGATGAGTGCACTGACAGGTGAGGGGCTGCGTCCCGTACATGGGAGTGCAGCTGAGTGCACTGACAGGTGAGGGGCTGCATCCCGTACATGGGAGTGCAGCTGAGTGCACTGACAGGTGAGGGGCTGCGTCCCGTACATGGGAGTGCAGCTGAGTGCACTGACAGGTGAGGGGCTGCGTCCCGTACATGGGAGTGCAGCTGAGTGCACTGACAGGTGAGGGGCTGCACCACAGTGGGAGTGCAGATGAGTGCACTGACAGGTGAGGGGCTGCGTCACCCAGACGTAAGTGACGAAGCGTCAAGTGGGAGCTGAGGGGCTGCGTCACTCACACGTGGACGCCACACTGCACAAAGCTCAGCTGTCCAGATGTGCCCCACGCCAGCGGGGCACGGCCAGGCTTCCATCACTGCAGCCCTCTGCTCCACACGGCAGCTGTGCACAGGCCTTCCCACGGTCCAGGGTCAGCCTGGGGCACACTTGTCCCTGGAGAGAGCTTGGAAGTGTTTTTATCGTTATTCAACAGAGATCTATAAAATCCTCGCGAAGCAGCGATGATTGGCAGCCGGTAAGGTGTCGGCAGCGAGCAGTCTCAGACTCCCCAGCACATCTGGGCAAGTGGCCGCCCCGCCGCAGCACTCAGATGTGTGAATGGCTGTCACTTCTCGAAAGAAACCGCTCCTTGACACCTGGAATCACGCAGGCGGGCTCGAGAGTGCGAAGCGTAGTGTACAAGTGTAACCATCTGCCACGGCGCGACCCAGGCATGACGGTGGTGATGACGGAGGCGTGGCACGGGTGGTGATGACGGAGGCGTGGCACGGGTGGTGGTGACCGAGGCGTGGCACGGGTGGTGGTGACCGAGGCGTGGCACGGGTGGTGGTGACCGAGGCGTGGCACGGGTGGTGGTGACCGAGGCGTGGCACGGGTGGTGGTGACCGAGGCGTGGCACGGGTGGTGGTGCAGCACAGGTGGTGGAGATGGAGGGCTGGTGGTGAAGGTAACAGAGGCATAGCAGGGGTGGGGGTGGTGCTGCACGAGTGGTGGTGACCGAGGCGTGGCACGGGTGGTGGTGCAGCACAGGTGGTGGAGATGGAGGGCTGGTGGTGAAGGTAACAGAGGCATGGGTGGGGTGGTGCTGCACGAGTGGTGGTGACAGGTGTGGCTAAGTTGGGGATGGTGAGGGAGGCGTGGTGGCGGTGGTGGTGCAGCACAAGTGGTGGTGAAGGTAACAGAGGCATGGCAGGGGTGGGGTGGTACTGCACGAGTAGTGGTGACTGAGGTGTGGCAAAGGTGGGGATTGTGACGGAGGCGTGGTAGAGGTGGTGGTGCAGCACGCGCAGTGGTGACGCAGGCGTGGCCAGGGTGGTGGTGGAGGTAACAGGCATGGTGGAGGTGGTGCTGCACGAGTGGTGGTGATCGAGAAGTGACAAATGTGAGGATGGTGACGAAGGCGTGGCAGGGGTAGTGGTGACGGAGGTGTGGCAGGGATGGTACGGCATGAGTGGTGGTAACAGAGGCGTGGCAGGGGTGGTGATAGAGGTAACAGAGGCATTGCAGGGGTGGTGGTGGAGGTAGCAGAGGCGTGGCAGGGGTGGTGATGGAGGTGGCAGAGGCGTGGCAGGGGTGGTGATGGAGGTGGCAGAGGCGTGGCAGGGGTGGTGATGGAGGTAACAGAGGCATTGCAGGGGTGGTGATGGAGGTAGCAGAGGCGAGGCAGGGGTGTTGGTGCTGCACGAGTGGTGGTGACAGGTGTGGCCAAGTTGGAGATGGTGGTGATGGAGGTAGTAGAGGCGAGGCAGGGGTGGTGGTGCTGCACGAGTGGTGGTGACAGGTGTGGCCAAGTTGGAGATGGTGGTGATGGAGGTAGAAGAGGCGTGGCAGGGGTGGTGGTGCTGCACGAGTAGTGGTGACAGGTGTGGCCAAGTTGGAGATGGTGGTGATGGAGGTAGAAGAGGCGTGGCAGGGGTGGTGGTGCTGCACGAGTAGTGGTGACAGGTGTGGCCAAGTTGGAGATGGTGGTGATGGAGGTAGTAGAGGCGAGGCAGGGGTGGTGGTGCTGCACGAGTAGTGGTGACAGGTGTGGCCAAGTTGGAGATGGTGGTGATGGAGGTAGAAGAGGCGTGGCAGGGGTGGTGGTGCTGCACGAGTAGTGGTGACAGGTGTGGCCAAGTTGGAGATGGTGGTGATGGAGGTAGAAGAGGCGTGGCAGGGGTGGTGGTGCTGCACGAGTAGTGGTGACAGGTGTGGCCAAGTTGGAGATGGTGGTGATGGAGGTAGTAGAGGCGAGGCAGGGGTGGTGGTGCTGCACGAGTAGTGGTGACAGGTGTGGCCAAGTTGGAGATGGTGGTGATGGAGGTAGAAGAGGCGTGGCAGGGGTGGTGGTGCTGCACGAGTAGTGGTGACAGGTGTGGCCAAGTTGGAGATGGTGGTGATGGAGGTAGAAGAGGCGTGGCAGGGGTGGTGGTGCTGCACGAGTAGTGGTGACAGGTGTGGCCAAGTTGGAGATGGTGGTGATGGAGGTAGTAGAGGCGAGGCAGGGGTGGTGGTGCTGCACGAGTAGTGGTGACAGGTGTGGCCAAGTTGGAGATGGTGGTGATGGAGGTAGAAGAGGCGAGGCAGGGGTGGTGGTGCTGCACGAGTGGTGGTGACAGGTGTGGCCAAGTTGGAGATGGTGGTGATGGAGGTAGAAGAGGCGTGGCAGGGGTGGTGGTGCTGCACGAGTAGTGGTGACAGGTGTGGCCAAGTTGGAGATGGTGGTGATGGAGGTAGAAGAGGCGAGGCAGGGGTGGTGGTGCTGCACGAGTAGTGGTGACAGGTGTGGCCAAGTTGGAGATGGTGGTGATGGAGGTAGAAGAGGCGTGGCAGGGGTGGTGGTGCTGCACGAGTAGTGGTGACAGGTGTGGCCAAGTTGGAGATGGTGGTGATGGAGGTAGAAGAGGCGTGGCAGGGGTGGTGGTGCTGCACGAGTAGTGGTGACAGGTGTGGCCAAGTTGGAGATGGTGGTGATGGAGGTAGTAGAGGCGAGGCAGGGGTGGTGGTGCTGCACGAGTAGTGGTGACAGGTGTGGCCAAGTTGGAGATGGTGGTGATGGAGGTAGAAGAGGCGAGGCAGGGGTGGTGGTGCTGCACGAGTGGTGGTGACAGGTGTGGCCAAGTTGGAGATGGTGGTGATGGAGGTAGAAGAGGCGTGGCAGGGGTGGTGGTGCTGCACGAGTAGTGGTGACAGGTGTGGCCAAGTTGGAGATGGTGGTGATGGAGGTAGAAGAGGCGAGGCAGGGGTGGTGGTGCTGCACGAGTAGTGGTGACAGGTGTGGCCAAGTTGGAGATGGTGGTGATGGAGGTAGAAGAGGCGTGGCAGGGGTGGTGGTGCTGCACGAGTAGTGGTGACAGGTGTGGCTAAGTTGGAGGTGGTGATGGAAGCGAGGTAGAGGTGGTGGTGACCATGGGCGTAGGAAGTGTGGGGGACGCGCGGGATATATCCCCCCAGATTTTGGAGTGGGGGGACACGGGGGACAAGGGTGGGGGGGACGAGGGGACAAAGGAATTTCCCCTCTCCCTTCTGTTATCGCAGGGCCATTAGCACGCGAAAGCGCTACCTAATGGCCCTGCACTTGACCTGCCTGGAGTCAGAGGCCACCCGCCCTCTGCCTTTTGTTATGCTGCAGGAAGGCTCAGCCGTTCTGGGAAGGGCAGAGAACGGAGAAAAAATAAACGCCGTCTCTTTTCCTTCATGGCAAGGACCGTGTCCACTACTCCTGATCTGCCTCTGGCGGCTGCCCTCCTCTCTTTATTCCTCCATCTCTTTCTGTCTCTGTCTCGCTCCTGCTTATGTGCTGATTTCAAGAGGCAGCTCTTAAGGTACTCTCTCTTGCCTCTCCTTTTCTTTATTTGTTCTCCTGTGAAATTGATCCAAAAAAGGCTGAACACTTTGGCTGTAAATGTCCTCATTTTCTGACCGTTTTCTATTGAAAAGAAAAACCTCGGAATGGAGAGAAAAAATAGTTAAATACCTAAATAAAGCAATACAGAGTGGACAGCAGACAGGCCAGACTGTTATTTACACCCACACACATTAGCGCCACTTTACAGAGTTTGCCAGTGAAAGCGCTACTTTCTTTTTATCTTCTTTCTTTGAACAACATTGTTTTCCCAGGGTGGGTAAGTGCGCCATTCCTAAAGGGACTGCAATACCTGGTTGATGGGTAGAGTGGAAACGTTTAATATGAGCGTTTTCAACTTTTTAATTATTTTAGCTTATAAAATGCGGCTCTGTGTTTGGGGATGTGGTCTTTTTTAAACCAAACTGCATACATTTTGAAAGGATATAAGCAATGGACATTGAAAGGGGTCCCTTCCTGGTCCTGGCCATGTCTTGAACTTTTCAGGCAAAATCACTTACTGATTTCTGAATAATGAGTTTAAAACCGTTAAGGTAACCATGTTTTTTTCTGATTACAGTTCACATGCTTTGCTTATTCTTGCATTCTATATGAGGGTTTGCTTTTTCCAGGGTGTTATTCATTTTTTTTCAGGCAGCATTTTACTGTTGTCTAGTGCATAATTTGAATTTAGTCACAGCACAATTGAGTTGTGCTGAAGGCAGTGCGAGTTTCTCTCAGTGGGGCAGTATGGTGTTCAGTGTGGGAGAGAATGTGGCACTCTGGCCAGAGCTGCTGAATTTGGAACTGGAGAACCATGTTCAGACCTTCATGACCAGTTCACCATACCACACTCCTGACAGAACTTATTCCGATGCTACACCTTAGAAGACCCGATAGACCTTAGAAGCCCAGGTGTCTTAGCACCCGCAGGTGGACCTGTCCACCACAATCCATACTGCAGTTCACTTCCAGTCTTACGGGCAGGCATATGAAGAAGCACATCCTAGATCGACAGTGAATCTGTCACTGAGGTCACAAGACCCTTGAGCCAAGTCCACCTCACCCATTGGTACCTCCATTGGCCTTTTTCCAGCACTAGCAGTGCAACTTGCCAGGTTGGCAATGTAGGATTTGCATGCACACCAAACTTAGAGGGTGATTATAATGGCAGTGGGACCGCCACGTCACCCAGTCGGTGGCGGTCCCACCGCCATTGGTGACTGCATCACAGCCCGCCATATTACAATGGCGGGTGGTTACCTGGCAGTCGGAAAGACCAACCACCACGCACCCGACTGGCTTCTTGAGCCCGCCGGTGTGGAGGAGGGGCTCGTGGTTACTACAATGCTGGTGGTGCCTACCATGCACCGCAGCAGGGATTACGATGTCCCTTACCCGCCAGCTTATCAATGGCGGTTCACCTGCCATGGAAATGCTGGCGAAAGGGACATTGGGGGCCCGTAGCAGACCCCTTTACCCCTGGCCCTCAGACATGGGTCCTGGGGGGCATCTATGATGCCCCACAACATATCACTGCACTATCTGGCAGGCACCAATATTTTTAACATGTTCCTTTTTTTTTTTACTTTGCGGCGGATGATGCAGCCAGCAGCACCTGCTGCAATGTAAAAGATAGGCACTGCGAACACCGTAGTGGCAGTCGCATTGTAATGCCTCTCGTGGGGCCTCCACCTTGAAGGCCAGCGGTCCCATTCCCCGAATCGATGGCGGTGGTACTGAAGTCCGCCTGCCATCGTAGTCAGCCCCTAAGTTTGCATTTTATGAATATGATTCAGCGGGAAATAAATTGATGTTTGCAATTTAATTGACTTTGGTTGGCCTCTTATCTATGAGATTTCCCTGTTGAATGTGCCTTTACATTATACATTTTTGGTTGTATGAATTGATTGCATACTACACTCTCCTACAGGTATTAATTTGAGTGTCATTAGGAGTGTCTGGGACCAATTGTTTTCTTAGGAATTGTTTTCTTTACTAACCTTTGCAAAGGGCCCTAAACTTCACAGCAACACAAGTCACATTTCTTTTAGTAATTTGGGATCCGTTTGAGCTACAAAATTGTTTTGGAGGAAATCGTTAGATTATGCAGCAGATGATGTATTATGTGGCAAATATGATACAGCCATAGTTAAGTGGAAAACATGTTTCCACTTAATTTTGCCCCAACATTGTAGTTGATCAATTTGTAAGTTCCCCAAACCCAAAAGTCGAGTTTGGGCACAATTTGCATTTTAAAAGCAGACCTATAACACAGGGCTACTTTTAAACTGACCTCAGGCTTCAGCAGTGCACACATGCAAGCGCAGAAAGGGCTGCTGGCCTCTAAACTGCCATGCCTTATTATATTCTAGGGACTTAAAAGTAGTTCTAATCCCCCTGCCCTATTATGTACTAGGGCCTTATAGGAGAGGTCATGCCAATCATAGGGGTACCCTAACCCATAGTGCACCCTAGTGTATGTAGGTGTTTTCACTGTATTTTTAAGTGCCTCTTTCAGAATAGCACTGGCTGTTTAGGCAGAGGCCAGGGTCAGTCAGTCAGGTACCACCAGTACCAGTCAGCAAAAAGTTGGGGAGTGCCCAGGGCAGCTTTGCAACACTAGAGAAACACAAACTCAGAATGTAAAACATAACACCATGGTTGGGGGGTTCTCTTCAATAATCAGAATTGATTTCTATCCTAATGAACCCATTTTCCAACATTAGGACAGGGAAAGACTGGGGAAAAATCATAACGTTCTAATCTATACATTGAAGTTTTTATGCAGCTCTTTGATGACGGTTAATAGCTCACTGTTCAATGTTAGGATTTTAACTTATAAACTTCAAATACCAAAAGAAGATCTCAGACATAAGCAGTAACTCACTGACCTATTAAATTAAAACTTTCACTAGACAAGCCTTCGATCTCTCTCAAAAAAAGAACATTAATCACCAAAGTTATCTTCACATTTTTATTGTTGCTGGAGACCAGGAATGCAGCAGCAGGTACTTTTCAAACCCTAATGCACTTGCAAACACGACGCCCCCACCCTAAGTCAGCGGCCTTGGTTTGCTTTGTGCATTAAGATGCAAGATTCATATATATGTTTTTTTAAACATTTGGTCTCATTACTATATGAATGTAAATAACAATAAAGTATACATGCAAACTGTGACTACATGCCTGCTTTTCTCAATATTTCACTTTGAAAGTATGCGATTGTATTTGTTTAACGGGCGGTGATTTGTATAGGGTCACTGGAAAGTGCACAAGGTTGCCCCTGTCCCCCCCAGAATTTTAGTGTCTCCTAAGCCCCTGGTGGTGACGGAGGCGTGGTAGTGGTGGTGCAGCACGAGTGGTGGTAGTGGTGAAGGTAACACAGGCATGGCAGGGGTGGTGCGGCATGAGTGGTGGTAACAGAGGCGTGGCAGGGGTGGTGCGGCATGACTGGTGGTAACAGAGGCGTGGCAGGGGTGATGGAGGTAGCAGAGGCGTGGCAGGGGTGGTGGTGATGCACGAGTGGTGGTGACAGAGGTGGTGACAGAGGCATGGTAGAGGTGGTGCAGCATGAGTGGTGGTGATGGAGGCGTGGCAGGGGTGGTGATGCGTGTAACAGAAGTGGCAGGGGTGGTCGTGGAGGTAACAGAGGCGTGGCAGGAGTGGTGATGGAGGTAATTATGCCATGGCAGGGGGATGGTGGAGGTAACGGCGACGTGGCAGGAGCTAATCAAGTCAGGCAGATGTGGTGGTGCTGCACAAGTGGTGGAGACGGAGGCGTGCCTGTGGTGGTGACGGAGGCTTGGCAGAGGTGGTGTGGCACGAGTGGTGGTGACGGGGTGTGGCAGAGGGGGTGGTGGTGATGGTGACAGGGTGTGGCAGAGGTGGTGACGGGGTGTGGCAGAGATTGTGGTGGTGACAGGTGTGGCAGTCGTGACGAACGCGTGGCACAGGAGGTGGTGGCTGAGGCATGGCAGCGGTGGCATTAAAGACAGTGCAGCGCGAGTGGTATTGCCAGCAGCATTTGCTCAATGGGCGCAGGGCATGTTGGGCCACGCAGCAACTTAAGACCCACTTAAGTATGGCATAGGTCCAGTATTAAGCGCTGGTAGAGCTGATTATGCTCCTCCAGTGGTTACCACAATATTACACATGGACCTGCACCGAGCATGCGTAAAGAGAACAAGGTGTTGTATGTGGGAGGGGTACTCTGCAAGTCCAGCTTTACTGGAGCGGTGCTGTCCACAGTGAACGACCAACGGACTTAGCGAAATGGAGATTGTTGGACTTGGCCCTTTTTCCCTAAATGTTTCGCTTTTCTGGGAAATCGCATGATGTGTAAATGCAAAGATTGAATGCTGTGCGATAAAGTACGCAGACTGAGTTTCTCCATTTTAAATATGTAACTTAAAATGGATGCCAAAACTGTGTGGTTGCGCCGTTTGACTGAGCTGGGTTAACAGTCTAGTGGCTATTTCCCAGCAACCCCAGCTTTTGGAGGGAAGCCTGGCACCCAGGGTGCTCTACCCCTCCCCCTAGGCCAGTTAGAGCCAGTTTCCCCAGATGCTTCTAGAAGCTTCTGGCACTGTCGGGAAGGTGGGGTGAGGGGCGTATAAAGGGCAGAGCTGGGCTGCCATGTGCTCAGTCAGAGGGTGGACCTGAGAGAGAGGGGACCTGCTGCCAGGGGTTACCGCCACATGGGCCTGTGTGCTGGGCCCTGAGCCTACCTACCCCCCCTCTACTGTCCCTGGGGCGAGGGAAAGCTATAGTTGGGGCAACGTAGACCTGGAGAAGCCTTCGCAGGAGTTTTAGGCGGTAGGGTTTAGTCAGGGACCTATGCCTCTGAAAGTGACAGGTCTTAGGTGCTGCCTTTTAAGTGAGTGAGGGATCCTTTACTAACCCACCGATCTGGCCCGGCGAGAGGAGAACCCAGGGGCGACCGGCAGAGACTAATTAGTCTACTGTACGCCACCAATACAACTTCCCCCCCTCAAGAAACTCTCAACCAAGGGGCAGGAACCGGCAAGCGCCTCGTGGGACCCGGACTGCAGTCCCTGCGGAAAGAGAGCGATATATTCAAGCTGCCCGTGGAAGGAGAGCGCTATATTTGGCGAGCGCTATAGTTTAATTGACTGTGTTCAGCTGGTGGGACTGCCTAGCGCCGAGGAAGCGCTATACTCAATGCCGCAGGGGCGCTGTGTGGCCCGGAAGAATTGGTTATGTGCCAGCGCCGCGGGAGCCCACCCCGCGTAATGGCGGCGCTCTACGTACTCATTTAACTATGCGGGAGCCCACCCCGGGTATTGCCGTCCTTTTGGTTGTTTGAAACCGGCGGGAGCCTACCCCGCGGTTCTTATGCCCATAGCGGGTGCCTACCCCGCATTTGAGGACTGTCGCGGGTGCCCACCCCGCGGTTTTGGCGCCGCTCAGTATTTCCTACGGCGGGAGCCCACCCCGCACTGCAGAGCTGCCAGAACTCACCACCGCTGGCCGGGACCTCTCTGGTAGCGTGGCCGGGCGGAAAGAGCGCTGCTGTGTCCCAAGATCACCACCGCCGCCTGGGCCCAAGGGAAGGAGAAGCGCTCTGGTGGAGGAGGTCGCCGTGGCTCCGAGGTCCAGGGAGGGCCGCCGCGGCTTCAACGAGGGCGGTGCTAGGCCCTGTGAGTGTCGGCGGAGCGTTGCCAGGCGACCGGGGTGCCAGCCGCGTCATCGGCCGCGCCTCGCCGGAAGCTGCGCTCTCATTGGCTCCCGCGACTGAAGCCCGGAGCTGGTCTCGATCATTACAGGAGGGGCTCCGCTGCCAGTGGGAGCCCCTCGATCTGCTTCCCCGCCTGCTGAATCTGCGGGAAGGAGACGCCGAGGGAGAGGAGCGGCTCCCCGCAGGCCCCTGGTGACCGCCTCAAGGACTGCCGGTGAGTGGGGCTGCATGTGGAGACTGGTGGGGGCCGTTCGAGGTACGGGGTCGGTACCTGAGGTCCCCTGAAGTCGAGCGAGTGCCTGCACCAGCCCCAGCCCTCAGCTGCACCGTGGAAGCGGGCGGCTGCAACGAAGGGGTCTTTTTGAGGAGCGGGGGATTGTGATGGCGACGGGGCACATTGTCGGTGCCCGCCCCCCCCCCCCCTGCCCCAGGGTGACTCAAGGGAGGCTCCAAGCAAGTGCCTGGGGTAGCGCCTGGACCCCTGATAATGGGAAGCGCTGTAGGGGCTGGCAATGTTTAATGCTCCAAGCGCTTGCTACGTTTAAGGCTCCAAGAGCTTGCTACATTTTGGGACCTTGTGGGGCGCATTTGGAGCGAGCCCTGGAGTGGGGCCCCAGTGTCCCTTCCTCATCACAACCTTGGGAAGGATCGATGGAATTACAAATCCCAGAGAGGGCTCACATAGGTTCGAGAGGGTCTCCTACGTGGCCAGAAACTTGTGGGATTTATTGGTGCACTGCAGCAACGTGGGGCAAAGCCTCCTGTTAGAGTCCCAGAGGGGCCCCCACCCCCAGCGCAGGATGATGACATGCTGTAGGCATAATGTGTGGGTATGCCTAATGTGATGCAGGCAGTGGTGTTCAACTGCTCCAGGATGATGCCTTATGCTAAACTGGATGGGAAGCCTACTGCTATGTGCAGCGCTATGTTAGAATGCCATATGTGAAGCGCTAATAATTTGCTATGTGCAGCGCTATGTTAAAAGGCTCTACTTGAAGTGCTAGTAACTTGCTATGTGCAGCGCTGTGTTGCGATGCCAGGGTTTGATGTGTCAATGAACTGCCTACCCTAATTTCTGCCTCAGGCTCAGGGGTCACTCATATAGGTGATGCATAGGGGAATGCCCTGATGTTTTTATTATAGGTGACCCGG
Source organism: Triturus cristatus (assembly GCF_964204655.1). NCBI lineage: Eukaryota > Metazoa > Chordata > Amphibia > Caudata > Salamandridae > Triturus > Triturus cristatus. Next base: position 1,149,890,370 of record NC_140580.1, on the reverse strand, counting down.
ACTATTGCCTAATGTTAGGCCATGATGATCTTCTTGCAGGTTAGAAGCTGATGGACTTATTTTTATTGTCTTCTAAGTCGCAATGATTCCGGCAGGGGCCCGATTGGCCCTGCCCTGTATATAATTCCCCCCTGTAAATTTAAACCGAGCGCCAGTTGGCGCAGTGTAGAGATTACCAAACATACTGTGTTTTGACAATACAAAAGTTATTCTTACCTAAACTGGTGTAGTGTCTCTTTTGTAGTGTGCCTTGTGTGTCGCCTGGGTGTACTGCGTGAATGCTTTGCATATTTCCTCCAGAGTTTGGCCCACCCGCTCTGCACCACGCTACCCGTTCCCAACAGAGATCAAATGAGATCTGGCCACAAGTGGGCCAGCATCTTCCACAACGTCCTGCATGTCACAACTGCGGGACGAAACCTCCAAGAGTCTCACCCACACGTCAACAAGTCCCTACTGAACGCCAAGGCAGGGACCAGCTGGTGGCCTACTCTTAGCCTCAGCACGAGCTTGAACTCCTTGTAGGACAGATCCGAAAACATTCCCTCCACAGATGAGGTGCCGGGAACGACTCACACGTTACTAATCATGCCAACAATACAAAACTCTACTTGAAAGTCTCCTCTGCTTCAGACATCAAACACCTTAAACAGTCTGCTGCCCAGCGCCTACCTGAAGCTCAACCACCAAGAGAGAATTCCTGCTATTCACCAAGAACAAGAAAAAGTACAAAACTTACTCAGTGACATGAATCTAGACAGATGTGAACCCCAACTCATACCAAATGCCAAGTCACTAGGATTGTCCCTGGACACCAACCTCACCCTCGGGGGCCACCATGCCAAAAAACAAAAACTGCCTGGTACCTGCTCTCTCTTCCAAAGAAAGTGAACCCTCCAGAAAGCGACGTCAGAACTGCTATCAAAGCCCTCGTACTTTTGTATTTGGATGGTGAAAATGCCCTGCTGCATGGCTCCTCAAGGCTCCACATTGGCACCCTTAAGGGCATCCCACACGCTGTAGCACATCTCATCCATGGCCTGAAGAAATATTATTGCATCATCCCCATCCTCCTGGACCTCTATGGCCTTCCCTTGCCAGTCCATGCCATCTTCAAAACGGATTGCATCGTTTACAAAGCCATCAATACCAGCTTATCTTGCAAACAAACTCACCCTCTCTAGTGGCTCGAGACACAACTGCAGCCAGGACACCCTCAACTGCAGAATAAGCAGCCGAAAAAAGAAAGAGAGACAGCAGGTCTTTTCCATGAATGTACCCAGGAACAGGATCAACATCCCCATGGGTATCAGTACCGGTCCACGGCTGCTCTAATTTCATAATGACTTAAAGACGTCCCACTTTAAAGAAAACTACATCATAATGCACGGACAGTTCAGAAACCAGCTACCTTTCTTATCATCATCGACTTTAGTCTTTTGTGCAGGGCTCTGCTGTCTTTTGCTAGGTTTGCGCTATTGAAATACTACATACATACAAAAATAACACAAATAGCTTCTGCTGTGCCTGAAGAGGGAGGTGGCTCTCCTCTTATGGGCTTAGAATGCTCCCTTTTTCATTTTTGTGGATCATTTTGGACAGGATTTGCTGTTCAACAAAAGTCGTGAGATGTCCACCTGCCTACACTCAAGTGGCTCTTCAAAGCATATGGTGTTACATAAAACATACAAATCAAAGAGAAGACGTCTGGCATAAGCTGAAGTGCTCCAATAAGCCAGCGGATGATCAGAAGTGAAACGGAGCTACCTCTCTGGGTAGCCACATAACTCGGATAGTTCGGTAGAAGGAACACGGCTTACTGGCCCACTGATACTGGCGAAACAGATTAGCACATGGTGCCCCGTTTCGTCTCTGTGGCAAGCCTACAAGAGGTGTCTGCTGTTAACATATCTATCGAGAGAGAGACGAGGGAACGTAGGGGCTTGTTTGTCTCCCCTAAGGCTTACTCAACAAACAACAAGAACGAGCTCAGGGTTACCTAGGATAGACCAAACATTTTGGTCATCAAAGAAGTCTCCCTTACAGAACACCTATTAGGTTTATAAAGAACCCTCACCCACCAACCTAGCTGGTGGCATGCTTCATCATTGGGTTCCCACCCAGGGGGCTGAGTGCCTCCTAGGTGTGCTTTGATGCCTGATTACAGCGAAGCAGGCTTGATTTGAAGTGAGGAAGTAACATGAAAGTGAAGCTTTGCACCTACCTTCAGGATACCAGAGTATTTATTATGCAGTTCCTGGGGTAGGGTTAAAAAGAGTTATTGGACGTGACTGAGGAGAAATGATCTCACACATCCCTGAAATGGTGAAAATGGTCAGAGTGAAATGGTCTACATGTTTCAGCCAATATGTTCCAATTTCATTGGCTTTCATCAGAACCAGAGGCTCGGGGTGAATTTTGCCCAGAGCTGGTGTTACCTAGGCACACATGCGAAGGTGTGCGTAGTTGCAGGTTGTTTGTTGTGTCTACTGTTACAACACAATTGGTGGCCTTCAGTGTTGCCTTACCTTGCATTCTTGTCGAAGAGTGATAAAATGCTAGAAGGAACGAAAAGACCACCACACCCAGTGCACTCACTGTCTGCCACAAAAAGGAATTAATGTTCAGAGAAATATGAGCGTTTACTCGAGCAACCACAAAACGTGGCATCAGTTCAACGATGGGAGATGATGTTCCCCAAATCAAACAACACACTAACGTCATATTAAAGCACCGTAGAATATAAAGTTAAACAACTCAAGACAAGTGAATGGTGGTGGAGCAACTGGATTAATTGTTTACGTCCATAAGGTCTTAACGAACACCATAACTTTGCTTACTTGATCATATTTTCATATCAAATTGCTTGGTAAAAAATATAATTTCCTTGCCCTGAAAGCAATAAATTCAACTAGGCTGATAAAGAAAAAGGACTTAATGACACACAATAGTTTTTCAGTACTTTTAGGAACAGAATGGATTTCAGTTAATAAGCTCATTACTGATTAACTACTTCTCGGTAAGTAAAAGCATTGCAGAATCATCGCTGAACAAGCAAAATCTAGGTTTTAGAAAGAAACCCCAGGACTCTGGGACTCACTGGCAGAGAATGTGTCTCATTCTAGAAATGCAATTAGCTGGAGAGCTGCCGTCCTCAATGACATCCACACAATTGGAGTTAATTCAGACCATAACTATTCTACTTGAGTTGTAATTTAATCACCCTACCAGTTTGTTTTGTGAACGGCCACTGTTGCTCTGTACAATATTTTTGGCTGAAAGATATGCTTGATGAATAACAAAGTAAATATTATTTTCTAAAATAGATTAAAATAGCTAAGTATCAAGGAGTACCTTGGGGCATAGCCGCGCCTCCCCAAGCAAAAGACTCCTGCTCATAACGTGGTACTTTAATGACAATGTAAGATATATACATCAATATGGTTATAAAACTAAAGAAAACTAAAACATATTTATATATATAATATGCAAAAAAGAAGCAGAGAACTCTGGGTAGTTCTCAAGTTTAGGTAGAAAGCAGCTCCTGTATTGAGCACTCTCAACACCAGAGACACTCAAGATCCACTCACCTTAAAAAAAAAAATATATATATATATATATATATCCTACTGGCGGACGCCAGTAGGTAGTTTTAGTTAGAACCTAGTTTCCATAGGAAAAGCGTTTTTTAATTTGCCAATAACTTTAGCGCTGTTTGACGAATCTTCTCTAAATTTTCAAAACTAATTGTTCACTCAGGTCAGCTCCGGTCTTGAAAGTTTGGGAGTGATTCGTCAAGGGAGGCCGAGAAAAAAGGGGGGGTCCCAAAATGTGTTTTCTCCATGTTAATTTCCAAAGGAAACTTTAGACATGGCTACAGCCTGAACTGCTGAACGGAATTACACCAAACTTGGCAGAGAGATAGCTCTTGGTCCAGAAAGCACGCTTTTGTAAAAATGGTGTAAATCTGTTTAGTAGTTTGAGATATTTAAAGATTTACATCTATTTATAATTGAAAATTGTGAGATCTGATTGGCTGAGCCCTCCTGAGCATGAGCTTGCCTCTGATTGGCTGCCAACACTTCAAACCAGTTAGTGTTTGCAGCCATCTTATGACTCGGCAGTAGGGAGAAGGAAAAAGGTGAGAGATACATTCAAAACAAGAAAAGGGGGCAGGGTAAAAACACCCTGACACCCCAGGCCTACTCAAAAAGCATTTTTTCTTTTAAATTTTCGGGCGGGGTCACGCCGGTGTGCGAATCCGTCCGAAATTATTTTAAAAATGAAGCGCAGGCTACCGCGCTTTGTTTTTTAAAGTTCCGGGTGGGCCAGGACCCGGGAGCAATTTCATTTATGTAGCGGGGGCCCGCGGACGCCCCCATAGCCCGGGGACCGGCACCTCCCAGGGCTTAATAATTTGCGGGGGCACGCACTCCCCCGCAGCCCGAGAACCGCCACCTCCCCAGGGCTTCATTTAAATAAGGGTGGGAAGGCCACCCCCTGGCCCCAGGGACCGCCACCTCTCCAGGGCTTCATTTAAATAAGGGCAGGGGCCTCGCGGCCCCCCCCAAGCCCCGGGGACCGCCACCTCCCCGGGGCTGTAATAAATAATTAGTGGGGGGGCTCGAGCCCCCCCCACACTGCCCTGGGGACCACTACCTCCCCGGGGCCCTCTAAATTTAAATACGGGGGCCCGTTACGGACCCCCAGGCCTTGGGGACCACCACCTACAAGGGACTTTATAAAAGGGAGGGGGGCCAGACGGCCCCCTCCTGGAGCCCTTGATTGCCCTGTGGACCGCCACCCCCCAGGGCCGGCTCCTGCAACGTCCCGGGGTGCCCACCCCGGGACATTGCCGTTTGCAATGGCAGGGCGGGAGCCGCGCAGCTCCCGCCCTGTCATTGCAAACTCTGCTTTGCTTCGTTGAAGTGAGAGCAGGAAACCTGCTCTCGCTTCAACAAAGCAAAGCAGAATTGCTTTTGAGCAAGGGGAGCTGCATGTCAGCAGCTCCCCTTGCTCAAAAGCAATGCCGGGTCCCGCAGGAGGCGGGGAGCCACCGGGTCCGTGGGGGCATTGGAGCTCCCCCCATGGTCCCCAACGGTAAGGGCCAGCCTCAATGGATGGGGTCCCCGGGGCCAGAAGTGGCCCGGGAGGGGGCCACGCGGCCCCCCTTCCATATATATTAAAAAAAGGGCCAGCCCTGGGGGATGGGGTCCCCGAGGCCGAAATTGGCCCAGGGAAGGGGGTCCACGCGGCCCCCCTTCCATATATATTAAAATAAAAAAAGGGCCAGCCCCGAGAAATGGGGTCCCCGGAGACAGAAGTGGCCCGGGAGAGGGACTACACAGCCCCCTTCCGTATGAATACATTTTAAAAAGGAAGACCATGCCCCGTGGGGATGGGATCCCTGGGGCCGAAATTGGCCTCGGGAGGAGGGACGCACGGCCCCTTCCCATTTTTTTAAACCTTTTTTTTTTTTCTTAAAGGGGTCAGGCCCTGGGGGATGGGGTCCCCAGGGCCCAAAAAAAACCTGAAAGAAGGGGGGCCACACAGCCCCCCTTCTAAAAAAAAACAACTAAAAAAGCCGACATCTTCCTGGAGGCCCCGCCCTCTCCCAGCACCACTCTGCAGACGCACCCCCTGGCGCGTTGTAAGTTGGGGAATTAATTCCCCTTGAACACTGAGGGTCCCTGGGGGCCAACTAGCCCACCAGGTACCTCCAGTAAGCGTCACAGAGCTGAATAGCAGAGGTGATCCGCGGCCACGCCCCTTTTTCCACCACTCTGCAAACGTGCCTCTTGTTTGGTAGATCGTACAGGGATCTTGTGTTCTTACACAGACATATTCTTGCATAGGTCACTGTTTGATCTTGTGCCCTCGGAAGGCTCACTGGGTGATCTGGTGTTGGAGACTGGTCACCTGGTGATTTAGTGTTATTCGACATGTCAGTGGGGATCTCGTGTTTTGACAGATATGTTCTTGGATAGGTCACTGTTTGATCTTGTGCTCTTGGTCACTGGGGGAATTCTTGTGTTTTTTGGACCAGTCACTGGGTTGGATTTTGTGCTCTTTAAAAGGTCTGTGATGAATTCATGTTCTTTGCAAGATCACAGGCGCGATCTTGCATCTTTGGAAGATCTCTATGGTGATGTGATCTTGTGTAAGGCTGCCTTCAAAGTCCACAGGACGCTGCTTTGGGGAGCCCATCTGATTGGATAGCTGTCCACCTGATCGCTGGGCTGGCTACTGATGGTGACATCAATGGTTGCCTGCAGGAGAAGCTTGTGTGTATTTCATCATTCAGTCTGTCTGTCTACATCCTTCAGTCCATCTAGATCAACGTATTGTTACAATGAGGCCGAGAAGTTTGGCAATCTTTCCTCTCTTCTAAAAGCCTTTGCTGAATAGTATAACCAGTTTTTAGGTCTCGCCTAGCGTTGCAGCGCATCTGCTGCTCGCTGGGCGTGACATATAGTGAGAGAGGAGATTTCAGAAGGTGACTTGAAGCCCCGCCCATCATTTTCATTGGGTCGCATCAGCGTTTATGCTAAATGCTGGCTTCCCATTGAAAATGATGCTTTTGGACACTGCCCTTTCTCCCTTTCATACGGCCCATCCGGACTGGCTCATCTGCTTCACGGCTGTCGTGAAGCAATTTCTTAAATCAACATCAGCCGCGTGTTTATTTTTGCATCGCGCTTTCACTTAAAGTGAAAGTGAAAGCGCGATGCAAATATAAACAAGCGGCTGCCTTCCCGCAATGGTGAGCACTTGTTTCCTTAAGTCTTTGCTGAGTCTTTGGAGGGCTTTCAAGAAAGGCTGGTCCCAGGCAGAGCCTTTCGCACGGATGCATCAGCGCTGCACTTTCCCTCCCTGTGCAGAAAAGGCTGCCTCAAGAGCTGCAGAGCTGGAAGTTCAAATTTTGTTAACATTTCATACCTTTTTTTTCAACCCCCCTCTCCTTGCGTCTGCAAAAGTTGCCAGGAGGGATACAGTTGCAATAGGGGCGGGCAGAGGAGAGGAAAACAAGTTCATGAGAGGTGAGAAAAACAGCGAATTGCTACAAGAAAGCCCAGGGTTCTTTTAAAGGGAGCCTCCAACAGGAGAGTTTAAAAGCATTGCTGGGTTTTATAGCTGCTGTGACGTCAGGTTTCAAATAGGAAATTGGCTCGGGCTAATGGGCAGCCGGAATCTGGTCAATAGCATAATGCTCTAGAAACAAGGAAACTTTTCGAGCTGTCGATCGGGGTCCATCAGCTGACTGTCAGCCGGGACCGGCACTTGTTAACCCTTTCGGGGCGCAGCATCTGCACACGCTGTGTACCCAGGGACGCCAGGGGACAGGGGGGGCTGTTCTCCTGCATCCTAAAAGTCTACGCACTATGCTTGATTACACTTTACTATGTGTTCCTACACGCACTCATTTATCACTTTATCTGGCACAAATATGCGTTATTATTCCTCTGCACACGTACGGATCTGCACACTCATAACTGCAGTTGGTTTATTTTGCAGCATTGCTTATATAAATATATGTACGTTTTGTCGATTTTAATAATGCATAGTATCTCTACGTGGGACTTGGGGTATTATCCGTGCCTATACATAGGATTCTTTGCATCATAAATTACAATATAAACGTGAAAACACTCTTTACTGGCAAATCCCATTAGAAATACAAATACACAACTCACGTGCTCTCCCAAGATCACATCACTTAAAACGGCTCCTTTATGTATCAACTTTTTTTTGTCTTTTGTCTGTGGCTTCTGCGAGGGAGGCTCCGAAAGCCACCATGTAAAGGAGTTTTGATATAAAATTGGCAGCGTTCCTGTGCGATGGTGCACAGGTCACTAAGTGGTTAGTTTAAAGCTGCGCGCCCCCGTAAAGCCTCTGGGGGAGGGTTCAGGGAGGTCGTAGCCGAGTGCGTGGATTTAGAGCGTAATTGTCCTCTGCGCACTGCGCTCTTGCCCAATTAAGAATGGGGTAACGCGGCTATTTTTGGAGCACTCCCTGCTCCGTACTCTTTGTCGCTCCATAAAGCTGAGGGACGTTACCCTGCCTGCCAAGGGTGAACCTGGCGCTGTGCTGCCCAAGGAAAGCTACTGCTGAGCACCACAGGGCTGAGAAGTTAGTTCTTCAGACAGCGTCCTGCACTTTTCACGTTTAGACGCTGTTGTGAAAGCAGGACAGCCTCCCACTTTCACAAGCTTCAATAGTGGCCCGGTAGTGGTGTTTTTCTTATCTAAAGGTGTTTATTGATATTTTGCTGTAGAATCCTGCTGTTTGCGTGCTCCTTTGCAGAATACGTGCTTTGGGGTCTTTGCCTATTGGACAAACCAGTTCTGTGCACAGTTAAGACTGTATAAAGTCTGATCCATGTTTGCTTCGTGTGAGCTGCTTTGCACAGATGTGTTTTGGTGCATATGTTGCTTGCGAAAAGCAGCATTAGTTGCTGGTTGGGTTCACCCTGAGCTAACCCAGAAACACTCCCCCTGCTTCACAGCACAAACACAAGTGCATAGCCCTCTCTGTGCACGCACCGCACGCTGACACATGGATGCATGTTCCTCGGCTGTTACAATGAATGCTATCAAGAAAGGTGCATGAGGCGTGTAGGGTTAGGGATGCACAGCAACTTTTTAACTACAAGTTATACATACAATTATCTGAGCATTGGTCATACCAAACACTCTGAAACGAAAATGTCTTCTGAAGTTGTAAACTTTTTTTGCGGATACGGTTCGCCCGCTTCCCTGTATTTGAGGCGGTGGGAGTATGGGGTGCTTGACTTTTAACTTCTCTAATATGTAACACAACTGTTGTCCCTTGAGCATTTGTTTTCATTTAACTTGAAAATGAAAGAATGTATATTTTTAGACCACTCGGACGATACTATGGAAGTGTTGTGGGAAATCCAATTTTGTATATATATTGACATTTACATTTTAAAATACGGTTTGATTAGATATTGTGCTTGCTGTTTTAGAAATTGAAAGCGTTATTGTATGTTTATTTATTACATCGAAAATAAACATTTTAAAATTAAAATAATTTGCGGTACTCAGACATATCTGATGCTGACTTTAATTTACACCCATCTCCACTCACCAATTGCCAACACCAGTTGAGCACACAACCTTCTCACACGTCACATTCCACAGCATGAGCCTCTCATACACTTTAACACAGGGCAGTTGAATTTAACATGTTTCACTCAATTTGAAACCAGCATTTGCAATGCAATAGGTCTTGCATTTCCGTGAGTTTGAGCTACTGGCATTGTAAATGACAATGCCTTTTATTTATATCCAGGTTTTTAAAAACATAAATAAGACAGTTATTTATAATGCCAATAGCAATGCCCCCCAACACACTTTTTTTTTTTTACTTTAGTAAGCGCGGCGCCGTCTTCACAGACACCGCGGTATGCAACGCAAGGTGTTGCTTTTGGTACTGTATAACAATGCCTTTGAATGTTTTCAAAGGCATTGCCATTTACAATGTCAATAGCTCAAAATAATGTCATTGCGAGCCCTATTGCATTGCAAATGCTTGTTTCAAAGAGTCTTCAAGGCCTCTCAGGAGCATCTGAAAAAGACTTTACTGCCCCCGTGTGAAGTCAAACCTGCAACACTCGCCTCTCCTGAGGGACATTCAGGCTGGTGAGTAGCATCCACTCGGTCTGTAACAAACATCTCCCACCTTACTCTTCAAGAACATGCAAACAGAGGCGCGTCATGCGCTCCTGGATAATAACGGGGAGCGAGGGGGGAGGAAGCCAGAGGCGCGTCATCCGCTCCTGGATAATAACGGGGCGCGAGGGGGGAGGGAGCCAGAGGCGAGTCTGAAGCCCTCGGAGGGCGAGGCTGAAAGGCAGCGTCAGCACTCCGCCTACACGGCCCGCTCTTATTAAACGGGCTTTACGCGCCCCAGAGTTATTGGGCTCTGATCTCTTCATTACTGGAGAAACCCCCGGCCCTGCGCGGAGACTGTATCTGAGTCCTGGAATGCAAACAGGGTTTTAATCTTTCATTACAGCCTAAGCTGCCCTCCTCTTCCTGGGAGGAGCGAGGAGCGGGCGCGGATTAGCCCTTATTGCCTCTCGCCGGCAGCTGTTTAATGAATATTGCTACTTAAATCTGGTCGCGCGGAGAGCGAGACCCCCTCCAAATGGAACGCCACCTCTTCAGCTGAAGGTGCAACAGGAAGTCAACTCTGGAGCATAAAACGAGAGAACAGACTGAACCCTCGGTGCCAAAGGGACGCGGCATCCTGTGGTGTCCACAGGGCTCGGGGCGCACTCTGCACCCACCACCAGGGCGATCTCTGATGACTTGTGTGCAAAGCTTGAATCCACAGAGCCTGGTCTGTTAGAGGAAGTCTTCTAACCTTAGCACTGGAGGGGTCAGAGCACAGATCACAAGTCCCATGGAAGGTAACTCAAGAACCAGCAGGCATGGCTCACAGTGTATGGACAAGAGTGACACTCAATGTATATTGTCAACGGGGACCCTCCAACGTAGGTCCATGGAAGCCGTAGGCAAGTCCACGGACGCCCTTCAATGTGTGTCCACGGACGTCCTTCAATGAGTGTCCACGGACGTCCTTCAATGAGTGTCCACGGGTGCCCTTCAAGATATGTCCATGGGTGCCCTTCAAGATATGTCCATGGGTGCCCTTCAAGATATGTACACGGACACCCTTCAAGATATGTACACGGGCGCCCTTCAAGATATGTCCACGGATTCCCTTCAACATATGTCCACCGACGCCCTTCCAGATATGTCCACCGACGCCCTTCCAGATATGTCCACCGACGCCCTTCCAGATATGTCCACCGACGCCCTTCTAGATATGTCCACCGACGCCCTTCCAGATATGTCCACGGACGCCCTTCAAGATATGTCCACGGACGCCCTTCAAGATATGTCCACGGACGCCCTTCAAGATATGTCCACGGACGCCCTTCAAGATATGTCCACGGACGCCCTTCAAGATATGTCCTTAGACGCCCTTCAAGATATGTCCACCGACGCCATTCAAGATTTGTCCACCGACGCCCTTCAAGATTTGTCCACCGACGCCCTTCCAGATATGTCCACCGACGCCCTTCCAGATATGTCCACCGACGCCCTTCCAGATATGTCCACCGACGCCCTTCCAGATATGTCCACCGACGCCCTTCCAGATATGTCCACCGACGCCCTTCAAGATATGTCCACAGACGCCCTTCAAGATATGTCCACGGGTGCCCTTCAAGATATGTCCATGGGTGCCCTTCAAGGTATGTCCACCGAAGCCCTTCAAAGTATGTCCACGGACGCGCTTCAAGATAAGTCAACTGACGCCCTTCCAGATAAGTCTATGGACGCCCTTCAAGGTAAGTACAAGGACGTCCTTCGATGTATGTCCATGGGCGCCCTTCGATGTGTGTTCATGGGCGCCCTTCGATGTGTGTCCATGGGCGCCCTTCGATGTGTGTCCATGGGCGCCCTTCGATGTGTGTCCATGGGCGCCCTTCGATGTGTGTCCATGGGCGCCCTTCGATGTGTGTCCATGGGCGCCCTTCGATGTGTGTCCATGGGCGCCCTTCGATGTGTGTCCATGGGTGCCCTTCGATGTGTGTCCATGGACGTCCTTCAATGTGTGTCAACGGATGCCCTTCAAGATATGTCCACAGACGCCCTTCAAGATATGTCCACGGGTGCCCTTCAAGATATGTCCATGGGTGCCCTTCAAGGTATGTCCACCGAAGCCCTTCAAAGTATGTCCACGGACGCCCTTCAAGATAAGTCAACTGACGCCCTTCCAGATAAGTCTATGGACGCCCTTCAAGGTAAGTACAAGGACGTCCTTCGATGTATGTCCATGGGCGCCCTTCGATGTGTGTTCATGGGCGCCCTTCGATGTGTGTCCATGGGCGCCCTTCGATGTGTGTCCATGGGCGCCCTTCGATGTGTGTCCATGGGCGCCCTTCGATGTGTGTCCATGGGCGCCCTTCGATGTGTGTCCATGGGCGTCCTTCAATGTGTGTCAACGGGTGCCCTTCAAGATATGTCCACGGGTGCCCTTCAAGATATGTCCACGGTTGCCCTTAAAGACATGTCCACGGGTGCCCTTCAAGATATGTCCACAGACACCCTTCAAGATATGTCCACGGGTGCCCTTCAAGATATGTCCAAGGACACTTCAGCTCTTCTATGTATTTCATGGGCACCCTTCAATGTATGTCCAAAGACAGTCTTCAATGTATGCCAAGGATGCTCTTTAATGTATGCTCTGGGGCGCAATGTATGGCCAGGCACAGCTCTCAAGGCGTGGCCAAGCGGGGCTCTCAAGGCGTGGCCAAGCGGGGCTCTCAAGGCGTGGCCAAGCGGGGCTCTCAAGGCGTGGCCAAGCGGGGCTCTCAAGGCGTGGCCAAGCGGGGCTCTCAAGGCGTGGCCAAGCGGGGCTCTCCAGGAATGGCCAAGACTGGCTCTCCAGGAATGGCCAAGACTGGCTCTCCAGGAATGGCCAAAACTGGCTCTCCAGGAATGGCCAAAACTGGCTCTCCACGAATGGCCAAGACTGGCTCTCCACGAATGGCCAAGACTGGCTCTCAAGAAATGGCCAAGACTGGCTCTCCAGGAATAGCCAAGACTGGCTCTCCAGGAATGGCCAAGACTGGCTCTCCAGGAATGGCCAAGACTGGCTCTACACGAATGGCCAAGACTGGCTCTCCAGGAATGGCCAAGACTGGCTCTCCAGGAATGGCCAAGACTGGCTCTCCAGATTGGCTCTCCAGGAATGGCCACAACTGGCTCTCCAGGAATGGCCATGACTGGCTCTCCAGGAATGGCCACGACTGGCTCTCCAGGAATGGCCACGACTGGCTCTCCTTGAATGGCCAAGCACGGCTTCCAAGGCACGAATCACAAGGTATAGCCAAGCACAGCTTCAGTGACAGCATTTGTATACAACACACTTGCACTTCCACCCATACAAGAGCGAGTGCCAGGATCAGAGACAAAAGATACTAAGAAGGTATTTAGCTCAATCTTTCACCCATCCTTGAGAGAATACACAAATGAGTAACAGCAGGTAGGGCATGGATGATACATCCAGACGTGCAGCCATTCAAGAGAGAGTTTACAGATCTGTGACAGCAGATAGGATATAGGCAATACACCTTGTCATTCTCTCATCCGGAAGAGAATATCTGGATCAGTAACAGCAGACTGACCTATGTTTCTATCCATCCAGGAGATGGTATCTGCTTCTGGAGTAGAGAGAGGAAATCGTGAGTAGGGGATACACCTACACTTCGAACACCACTGTATTCAAATCAGTGACAGCAGACAGGGAGCAGGCGTTACACCATGGCCCGCCACCCCTCTCAGTATCCAGATCAGTGTCAGTAGATAGGCATTAGGGGATAAATCCGGACTACCACCCACCCGGATCAGAGACAGGGAGTACAATCAGGTTTCCATCTACCAGGGAGCGATTACCCAGCTCAGTGACAGTAGAAAGGTGATAGGTTAAGGCAAATAACCCAGGCTTACATCCATCCTGGAGACAGTATCCGGATGAGTGACAGCTCATGGAGAGCAGGTGAGCCACCCTAGATTCCACCAATCTTGACAGCAGAAAGGGAATAGATGATACACCTGTGCTTCCCCACATCCTGGAGACAGGATCCGGATTAGTGACTGCATATTGGAAGTAAATGATACACTCCGTTTCTAACCATCCCAGAGACAACATATACAGAATAGGCAATAAACTCAGGGTTCTACTCACCCTGGAGAGAATGGCCGGATGAGGGACAGCATATGTATGGGGAGGAGGTGATCCACCCTAGATTCCACAAATCTTGAAGACAGTCTCCAAATCAGCAACAGCAGATATGGAGTAATTGATACTCCTAGGGTACAGGCACCCCTGCAGTCCTGATCTGCAAGAGCAGGGAGGGAGTTATTGATACACCAAGACTTCCTGCTAGCCTACAGACAGCTGCAGGATCAGAAGCAAATAATGAGCTGGTGATGCACCTGAACCCCACCTATCCTGGAGAAAATACACCCTGGTTTCCACTTATTGTGGAAACAGTATCTTGATCTGTGACAGCTGATGAAGTATGTGAAACATCAAAGCTTTGACCTGTCCTGGAGACGGTATTCACATCAGGGACTGCAGATAGGGAGTTGATCAGAGTGGGCTTCCACCCATGCTGGAGATCAGTGACAGCTGAGGAAGTATGTGATACATTGCTCGGGCAGAATAGGGACTTCTGGATCACTTTCACTATCAGAGAGAGATCGCCCTGAGACTCAGGTGGGATAAGGACCTCTGGATTATCCTCACGGTCAGCGAGAGATCGCCCAGAGGCTCAAGAAGAATAAGGACCTCTGTATCATCCTCATCGTCACAGAGAGATTGTCCTGATGCTCAGGCAGATTAAGGACAGCTGCATCACCCTCACTCTCACAGAGAGCGATCGCACTGAGTGTCAGGAAGAATAAGGCTCCACTATGCTTTCCACCCTTCTTGCACCATCAGGTACAATTTTATGCAACCTGTCCTTGTCCTTAGCGGCCATCCCTCAGGAATGGGAAGCTGCCCATGTTACACCCATCCTAAAAAACTACTCATGCTGATCCTAAAGAACCGGCAAACTAATGTCCTATCCATCCCCTCCCTTCGCTAGGCAAGGTTCGTGAGTCTTATGTTAACAGTTTTCTCCTACTTGGAGAGCCACCATCTGTTGGAAGCTTCCCAATTGGGTTTCCGACCTTCCCACAGAACTGAAACAATTCTGCTGGCAGTTGTTGACTCACTTAGCCTATCCCTGGATGCCGGTATACCAGCTATGCTGGTTCTTCTTGACCTGTCAGCAGCGTTTGATACTGTTTCTCATTCCATCCTGATTTAACACCTCTCTGAGATAGGGATCCAGGCCACTGTCCTAAATTGGCTCATAGATGTTCTTAAGGACAGGACTCAAAGGATTACTCTTGGCCCTTTTCAATCTAAGACTCTGTCCCTGGGCACAAGGATCCATCAGGGCTCCGATTTGAGCCTTACGCTTTTGAACATTTATGTTGCTCCCTTTGCTCAGATAATCAAGTCCTGTGGTCTTGAAATGCTCTCATATGTAGACGATACCCAATTTGTCATCTCTTTTGGGCAGGATATTGAGAATGCTAAACATCGTTTTATCACCTGTCTGAGGAAAATTGCCACTTGGATGTCCCTGAACTGTCTTCAGCTAAACGGGGACAAAACTGAGATTCTACTGTTCGGCGAAGCACAGCTTCGCTGGACAGATGAATGGTGGCCTGCTGAGTTTGGTCAAGCTCAGTCACCCAGAAACGTGCAAGACATTGGGGTATGCTGCTGGACAATAAGTTATCTATGAAGGACCAGATGACATCCATGTGTGGTTTGTGTTTAGGGACAATGTGCCTTCTCAAGAGGATCTTTCAGTGGCTCCTGCTGAACTCTCGGAAAACACTCACCCAAGCTATGATAATCAGTCGCCTTGCCTATGGAAATGCACCTGTTGTAGCATCCAATGAATATCTTCCATCTAAAATGCAGGTGGCACAAAATACTGCAGCTTGTTTGGTTAACAAACAGCCACCCGGCACATCTTCTGTCCCTCCGCTGAAAACCCTTCATTGGCTCCCCATAAGGAAAAGAGCAATATTCAAACTCCTCTGCCTGACACATAAAGCTTTGTCAGGGAATGGATCCAAATATCTACAGAACAAACTGGTTCCCAATCTTCCGAGAAGAATTCTTAGCTTAAGGAGTCAATTCCTTCTTTGTCCCCGGCGTATTCGTACGTCTATGTATGGTGGTGAAGCTTTTTCTTATCTTGCCCCATACCACTGGAACAAGCTTCCCTTCTTCATTAGGGCATGCACTAAGTTCTCAGGTTTCAAAAACATCTCAAGACCTGGTTGTTCTAATGGCTGCTTCTTTATTTGTCACAGAGAGACATTACTATGAGGTTCAGGAAGAATATGGACCTCAGGATCAACCTCACTGCCTGAGACAGATCGCTCTGAGGCTCTGGTGGAATAAGGACACCTGGATTGCTCTCACAGTCACAGAGAGAGAGAGAGCGTCCTGAGGCTCAGGTGGAATAAGGACCTCTGGATCACCCTCACTGTCACAGAGAGATCACTCTGAGGCTCAGGCAGAATAAGGGCCTCTGGATCACCCTCACTGTCAGAGAGAGAGATCGCCCCAAGGCTCAGAAAGAATGAGGGCCTCTGGATCACCCTCACTGTCACAGAGAGAGATGTCTCTGTAGTTCAAATGGAATAAGGATCCCTGGATCACCCTCACTATCAGAGAGATCGCCCTGAGGCCTAGGTGGAATGAGGGCCTCCGGATCACCTCACCGTTGGAGAGAGAGAGGGATCGCCCAGAGACTCGAATGGAATAAAGACCTCTGGAGGGAGGGAGGGAGGGAGAGTGAGAGAGAGAGAGATCGAGATCGATGGCCCTAAGGATCGGGAGGAATAAAGATCTCATGATCACCCTCACTGTCAGAGAGAGATCACTCCGAGGCTCAGGCAGAAGAAGGACCCCTGGATTACCCTCATTGTCACAGAGAGAGATCACCCTGAGGCTCAGGAAGAAGAAGGAGCTGTGGATCACCCTCATGGTCACAGAGAGACATCACTATGAGGCTCAGGAAGAATAAGGACCTCTGGATCACTCTCACGGTCACAGAGAGAGATCGCCCCAAGGCTCAGGTGGAATAAGGGCCTCTGGATCACTCTCACTGCCTGAGACAGTTCGCTCTGAGGCTCTGGTGGAATAAGGACACCTGGATTGCTCTCACAGTCACAGAGAGAGAGAGCGTCCTGAGGCTCAGGTGGAATAAAAACCTCAGCATCACCCTCACTGTCTGAGAGGGGCGCCTCGGAGTGGGACTTATTCCATAATGTCCTAAGCGGAAGACCCACCACAGAGGACAGCCGTCACCCTCCAGGATCCAATGAGTGAGAACACTGCTTAACGCATGTTAGTGACTCGAAAAAGGACGCGAAGCAGAGTGAATATCTACAGCAAAGGTCTTCAATCTGTGGGGTGCGACCCCCATGGGGGCCATGGAGTCCTGAGAAGGGGGGGGTTCACGCATTCCCTAGCCTCACTTGTGCCTGAAATCCAAAACGTTTGCTTTCGTTTTGGGAAAAAGACAGCTGTCCTGGGACGGCTAATTTCTATAGTGAAAATGCTTCCGCTGAAGTTTCCTTAATTGAGTCTCCTGTATTGTGAAAAGCCTTCGTGCCAGGGTGCCCGCTTTCCTAAATGAAATGCAAATGTGCGCTATTTGTTAATTTGCAAGTGTAAAGGGTGCTTGGGAGATTGTTCTGGCTTTAATTGATAGAATCACTCCAAGATTTGTGATGACATAGATCGTATAGTTTCTTACCTGTCAGTGTCGTTTTGCAGCTTGAAGACTTTCTGGATTCACTATGCTGTGCATTATTCTGCCATCTAGTGCTTGGGTCTGGAATTGTAGTCTGTCTTCTCTTTTATTTTATGCGTGGCCCAGGTGGGCGTCGACATGCCACCATTTGGTGTCCTTCGTGACGTCGACGCGTTTCCTCCGGAAGCTCCCACCTTTGGTCGCCATCTTCGGATTCTTTTTTCTTGTCTTGTGTTACTCTTTCTCTTCTTTTAACCTTTAAAGTCTTATTCCTGTTTTAATCCTTTTCCTCCGGTCTCATCCTTCTGGCGGCGGAGGGTGGGCTCGCTAGTGAATCCACAGAGTCTTCAAGCTGCAAAAACTACACCGACAGGTAAGAAACTATACATTTTGCAGCGCAAATCTTTCTGGATTCACTATGCTGTGCATAGACTTTGTAGCGGTTTGCTGTTATTGTGGTGGCTGGGTGGAAGATGAGCTCTGGTTACTGAATGTGTGTTGTAAGACTTTTTCCCACTTGCGCTTCCTTGTTCATTTGAATATCCACACAGTCGTGCTTCGAGAACGTATGCACTGAGGACCATGTTGCCACTTGGCAAATGTCTTGGATGGGTGTGTTCGCTAGAAACGTAATTGTTGCTCCTTTCTTCCTTGTTGAGTGAGCTGCTCCTTGTAACTGTTGTCCTGCTTGTTTGTGGCAGAGTTGTATGGTTTGTGCAATGGTATTTTGGTGACTGGTCTTCCCAGAAAACTGCTGGCAAAGGATACAAAGAACTGCTTTGTCTTTCTATATAGTGCATTACAGCCCTTCTGGCGTCTAGTGTGTGTAGAGCCCTTTCTGTTCTTGTGGTCGGTTTTTGGAAAAAACTTGGTATTTGGATTGTCTGATTGATGTGGAACCGCGACACCACCTTTGGCATGAAATGTGGGTCCGTTCTCATTACAATCCTATCATTGTGTATCTGTAGGTAAGGCTCTTGAAGTATTAGCGCTTGCAACTCACTCTTCGTAGCGATGTGATAGCTACTAAGAAGGCTGTTTTTAGCGTGAGCATGTGCGGTGTAGCTGTGTGAATAGGCTCAAATGGTGCTTTCATCAATTGAGTTAGCACTACGTTGAGGTTCCATGCTGGTGCTGGCATTCTGTTAGGAGGTGCGATTCTCTTTGCCCCTTCTAGAAATCTTTTAACTACTTGGGAGGTGAAGAAGCTTTTTCCCTGTTTCTCCTCTTGTGTAAGCCACTATCGCCGCTACGTGCACCCTTAGGGATGTGTAGCTTAGTTTATTTTGTAGTAGATGCATTAAGTATTTTAGTACTATTGATTCCCTTGTAATTTTCCCTTGCAGTTTCTCCCTAATGCACTATTCGGAGAATCTTCTCCACTTTGCTACGTAGCACTTCCTTGTGGTAGGTCGCCTTGCCTCCCTGAGCACGGCCATTGTGCTTGCTGGTAGATTGAGGTGAGTAAATTCTAGGTCTTCATGAGCCATGCTGCTAGGCTGAGGCTCTCTGGCTCTGGGTGTAGCACCCTTCCGTTCTGTATTGTTAACAGGTCCATTCTCTTTGGGACTCTGTGTGCTGGTGCTTGCGCCATTTCCACTATCTGCGAGAACCAGGACTGTCTGGCCCACTGAGGTACAATTAGTATTAGCGTCATGTTGCTGATCCAGCATTTGTTGAGTACCCTGTGTATCAGTGGTATAGGGGGGAAAGCGTATGCAAATGTCTTTGGCCAACTTATCCATAGCGCATTCCCTTGGGACCGATGGTCTGGTTGTCTGGATGCGAAGTGTTGGCATTTTGCATTTTGATGTGTTGCAAATAGGTCTATTTGCGGTGTACCCCATTTCCGGAATAGTTTCTCTATTTCCTGTTGGTTGAGGTCCCATTCAAGGGATGCTGACGTTTACCTGCTGAGTCTGTCTGCTTCCACATTGCCCTTCCCTGGGAGATGTATTGCTAGTAGGTCTATCCTTAGTGGAATGGCCCATGTCCATATTTCCTGTGCTATCCCTGATAGTGCTACTGATTGTATTCCTCCTTGTTTGTTGATGTGGAACATGGTAGTTGTGTTGTCTGTCTGGATTTAATTTAATTTAATTTAATTTAATTTAATTTAAAAAGCATTTATAAAGCGCAGCGTGCACCGAACGGTTTCTTGGCGCTAGTGGAAGGGATTGGCTACAGAGACAGAAGGGAGCCCGGGATTGGGCCGGAGAGGGGGTTTACACAGGGAATGCCTGATTAAAAAGAAACGTTTTTAGATCCTTACGGAAGGATAGATAGTGGGTAGACGCACGTAGGTGGTCTGGAAGGGAGTTCCAGAACGTGGGGGCCAGGGTGGAAAAGTTGGACCCACCCCACTTTTTGCGTCTGAAGCGTGGGATTTGGAGAAGGGACTTGGAAGAGGAACGAAGTTGTCTAGAGGGAACGTATTCTGTTAGTAGTGAGGAGATGAAAGCAGGTGCGGTGCCTTGACGAGCCTGGAAAACCATGCAGGCGGTTTTGAACAGAGAACGTTCCTTTATCGGGAGCCAATGAAGCTCCCTAAGGAGGGGTGTGGAGTGGTGGTAGCGTGGGAGACCAAAAACCAGTCGGGCGGCTTGGTTTTGGACTACCTGTAGCCTCCTTAGGCTGTATGCTGGTATGCCGTTGTAGAGGGCGTTGGCGTAGTCCAGTCGTGATATGACTAGAGCGGCCATGATCATTTTGAGTGTCTGGGGGGAGAAGAAGCGGGCGACAGTGCGGATAGTTCGGAGAGTGAGGAAGCAGGAGGAGACTACGGAGCTGATTTGAGAGTGGAGGGTGAGCTGATTATTCATTTTAACCCCCAGAGTTTTGACCGTGGTAGAAGGAGTGGGGGCAGGGCCGAGGGTAGGGGGCCAGAAAAGAGAATTCCAGGGACTGGAAGAACCTCCGGTAAGAACCAACTCGGTTTTATCCGGATTCAACTTGAGATGGTTATGGTTCATCCAGTCCCTGATGAATATCATGGTGTACTGGAAGCTGGAAACAGAGAGGGGAGAAGAAGATAGATCAAAGATGAGCTGGAGGTCATCCGCGTAGTTAAACACGGTGACCTCCAGCTGTTGAAGAGCGAAAATGAGGGGGAAGATGTAGAGATTGAATAGTAGGGGGGACAAGGAAGAACCCTGGGGGACACCACACGTGACGGGGAGTGGGATGGTTGTAAAATCTCCGAGCCGGACCGCCTGAGTGCGGTCCCTCAGGAAGGAGGAAAGCCACACCAGGGCTGCTCCCTCAATTCCAGCCGCCTTGACACGGGACAGTAAGATGGTGTGGTCTACCGTGTCAAATGCGGCCGAGAGATCGAGGAGTACCAGGGCCTGGTGTTTGTTATGATCCATACCCTTCCTGAGGTTGTCCAGGACTGATACCACGACTGATTCAGTCGAGTGCCTAGGTCGAAAGCCAGCCTGGCGGGAAGCCAAACCCCCATTGGCCTCTACATGGGTGCTGAGTACCGTGGTGACATAACGTTCCAGCACCTTGCCCAAGTAGGGCAGCAGGGAGATGGGGCGGTAGTTGGCTGAGATGGATGGGTCAGCGCCAGTTTTTTTTAAAATGGGCACTATGGTGGCTGATTTGAGCGTAGGGGTCACTACTCCCTGCGCTAGGGAGCTGTTAAGAAAGGTAATGGGGGGTTCAGGACAAGAGGAGTAGATTCGTTGGAGAATTCGCGCCGGACAGATGTCTGCCGGAGAGCCTGATTTTACTTTGGGGAGTAAGTCTAGGAATACCTCTTCAGTGATGGGGGGGATGGAGGTGAGAAGGTTTTGAACAGTAGGAGGAGAGGGGTCGACATAGGCTGATGAGGGGGGGGGAATGTTGGCTTTGATGGTAGCGATTTTATCGAGGAAGTAAGTGTTAAGTTGATTACAAAGGGACTGGGATGGGGGGATTTTAGGTGAAGCCTTGTCGGAGTAAGCCAAGTCCTGCACTATGCTGAAGATCTCTCTAGGTTTATTTTCAGCAGACATTATTTTGGTTGAGAAATAGGAGGTTTTGGCGGAAATGATTGCGATCTTATAGTCGGCGAGTGATTTCAGATAAAGAGATTTGAGTGAGGGACAATAATTTTTCCTCCAGTGCCTTTCTGCCTGTCGAGCGGACAGCTTTAGTTCTTTTAGGTGGTCATTAAACCACCTGTTAGACTCCTTTGGTCGCCGGACGGAGATGCGGCGCAGGGGAGCCACTGAGTCACAACCTCTAACCAACCAGGATCAACACCCTGTTTCTGTACAGCTTCTTATGAAAGGCTTTTAGGGCTAGGAACACTGCTTTTAGCTCTAGGTAGTTGATGTGTTTGACCGCATCCTGCTGCGATCATAACCCCCTCACCTTGAGTTTGTTCTTGTGCGCGCCCCACCCCAGCTGGGAGGCGTCTGATGTGATGGTCACTGTTGGAGTTGGCTGTGTGAATGGTTTCCCCTGTGACATGTTTTCCTTGTTCCACCACGCTATTTTCTGATGCACTGCGTGTGTGACAACCACTAGATCTTGAGAACAAAGAAAGGTACGCAGTTCCCCAAGGGGGATGGAACAACGTGAGTAGAGACAAATAGGAGAGTAATCCTAGACGGAACTAGAGTCCTCACACACCCAGCAAGCTAGGTGTCAAGCTTCATCATATGGACTCGCTCCTCGTCGGATCGGCGGTGCAATACCCGACGGGCACCCACAAAGGGGCTCATTAGCGGAGATCTATTCCTGCCGTATGGTGCCGTGGGTGTGAGGGCCCGAGGCGTAAGTGTAGATGTGAGTGAGTGATTCTAAAAAAGGTTGGATAATCCACAAGAGGAATATAATGGAGTGGTCATCCGCCTTATTACAAATACAAAGGAGAGGCTGCTCGCTGGCTCAATGGTCCAGGGGAGCAATGCTCTGCTCTAAAATTGTGGTCGACATGTTTCACGCAGTGTGTTCAAAATGATACTGTGCATTTCATCAGGACCTATAAAAGCTATCTACACACGGTGGTAAGGTGGATGAGTTCCTACCTACCACTATTCTTACGTGCGAGCACGTTGTCCTGCCAGATCTAGTGGTAACCTAGACAGGGATGACAAAGGTAAACACAGACGGAAATGGTAATCTGTAGAAGTTATTGTGAAGTCATCTTTACAGCCCCACAACAAGTCGTCCATCAATTAAGTGCATAAGTGGAAATGCAATGCACTTATCATTACATATACGTTAAAACAAGTTAAAAACACTGAATGACTGGGAGAGAACGCAATCTAAAAGGAAACTGAAACAAGTACATTGTAAGATGCCTCACCTAACTAGGTGATGGCGCTGGCTCCTCTAGAAAAAGAATGCTTACTACTGCCTTTAATAAACTCTCGAAAATGGCCGCCATGGTTTCTGGGCCGGCACACCATACACGCTGGCTCTACGTCGTGTGCACCATGTGACCTGACGCGAAGCCACGCTAAATCGCACCAGCTGACTAGGCGGCGCTACCGGTATAGCGGTGTATTTAAACCCTACAAAGCCAACTTTAAACCGCTCCGGTTTCTCGGCTTGGCGCATGGGTAGATTTCCGGCGCGTGTTCGACAAAGGACAGGTGAGTGCACAGGCTGGGCACCAGCCTGTGTATGTGTGTTTTTGAGGCAGAGCGTTGTTTTACTTAAGTGTGTCCCTACCCTTGAGGGACTTTCGCACTCGGCACTCCCGCTTCCACCGTGCGCTCTAATTAGTGTGTCCGTTTGGTTATTGTTGGGACTGGCGGTCCTGGTTGGGGCCGACAGAGCGCACACCGATGCACACTTGCTCTGTGGGGCCGCTCGCCGCACCAACCAGATTCCGTTTAGCTCACTCAACGATCGGTTTGGATCGGGATTAACACTGACTGAGCTAAGGTGGGAGGAGGCTACTGGCACGCATTCTCTCTGAGTAGGGGACCCCCTTGCTCCTCGCGCTGCCGCGATGGGTCCTGTGGCTTTATAGGTCTTTTTTTTTTAAGAACTTTATTTTTAATTTTACATATGAAAAGAACAAAAACAAAAACAAATTGGCATTGGTACACTGTATAAGGCAGACCTTTGGATCAACAGAGGTCCATAGAACAGGCAGCAGCATCCGGGAAGAAATGCATAACGGGAAACAAATGCCCTTCTAGACATAATTCAATAAATAAGGAGCCTGAGACATGTGCCCAACACACACAAGATATCCTAACGTCATTAGTCTTCACTCCCCTGCTGAGGGAGAGGTTCCTCATTCGAGCTGCTCCCCCCGCTGGAACCCGTATGCTGCGAGGAGGACTCTCCCTCCGCCAATCCAGTAGTGCACAGTTCGCGCCAGGCTGTGAGGTCATCCTGTAGCCTCTCATCCCTTCGGGCGAGTTTCATATGGGCTTCTTCGGATAGGGACCACTCGCGGACATCTTTAAGCCAGGTGCACACTTCCGGACCTCGCTGGTCCATCGAAGTTATAGCTGCCTAGCGAGCACTAGCATTAATTGTAGAAGTTTATACGGGAGCTTCTTTTTCCTGGGCTACCGGACAGCTGCCAATAAGCAATACAGGGGTTCCAGCTGCACTCGAATGTCCGTGGCCGTGACAACCCTGCTCAGCACCTCCACCCAGAACTGTCTAACCATTGGGCAATTTCATGCCAGATGTAAAAAGCCCACCTTCTCCTCAGTGCATCTGGGGCACCTATCACCCCTGTCACTTGAAATGCGTTTAAGGGCACCCGGGGTTAGATCGGTGCGGTGGAAGAAGTTGAAATGTGTTAATTTAAACCTAGCATTGCAGGAGACGGTGCTTGTGAGGGAGCCTATGTATGCCCATTGTTTCTCCTCCAACTGGATAGCGAGATCTTTCTCCCAGGCCACCCGTGCTGGCGGTACCGGAGGAGTGGAATCCTGTTTCATTGCTTTGTAGAGTAGATAAATCAGTTTGCGACCTGTAACAGGATATCTAAAGTTTGTGTAGGGGGTGGAATGTCCGGGTACTGTGGCCAAGTGATCTTTACCAAATCCTGGATCCCCCGATAGTGTAGGAATTGGCCTTGTCCAAGGTTGAAGGTCTCTTACGCTTGTTCATACATGATGAAGGTCTCGTTAGGAAATACGTCGGCAAGAACTTCACAACCCCCCTCCCTCCAGGGTTGAAAGGACATATATCTACTCATATCCCTAAAGGGGGCAAGTATCCAAATCGGCAGCTCCCTGTGAAAGGGGACCTTCCGCAAAACCTTCTCAACAAACCGCTGCCATATATCGGCTGTGTTCCTCACTATGTAAGGGTACGATGTGTCCAACCCCCTGCCCTGCATCAATGCTTCCTGGAGGTCCTGAGTATCTACCCTTCCAGCGAGAAGGCGTTTCTCCCAGCTGTCCACGTCCGTCAGCCAACGTGCCACCGGTTGTAATTGGGCCGCATAGTAATACATATCGAATCGTGGAGCTTCGATACCTCCCTCGTCATAGCTACGTACAACAGTATGCAGAGTTACCCTACTGCGTCGTCCCACCCAGAGCAGGGAAGTGAGTAGAATGTTCAATGTTTTAAACACTCGCAAAGGGATCGGGCATAGCGAGTTCTGGAGGACGTATAACGTCCTAGGTAGCATCACCATCTTTGAGACGGCCAGCCGGCCCATCAGCGAGAGCGGAAGAGTATTCCAAAACGTTACCGACTGCCGCAAGGACGTAACTATGCAACCCACATTTTGGTCCAGGACCTGTGTGTCAGTCAGAGCCACCCGCATTCCTAGATAACGAAAACCCCCCTTCTCCCATCGCAGCCCCAGGTCTGGAAGATCCCCCAGTGGCACCGCCGTCAGTACCGCCAGCGGGAAGATCAGGGATTTAGCTTGGTTATGACGTAACCCAGAGACCTCACCAAACCTCTCTAGCTGGTGGAGCAATAACGGTAGTGCGTGCCGGGGAGAAGCTAAACAGAACAAAGCGTCATCGGCATAGAGGGAAATAAGATGATTCTTATCTCCCAGTCCAATCCCCCACCGCTCCATCTCGGCCCGAATTCGGACCGCAAAGGGCTCAATGGTCAGGGCGAACAATAAAGGCAAAAGAGGACACCCTTGACGAGTGCCCTTTCCCAGTTGCCAGTCTTCCGACCGCACGCCCCCAAGTTTTACCCGAGCTCGGGGTGCTGTATATAGAATGCGAATCTAACGACAGAACTTAGGTCCCAGCCCCACAGCGTGCAAGACCTCGAAGAGATAGCCCCAGCCTACCGTGTTAAACGCTTTGGCAAGGTCAATGGATACCAAGACCATCTGTTGATCCCGGTCACGTACCTCATGAATGACATGATTAAGTCGGGCGCAGGTTCATAGCTGTATTCCGTCCCGGTATAAACCCACATTGGTCCACATGGACCAAATGTGGCATGTATGGAGCCAAACGCATTGCCAAAAGCTTGCAAAGAATTTTTACATCCGTATTAAGCATAGTGATCGGCCGATATGCCGAGGGGTCATGAGCATCCCCTCTGGGTTTCAGAAGCATACATATTTCCCCCTGCGTCATACTTGGTGGGAGAGTTCCGCGACCAAATGCCTCGAGATAAACCTGCATCAGGAGTCGGGGGAGAATACCCGCACACGCTTGATAAAATTCCGGAGGGAACCCATCACTACCCGGGGTCTTGGCTCGTGGTAAACGCTGTAGAGCAGATTGCACCTCCCCGATTGTGAGGGGTGCATCGAGCTCCCTCTGCACTGTTTCAGGGATGGATTATAGGGTCAGGTCCTGTAGGTAGGGGAGATATGTCGCTTCACTGATCTTGGGGTCCGCAGTATAGACAGTCTGAAGATCGGACTTTAGGACCCGCAGTATCCCCACTTCGGAGTGAACTAAGCCACCCGTTGGCTCCCTCAAAGCCACAATCGTAGGAGGCGCGTGTTCCCTCCGGAGAATCCAGGCCAAGAGACGGCTCGATTTATCCCCTTCCCGATGGAGACGTTGCCTATAATGTGCGAGGGTATATTTGTCAAGCCTGTCCCACATGTCATGTATGCGTTCCCTAATGCCATTTTCCCTATTGCTGCTCTCTGCGTCTGGGGTTTCGCAAGATTGTGCTTCCAAGAGGTGTCGTTCCTCCTCCTGTAGCTCTTGTTGGAGCTGTGTCCGAACCCCACATGTCAGTCCCATACAGGCCCCTCTCACCACCGCCTTCATGGCCTCCCACTGTGTGGCCCGTGTCAATCCCGGTGCGTCCCAGTTTAAATCAATGTAGTCAGTTATGGCTACTTCTAACTGCTGTCTCCCTATCGGGTCGAGTACCGCAGCCGAGAACCTCCAGGTCCGTGGGCGACATCGCGGGTCCCCCCATTCAACCGCACACGCTGCTGGGGAGTGATCAGATAGGAATCGCGTTTGATGAGTCACCGCAAAGGGCATATCCGAGTCTGGGTTAGCAATTAAGAGTCTATCTAAATGACTGTGTTATGAGTGGGTGAGAAACAGGTATAAACTTTCTGAGTTGGGTGTCTCTGGTGCCATATATCCTGGGCTCCTATATTCCCCATAACCTCTTGGAGTTTCATTGTCATCCTCGGTACCAGTGCGGGGTGGGAACCTGTCATGGTAGGGATCTAGGACACAGTTAAAATTCCCCATCCAGAGCAGTGGTACTTCCAATTCCGATACCAACATCTCCTGGAGGGATTGGTAAAAGTCGGGGTCATCCGTGTTTGGGGCATACATGTTCATGATTACTATATCTCTCCCGTCTATCTTTGCTCTTAGGAGCAAATACCTCCCCTGTATATCAGCTTCTACATACTGAACGGCTAACGGAGTCCCCGGGGCCACCCATACCAGGACTCCCCTAGCATAGGTGGAGAATGAAGAGTGAAAAACCTGTCTACGCCATTTCTTTGCTAATTTCTGAGCCCCCTCCTCAGAAAGGTGAGTTTCTTGCAGGCATGCTATGGAGACCTGGTGTCTGCGGAGATAGGACAGGACCCTGTACCTCTTGGTGCACGGTCCCAACCCCCGCACATTCTAGCGTAACACTTTAAACCCCATAGATGGTAGAGGAACCGCTCTCACTGTGTTCCATGCCCCGCGCTGCTACACAGATACCATGGGCCAAATCCTGTACATGTCAAAAGCAACAACAACCCTAAACGACCCCCTAAAAACACCCCCCACCCCGCTCCTACGAGCATTGTACTGACAACCAGGAATGCCCTTCCCATGCTGGTGCCAGGACGTGCACAGCTGTCCCATGGATCCAACCGGGGCCAAAACTACCCTAGAACAATAGGGAAAAACCCCCTCGGACTAGCTCCCAACTCAGTCCAGCCGCCTCAAAGCGTACATCACTGTCTCGAATTGCCCAGGAGTATACACATGAGGCCATCAGAGCATTGCATTGAGGAGTGTTCACCCGCGACTTGGGACTTCAGCACACTTCCCCTTTATGTTTTTTCGTTTGTTATTTGTGTTGGCTCGACTACCCCGAGCCCCCCTGCAGGATAACAAACCCCAGCCCTTAATTGTCAGACCCCACCCTACCAGAGCAGTATGAATAAGGAAACAAGCATTTACAATGCAACGGTCTCGGCATTGTTAAAGTTAGAGCTATTGGCATTGCTCATGACATTATTTTAGTTTATGTTTTTGTGTTTAACCCCTTCGCCACGGCACAACTTCCGCCGCGGCGCTGGGGGGGTTCGGGGTCAGCGCGGCACCGCCATGCTCGTGACGGAACCACTCTGTCATGAGCCACGGGCGCGCTGTGCTCATGACGGAGTGGTTCCGTCACGATTCCGCCCACTTGCATTGTTCGCCCGCACAGGCGGGGAATCAGTGCCGCGTGGGCGGAGCGGCTGCCAACGGCCGCAGCATGACGGAACCACTCCGTCATGAGCACACGGCGCCCGTGGCTCATGACGGAGTGGTTCCGTCATGAGCAGGCAAGGGGTTAAAACCTTGCCTGGGATTCTGTGTTATGGAGTGGAATTTGGTGGAATGGTATTTTGTGTTGTGTAGTGGTATGGTGGAGTTTAACTACGTGGTGTGTTGTTGAATTTGATAGGATTATGTGGTATTCTGTGGCGTGGATTGGATGTATGTGGTGTGTTGTGTATATGTGTTGTTGAGTTGAATTATGAGGTGTGTTGTCGAATTGTGTGGTGTAGAATGGTAGTGTGTGGAATGGAATGGTGTTGCGTGGAACTGTGTGGCGCTGAATGAAATCATGCTGATAGGAGTTATGTGGCATGATGGCTCGGTTGGAAGGAATGAGAGAGGAGACAGAGAGAAGGAAAAGCTGGTATGGATGAGAGTGCATAACATGGGAAAAAGACAGAATGAAGGGGAGAGAAGCAAAAGGAAGCAGGAAAAGTGGATAGAGCGGCAAGTGAGAGAAAGGCTAGAGGATGGAAGAGCGAGGAGGGCAGAAAAGGGAATGAAAGGAGGAAAAGGGACAGCAAGAGGAGTGCGAGAAAGGAGAAGGAAGAGAAAGAAAGGAGAAGAGTGGTAAGAGTAGAGGAGGAGGGAGGCAGACTCAGAGCTGAACCGGCGGCAGTCGGTGCAGTCGATGCTGCACCTTGTCATTCAATAGTCAAATATCAGACTTAGCAAGTCAGAAATGAACCAGCTGGCACAAGCCGTGATAGGGTCCTGCAGTAGCACAGATAAATCGGACGGGAAAAAAATGACAGTAATCACTTTCACAACCTATGGTGCACTGCTACATTATATAAAACTTCCCCAGAAGCAGCACAGTTTAAGTTATTTGATATACACTGCTATGCAGCATCACATGTAACCGGTTGCCATACACGCCTACTAGACAGACAACATATCCAACAGCAGCATCAGCGTGACAGAACTCCTTAATAGCAGCGGCAACATGGCTGTAATCTACTAGAACCCACTGCTAGAATGCGGGTCACCCCCGCTGCAGAGAACAAGAAACCTACAATAGTACATACATGTATAACTACCTTAACTTGCGGAGAGCGTCAGCTTTCCCGCGGCACCTTTCAAACGGAAGGCGTTCAGAGCACAGCTACATTGTTGGGTCGCCTAAAAGACATGTGGCATCAAGAAGGCTGACAACCCAGCAAGACCTACCGCTGGAATCCGAACAACCCTGCCACTCCAAAAGAAGAATGTCGCTCAAAGTTCGCACCCTGGTTCAGCCCATGTATAACATTTTCTTTGTATTCCTAAACATAATCGGCACAACTATCATCTGGTCCTTAAGAGAAAATAATCATAACCCCAATATAAGTAGGCCTGTCCGAAGCCCCGGCATTTCCTGGGGGCCAGGCCGAGCAGCCACCAGATACCTACTCCCACCCGCTCCCTACACGTTGTCAAAGGATACTCAGCGCCAGCATCTTGGATTGGTAGTCAAAGGCTACCACCTCGCCCTGCAACCGCTGCTCTTGGCAGGTCCGACAGGACACATGGCTGCCGATGCTAAAATACTCCCCCGGAGCCGCCATCTTGTCAACACAGCCAGGGCGGCCTCGGTTCGGCCTTTTCCACGCCAGCCAGCGCCTGACGTCACGCCGCGGCGCGACGGAGAGGACCTGCATGCTTCCTGGTGTCCGGAGTGACAGTGGCCCTTGCCCCGCCAGTCAGCGGCCTCGAGCAGTTGCTTGTGTGTCAAGTCACGAGCGCACGAGGAAGTGCTGGTTCTGTGACGTTAAACCCGCGGTATCTCCATGGTTACCAGACCTAAACCATGTGACCGGAATTGGAGGTATACTCTGGGATACCAAACCGCCATAGAAAATAACGCGAATCGTTCTTGGTAATTTAAATAACCATTTAGAGGCGTCAATTTCTTATTGCACAGGTTTAGGAATATATACTGTATACGGCACTGAGAACATTAAATTGGACACAAGCAGCCTACAATTATTCTATGACATGGTCCGACAAACAAGCCCTGCACAAATCACATCAGGTAAAGCTGTCTTTACACTATTCGAGCAGTATTTTGAAATGTTTAAACACTACCTATACATCAGAAGTGCTGTTGTATTCGACTCGATTCCGGGCCCTTACAGGCCCAGATGACTTGCCCGGGTTGCGGTACGGGTGCACTGGTGTCCAACTTGTTTAAATCTCAGCTGAGGACTGCGCAGGGAAACTAGACACAAGTGATCCTGTTATTTAATTTGGGAAACGGACTCAGAAATGCCTCGGAGAAACGCAGTGGCGTTTTCGGATTCGGGGGCGTGTTTCTTTTTCTCTCCTCTTGCCATTGGCTGGAGGAGAGAAAAACACGCCTAAAAAAGGGCGTGGCTAAAAAGTGGAAAGTAGAGCACGGAACACGCCCCCGAATCTGAAAAAGACAGAGCCTATTTGGAGGGACGGCTCTCTCCTCCAATGGCTGGCCTCCGTTTAGGAAGCCAGCCAATGGAGGAGAGGCAAAAAGAGAGGCGGGCTAAATAGCCACTCTAAGAATCATAAGATCTCCGGACTTCCGGCCCTTATGTAGACAGATAATTGTCACTGTCTTCTTTTGCACTGTTCTATTTTTTAATTAGGAGGCGTGTCCAGTCCGTAGAATAAAGTATTTAGAAGGAGGACATTCCATCCTATTTTAAATCACTTTTTTGTTCGTTGCACTATTTCTTCTTACTTTACCATCAAAAGATCAGTCATCATGGACGGTTTGTGTATTTGGTGGACCAAATCCTGATACAACAATAAGGTGCGGAGCTGAGTGTCCCACTGATCAGGGGACCAGCCTCATTTGCACATGGGTTTGGCCAAATGATAGGACTGATCATTGAGTCTAATTTGATGGAAACCCTTTACAATCTGTTGTGGATTAATTAGCCATTTTATAATAATAATCGATGATGTACCGGTCTCCTCTATGCATGTAGTGTTAGCCTTTTTTCCTTCTTTATCTTTATTAATACGTTATGTGTGTGCGATAAAGATATTTTGAGATCTTGTTGACTCAGTATCGACAGTGTAGCCTCTCAAATTTGGCTGTTAGACCCCCTGTGTTTCGTGTGTTATACATTCAGTTGGTGCTGGGGATAAAATCAGGTGTGGGTCTTTAAAATATATATCCCCTGGACCCTATTTTAAATGGTTTTGTTTAATCCGGCCATACTGCTTGGCCAAGCCCCCTTTATAGGTTATTTTAAACTGCTCTATTCCCCTACTTACAGGACACCCAACACTGTGGTGTCAATTGCTGAGAATATCGTAGAAGCCAGCGCCATCACCTAGTTAGGTGAGGCATCTTACAATGTACTTGTTTCAGTTTCCTTTTAGATTGCGTTCTCTCCCAGTCATTCAGTGTTTTTTACTTTTTTTTAACGTATATGTAATGATGAGTGCATTGCATTTCCACTTATGCACTTAATTGATGGACGACTTGTTGTGGGGCTGTAAAGATGACTTCACAATAACTTATACAGATTACCATTTCCGTCTGTGTTTACCTTTGTCACCCCTGTCTAGGTTACCACTAGATCTGGCGGGACAACATGCTCACACGTAAGAATAGTGGTAGGTAGGAACTCATCCACCTTACCACCGTGTGTAGATAGCTTTTATAGGTCCTGGTGAAATGCACAGTATCATTTTGAACACACTGCGTGAAACATGTCGACCACAATTTTAGAGCAGAGCATTGCTCCCCTGGACCATTGAGCCAGCGAGCACTCTCCCCTTTGTATTTTTAATAAGTCGGATGACCACTCCATTAAATTTCTCTTGTGGATTATCCAACCTTTTTTAGAATCACTCACTCACATCTACACTTACCCCTCGGGCCCTCACACCCACGGCACCATACGGCAGGAACAGAAGATCTCCGCTAAAGAGCCCCTTTATGGGTGCCCGTTGGGTATTGCACCAGCGACCCGACGAGGAGCGAGTCCATATGATGAAGCATGACACCTAGCTTGCTGGGTGTGGGAGGACTCTAGTTCCGTTTAGGAGGATTCCCCTCCTATTTGTCTCTACTCACGTTGTTCCATCCCCCTTGGGGAACTGCGTACCTTTCTTTGTTCTCAGTATTTGGGCACGTACGCTGGACCCTGTTAAACAGCCCTTTCAGTCCCTCTCCTGGTTTAAAACCACTAGATCTTCCCAACTCCCTGTTGCCTGTGACCATTGCTGCTGTATCCATGTGGAGGCGAATATTTGGGACCAGGTGTATGCATGACGCCATCCTCCCCATTACCTTGCTCACTGTCCTCACTGTCAGAGCTTGCCCCATGCGGTAAAGACATGTCTCCTTCAGTATTGCCAAGGTTCTCTTTGTGCTGGGGAACACCTTGCCTTGTATGGTGTTTATCTCTGCTCCAAAGAATATCTTCACCTGTTCCGGTTCTATTGAAGATTTTCCCCAATGGATTGAAAACCCCAGTTGGATTAGTGTTTGTATCACCTGCTGGATGTGTTATTTGCATTGGCTGTAAGAGCTTGCTTTTACAAGCCAGTCGTCGAGGTAGGGGTATACGTGTATCCCTTGCTTCCTTAAGGGAGCTGCTACTGCTGCTAGGCACTTTGTAAACGCCCTTGTTGCTGATTTGAGTCCGAATGCTAGTACTGCGAACTGGCAGTGAGTTTGGTTGATAACAAACCTTAGTAGGCGTTTGTGTTCTGTGTTGATGGGGATGTGTAAGTACGCGTCTTTTAAGTCTATAGTTGCCATGTAATCCCCCTGTTGTATCTGGGGTATTACCTCTTGCAGAGATGTCATATTGAATCTTTGTGCCCTTATGAACTTGTTTAAGAACCTTAGATCTAGAATAGGTCTTAGTGTTTCGTCCACTTTTGGTACAAGGAAGTATGCGGAGTAGACCCCCTTGTTCCTTTCCCTGTATGGCACTATTTCTATTGCCTCCTTGCTGAGCAGTTCTTGCGCTTCCAGTAGCAAGAGCGAAAGTTCCTTTGCTGAGTGCACCTTGTTCTTTGGTCTTCTGTTTGGAGGTTGTTTCTCTAGCTCTATACAGTAGCCGTAGTGTATGATGTTTAGTATCCATTTGTCTGTGGTGACCGTCATCCATTCCTGGACGAAGTCCCTTATTCTGCCTCCTACTGTTGTTATATGTTTGAGAAACTGTGTGTTTTGTCAAATCAGGTTTTGGTTTTGTCTTCTGTTTTGATGCCCCCCTAGAGGTGTTGTTGGGATGGGCCTTTGCCTTACGGCTAAGTCACTT
Source organism: Triturus cristatus (assembly GCF_964204655.1). Classification (NCBI taxonomy): domain Eukaryota; kingdom Metazoa; phylum Chordata; class Amphibia; order Caudata; family Salamandridae; genus Triturus; species Triturus cristatus. The sequence goes on along the minus strand of NC_140580.1, from coordinate 1,149,856,774 downwards.
GGAGTTAGGTTGTTGCCCTCCTCTCCGTGCCTGTCCTCGTCCGTTTGAGCGCCCTGGAAAGGACTGGCCTCGGGGCGGGTACTGCCAGTTCTGCTGCTGCTGTCCCTGCAGCTGCTGGCCCTGACCATTTCCTTGATAACCTTGTTGGAAGGTTTGTTGTGATGTACTAGGTAGGTTGCCTCCCCTACAATTTGGCCTTCTTGAGGGTGTACCCCTTCTTATCCCTCTGAACTGCAGTGCTCCCATGGACCTTGCTGTCTCGTCGTCCTTATTGAGCTGAGTCTACTTGTCGTCAACCGGCGTTCCAAAAAGTTGCTCTCCGTTGAAGGGAGTGTTCAGGATGTTGTTCTGAACCTCCGGCTTGAAGCCTGAAATCCTGAGCCATGCGTGCCTTCTCTCTGTCACCCCAATCATCATTTGCCTGCTGGACGTCTCCGCCACATCCAAGACCGACTTCAAACATGTGTTCGCCATGTTTTTCCCTTCCTCTACCAGGTGGACTGTCCTTTGTTGGTGCTGTTCTGGTAGAAGTTTTAGGAGTTGCCCCACTTCCTCCCAGTGTTGGTATGCATGCCTGTTGATTAGAGTGCTTGAGTTGGCGATGCGCCATTAAATCGCTGTACTCCGTTCTACTTTCCTCCACATGAGGTCCATCCTTCTACTCTCCTTGTCTGGAGGTGGTCTGGCATTTGTGGGTACATTGGCCCTCTTCCTAGCCGTTGCTGTTATTATTGAATCGGCTGGCACTGATCCCTGAATGTATGCAGGGTCCTTTGAGGAGTGTTTGTACTTCTTTTCTGTCCTCGGGGTCACTGATTTACATACAGCTGGCTTCCTGAAAGCCTCCCAGCCCTGGTCCAGCACACTAGGGAGCATGGGCAGGAACGGACTCCTTGTTTGTTGAGGTAACAGAGTTTCCAGGAGAAAACACGCCTTGGGCTTCTCCTCCTCCAATTTTACTCCATATGTCTCTGCAGCCTTTTAAACCACCATATTATAGACCCCTATATCGTCTGGTGGTGAGGGCCTTGAAGGGTATGTGTCTACTCCTTCTTCCGCCAATTCGGTGTCACTCCAAGTCTTGCGCCTCCGAGGACGTCGAGTCCTGGTAGGTTTGCTGATCTTCCTCGCCTTCGAAGTAATACAGGGCCTCTTCCTCCTGTTCCTCGACCGATTCAGGCGTTTTCAGCGGTTCAGGGTCTTCGACAGCCCTTTCGACCTCGACCATGGGCTTCGGCGGAATGGTGTACTGGCTCATCTTTTCGTCAAAGTCGTTCTTTCGCTGCAGGATGCTCGCCATTTCGGCCTCGAGACACCTTTTCTTTCGCTCTATCTCGGCAGCTTGTTCGGCGTCGAGAGTTTGAGCGCTCTGCTTTGAGGTTGTCAAAGTCGTTGTTGACCCTTCTTTTCTCGGCATCGAGGTGTCCTTTTTGGGGGCATCCTTCGACGACCTTCATTTTTCGTGGGTTTTGCCGACTGGGAGTCCTTTTCGAAGGATCCGCTGGGCTGCTTTTCCTTGGGTGCTGTTGCTTTCGCGGAGTGCTTCGACGGCAATGCTCCCTTCGAGGACTTTGCTTCACTCTTACGAGTGTCGCTTGAGTGTCTGTGGTTCGCCAACTCTCTTACCTCCTTCCACGTTTTCTTTTGGACTTTGACGACCATGCAGTCCTTCGGTCCTTCTGCGATATAGTCCTCCTCTCTACTGGAGAGGCCCAAGTCTCGGAGCAATGGAGGTGGCCCCTGCCCCTGAACTGTGTCGTTCGCCCTCTTCTGCCTCTCTCTTACTCTGAGGGTCTTGGGTGTGAACGCCGAGCATGCGTTGCAGTCCTCGCTGTTGTGGTCGAGCGGCAGGCAGAGGTTGCAGACCGGATGCTGGTCCTTCTGGGCGTATTTGTGGCGGCAATTGGTGCAAAACTTGAAAGGTGTTTTATTCATCCTCGTGCTTAGGGAACCTCCTGTGTGCGCATTTTTTGTTGAACAACGAGATCTCAGCTGAAAACCTTCTCCTTCGTCGTCCCGGTTGCCTGACCTGTAGTCGGGTTTGAAATCTGTGATTTTCAATGATTTTCTGCTAGTTTCATCGATTCTCTCTAGAACTCTTCGGTAACGATCCAGACCCAATGGTGGAAAAAAGAATCTGAATATGGCGACCAAAGGTGGGTGCTTCCGGATTAAGCGCGTCGACGTCAGGAAGGACACCAAATGGTGGTATGTCGACGCCTACCTGGGCCACGAATAAAAAAATGATAGAAAAAAAGACTACAATTTCGGACCCAACCACTAGATGGCGGAATAATGCACAGCATAGTGAATCCAGAAAGATTCACGCTGCAAAATTGGGTTTTAAGAGTGGTAGTGAAAACAGTTAACAACTGGGCTGTGAAGTGCTTGCTTTTAATTATAACTGTATTTAAACCCCTAAGGAGGTGTTGAAGGGACAGTTATGTAAAATAAAATTGCATTACATACATTTTGATATTACTAAAATCCACATTTTGGAAGCACCATTTTATCATAAAACTATTTGCTCATTTTGTATCAGTCTATCTTACACTGCGTGTAATGCAAGCATAAAATAATGACTTACATATTCACAGTGCTTTCTGTCACAGGCTGTGACCTCGTAGCATAAAAAATACACAATTCACTATTTTCTATTGCACCAACCAAGATTTACTTATGTGGCTCTCTGGTTACGCACAGACCTCTGCAGTGAATTAACTAATAGGGGTTTCATAATGTACTACAGTGCATTTTCCACCGAGTAATATTTTTTTTGTATTTATTGTCCATTTACGCTGCCCATTATTTTATATGTAGGTACCTGATGGTGAAAGACCTAAAAAACGTACATACTATTTTGGGGCCTAATTATGAGAGGCTTGCGTCGCCAGAGCATCACTGTTTTTGATGCTCCGGAGGCGCACGCATCTGGAGTAAGAAAGCAGCGCAAGTCGCTGAGTTGCCTTACTCTGCGTCAAGTAGGTGTTCCATGGGTGCTGCGCGTGGGGGCTCTCACACAACACCCTTGGATTTTGATGCTGCCCCATATTTGCAAAATCCGTGAACTGGGGGCAGCGCCAAATCGTACGCCTCTGCATTCTGCAGCTCACATAGAAAGAGGGAACAGCTCCCAGCATTGTTTTCGTGAAGCAAGGTGCTCCTTCCTGTGCAAAACAATTCCTGCCTATGTTGGTGCTAGGCAGCAATATGTGCGCACCATATTTCATAAATACGGTGCATTCCTGCCCTTACACGTTGGCATAGGGCAGCGCAGCAAGAAGACTCGCGCCGCCGCCCTATGCCAATTCCTCATAAATGAGGCCCTTTGTTTTTAGCTACACCTTTAGCTACGCTCACATACCTTTGGTTTGCTAAACACTGTTTAACATTATTTTCCCACCATAAAAATGATTTGGTGAGGGAATTGGTGGCATTTATGGTTGTTGATAGTTATCAAAAATGAGTAGCAGGTTCTAGATAATTTTGTCAGGAGGGGGTCCTTATGCCTAAAATGTTTTGACATGGGGGTCTGGGCATCAAAACATCTGATCGACAGGGATACTAGAATGCAAGGATCCAAGGAACGTGGTCTACACTGTGAAGCGGGGCAGCAGGGCCACCGTGGACACGACAGCTCAGTTCATAATGACTTCAGAAGCACTAGTGCCTTGTTGCTAATTCCCCATCCCATCTCTTTTAATTGCCCCTTACAAATTCAATGTAATAGCGCCTAGCGGGTCTCGCTTTTTCTTCATGCACAACACACGGTTCTGCAGAGAGCTTAATGTACACATGCGGGAACCAGGCATGAACCATTAGTGGTTCCTCCAGCAAGTCAAGCAGGGGGAATGCCGGAGTGATGGTACACACTGTGGGTGGCACTTCGCCCACGTCTTGGATCCAAAGCTTAGAAGTTTTAAGAGCCGGAGATGAATAAACAAGGAAATCCTGGAAGTGATCCTTAGAAAAGGTGAGGAAAGAGGCCTGTGTTATGGATTCACTGAGCATGAGAGAAACAGGTTCCCGGCTCAGAAATCAGTGAAGGAAAAGGAACTGGTGAGGGAGAACATACACGTGGTACAGCGGCGTGAGACCCTGAATTAAAGAGCTGAAAAGTAGCATTGGTGGCAGGAACATGAAGACTTCCTGCAGGTCCCTCCTCAGCCTGCAACACAGAGATGCAAGACCCCTGCTCCACCTTCAGTTGCATAACTTGGAGAGCTGAACGATGTGGAAGCAAGAGGGCAGGAGGTATCTGCTCTGTGTGTGTGTAATGCTAAGTTCTCCTGAACGCAGGAACGGGCTGGAGACCTGTGGGCTGGGTCCAGGCAGTAACACAATAACAAGCATTGGTCTCAATGAAGATAGATGACCTCCGTCCATTCATGTCTAAGGATGGTTCTGTTTCTGCTGTAGGTAGGGGTCTATTAACCACACACGCTGGACCCTTCAGCCTTCCCCTTAGAACCAACAGAGGGTTAGGTCCCTCCTAGCACCACGAGGGCCTGCTAGCCACGTCCAGGCAGTCACACAACACCAAGCATTGGTCTCAAAGAGGCAAGATGACCTCAGTCTTTTCACGTGTGAGGATAGTTCTGTATCTGCTGCAGGATAGGGCTCCATTAACCACACACGCTGGACCCTTCAGCATCCCCCTTGGAGCTGGATGAGGGTCCGCGTTCTCCCAGCACTATGAGGGCCTTCTAGCCACGCCCAGGCAGTCACACAACACCAAGCATTGGTCTCAAAGAGGCAAGATGACCTCAGTCTTTTCACGTGTGAGGATAGTTCTGTATCTGCTGCAGGATAGGGCTCCATTAACCACACACGCTGGACCCTTCAGCCTCCCCCTTAGAACCAACAGAGGGTTAGGTCCCTCCTAGCACCACGAGGGCCTGCTAGCCACGTCCAAGCAGTCACACCACAACAAGCATTGGTCTCAAAGAGGCAAGATGACCTCAGTCTTTTCACGTGTGAGGATAGTTCTGTATCTGCTGCAGGATAGGGCTCCATTAACCGCACACGCTGGACCCTTCAGCATCCCCCTTAGAACCAACAGAGGGTTAGGTCCCTCCTAGCACCACGAGGGCCTGCTAGCCACGTCCAAGCAGTCACACCACACCAAGCATTGGTCTCAAAGAGGCAAGATGACCTCAGTCTTTTCACGTGTGAGGATAGTTCTGTATCTGCTGCAGGATAGGGCTCCATTAACCGCACACGCTGGACCCTTCAGCATCCCCCTTGGAGCTGGATGAGGGTCCGCGTTCTCCCAGCACTATGAGGGCCTTCTAGCCACGCCCAGGCAGTCACACAACACCAAGCATTGGTCTCAAAGAGGCAAGATGACCTCAGTCTTTTCACGTGTGAGGATAGTTCTGTATCTGCTGCAGGATAGGGCTCCATTAACCACACACGCTGGACCCTTCAGCCTCCCCCTTAGAACCAACAGAGGGTTAGGTCCCTCCTAGCACCACGAGGGCCTGCTAGCCACGTCCAAGCAGTCACACCACAACAAGCATTGGTCTCAAAGAGGCAAGATGACCTCAGTCTTTTCACGTGTGAGGATAGTTCTGTATCTGCTGCAGGATAGGGCTCCATTAACCGCACACGCTGGACCCTTCAGCATCCCCCTTAGAACCAACAGAGGGTTAGGTCCCTCCTAGCACCACGAGGGCCTGCTAGCCACGTCCAAGCAGTCACACCACAACAAGCATTGGTCTCAAAGAGGCAAGATGACCTCAGTCTTTTCACGTGTGAGGATAGTTCTGTATCTGCTGCAGGATAGGGCTCCATTAACCGCACACGCTGGACCCTTCAGCATCCCCCTTGGAGCTGGATGAGGGTCCGCGTTCTCCCAGCACTATGAGGGCCTTCTAGCCACGCCCAGGCAGTCACACAACACCAAGCATTGGTCTCAAAGAGGCAAGATGACCTCAGTCTTTTCACGTGTGAGGATAGTTCTGTATCTGCTGCAGGATAGGGCTCCATTAACCGCACACACTGGACCCTTCAGCATCACCCATGGAGCTGGATGAGTGTCCGTGTTCTCCCAGCACCATGAGGACTTGCTAGCTACGCCCAGGCACGATAACAAGCATTGGCCTCAATGAGGTATTTTTTATGTCCAATGATGGTTGTGCAGCTGGCGCACGTCCCACATACTGTCATTTAGATGCCAAGAAGAGGGCGTGTAGAGTAAGAAGCCCCCAGGGCCTATAGGGTAATAACTAGGTGGGTCTAGTGACTTAAATGAGGGTCCTTCTGCGCAACAGAATTTGGAGTCTTAAAGCGCAAGAGAGAAATCTGATGTCCAATAAAACAAAATACACACCGTATACCTAGGTGCTTTTACAGCTGTGTGCTCCTGTCTAACATGCAGAAAAGAGGTGAAGGAAGGGCTGACATCCTCCACCTAGGAAGAGTATCTCTGGTACACATCACTGCTCCTGGGATTGACCACACTGCACTAGAGGTATTTCTTTAAATGAGAGGTACAATGTCAAAACATTGTTCCAGCAGCTTTTTCTAACCCTGGGAATCTGTGTGCCGCTTTTTCCATTAAAAACAGATAGTGTGCAGCGGCTCATTTTGTGCCCAGCCCTGGCTCCTGTATCTTCTTTAACTTTTGAAATGCAAATGCATCAGTGACCCTTAACAGTGATATAATTATCCGCAGCATATCTTACATGTGCTGTGAAACACGAATGTAGGCCTCTTCTCTGTTGTGCATGTGCCCTCCCTGCACACTCCAGTGGCACATGCTATAGGATCCAATCCTGGCGGAGTTTATTCTTTTCTGGTTGTTGACAACTTGATTTTTTAGCAATGTTCAAAATGAACAGAAGACATGTAAGATACCTTGCTTAATTGTCAGCTTAATTCCTGGCACAAAACACCACCTGCGCACATTCACACAATTAGCGGAGGAATTCTGTGACCAAAGAGAGGAACGAGGCTGAAGGCTCACAGACCTCAGAGGTGACTTGGAGTATCCTTCTAAAATGCACGCAGGGTAATTTACTCCTTAAAGCCTATAGTTGTACCAAAGCTCTCCCATAGGCCTTTCCAGTAAGACTTCCTCTGCTTCCGCACTTGCAAACCAAATGCAGAATCTGACTTTTTAAAATAAGCACTCCCATGTCCACCTCGTGATTTGTTTCAAGCACAGTTTAAGCGTTTTGATATGGGTCACAGCCAAAGCTAACTGTGAAGAGAGAACTCAACTGTAATAAATGATTACAGTAGAGTAGTATGTATTTTTTAAATAGGGGTGAGTAGCGATGTTAGGAATACATTGAAGTAAAGAAATGTGTCTCCTATTTTTAAAGCGGGGCTGCAGGTTGTTATAACATGGCATTGCCCCTGACTCCTATATTTTTTAGGCCTCGCCTGAACCAGCGCGCATGCGCTGCTCTGCAAGGCATTTTGTAAGGGCTTTTAAATTCCAAACTCACGCTCGTGCGTGTGCTTGGAATTTATCACTTACTATTGGGCTTTGCGTGCTGTCTTTCTAAGAAAGACAGCACGCAATTGGCCCAAGGGGGATGCGTGTCCCGCCTTCTCTATTCTGTGGCCTAGGGTCTGCGGGAGCAAGCATGAGCGCCATATGTTTCCAATTATCGCACAGCATCTCGCGGTCACGTTAATTGGAAACAGATGGGCAAACGCAGCGCTTTCACTTTCGTCGCAGTGGGCACAAGCGCGCTTGCGCGCGCGCCACTTCCGGGCTTGTTTTCTTTGGCATTCAGACGTCCTGCGCCGTTTCTCGCCTCTGGTTTTTTCAGGCGGGAGCAAGCTTTTCAGCCATTTCGAACGTGTTGGCAACATGTTACCTAGGCCTTTCCCTTTTAAGTATTATTGGGTTACTTAATTTAGATATGCTGTAAATTTAGTTTTTGTTTTTTCACCATTTTTCACACTGGCATCGAAGAAACAACCACGTTCTGAATGTTATCGAGAATGTACACTTGGCATTAGACAACAAAAAAGGAAAGAAGTGACCGCAATATACCTTTTGAGTCTCTTAAGGCATTCATCATGATTAAACAGGTTTTGCAGTCTGAATATATAGTTAAGTTTTGAGATAAGTAAACGCCTTTCACTCTCAAATGGCACGCAGTTTTCAAACCTCCACGCCTTCAAAATTTCCCGTTCTGTACATCACAATGTGACAAAATGTCCGATAGGCATTTGAAGCTAATTCTGGAGACGGTCGTTTAAGTGTCCCTCTTGTGACTGCCGCTAGCACCAGCGAAACGTGTACAAACGCTCTCAAAATAAGTGTAGGACTGACACACAGGGATTGGCGTGTGTGGGTTTTAAATACTGCTCTCTCAGTGTGCCATAAACACTGTAGTTCTGCTACTCGCCAGGCCTCTCCGTTTGCCAACTCAGTCTCATTCCGGTTCGGGGCTATCATTTTACTGCAGTTCCAAATCATACGCTTCTAACTTCTGTTGTAGCGAAAAGCAAAGTACACCCGGCAAGGCTGAGATTTTTTTTCCTAACCACAGCTCTCACGCAGTTGATTGGCTGGAAAGTCTGCACAGGCTCCGCTCCACCCCTTTACACATAAAGGCAGGAGTCAGATTACGAGGCAGCAGCCAAGTTGAGAGAGAACGGGAAAACAATGTCGGTGTCATTAACTTTCAGGCAATGAGCTCCCTCGATTCATTTTTTTTCTTTTCTTTTTAAGTAAACGGCATCGAAGCATTCCTTTCCCCATAGATATCACCTGGTCAAAGTGCACTCCGATCACTATTTATTTTGTATTCCCTCTATGCTCCACCCCTCTGCGCCTTAATCTGTTTTATAAAGAGGTCGACATGTTTCAGCCATTAACCATCTGACAAGTATGTCTGGCTTTCTTCAGGACCGATAAACAAAGCTGCTGCTGTGAAGTGCAATGTTGCAACTTTGTACTACAACGGAGTACCGACGGAGAGAGCGGGGCTCCCTTCCCCGAGTTGTAACCAGGTTGAGGTGGGCTCACTTGTCCTTTAAATTGGACAAGTTCCAGTGATACTGAATCTGCTTTTGGATTACTGGTTTTGTATTAAGAATTTTTATACATACTTATTTTTTGCACTTCACAGCAGCAGCTTTGTTTATCGGTCCTGAAGAAAGCCAGACATACTTGTCAGATGGTTAATAGCTGAAACATGTCGACCTCTTTCTAAATCTAGCAGTTTTCAATAGTTCCTGCTTTGCACTGCTTTTTAATCCTGCTAGTATCCTGCTAGTACAGATGAGCTAATAAAATTCTTTTTCATCTGCACTAGGCAGTTTTAGTTTCACACATTTTTTCACTCACTTATTGCGCTGCACCCTTGCATCACTACACTGCTCATCTTTGGGATTTTAGTATCCATACTTCAGGTACAACTTAAAACATCCCTGAGCTCCCACCTCTTAGTGAGGTGGTTGTAGCCCTCAGTGGGACTTGGTTAGCCCACTGAGAGGAGAAAGCCCAAATGATGAAGCATGTCACCTATGATGAGTGAGGGCATTCGTCCTAAAAAGGGATTTCTTCCCCCATTAGGGTTTTGTTAATGAGACTCAGGTTCACTATTCATTTCTTTCTTTGATTTATTGTTCTAAGTCGTTCCAGACCCGAGAAGTTCACAGTGTTTATAGTGTATGTTTATAGGGGTACAACTTCTTGCAGGTCTTTAAATATTTATACCCTTGGACCCCCCTTCAAAGTTTTTGGTGTGTTATAAACACATAAGGTCCCAAAGGCGAGACCTATTGGCTATGCCAATGCTTGTTTAAATTTTCTTTGTATTGGTATACCAGCTGCCCCTAACAATGTGTCATCCGACACAGCACTGAACATATACTCTGAAACAGCACTAGTCCCTTCTATGCAGCTCTGCTCCGTGCAAGATCCATGTAATGTTGTACGTTGGATATCTGGTGCTATAATCCAGGTTTACCCTGCTTCGGACCCTGCCTTTAGGTTTGCAACCTTCTAGAAGAAAAGCTGCCGTTTAACAAGGCTGACTATCAGCACAGTAAAGCCAACGTATGGTGTTGACTGTGCGGAAACAGCTTTCTCTACCGGTCATCTCCAGACGTACACACCTACTACTACGGATCTCCTCAGCACTGGACAAAAAGATACAAAGAAAGATAACATCCAGGGTTAAGCACAAAAAGACCAAACAGATAAATGACATCAAAAGAACGACAACACATGGTACTACTGCGTAAGTGGAGAAAATAAAGAGATGAAAAAGACAAAACCACTCTAGGGACTATAACAGAGCCTACACAAGAGCCCTCAGAATCACAAAAAGACAGCACTACTGGACATGAACAACTGAAACCGACTGCCGGTCTAGGAAACTCCACATGATACTAGCCGCATTCCGCAATCCGGAGTGCCAAAACACAGATACACCACAATCGATAAACTTCTGTGGAAAACTCTCCGTGGAATTAATCTAAAAATTAGAAAAACAGATAATGGCCCTAAGAAGAACACAGACAACCCACCCAACCACATGACCCAACCACCTAGAAAGAAAGACCGAGCAATCTTCTACCTCTGCATTCTTCAAATACCTCTCATTATCATCACTGGTGGGTCACGAGGATCACCTTCAGGCTGGCTACCTCCAAAATTATTTAAAGATATCCTTTGTACAAGCTATAGAAGAATACTGAACAAGTCCCTGGATTTAGGTTAATTCCCTCCGGAGCTGAAAAGCTCCTTCACTACACCATTTAAAAAAAAAGAAAAACCTCGATCCATCCAACCCAGCAAACTAAACACCTAATCAAATGGCCCCTGCTTGTTTGGAAAGACATTTGAAAGAGTAGTATTTAAGCAACTTTAATATTTTTCAGAAGCAAATGATTTGATGTCAGACCAAAAGTCCTGCTTAAAAGCAGGCAGTTGTGTTGCTTGCGAATTTACGGCTAATACAAAAAAATTCTCACATGGCAAAGTCGATCAGCAACTAGATTTTTTTGCAAATTGCAATACAAAAAATGTAGTTTACTGTATACTGTGTCCCTGTGGGTTACCCTATATCGGACAAACCCAACAAATTGTGAAAGCACGGCTAGGGCAACATCGAAGTAGGATTAAGAATTCGGTCCTCAACGCCCCTCTAGTCAACCACTTCTTAGAGAAGGGCCATACAGCAAATGACATCCGCTGGCAAGTGATAGACAAAGTGGCTGCCTCTAATAGAGGCGGAGATCTATCACAGATACTACAAAGATTAGAATGCCGCTGGATCGAACACACCAACTCTATAATGCAAGGATTGAATTCAGCTGAGGAATGGCGTGGGTTTATTACCACCCTCACCTAAAATTTCTGTTGGTCCATACATTAAGCTTCTTACCTTTCCACACAGTCTTGAATATTGCCCTGGAGGGTTTTTCTTTAATAACATCTTGTTTCCCTAAAATTGAGTAATAATTGCTGTGTGAACCTGGGCTGTGTATATATGAGATGGGATATTTGCATGGCGTGATATCAACTGAAACATGTTCTATGTATAATCAAAGATATTCTCTATTAATGAGTGACTGTTATAAAGAAATACAATGTTTTATATAAAATAACAATGTTTTATATAAAATAACATGCCTTCTGTACAGATAAGTGTTGAATAGACATATATCCTTTAATTGTAGGCAGGAAGAAAGCCTTTTTGTATCAAACGTCATTTATGAATTATGTGTCAACCACAATTGAAAATTGTTTACAGTGTACAGTAGGGTAGTGGTTTCACATAATCTAATGTAGAATTGATGATGGGCTCTTTAAACAAAATGTTGGTGTCTACGTGCGTCTGAACAAAAACTAAATATTCACTTCAGCTTTATAACGATTTGCAGATAATCCATTCGCTTATACCTGTATGAGTTACATTAAGTTTAACAATACGAGATTTTCGTTATTGTAAACGCGATGTTTTATTTTTATATTTTTTTGTTGCCCTATTTTGTTTAAATTCTGTTCCTCAATCACCGTGGTGCCAAAACTTTATTAACAATGACCCACAGACATTTGTACTCAGGACGTATTCCAACAAAATGCATTGGTTACTTAGCAACGTGATACTTTTTCTTCCGCCGCTTCATTATAAACGCGGATTCCTGATTGGCCGTTCGTTAGCAAATCACGTTTAAATATTGCAGTCCCCCCTCCAATCACTGTGACCGTACCAAGCAGATTGAACTTTGTTCTCCTGCTCCTGCGCAATACGGGAGATTCGTACACCCGGAAGCATTCGAGAGAGGTAGGGACGGTTCTGTCTTTCCCTGTCGCTTATTTTCAGCAGATACTGGGTGAACCTTTAATATAAGGAGCTCACCGTGTTCCCCTTTTTATACTTTGTTACAGCTGACAGAACTCCTTGAAAATAAGCGATAGCTATTAAGCAGTTCGCATATGTGGTTCCCGTTCGTTATTCCCTGCCAATAGACTTTCACACTAAGTTCAACTAATACAGGATTTCCAACTATTGGGCAACTGCCTCTTCGTGAGTCTCTTCTCACAGGGGTAAGTAGAAAGTTTCAGCATTTCTACGATTGTGTATCCTTATAATATATATTTTGGCACTAATGTTTTTTTTGTTCTCACATAGTACCCGGCTGGGCCCTTGTGAGTATTTTATTTCACATTGAGCACGGTGACACTGCATATATATACGTTAGATATCATCTACGACGACCAGGTAGAGAGACTTAATATTAATGCTCCTCTAAACCCCTTTTTTTAGAGAGAAAAAAGAGCATTCTATTCTGACAAGACTTTTTCTTTATTATTTTTTCTTAGGTGTCCCTATATTAGACTGTCCTGACGAGACCCTCTATTTGTCATAGGGTCGAAACGCCGTTGACATGAAAGGCGAATCATTCTTTTGACACTTATAATGACAAAGTGTTGATAATTGTATTTATTAATTTTTTATGATTGCCTTTGTAATGAAAAATTGAAACCTTTTTGTATGTTGCACTTTATGTCACTTTCTTTTGCTTAGGTTAATTTTTCACTGGGACACTTTTTGAAATTTGTACGAACATTGTTATTTTGTATTGTGACTTTGTGTCTACTTCTCATAAACTTTTCCATTGTAAATATAAAAAGAAAAAATTTCTACTGAAGTTCTAATGTGTATGGCTGAACTTTTCTTTCTGACACCATATTTAACCCTTTTTCCTTTTTTTTATTACTATCATGTATTGTATATTATATTAGTAAGTATTAATCCACACGACCCATTGTTTCCTTACAACTAAAAGCGGGCAGTGGCATACAATCTGTCATTTAATCCATTTGGGGTGACCTAAAACTCATAGTGGACAAGATCAGAGTAACCACCCTGTTGCTTCTGAACCAAGCTGCATTTGACATTGTCCACCACCACACACTATGCAAAGGAGCTATGGGGGATATATGCAGGAGGGAAGGGTGGGGTACAAACAGGTGGGGCTAAGGTGTTGCATCGAACAATGCACAGTACAAGCAGAGCACAACATTTTCATAATGCTTTGCAAAACAAAAGTTTCTAACCACTGTTTTTATACTTGTTTCTTCTGTGGACCCCGACTGGATCGCTACTGGAAGCTGGGAACCACCACTGAAGCACTACTGGAAGCTGGGGACCCCCACTGAATCACTACTGGAAGCTGGGGACCCCCAGTGAATCACTACTGGAAGCTGGGGACCACCACTGAATCACTACGGGAAGCTGGGGACCCCCACTGAATCATTACTGGAAGCTAGGGACCCCCACTGAATAGCTACTGGAGGCTCAGGAACCACACTGAATCACTACTGGAAGATGGGGACCCCCAATGAATCACTATTGGAAGCTGGGGACCACCACTGAATCGCTACTGGAAGCTGGGGACCCCGACTGAATCACTATTGGAAGCTGGGGACCCCCGATGAATCGCTACTGGAAGCTGAGGACCACCACTGAATCGCTACCGGAAGATGGGGACCCCCACTGAATCACTACTGGAAGCTGGGGACCACCCACTGAATCACTACTGAAAGCTGGGGACCATGACTGAATCACTACTGGAAGCTGGGGACCCCGAATGAATCACTACTGGAAGCTGGGGACCACCCACTGAATCACTACTAGAAGCTGGGGACCCCCACTGAATCACTACTAGAAGCTGGGGGCCCCCACTCAATCACTACTGGAAGCTGGGGACCACCCACTGAATCACTACTGGAAGCTGGGGACCATGACTGAATCACTACTGGAAGCTGGGGACCCTGACTGAATCACTACTGGAAGCTGGGGACCCCCACTGAATCACTACGGGAAGCTGGGGACCCCCACTGAATCATTACTGAAAGATGGGGACCCCCACTGAATCACTACGGGAAGCTGGGGACCCCCACTGAATCATTACTGGAAGCTAGGGACCCCCACTGAATCACTACTGGAAGATGGGGACCCCGACTGAATCACTACTGGAAGATGTGGACCACCCACTGAATCACTACTGAAAGCTGGGGACCACCACTGAATCACTACTGGAAGCTGGGGACCACCCACTGAATCACTACTGAAAGCTGGGGACCATGACTGCATCACTACTGGAAGCTGGGGACCCCGAATGAATCACTACTGGAAGCTGGGGACCACTCACTGAATCACTAGTAGAAGCTGGGGACCCCCACTGAATCACTACTGGAAGCTGGGGACCCCGAATGAATCACTACTGGAAGCTGGGGACCACCCACTGAATCACTACTGGAAGCTGGGGACCCCCACTGAATCACTACTGGAAGCTAGGGGGCCCCACTCAATCACTACTGGAAGCTGGGGACCACCCACTGAATCACTACTGGAAGCTGGCAACCATGACTGAATCACTACTGGAAGCTGGGGACCCCGACTGAATCACTACTGGAAGCTGGGGACCACCCACTGAATCACTACTGGAAGCTGGGGACCCCCACTGAATCACTATTGGAAGCTGGGGACCCCCACTAAATCACTAGTGGAAGCTGGGGACCCCCACTGAATCACTACTGGAAGCTGGGGACCCCGACTGAATCACTACTGGAAGCTGGGGACCACCCACAGAATCACTACTGGAAGCTGGGGACCACCCACAGAATCACTACTGGAAGCTGGGGACCACCCACTGATTCACTACTGGAAGCTGGGGACCATGACTGAATCACTACTGGAAGCTGGAGACCCCGAATGAATCACTACTGGAAGCTGGGGACCACCCACTGAATCACTACTGGAAGCTGGGGACCCCCACTGAATCACTACTGGAAGCTGGGGACCCCCACTGAATCACTACTGGAAGCTGGGGGGGGGCACTCAATCACTACTGGAAGCTGGGGAGCACCCACTGAATCACTACTGGAAGCTGGCAACCATGACTGAATCACTACTGGAAGTTGGGGACCATGACTGAATCACTACTGGAAGCTGGGGACCCCGAATGAATCACTACTGGAAGCTGGGGACCACCCACTGAATCACTACTGGAAGCTGGGGACCCCCACTGAATCACTACTGGAAGCTGGGGGGCCCCACTCAATCACTACTGGAAGCTGGGGATCACCCACTGAATCACTACTGGAAGCTGGCAACCATGACTGAATCACTACTGGAAGCTGGGGACCCCGACTGAATTACTACTGGAAGCTGGGGGCCACCCACTGAATCACTACTGGAAGCTAGGGACCCCCACTGAATCACTATTGGAAGCTGGGGACCCCCACTGAATCACTAGTGGAAGCTGGGGACCCCCACTGAATCACTAGTGGAAGCTGGGGACCCCCACTGAATCACTACTGGAAGCTGGGGACCCCCACTGAATCACTACTGGAAGCTGGGGACCCAGACACAATCACTACTGGAAGCTGGGAACCCCCACTGAATCGCTATTGGAGGCTCAGGAACCACACTGAATCACTACTGGAAGATGGGGACCCCCAATGAATCACTATTGGATGCTGGGGACCACCACTGAATCGCTACTGGAAGCTGGGGACCCCGACTGAATCACTATTGGAAGCTGGGGACCCCCACTGAATCACTACTGGAAGATGGGGACCCCGACTGAATCACTACTGGAAGATGTGGACTACCCACTGAATCACTACTGGAAGCTGGGGACCACCACTGAATCACTTCTGGAAGCTGGGGACCACCCACTGAATCACTACTGGAAGCTGGGGACCACCCACTGAATCACTACTGGAAGCTGGGGACCACCCACTGAATCACTACCGGAAGCTGGGGACCCCCACTGAATCACTACTGGAAGCTGGAGACCACCCACTGAATCCCTACTGGAAGCTGGGGACCACCCACTGAATCACTACTGGAAGCTGGGGACCCCGACTGAATCACTACTGGAAGCTGGGGACCCTGACTGGATCACTACTGGAAGCTGGGGACCCCCACTGAATCAGTACTGAAAGATGGGGAAAGCTGGGGACCCTGACTGAATCACTACTGGAAGCTGGGGACCCCCACTGAATCATTATGGGAAGCTGGGGACCCCCACTGAATCATTACTGAAAGATGGGGACCCCCACTGAATCACTACTGGAAGCTGGGGACCCCCACTGAATCACTACTGGAAGCTGGGGACCACCACTGAATCACTACTGGAGGCTCAGGAACCCCACTGAATCGCTACTGGAAGATGGGGACCCCAACTCAATCACT
Organism: Triturus cristatus; assembly: GCF_964204655.1. Lineage (NCBI taxonomy): Eukaryota > Metazoa > Chordata > Amphibia > Caudata > Salamandridae > Triturus > Triturus cristatus. The sequence goes on along the minus strand of NC_140580.1, from coordinate 1,149,840,083 downwards.
ACTGAAAGATGGGGACCCCCATTGAATCACTACGGGAAGCTGGGGACCACCCACTGAATCACTACTGGAAGCTGGCAACCATGACTGAATCACTACTGGAAGCTGGGGACCCCGACTGAATCACTACTGGAAGCTGGGGACCACCCACTGAATCACTACTGGAAGCTGGGGACCCCCACTGAATCACTATTGGAAGCTGGGGACCCCCACTAAATCACTAGTGGAAGCTGGGGACCCCCACTGAATCACTACTGGAAGCTGGGGACCCCGACTGAATCACTACTGGAAGCTGGGGACCACCCACAGAATCACTACTGGAAGCTGGGGACCACCCACAGAATCACTACTGGAAGCTGGGGACCACCCACTGATTCACTACTGGAAGCTGGGGACCATGACTGAATCACTACTGGAAGCTGGAGACCCCGAATGAATCACTACTGGAAGCTGGGGACCACCCACTGAATCACTACTGGAAGCTGGGGACCCCCACTGAATCACTACTGGAAGCTGGGGACCCCCACTGAATCACTACTGGAAGCTGGGGGGGGGGGCACTCAATCACTACTGGAAGCTGGGGAGCACCCACTGAATCACTACTGGAAGCTGGCAACCATGACTGAATCACTACTGGAAGTTGGGGACCATGACTGAATCACTACTGGAAGCTGGGGACCCCGAATGAATCACTACTGGAAGCTGGGGACCACCCACTGAATCACTACTGGAAGCTGGGGACCCCCACTGAATCACTACTGGAAGCTGGGGGGCCCCACTCAATCACTACTGGAAGCTGGGGATCACCCACTGAATCACTACTGGAAGCTGGCAACCATGACTGAATCACTACTGGAAGCTGGGGACCCCGACTGAATTACTACTGGAAGCTGGGGGCCACCCACTGAATCACTACTGGAAGCTAGGGACCCCCACTGAATCACTATTGGAAGCTGGGGACCCCCACTGAATCACTAGTGGAAGCTGGGGACCCCCACTGAATCACTAGTGGAAGCTGGGGACCCCCACTGAATCACTACTGGAAGCTGGGGACCCCCACTGAATCGCTACTGGAAGCTGGGGACCCAGACACAATCACTACTGGAAGCTGGGAACCCCCACTGAATCGCTATTGGAGGCTCAGGAACCACACTGAATCAGTACTGGAAGATGGGGACCCCCAATGAATCACTATTGGATGCTGGGGACCACCACTGAATCGCTACTGGAAGCTGGGGACCCCGACTGAATCACTATTGGAAGCTGGGGACCCCCACTGAATCACTACTGGAAGATGGGGACCCCGACTGAATCACTACTGGAAGATGTGGACTACCCACTGAATCACTACTGGAAGCTGGGGACCACCACTGAATCACTTCTGGAAGCTGGGGACCACCCACTGAATCACTACTGGAAGCTGGGGACCACCCACTGAATCACTACTGGAAGCTGGGGACCACCCACTGAATCACTACCGGAAGCTGGGGACCCCCACTGAATCACTACTGGAAGCTGGAGACCACCCACTGAATCCCTACTGGAAGCTGGGGACCACCCACTGAATCACTACTGGAAGCTGGGGACCCCGACTGAATCACTACTGGAAGCTGGGGACCCTGACTGGATCACTACTGGAAGCTGGGGACCCCCACTGAATCAGTACTGAAAGATGGGGAAAGCTGGGGACCCTGACTGAATCACTACTGGAAGCTGGGGACCCCCACTGAATCATTACGGGAAGCTGGGGACCCCCACTGAATCATTACTGAAAGATGGGGACCCCCACTGAATCACTACTGGAAGCTGGGGACCCCCACTGAATCACTACTGGAAGCTGGGGACCACCACTGAATCACTACTGGAGGCTCAGGAACCCCACTGAATCGCTACTGGAAGATGGGGACCCCAACTCAATCACTACTGAAAGATGGGGACCCCCATTGAATCACTACGGGAAGCTGGGGACCCCCACTGAATCATTACTGGAAGCTAGGGACCCCCACTGAATAGCTACTGGAGGCTCAGGAACCACACAATCACTACTGGAAGATGGGGACCCCCAATGAATCACTATTGGAAGCTGTGGACCCCGTCTGAATCACTACTGGAAGCTGGGGACCACCACTGAATCGCTACTGGAAGCTGGGGACCCCCACTGAATCGCTACTGGAAGCTGGGGACCACCACTGAATCGCTACTGGAAGCTAGGGACCCCGACTGAATCAGTATTGGAAGCTGGGGACCCCCACTGAATCGCTACTGGAAGCTGAGGACCACCACTGAGTCGCTACCGGAAGATGGGGACCCCCACCGAATCACTACTGGAAGATGGGGACCCCGACTGAATCACTACTGGAAGATGTGGACCACCCACTGAATCACTACTGGAAGCTGGGGACCCCCACTGAATCAGTACTGAAAGATGGGGAAAGCTGGGGACCCTGACTGATTCACTACTGGGAGCTGGGGACCCCCACTGAATCACTACGGGAAGCTGGGGACCCCCACTGAATCATTACTGAAAGATGGGGACCCCCACTGAATCACTACGGGAAGCTGGGGACCCCCACTGAATCACTACTGGAAGCTGGGGACCACCCACTGAATCACTACTGGAAGCTGGGGACCCCGAATGAATCACTACTGGAAGTTGGGGACCACCCACTGAATCACTACTGGAAGCGGGGGACCACCCACTGAATCACTACTGGAAGCTGGGGACCCCCACTGAATCACTACTGGAAGCTGGGGACCATGACTGAATCACTACTGGAAGCTGGGGACCCCGACTGAATCACTACTGGAAGCTGGGGACCCCGACTGAATCACTACTGGAAGCTGGGGACCCCCACTGAATCAGTACTGAAAGATGGGGAAAGCTGGGCACCCTGACTGATTCACTACTGGACGCTGGGGACCCCCACTGAATCACTACGGGAAGCTGGGGACCCCCACTGAATCATTACTGAAAGATGGGGACCCCCACTGAATCACTACTGGAAGCTGGGGACCACCCACTGAATCACTACTGGAAGCTGGGGACCACCCACTGAATGACTACTGGAAGCTGGGGACCCCGAATGAATCACTACTGGAAGCTGGGGACCACCCACTGAATCACTACTGGAAGCTGGGGACCACCCACTGAATCACTACTGGAAGCTGGGGACCCCCACTGAATCACTACTGGAAGCTGGGGGCCCCCACTCAATCATTACTGGAAGCTGGGGACCACCCACTGAATCACTACTGGAAGCTGGGGACCATGACTGAATCACTACTGGAAGCTGGGGACCCCGACTGAATCACTACTGGAAGCTGGGGATCCCGACTGAATCACTACTGGAAGCTGGGGACCCCCACTGAATCAGTACTGAAAGATGGGGAAAGCTGGGGACCCTGACTGATTCACTACTGGAAGCTGGGGACCCCCACTGAATCACTACGGGAAGCTGGGGACCCCCACTGAATCATTACTGAAAGATGGGGACCCCCACTGAATCACTACGGGAAACTGGGGATCCCCACTGAATCATTACTGGAAGCTAGGGACCCCCACTGAATAGCTACTGGAGGCTCAGGAACCACACAATCACTACTGGAAGATGGGGACCCCCAATGAATCACTATTGGAAGCTGGGGACCCCGACTGAATCATTACTGGAAGCTGGGGACCCCGACTGAATCACTACTGGAAGCTGGGGACCCCCACTGAATCGCTGCTGGAAGCTGAGGACCACCACTGAATCGCTACCGGAAGATGGGGACCCCCACTGAATCGCTACTGGGAGATGGGGACCCCCACTGAATCACTACTGGAAGCTGGGGACCACCACTGAATCACTACTGGAAGCTGGGGACCACCCACTGAATCACTACTGGAAGCTGGGGACCATGACTGAATCACTACTGGAAGCTGGGGACCCCGAATGAATCACTACTGGAAGCTGGGGACCACCCACTGAATCACTACTGGAAGCTGGGGACCCCCACTGAATCACTACTGGAAGCTGGGGGCCCCCACTCAATCACTACTGGAAGCTGGGGACCACCCACTGAATCACTGCTGGAAGCTGGGAACCATGACTGAATCACTACTGGAAGCTGGGGACCCCGACTGAATCACTACTGGAAGCTGGGGACCACCCACTGAATCACTACTGGAAGCTGGGGACCCCCACTGAATCACTATTGGAAGCTGGGGACCCACTGAATCACTATTGGAAGCTGGGGACCCCCACTGAATCACTACTGGAAGCTGGGGACCCCCACTGAATCGCTACTGGAAGCTGGGGACCCCGACTGAATGACTACTGGAAGCTGGGGACCCCGACTGAATCACTACTGGAAGCTGGGGACCCCCACTGAATCAGTACTGAAAGATGGGGAAAGCTGGGGACCCTGACTGAATCACTACTGGAAGCTGGGGACCCCCACTGAATCACTACGGGAAGCTGGGGACCCCCACTGAATTATTACTGAAAGATGGGGACCCCCACTGAATCACTACGGGAAGCTGGGGACCCCCACTGAATCATTACTGGAAGCTAGGGACCCCCACTGAATAGCTACTGGAGGCTCAGGAACCCCACTGAATCACTACTGGAAGATGGGGACCCCCAACTGAATCACTACTGAAAGATGGCGACCCCCACTGAATCACTACGGGAAGCTGGGGACCCCCACTCAATCACTACTGAAAGATGGGGACCCCGACTGAATGACTACTGGAAGCTGGGGACCCCGACTGAATGACTACTGGAAGCTGGGGACCCCCACTGAATCAGTACTGAAAGATGGGGAAAGCTGGGGACCCTGACTGAATCACTACTGGAAGCTGGGGACCCCCACTGAATCACTACGGGAAGCTGGGGACCCCCACTTAATTATTACTGAAAGATGGGGACCCCCACTGAATCACTAGGGGAAGCTGGGGACCCCCACTGAATCATTACTGGAAGCTAGGGACCCCCACTGAATAGCTACTGGAAGATGGGGACCCCAACTGAATCACTACTGAAAGATGGCGACCCCCACTGAATCACTACGGGAAGCTGGGGACCCCCACTCAATCACTACGGAAAGATGGGGACCCCGACTGAATGACTACTGGAAGCTGGGGACCCCGACTGAATCACTACTGGAAGCTGGGGACCCCACTGAATCACTACGGGAAGCTGGGGACCCCCACTGAATTATTACTGAAAGATGGGGTCCCCCACTGAATCACTACTGGAAGCTGGGGACCCCCACTGAATCATTACTGGAAGAAAGGGACCCCCACTGAATAGCTACTGGAGGCTCAGGAACCCCACTGAATCACTACTGGAAGATGGGGACCCCAACTGAATCACTACTGAAAGATGGCGACCCCCACTAACTCACTACGGGAAGCTGGGGACCCCCACTGAATCATTACTGGAAGCTAGGGACCCCCACTGAATAGCTACTGGAGGCTCAGGAACCACACAATCACTACTGGAAGATGGGGACTCCCAATGAATCACTATTGGAAGCTGGGGACCCCGACTGAATCATTACTGGAAGCTGGGGACCCCGACTGAATCACTACTGGAAGCTGGGGACCCCCACTGAATCGCTACTGGAAGCTGGGGACCCCCACTGAATCACTACTGAAAGATGGGGACCCCCACTGAATCACTACGTGAAGCTGGGGACCCCCACTGAATCACTACGGGAAGCTGGGGACCCCCACTCAATCATTACTGAAAGATGGGGACCCCCACTGAATCACTACGGGAAGCTGGGGACCCCCACTGAATCATTACTGGAAGCTAGGGACCCCCACTGAATAGCTACTGGAGGCTCAGGAACCACACAATCACTACTGGAAGATGGAGACCCCCAATGAATCACTATTGGAAGCTGGGGTCCCCCACTGAATCGCTACTGGAAGCTGGGGACCCCGACTGAATCACTACTGGAAGCTGGGGACCCCCACTGAATAGCTACTGGAGGCTCAGGAACCACACAATCATTACTGGAAGCTGGGAACCCCGACTGAATCACTACTGGAAGCTGAGGACCCCCACTGAATCGCTACTGGAAGCTGGGGACCACCACTGAATCGCTACTGGAAGCTGGGGACCCCGACTGAATCACTATTGGAAGCTGGGGACCCCCACTGAATCGCTACTGGAAGCTGAGGACCACCACTGAATCGCTACCGGAAGATGGGGACCCCCACTGAATAAATACTGGAAGATGGGGACCCCCACTGAATCACTACTGGAAGATGTGGACCACCCACTGAATCACTACTGGAAGCTGGGGACCACCACTGAATCACTACTGGAAGCTGGGGACCACCCACTGAATCACTACTGGAAGCTGGGGACCACCCACTGAATCACTACTGGAAGCTGGGGACCATGACTGAATCACTACTGGAAGCTGGGGACCCCGAATGAATCACTACTGGAAGCTGGGGACCCCCCACTGAATCACTACTGGAAGCTGAGGACCCCCACTGAATCACTACTGGAAGCTGGGGGCCCCCACTCAATCACTACTGGAAGCTGGGGACCACCCACTGAATCACTACTGGAAGCTGGGAACCATGACTGAATCACTACTGGAAGCTGGGGACCATGACTGAATCACTACTGGAAGCTGGGGACCCCGACTGAATCACTACTGGAAGCTGGGGATCCCGACTGAATCACTACTGGAAGCTGGGGACCCCCACTGAATCAGTACTGAAAGATGGGGAAAGCTGGGGACCCTGACTGATTCACTACTGGAAGCTGGGGACCCCCACTGAATCACTACGGGAAGCTGGGGACCCCCACTGAATCATTACTGAAAGATGGGGACCCCCACTGAATCACTACTGGAAGCTGGGGACCACCCACTGAATCACTACTGGAAGCTGGGGACCACCCACTGAATCACTACTGGAAGCTGGGGACCCCGAATGAATCACTACTGGAAGCTGGGGACCACCCACTGAATCACTACTGGAAGCTGGGGACCACCCACTGAATCACTACTGGAAGCTGGGGACCCCCACTGAATCACTACTGGAAGCTGGGGACCATGACTGAATCACTACTGGAAGCTGGGGACCCCGACTGAATCACTACTGGAAGCTGGGGATCCCGACTGAATCACTACTGGAAGCTGGGGACCCCCACTGAATCAGTACTGAAAGATGGGGAAAGCTGGGGACCCTGACTGATTCACTACTGGAAGCTGGGGACCCCCACTGAATCACTACGGGAAGCTGGGGACCCCCACTGAATCATTACTGAAAGATGGGGACCCCCACTGAATCACTACGGGAAGCTGGGGACCCCCACTGAATCATTAATGGAAGCTAGGGACCCCCACTGAATAGCTACTGGAGGCTCAGGAAACACACAATCACTACTGGAAGATGGGGACCCCCAATGAATCGTTATTGGAAGCTGGGGACCCCGACTGAATCATTACTGGAAGCTGGGGACCCCGACTGAATCACTACTGGAAGCTGGGGACCCCAACTGAATCGCTACTGGAAGCTGGTGACCACCACTGAATCGCTACTGGAAGCTGGGGACCCCGACTGAATCACTATTGGAAGCTGGGGACCCCCACTGAATCGCTGCTGGAAGCTGAGGACCACCACTGAATCGCTACCGGAAGATGGGGACCCCCACTGAATCGCTACTGGAAGATGGGGACCCCCACTGAATCACTACTGGAAGCTGGGGACCACCACTGAATCACTACTGGAAGCTGGGGACCACCCACTGAATCACTACTGGAAGCTGGGGACCACCCACTGAATCACTACTGGAAGCAGGGGACCATGACTGAATCACTACTGGAAGCTGGGGACCCCGAATGAATCACTACTGGAAGCTGGGGACCACCCACTGAATCACTACTGGAAGCTGGGGACCCCCACTGAATCACAACTGGAAGCTGGGGGCCCCCACTCAATCACTACTGGAAGCTGGGGACCACCCACTGAATCACTGCTGGAAGCTGGGAACCATGACTGAATCACTACTGGAAGCTGGGGACCCCGACTGAATCACTACTGGAAGCTGGGGACCACCCACTGAATCACTACTGGAAGCTGGGGACCCCCACTGAATCACTATTGGAAGCTGGGGACCCCACTGAATCACTATTGGAAGCTGGGGACCCCCACTGAATCACTACTGGAAGCTGGGGACCCCCACTGAATCGCTACTGGAAGCTGGGGACCCCGACTGAATGACTACTGGAAGCTGGGGACCCCCACTGAATCACTACTGAAAGATGGGGAAAGCTGGGGACCCTGACTGAATCACTACTGGAAGCTGGGGACCCCCACTGAATCACTATGGGAAGCTGGGGACCCCCACTGAATTATTACTGAAAGATGGGGACCCCCACTGAATCACTACGGGAAGCTGGGGACCCCCACTGAATCACTACTGGAAGCTAGGGACCCCCACTGAATAGCTACTGGAGGCTCAGGAACCCCACTGAATCACTACTGGAAGATGGGGACCCCAACTGAATCACTACTGAAAGATGGCGACCCCCACTGAATCACTACGGGAAGCTGGGGACCCCCACTCAATCGCTACTGAAAGATGGGGACCCCAACTGAATGACTACTGGAAGCTGGGGACCCCGACTGAATCACTACTGGAAGCTGGGGACCCCCACTGAATCAGTACTGAAAGATGGGGAAAGCTGGGGACCCTGACTGAATCACTACTGGAAGCTGGGGGCCCCCACTGAATCACTACGGGAAGCTGGGGACCCCCACTGAATTATTACTGAAAGATGGGGACCCCCACTGAATCACTACGGGAAGCTGGGGACCCCCACTGAATCATTACTGGAAGCTAGGGACCCCCACTGAATAGCTACTGGAGGCTCAGGAACCCCACTGAATCACTACTGGAAGATGGGGACCCCAACTGAATCACTACTGAAAGATGGCGACCCCCACTGAATCACTACGGGAAGCTGGGGACCCCCACTCAATCACTACTGAAAGATGGGGACCCCGACTGAATGACTACTGGAAGCTGGGGACCCCGACTGAATCACTACTGGAAGCTGGGGACCCCCACTGAATCACTACGGGAAGCTGGGGACCCCCACTGAATTATTACTGAAAGATGGGGACCCCCACTGAATCACTACGGGAAGCTGGGGACCCCCACTGAATCATTACTGGAAGCAAGGGACCCCCACTGAATAGCTACTGGAGGCTCAGGAACCCCACTGAATCACTACTGGAAGATGGGGACCCCAACTGAATCACTACTGAAAGATGGCGACCCCCACTGAATCACTACGGGAAGCTGGGGACCCCCACTGAATCATTACTGGAAGCTAGGGACCCCCACTGAATAGCTACTGGAGGCTCAGGAACCACACAATCACTACTGGAAGATGGGGACCCCCAATGAATCACTATTGGAAGCTGGGGACCCCGACTGAATCATTACTGGAAGCTGGGGACCCCGACTGAATCACTACTGGAAGCTGGGGACCCCCACTGAATCGCTACTGGAAGCTGGGGACCCGCACTGAATCACTACTGAAAGATGGGGACCCCCACTGAATCACTACGGGAAGCTGGGGACCCCCACTGAATCACTACGGGAAGCTGGGGACCCCCACTCAATCACTACTGAAAGATGGGGACCCCCACTGAATCACTACGGGAAGCTGGGGACCCCCACTGAATAGCTACTGGAGGCTCAGGAACCACACAATCACTACTGGAAGATGGGGACCCCCAATGAATCACTATTGGAAGCTGGGGACCCCGACTGAATCGCTACTGGAAGCTGGGGACCCCCACTGAATCACTACTGGAAGCTGGGGACCCCCACTGAATAGCTACTGGAGGCTCAGGAACCACACAATCACTACTGGAAGATGGGGACCCCCAATGAATCACTATCGGAAGCTGGGGACCCCGACTGAATCATTACTGGAAGCTGGGGACCCCGACTGAATCACTACTGGAAGCTGGGGACCGCCACTGAATCATTACTGGAAGCTAGGGACCCCCACTGAATAGCTACTGGAGGCTCAGGAACCACACAATCTATACTGGAAGATGGAGACCCCCAATGAATCACTATTGGAAGCTGGGGTCCCCCACTGAATCGCTACTGGAAGCTGGGGACCCCCCACTGAATCACTACTGGAAGCTGGGGACCCCCACTGAATAGCTACTGGAGGCTCAGGAACCACACAATCACTACTGGAAGATGGGGACCCCCAATGAATCACTATTGGAAGCTGGGGACCCCGACTGAATCATTACTGGAAGCTGGGAACCCCGACTGAATCACTACTGGAAGCTGAGGACCCCCACTGAATCGCTACTGGAAGCTGGGGACCACCACTGAATCGCTACTGGAAGCTGGGGACCCCGACTGAATCACTATTGGAAGCTGGGGACCCCCACTGAATCGCTACTGGAAGCTGAGGACCACCACTGAATCGCTACCGGAAGATGGGGACCCCCACTGAATAAATACTGGAAGATGGGGACCCCCACTGAATCACTACTGGAAGATGTGGACCACCCACTGAATCACTACTGGAAGCTGGGGACCACCACTGAATCACTACTGGAAGCTGGGGACCACCCACTGAATCACTACTGGAAGCTGGGGACCACCCACTGAATCACTACTGGAAGCTGGGGACCATGACTGAATCACTACTGGAAGCTGGGGACCCCGAATGAATCACTACTGGAAGCTGGGGACCCCCCACTGAATCACTACTGGAAGCTGAGGACCCCCACTGAATCACTACTGGAAGCTGGGGGCCCCCACTCAATCACTACTGGAAGCTGGGGACCACCCACTGAATCACTACTGGAAGCTGGGAACCATGACTGAATCACTACTGGAAGCTGGGGACTCCGACTGAATCACTACTGGAAGCTGGGGACCACCCACTGAATCACTAATGGAAGCTGGGGACCCCCACTGAATCACTATTGGAAGCTGGGGACCCCCACCAAATCACTATTGGAAGCTGGGGACCCCCACCAAATCACTATTGGAAGCTGGGGACCCCCACTGAATCACTACTGGAAGCTGGGGACCCCCACTGAATCACTACTGTAAGCTGGGGACCCCGACTGAATCACTACTGGAAGCTGGGGACCCCCACTGAATCGCTACTGGAAGCTGGGGACCACCACTGAATAACTATTGGAAGCTGGGGACCCCCACTGAATAGCTACTGGAAGCTGGGGACCACCACTGAATCATTAGTGGAAGCTGGGGACCCCCACTGAATCGCTTTTGGAAGCTGGGGACCCCGACTGAATCACTATTGGAAGCTGGGGACCCCCACTGAATCACTATTGGAAGTTGGGGACCCCGACTGAATCACTACTGGAAGCTGGGGACCCCCACTGAATCACTACTGGAAGTTGGGGACCCCCACTGAATCACTACTGGAAGCTGGGTACCACCCACTGAATCACTACTGGAAGCTGGGAACCATGACTGAATCACTACTGGAAGCTGGGGACTCCGACTGAATCACTATTGGAAGCTGGGGACCCCCACCAAATCACTATTGGAAGCTGGGGACCCCCACTGAATCACTACTGGAAGCTGGGGACCCCCACTGAATCACTACTGTAAGCTGGGGACCCCGACTGAATCACTACTGGAAGCTGGGGACCCCCACTGAATCGCTACTGGAAGCTGGGGACCACCACTGAATAACTATTGGAAGCTGGGGACCCCCACTGAATAGCTACTGGAAGCTGGGGACCACTACTGAATCATTAGTGGAAGCTGGGGACCCCCACTGAATCGCTTTTGGAAGCTGGGGACCCCGACTGAATCACTATTGGAAGCTGGGGACCCCCACTGAATCACTATTGGAAGTTGGGGACCCCGACTGAATCACTACTGGAAGCTGGGGACCCCCACTGAATCACTACTGGAAGTTGGGGACCCCCACTGAATCACTACTGGAAGCTGGGGAGCCCAACTTAATCACTACTGGATGGCGTCTATAAAATGTCTTTGATTTGAACCTCAAAACAATATACAACAAGCATCGGCATACAAATAGAACACGGTGCCCAGTACGGGGTTGTTTGCTCTCCCCCACGCCCCAGTGACACACTCAGGAGTGACACCCTCAGTAATGATACATACAGGAGTGATAGCCTCAGGAGAGACACACAGGACTGACAAACTTAAGAGTGACACGTCCAGGAGTGACACGCTCTGGAGTGTAAGTACAGGGGCCCCTGTCCCTGCAGGCTGGACTCAATAAGATGTGGCCTAACGGTTAGAACATATGACCTCAAAGCCGGGTAACCAGGTTCGAGTCTCTGCGGCTCAACCTCTTGTGATTCTGGGCAAATCACTTCATCTCCCCGCGCCTAACAAAACATGGATGTGCCCGTCTGGAACAGCTGGTGTGCCTGTAAAGCACCCTGATACCTCCAGGTTGAATTCGAGCTATATAGAACTGCGAGACAAAAAACACGGCTCTGCGGATCTTACACGCCCAGAAATTGCTTCTACTGTCTCCACGCAAGGAAGCTAGAGATGTTGAGGAACGACTGCTGTGGCACAAAATGCCATGAAGGTGCTTGTGTGTGGCATAGAAGGACTCCCTGCAGATAAATCACGGATTACAGTGACATAGCGCGTGACAATAAGAAAATAACAAGCGCTCGCCATGACGTTTTCGTCGCCTTTTTCTGCCGTCCCACTTGGACGGCCTCACCTGCTAAAAGGTTTCTTGTCTTTATGGGGCCATGTGTTTGGCCCCATAAAGAAGATAAGAAAGAAACCTTTTACGCCAGCAGGAAGTCAGAGGAGCCAGTCCAACTGGGACGGCTCTAAAAGAGAAAAGTGTACGTCACTGGAAGCTCTTTTCCAATGGCTGGCCACCATTTAGCAAAAACGGTGACGCCAGCCAATGGAAAAGAGGGGCGGGGCTTAAACCCCGCTAGTGAAAGCTACCCAAAAACATAAAATCTCGCCAGCGAGACTGCGCATGTCGGCGCAGCATATGCTAGCCGAGACCTAAAAACGTATACATCACACACATTAGGGCAGAATTAATTTAATTGGGGAGCTAAAAATAAATACAAAAATCTAACTTTTAACTGGAAGATTGGAAATTATAAAACGTGGTTCCAATAATCAGTGTACTAGACTCGAACACATCGTCTCTGGTCTGTGCGTGCCAGCGCCGCGCCAGCATTTCTGGCGCTACATCCACACACCTAGCCAAGGACGCGAAGTGCAGTTGAAGCCTCCAATTTCAAAGTCATTCACGTTTACCCTGCGAATTCTATATTTTATTAATCCGCTATTAATAAATACTGTTTTAAGTAGTGGCGGGCCCGGGTGAAGACACGCGGCCTCTGATGCTCTGACCTAGGAAGGAACTACGCAAAAGGCGTGCACGCGCGTATCGGCCGCGATGTGCACGCGCATCGGCCCCAGGAAGAGAGCTCCAAAATGACTGATTACCCAGAAGCTAGTCAGAGCAGAAATATATTTTAAAGTTTTACGCGGAATCTAACTTTGCCTTTTTGGCATTTTAAATAAAAACCTGTCTGCCACTTTAAATAGTCAACACTAAAACGGATATATTCCGGCAGAGCGGGTTTTCAGTTATTAATATTTCTTGTGAAAAAAAGAGTGCGAAAGACAAGGGTGTAAAGAGGACTGCCTGCCTGGCATCAGATCCGATCTGAAATTCATTTCGTGGCTTTCAGCTAATCCCCCCCGGTGCCTTTGCACCGCACAATCCCATCACAACATAATCCGCGGCTGAAGTGTGTGAGGGTGGAGGTGAGGGCAGGGTGGGGACATCCCAGGTCACCGACTAAAGAAAGGGCAACAAATTCAGGGTTTAGGACAGGAGGGTATCTGGCGGGCACCGGTGAGAGGTACCAGTACTTTATAGCGCCCAGGAGTGTGCCTTGCCCGTACTAGGCGCTGTGCTGGTGCTCTATGTAGCAGGACGTGTGATGGGTGATCAGAGGTGTACGCGGCCAGTACTATAACGCGCCACAGAGTCGTAACAGAGGCATAGGTATGCTAAACCACCAACGTATCAGTACTACATATCAGGGCTAGAAGGGCGGGCAAGGGTGTGTGGCACCGGTACTAAGGGAGAAAGTATGATGAAGCGCGGGGGTATGCGGAGCGGCGCGTGACAGCCTGAGGTAGACTACTACAGGGGAGGATGTGTGATGGGTGAAACGAGATGTGTGTATGGGCACTACACAGCAGTACAGAGTGTGGTACCTGTGATGCAGGGGCACGGGGGCGTAGCGCAGCGCTGCATAGCAAGGGCTTGATGGACGGCAGGGGTGAAAGGTACCGGTGCCATGGAACAGAAGCGGTGACGGAGCGGCAGCGGCGTGAAGCACCCGTACAAAACGGCGGGAGCTGGCATAGGTGGGCAGCAGGGTGTGGCATCTGATGGGTGGGCACAGGAGTGCAGTACCAGACACCAGGAGTCAGAGATGTGTGGCACGGGTGCCATAGGATAGGCACATGTATGAGGTACCAGTACCGTACAGCAAGAGCTGTGATAGTCGGGCGGGAGTGAGTGGTACCAGTAATAGCAGGGGCTGTGATAGAGGGGGGTGGGGTGTGGGGGTGAGTGAGTGGTACCAGTAGTATCAGGGGCTGCCATAGAGGGGTGTGGGGGTGAGTGAGTGATACCAGTAGTAGCAGGGGCTGTGATAGAGGGGGTGGGGTGTGGGGGTGAGTGAGTGGTACCAGTAATAGCAGGGGCTGTCATAGAGGGGTGTGGGGTGTGGGATAGAGGGGGTGTGGGATGTGGGGGTGAGTGGTACCAGTAATAGCAGGGCTGTCATAGAGGGGTGTGGGGTGTGGGATAGAGGGGGTGTGGGATGTGGGGGTGAGTGGTACCAGTAATAGCAGGGCTGTCATAGAGGGGTGTGGGGTGTGGGATAGAGGGGGTGTGGGATGTGGGGGTGAGTGAGTGGTACCAGTAATAGCAGGGGCTGTCATAGAGGGGGTAGGGTGTGGGGGCGAGTCAGTGGTATCGGTACCAGTAGTAGCAGGGGCTGTGATAGAGGGGTGTGGGGGTGAGTGAGTGGTACCAGTAATAGCAGGGCTGTGATAGAGAGGGGTGGGGTGTGGGGGTGAGTGTGTGGTACCGGTACCAGTAATAGCAGGGCTGTGATACAAGGAGGTGACTGAGTGTCCTCGATAGCAGGTGGTGTTGCTGATGGCCTGGAGTGTGGTACCAGTATAGTAGTAAGGTCTGACGGGTGGGGCCGGGTGTCATAGATAGATATGCAGAGGATTGTGATACCAGCACTATAGAACAGGATGCGTGAAGGTACCAGTGCAGCGGAGGGCATGTAAGGCTGGGCGTGAGCTGGATGCATCGGAGACCCCTGTGAAGGTACCAGTGCAGCAGAGGGCATGTGAGGCAGGGCGTGAGCTGGCTACATCGGAGACCCCTGTGAAGGTACCAGTGGAGCGGAGGGCATGTGAGGCATGACGTGAGCTGGATGCATCGGAGACCCCTGTGAAGGTACCAGTGGAGCGGAGGGCGTGTGAGGCAGGACGTGAGCTGGATGCACTGGAGACCCCTGTGAAGGTACCAGTGCAGCGGAGGGCGTGTGAGGCAGGACGTGAGCTGGAGGCATCGGAGACCCCTGTGAAGGTAGCAGTGCAGCGGAGGAGGTATGAGGCAGGGCGTGAGATGGATGCACAGGAGACCCCTGTGAAGGTACCAGTGCAGCGGAGGGCGTGTGAGGCAGGGCGTGAGCTGGATGCATCGGAGACCCCTCTGAAGGTACCAGTGCAGCGGAGGGCATGTGAGGCATGACGTGAGCTGGATGCATCGGAGACCCCTGTGAAGGTACCAGTGCAGCGGAGGGCATGTGAGGCAGGACGTGAGCTGGATGCATCGGAGACCCCTCTGAAGGTACCAGTGCAGCGGAGGGCATGTGAGGCATGACGTGAGCTGGATGCATCGGAGACCCCTGTGAAGGTACCAGTGCAGCGGAGGGCGTGTGAGGCAGGACGTGAGCTGGAGGCATCGGAGACCCCTGTGAAGGTAGCAGTGCAGCGGAGGGGGTATGAGGCAGGGCGTGAGATGGATGCACTGGAGACCCCTGTGAAGGTACCAGTGCAGCGGAGGGCATGTGAGGCAGGGCGTGAGCTGGATGCACTGGAGACCCGTGTGAAGGTACCAGTGCAGCGGAGGGCATGTGAGGCAGGGCGTGAGCTGGATGCATCGGAGACCCCTGTGAAGGTACCAGTGCAGCGGAGGGCGTGTGAGGCAGGGCGTGAGCTGGATGCATCGGAGACCCCTCTGAAGGTACCAGTGCAGCGGAGGGCGTGTGAGGCAGGACGTGAGCTGGATGCATCGGAGACCCCTGTGAAGGTACCAGTGCAGCGGAGGGTGTGTGAGGCAGGACGTGAGCTGGATGCATCGGAGACCCCTGTGAAGGTACCAGTGCAGCGGAGGGCATGTGAGGCAGGGCATGAGCTGGATGCACTGGAGACCCGTGTGAAGGTACCAGTGCAGCGGAGGGCATGTGAGGCAGGGCGTGAGCTGGATGCACTGGAGATCCGTGTGAAGGCACCAGTGCAGCAGAGGGCGTGTGAGGCAGAACGTGAGCTGGATGCATCGGAGACCCCTGCGAAGGTAGCAGTGCAGCGGAGGGCATGTGAGGCAGGGCGTGAGCTGGATGAACGGGAGACCCGTGTGAAGGTACCAGTACAGCAGAGGGCATGTGAGGCAGGGCGTGAGCTGGATGCACTGGAGACCCCTGTGAAGGTACCAGTGCAGCGGAGGTCGTGTGAGGCAGGACGTGAGCTGGATGCACTGGAGACCCCTGTGAAGGTACCAGTGCAGCGGAGGGAGTGTGAGGCAGGACGTGAGCTGGATGCATCGGAGACCCTTGTGAAGGTACCAGTGCAGCGGAGGGCATGTGAGGCAGGCCGTGTGCTGGATGCATCGGAGACCCCTGTGAAGGTACCAGTGCAGCGGAGGGCGTGTGAGGCAGGACGTGAGCTGGATGCATCGGAGACCCGCGTGAAGGTAGCAGTGCAGCGGAGGGCATGTGTGGCAGGGCGTGAGCTGGATGCACTGGAGACCCGTGTGAAGGTAGCAGTGCAGCGGAGGGCATGTGAGGCAGGGCAAGAGCTGGATGCATCGGAGACCCCTCTGAAGGTACCAGTGCAGCGGAGGGCATGTGAGGCAGGACGTGAGCTGGATGAACGGGAGACCTCTGTGAAGGTAGCAGCGGTGGGCATGTGAGGCAGGGCGTGAGCTGGATGCACTGGAGACCTGAGTGAAGGTACCAGTGCAGCGGACAGCATGTGAGGCAGGGCGTGAGCTGGATGCATCGGAGACCCCTCTGAAGGTACCAGTGCAGCGGAGGGCGTGTGAGGCAGGGCGTGAGCTTGATGCATCGGAGACCCCTCGGAAGGTACCAGTGCAGCGGAGGGCATGTTAGGCAGGACGTGAGCTGGATGCATCGGAGACCCCTGTGAAGGTACCAGTGCAGCGGAGGGCATGTGAGGCAGGGCGTGAGCTGGATGCATCGGAGACCCCTGTGAAGGTACCAGTGCTGCGGAGGGCGTGTGAGGCAGGGCGTGAGCTGGATGCATCGGAGACCCCTCTGAAGGTACCAGTGCAGCGGAGGGCATGTGAGGCAGGGCGTGAGCTGGATGCATCGGAGACCCCTGTGAAGGTACGAGTACAGCGGAGGGCGTGTGAGGCAGGGCGTGAGCTGGATACATCGGAGACCCCTGTGAAGGTACCAGTGCAGCGGAGGGCGTGTGAGGCAGGGCGTGAGCTGGATGCATCGGAGACCCCTCTGAAGGTACCAGTGCAGCGGAGGGCGTGTGAGGCAGGGCGTGAGGTGGATGCATCGGAGACCCCTGTGAAGGTACCAGTGCAGCGGAGGGCGTGTGAGGCAGGACGTGAGCTGGATGCATCGGAGACCCCTGTGAAGGTACCAGTACAGCGGAGGGCATGTGAGGCAGGACGTGAGCTGGATGCATCGGAGACCCCTGTGAAGGTACCAGTGCAGCCGAGGGCGTGTGAGGCAGGACGTGAGCTGGATGCATCGGAGATCCGTGTGAAGGTACCAGTGCAGCGGAGGGCGTGTGAGGCTGGGCGTGAGCTGGATGCACTAGAGACCCGTGTGAAGGTAGCAGTGCAGCGGAGGGCATGTGAGGCAGGACGTGAGCTGGATGAACGGGAGACCCCTGTGAGGGTACGAGTACAGCGGAGGGCATGTGAGGCAGGACGTGAGCTGGATGAACGGGAAACCCCTGTGAAGGTAGCAGCGGTGGGCATGTGAGGCAGGGCGTGAGCTGGATGCACTGGAGACCTGAGTGAAGGTACCAGTGCAGCGGAGGGCATGTGAGGCAGGACGTGAGCTGGATGCATCGGAGACCCCTGTGAAGGTACCAGTACAGCGGAGGGCATGTGTGGCAGGGCGTGAGCTAGATGCATCGGAGACCCCTGTGAAGGTACCAGTGCAGCAGAGGGTGTGTGAGGCAGGGCGTGAGCTGGATGCACTGGAGACCCCTGTGAAGGTACCAGCGCAGCGGAGGGCGTGTGAGGCAGGGCGTGAGCTGGATGCATCGGAGACCCCTGTGAAGGTACAAGTACAGCGGAGGGCGTGTGAGGCAGAGCGTGAGCTGGATGCATCGGAGACCCCTGTGAAGGTACCAGTGCAGCGGAGGGCGTGTGAGGCAGGGCGTGAGCTAGATGCATCGGAGATCCCTCTGAAGGTACCAGTGCAGCGGAGGGCGTGTGAGGCAGGGCGTGAGCTGGATGCATCAGAGACCCCTCTGAAGGTACCAGTGCAGCGGAGGGCATGTGAGGCAGGGCGTGAGCTGGATGCACTGGAGACCCCTGTGAAGGTACCAGTGCAGCGGAGGGCATGTGAGGCAGGGCGTGAGCTGGATGCATCGGAGACCCCTGTGAGGGTACCAGTGCAGCGGAGGGCGTGTGAGGCAGGACATGAGCTGGATGCATCGGAGACCCCTGTGAAGGTACCAGTGCAGCGGAGCGCGTGTGAGGCAGGGCGTGAGCTGGATGCAATGGAGACCTGTGTGAAGGTGCCAGTGCAGCGGAGGGCATGTGAGGCAGGGCGTGAGCTGGGTGCATCGGAGACCCCTGTGAAGGTACCAGTGCAGCAGAGGGCGTGTGAGGCAGAGCGTGAGCTGGATGCACTGGAGACCTGAGTGAAGGTACGAGTACAGCGGAGGGCGTGTGAGGCAGGGCGTGAGCTGGATGCACTGGAGACCTGAGTGAAGGTACGAGAACAGAGGAGGGCATGTGAGGCAGGGCAAGAGCTGGATGAACGGGAAACCCCTGTGAATGTAGCAGCGGAGGGCGTGTGAGGCAGGGCGTGAGCTGGATGCAATGGAGACCCCTCTGAAGGTAC
The DNA here is from genome assembly GCF_964204655.1 of Triturus cristatus. Lineage (NCBI taxonomy): Eukaryota > Metazoa > Chordata > Amphibia > Caudata > Salamandridae > Triturus > Triturus cristatus. The sequence goes on along the minus strand of NC_140580.1, from coordinate 1,149,820,654 downwards.
CAGTGCAGCGGAGGGCGTGTGAGGCAGGGCGTGAGCTGGATGCACTGGAGACCCCTGTGAAGGTACCAGTGCAGCGGAGGGCATGTGAGGCAGGGCGTGAGCTGGATGCATCGGAGACCCCTGTGAAGGTACCAGTGCAGCGGAGGGCGTGTGAGGCAGGACGTGAGCTGGATGCAATGGAGACCATGGGAATGCACCAGTGCAACAGAGGGCATGTGAGGTAGGCTGCAAGCTGGATGCACTGGAGACCCGCGTGAAATGCAGTCACAATGTGATAACTTTGGTGGCTGGCGTCCGACGTGAAGAAGCATTGGAGATACCCTGTGTAGCTCCTTGAGCTGAAACTATGAAAAGAGAGGCAGCTCAGGAATGAGGTACATCAGCAGAGTTGTGTGTGTACCACACCTCCTTATGGATGTAGTATGATCTACGGCAGGGACAGGTGCAGGTCAGGACTGAGGTACAATGCAGAGCTGCGTGTGCACGTCAGGTATGCAGGTCAGGACTGAGGTACGGCTGCGTGTGCAGGGCAGGACTGAGGTACACCAGCAAAGCTGCATGTGCAGGTCAGGACTGAGGTACGCCTGCACGGCTGCGTGTGCAGGGCAGGACTGAGGTACGGCTGCGTGTGCAGGTCAGGACTGAGGTACGCCTGCACGGCTGCGTGTGCAGGGCAGGACTGAGGTACACCAGCAAAGCTGCATGTGCAGGTCAGGACTGAGGTACGCCTGCATGGCTGCATGTGCAGGGCAGGACTGTGGTATGACTGCACGGCTGCGTGTGCATGTCAGGACTGAGGTACGGCTGCGTGTGCAGGGCAGGACTGAGGTACACCAGCAAAGCTGCATGTGCAGGGCAGGACTGAGGTACGGCTGCGTGTACAGGACTGAGGTGCACCAGCAAAGCTGCATGTGCAGGTCAGGACATAGGTACGCCTGCACGGCTGCGTATGTAGGTTAGGACTGAGGTGCACCAGCACAGCTGTGTGTGCACGGCAGGAGTGAGGTACACTGCAGAGCTGTGTGTCCAGGTCAGGACTGAGGTACACCAGCAGAGCTGTGTGTGCAGGTCAGGACTGAGGTACACCAGGAGAGCTCTGTGTGCAGGTCAGGTCTGAGGTACACCAGCAGAGCTCTGTGTGCAGGTCAGGACTGAGGTACACCAGTAGAGCTGTTTGTGCAGGTCAGGACTGAGGTACACCAGCAGAGATATTTGTGTAGGTCAAGACTGAGGTACACCAGCAGAGCTGTGTGTGCAGGTCAGGTCTGAGGTACACCAGCAGAGCTGTGTGTGCAGGTCAGGACTGAGGTACACCAGCAGAGATGTTTGTGTAGGTCAGGACTGAGGTACACTAGCAGAGCTGTGTGTGCAGGTCAGATCTGAGGTACACCAGCAGAGCTGTTTGTGTAGGTCAGGACTGAGGTACACCAGCAGAGCTGTGTGTGCAGTTCAGGTCTGAGGTACACCAGCAGAGCTGTGTGTGCAGGTCAGGACTGAGGTACACTGCCGGGCTGTGTGTTCAGGTCAGGTCTGAGGTACACCAGCAGAGCTGTGTGTGCAGGTCAGGACTGAGGTACACCAGCAGAGCTGTGTGTGCAGGTCAGGACTGAGGTACACTGCAGAGCTGTGTGTGCAGGTCAGGACTGAAGTACACCAGCAGAGCTGTGTGTCCAGGTCAGGACGGAGGTACACTGCAGAGCTGTGTGTGTAGGTCAGGACTGAGGTACACCAGCAGAGCTGTGTGTGCAGGTCAGGACTGAGGTACACTGGCAGAGATGAGTGTGCAGGTCAGGACTGAGGTACACCAGCAGAGCTGTGTGTGTAGGACAGGACTGAGGTACACCAGCAGAGCTGTGTGTGCAGGTCAGGACTGAGGTACACCAGCAGAGCTGTGTGTCCAGGTCAGGTCTGAGGTACACCAGCAGAGCTGTGTGTGCAGGTCAGGACTGAGGTACACCAGCAGAGCTGTGTGTGCAGGTCAGGACTGAGGTACACCAGCAGAGCTGTGTGTGCAGGTCAGGACTGAGGTACACCAGCAGAGATGTGTGTGCAGGTCAGGATTGAGGTACACCAGCAGAGCTGTGTGTGCAGGTCAGGACTGAGGTACACCAGCAGAGCTGTGTGTCCAGGTCAGGACTGAGGTACACCAGTAGAGCTGTTTGTGCAGGTCAGGACTGAGGTACACCAGCAGAGATGTTTGTGTAGGTCAGGACTGAGGTACACCAGCATAGCTGTGTGTGCAGGTCAGGACTGAGGTACACCAGCAGAGCTGTGTGTGCAGGTCAGGACTGAGGTACACCAGCAGAGCTGTGTGTCCAGGTCAGTACTGAGGTACACCAGCAGAGATGTTTGTGTAGGTCAGGACTGAGGTACACCAGCAGAGCTGTGTGTGCAGGTCAGGTCTGAGGTACACTGCAGAGCTGTGTGTCCAGGTCAGGTCTGAGGTACACCAGCAGAGATGAGTGTGCAGGTCAGGACTGAGGTACACCAGCAGAGCTGTGTGTGCAGGTCAGGACTGAGGTACACAGGCAGAGCTGTGTGTGCAGGTCAGGACTGAGGTACGTCTGCACGGCTGCGTGTGCAGGTCAGAACTGAGGTACACTGCAGAGCTGTGTGTGCAGGTCAGGACTGAGGTACACCAGCAGAGCTGTGTGTGTAGGACAGGACTGAGGTACACCAGCATAGCTGTGTGTGCAGGTCAAGACTGAGGTACACCAGCAGAGCTGTGTGTGCAGGTCAGGACTGAGGTACACCAGCAGAGCTGTGTGTCCAGGCCAGGACTGAGGTACACCAGCAGAGCTGTGTGTGCAGGTCAGGACTGAGGTACACCAGCATAGCTGTGTGTGCAGGTCAGGACTGAGGTACACCAGCAGAGCTGTGTGTCCAGGTCAGGACTGAGGTACACTGCAGAGCTGTGTGTGTAGGTCAGGTCTGAGGTACACCAGCAGAGCTGTGTGTGCAGGTCAGGTCTGAGGTACACCAGCAGAGCTGTGTGTGCAGGTCAGGACTGAGGTACACCAGCAGAGCTGTGTGTGCAGGTCAGGACTGAGGTACACCAGCATAGCTGTGTGTGCAGGTCAGGACTGAGGTACACCAGCAGAGCTGTGTGTGCAGGTCAGGACTGAGGTACACCAGCAGAGCTGTGTGTCCAGGTCAGGACTGAGGTACACTGCAGAGCTGTGTGTGCAGGTCAGGACTGAGGTACACCGGCAGAGATGTGTGTGCAGGTCAGGACTGAGGTACACCAGCAGAGCTGTGTGTGCAGGTCAGGACTGAGGTACACCAGCAGAGCTGTGTGTGCAGGTCAGAACTGAGGTACACCAGCAGAGCTGTGTGTGCAGGTCAGAACTGAGGTACACCAGCAGAGCTGTGTGTGTAGGACAGGACTGAGGTACACCAGCAGAGCTGTGTGTGCAGGTCAGGACTGAGGTACACTGGCAGAGATGAGTGTGCAGGTCAGGACTGAGGTACACCAGCAGAGCTGTGTGTGTAGGACAGGACTGAGGTACACCAGCAGAGCTGTGTGTGCAGGTCAGGACTGAGGTACACCAGCAGAGCTGTGTGTCCAGGTCAGGTCTGAGGTACACCAGCAGAGCTGTGTGTGCAGGTCAGGACTGAGGTACACCAGCAGAGCTGTGTGTGCAGGTCAGGACTGAGGTACACCAGCAGAGCTGTGTGTGCAGGTCAGGACTGAGGTACACCAGCAGAGCTGTGTGTGCAGGTCAGGACTGAGGAACACCAGCAGAGCTGTGTGTGCAGGACAGGACTGAGGTACACCAGCAGAGCTGTGTGTGGAGGTCAGGACTGAGGTACAACAGCAGAGCTGTGTGTGCAGGTCAGAACTGAGGTACACTGCAGAGCTGTGTGTGCAGGTCAGGACTGAGGTACACCAGCAGAGCCGTGTGTGTAGGTCAGGTCTGAGGTACACCAGCATAGCTGTGTGTGCAGGTCAGGTCTGAGGTACACCAGCACAGCTGTGTGTGCAGGTCAGGACTGAGGTACACCAGCAGAGCTGTGTGTGCAGGTCAGGACTGAGGTACACCAGCATAGCTGTGTGTGCAGGTCAGGACTGAGGTACACCAGCAGAGCTGTGTGTGCAGGTCAGGACTGAGGTACACCAGCAGAGCTGTGTGTCCAGGTCAGGACTGAGGTACACTGCAGAGCTGTGTGTGCAGGTCAGGACTGAGGTACACCGGCAGAGATGTGTGTGCAGGTCAGGACTGAGGTACACCAGCAGAGCTGTGTGTGCAGGTCAGAACTGAGGTACACCAGCAGAGCTGTGTGTGCAGGTCAGAACTGAGGTACACCAGCAGAGCTGTGTGTGTAGGACAGGACTGAGGTACACCGGCAGAGCTGTGTGTGCAGGTCAGGACTGAGGTACACTGGCAGAGATGAGTGTGCAGGTCAGGACTGAGGTACACCAGCAGAGCTGTGTGTGTAGGACAGGACTGAGGTACACCAGCAGAGCTGTGTGTGCAGGTCAGGACTGAGGTACACCAGCAGAGCTGTGTGTCCAGGTCAGGTCTGAGGTACACCAACAGAGCTGTGTGTGCAGGTCAGGACTGAGGTACACCAGCAGAGCTGTGTGTGCAGGTCAGGACTGAGGTACACCAGCAGAGCTGTGTGTGCGGGTCAGGACTGAGGTACACCAGCAGAGCTGTGTGTGCAGGTCAGGACTGAGGTACACCAGCAGAGCTCTGTGTGCAGGTCAGGACTGAGGTACACTGCAGACCAGTGTGTGCAGGTCAGGACTGAGGTACACCAGCATAGCTGTGTGTGCAGGTCAGGACTGAGGTACACCAGCAGAGCTGTGTGTGCAGGTCAGGACTGAGGTACACCAGCAGAGCTGTGTGTCCAGGTCAGGACTGAGGTACACTGCAGAGCTGTGTGTGCAGGTCAGGACTGAGGTACACCAGCAGAGCTGTGTGTGCAGGTCAGGACTGAGGTACACCAGCAGAGCTGTGTGTGCAGGTCAGGACTGAGGTACACCGGCATAGCTGTGTGTGCAGGTCAGGACTGAGGTACACCAACAGAGCTGTGTGTGCAGGTCAGGACTGAGGTACACCAGCAGAGCTGTGTGTGCAGGTCAGGACTGAGGTACTCTGGCAGAGATGAGTGTGCAGGTCAGGACTGAGGTACACCAGCAGAGCTGTGTGTGCAGGTCAGGACTGAGGTACACTGGCAGAGATGAGTGTGCAGGTCAGGACTGAGGTACACCAGCAGAGCTGTGTGTGCAGGTCAGGACTGAGGTACACCGGCAGAGATGAGTGTGCAGGTCAGGACTGAGGTACACTGGCAGAGATGAGTGTGCAGGTCAGGACTGAGGTACACTGGCAGAGATGAGTGTGCAGGTCAGGACTGAGGTACACCAGCAGAGCTGTGTGTGCAGGTCAGGACTGAGGTACACCAGCAGAGATGTGTGTGCAGGTCAGGATTGAGGTACACCAGCAGAGCTGTGTGTGCAGGTCAGGACTGAGGTACACCAGCAGAGCTGTGTGTCCAGGTCAGGACTGAGGTACACCAGTAGAGCGGTTTGTGCAGGTCAGGACTGAGGTACACCAGCAGAGATGTTTGTGTAGGTCAGGACTGAGGTACACCAGCATAGCTGTGTGTGCAGGTCAGGACTGAGGTACACCAGCAGAGCTGTGTGTGCAGGTCAGGACTGAGGTACACCAGCAGAGCTGTGTGTCCAGGTCAGTACTGAGGTACACCAGCAGAGATGTTTGTGTAGGTCAGGACTGAGGTACACCAGCAGAGCTGTGTGTGCAGGTCAGGTCTGAGGTACACTGCAGAGCTGTGTGTCCAGGTCAGGTCTGAGGTACACCAGCAGAGATGTGAGTGCAGGTCAGGACTGAGGTACACCAGCAGAGCTGTGTGTGCAGGTCAGGACTGAGGTACACAGGCAGAGCTGTGTGTGCAGGTCAGGACTGAGGTACGTCTGCACGGCTGCGTGTGCAGGTCAGAACTGAGGTACACTGCAGAGCTGTGTGTGCAGGTCAGGACTGAGGTACACCAGCAGAGCTGTGTGTGTAGGACAGGACTGAGGTACACCAGCATAGCTGTGTGTGCAGGTCAAGACTGAGGTACACCAGCAGAGCTGTGTGTGCAGGTCAGGACTGAGGTACACCAGCAGAGCTGTGTGTCCAGGCCAGGACTGAGGTACACCAGCAGAGCTGTGTGTGCAGGTCAGGACTGAGGTACACCAGCATAGCTGTGTGTGCAGGTCAGGACTGAGGTACACCAGCAGAGCTGTGTGTCCAGGTCAGGACTGAGGTACACTGCAGAGCTGTGTGTGTAGGTCAGGTCTGAGGTACACCAGCAGAGCTGTGTGTGCAGGTCAGGTCTGAGGTACACCAGCAGAGCTGTGTGTGCAGGTCAGGACTGAGGTACACCAGCAGAGCTGTGTGTGCAGGTCAGGACTGAGGTACACCAGCATAGCTGTGTGTGCAGGTCAGGACTGAGGTACACCAGCAGAGCTGTGTGTGCGGGTCAGGACTGAGGTACACCAGCAGAGCTGTGTGTGCAGGTCAGGACTGAGGTACACCAGCAGAGCTCTGTGTGCAGGTCAGGACTGAGGTACACTGCAGACCAGTGTGTGCAGGTCAGGACTGAGGTACACCAGCATAGCTGTGTGTGCAGGTCAGGACTGAGGTACACCAGCAGAGCTGTGTGTGCAGGTCAGGACTGAGGTACACCAGCAGAGCTGTGTGTCCAGGTCAGGACTGAGGTACACTGCAGAGCTGTGTGTGCAGGTCAGGACTGAGGTACACCAGCAGAGCTGTGTGTGCAGGTCAGGACTGAGGTACACCAGCAGAGCTGTGTGTGCAGGTCAGGACTGAGGTACACCGGCATAGCTGTGTGTGCAGGTCAGGACTGAGGTACACCAACAGAGCTGTGTGTGCAGGTCAGGACTGAGGTACACCAGCAGAGCTGTGTGTGCAGGTCAGGACTGAGGTACTCTGGCAGAGATGAGTGTGCAGGTCAGGACTGAGGTACACCAGCAGAGCTGTGTGTGCAGGTCAGGACTGAGGTACACTGGCAGAGATGAGTGTGCAGGTCAGGACTGAGGTACACCAGCAGAGCTGTGTGTGCAGGTCAGGACTGAGGTACACCGGCAGAGATGAGTGTGCAGGTCAGGACTGAGGTACACTGGCAGAGATGAGTGTGCAGGTCAGGACTGAGGTACACTGGCAGAGATGAGTGTGCAGGTCAGGACTGAGGTACACCAGCAGAGCTGTGTGTGCAGGTCAGGACTGAGGTACACCAGCAGAGATGTGTGTGCAGGTCAGGATTGAGGTACACCAGCAGAGCTGTGTGTGCAGGTCAGGACTGAGGTACACCAGCAGAGCTGTGTGTCCAGGTCAGGACTGAGGTACACCAGTAGAGCGGTTTGTGCAGGTCAGGACTGAGGTACACCAGCAGAGATGTTTGTGTAGGTCAGGACTGAGGTACACCAGCATAGCTGTGTGTGCAGGTCAGGACTGAGGTACACCAGCAGAGCTGTGTGTGCAGGTCAGGACTGAGGTACACCAGCAGAGCTGTGTGTCCAGGTCAGTACTGAGGTACACCAGCAGAGATGTTTGTGTAGGTCAGGACTGAGGTACACCAGCAGAGCTGTGTGTGCAGGTCAGGTCTGAGGTACACTGCAGAGCTGTGTGTCCAGGTCAGGTCTGAGGTACACCAGCAGAGATGTGTGTGCAGGTCAGGACTGAGGTACACCAGCAGAGCTGTGTGTGCAGGTCAGGACTGAGGTACACAGGCAGAGCTGTGTGTGCAGGTCAGGACTGAGGTACACCAGCAGAGCTGTGTGTGTAGGACAGGACTGAGGTACACCAGCATAGCTGTGTGTGCAGGTCAAGACTGAGGTACACCAGCAGAGCTGTGTGTGCAGGTCAGGACTGAGGTACACCAGCAGAGCTGTGTGTCCAGGCCAGGACTGAGGTACACCAGCAGAGCTGTGTGTGCAGGTCAGGACTGAGGTACACCAGCATAGCTGTGTGTGCAGGTCAGGACTGAGGTACACCAGCAGAGCTGTGTGTCCAGGTCAGGACTGAGGTACACTGCAGAGCTGTGTGTGTAGGTCAGGTCTGAGGTACACCAGCAGAGCTGTGTGTGCAGGTCAGGTCTGAGGTACACCAGCAGAGCTGTGTGTGCAGGTCAGGACTGAGGTACACCAGCAGAGCTGTGTGTGCAGGTCAGGACTGAGGTACACCAGCATAGCTGTGTGTGCAGGTCAGGACTGAGGTACACCAGCAGAGCTGTGTGTGCAGGTCAGGACTGAGGTACACCAGCAGAGCTGTGTGTCCAGGTCAGGACTGAGGTACACTGCAGAGCTGTGTGTGCAGGTCAGGACTGAGGTACACCGGCAGAGATGTGTGTGCAGGTCAGGACTGAGGTACACCAGCAGAGCTGTGTGTGCAGGTCAGGACTGAGGTACACCAGCAGAGCTGTGTGTGCAGGTCAGAACTGAGGTACACCAGCAGAGCTGTGTGTGCAGGTCAGAACTGAGGTACACCAGCAGAGCTGTGTGTGTAGGACAGGACTGAGGTACACCAGCAGAGCTGAGTGTGCAGGTCAGGACTGAGGTACACTGGCAGAGATGAGTGTGCAGGTCAGGACTGAGGTACACCAGCAGAGCTGTGTGTGTAGGACAGGACTGAGGTACACCAGCAGAGCTGTGTGTGCAGGTCAGGACTGAGGTACACCAGCAGAGCTGTGTGTCCAGGTCAGGTCTGAGGTACACCAGCAGAGCTGTGTGTGCAGGTCAGGACTGAGGTACACCAGCAGAGCTGTGTGTGCAGGTCAGGACTGAGGTACACCAGCAGAGCTGTGTGTGCAGGTCAGGACTGAGGAACACCACCAGAGCTGTGTGTGCAGGACAGGACTGAGGTACACCAGCAGAGCTGTGTGTGGAGGTCAGGACTGAGGTACAACAGCAGAGCTGTGTGTGCAGGTCAGAACTGAGGTACACTGCAGAGCTGTGTGTGCAGGTCAGGACTGAGGTACACCAGCAGAGCTGTGTGTGTAGGTCAGGTCTGAGGTACACCAGCATAGCTGTGTGTGCAGGTCAGGTCTGAGGTACACCAGCACAGCTGTGTGTGCAGGTCAGGACTGAGGTACACCAGCAGAGCTGTGTGTGCAGGTCAGGACTGAGGTACACCAGCATAGCTGTGTGTGCAGGTCAGGACTGAGGTACACCAGCAGAGCTGTGTGTGCAGGTCAGGACTGAGGTACACCAGCAGAGCTGTGTGTCCAGGTCAGGACTGAGGTACACTGCAGAGCTGTGTGTGCAGGTCAGGACTGAGGTACACCAGCAGAGCTGTGTGTGTAGGACAGGACTGAGGTACACCAGCAGAGCTGTGTGTGCAGGTCAGGACTGAGGTACACCAGCAGAGCTGTGTGTCCAGGTCAGGTCTGAGGTACACCAGCAGAGCTGTGGGTGCAGGTCAGGACTGAGGTACACCAGCAGAGCTGTGTGTGCAGGTCAGGACTGAGGTACACCAGCAGAGCTGTGTGTGCAGGTCAGGACTGAGGTACACCAGCAGAGCTGTGTGTGCAGGTCAGGACTGAGGAACACCAGCAGAGCTGTGTGTGCAGGACAGGACTGAGGTACACCAGCAGAGCTGTGTGTGGAGGTCAGGACTGAGGTACAACAGCAGAGCTGTGTGTGCAGGTCAGAACTGAGGTACACTGCAGAGCTGTGTGTGCAGGTCAGGACTGAGGTACACCAGCAGAGCTGTGTGTGTAGGTCAGGTCTGAGGTACACCAGCATAGCTGTGTGTGCAGGTCAGGTCTGAGGTACACCAGCACAGCTGTGTGTGCAGGTCAGGACTGAGGTACACCAGCAGAGCTGTGTGTGCAGGTCAGGACTGAGGTACACCAGCATAGCTGTGTGTGCAGGTCAGGACTGAGGTACACCAGCAGAGCTGTGTGTGCAGGTCAGGACTGAGGTACACCAGCAGAGCTGTGTGTCCAGGTCAGGACTGAGGTACACTGCAGAGCTGTGTGTGCAGGTCAGGACTGAGGTACACCGGCAGAGATGTGTGTGCAGGTCAGGACTGAGGTACACCAGCAGAGCTGTGTGTGCAGGTCAGGACTGAGGTACACCGGCAGAGCTGTGTGTGCAGGTCAGAACTGAGGTACACCAGCAGAGCTGTGTGTGCAGGTCAGAACTGAGGTACACCAGCAGAGCTGTGTGTGTAGGACAGGACTGAGGTACACCAGCAGAGCTGTGTGTGCAGGTCAGGACTGAGGTACACTGGCAGAGATGAGTGTGCAGGTCAGGACTGAGGTACACCAGCAGAGCTGTGTGTGTAGGACAGGACTGAGGTACACCAGCAGAGCTGTGTGTGCAGGTCAGGACTGAGGTACACCAGCAGAGCTGTGTGTCCAGGTCAGGTCTGAGGTACACCAGCAGAGCTGTGTGTGCAGGTCAGGACTGAGGTACACCAGCAGAGCTGCGTGTGCAGGTCAGGACTGAGGTACACCAGCAGAGCTGTGTGTGCAGGTCAGGACTGAGGTACACCAGCAGAGCTGTGTGTGCGGGTCAGGACTGAGGTACACCAGCAGAGCTGTGTGTGCAGGTCAGGACTGAGGTACACCAGCAGAGCTCTGTGTGCAGGTCAGGACTGAGGTACACTGCAGAGCAGTGTGTGCAGGTCAGGACTGAGGTACACCAGCATAGCTGTGTGTGCAGGTCAGGACTGAAGTACACCAGCAGAGCTGTGTGTGCAGGTCAGGACTGAGGTACACCAGCAGAGCTGTGTGTCCAGGTCAGGACTGAGGTACACTGCAGAGCTGTGTGTGCAGGTCAGGACTGAGGTACACCAGCAGAGCTGTGTGTGCAGGTCAGGACTGAGGTACACCAGCAGAGCTGTGTGTGCAGGTCAGGACTGAGGTACACCGGCATAGCTGTGTGTGCAGGTCAGGACTGAGGTACACCGGCAGAGCTGTGTGTGCAGGTCAGGACTGAGGTACACCGGCAGAGATGAGTGTGCAGGTCAGGACTGAGGTACACCTGCAGAGCTGTGTGTGCAGGTCAGGACTGAGGTACACCAACAGAGCTGTGTGTGCAGGTCAGGACTGAGGTACACCAGCAGAGCTGTGTGTGCAGGTCAGGACTGAGGTACTCTGGCAGAGATGAGTGTGCAGGTCAGGACTGAGGTACACCAGCAGAGCTGTGTGTGCAGGTCAGGACTGAGGTACACTGGCAGAGATGAGTGTGCAGGTCAGGACTGAGGTACACCAGCAGAGCTGTGTGTGCAGGTCAGGACTGAGGTACACCGGCAGAGGAGTGTGCAGGTCAGGACTGAGGTACACTGGCAGAGATGAGTGTGCAGGTCAGGACTGAGGTACACTGGCAGAGATGAGTGTGCAGGTCAGGACTGAGGTACACTGGCAGAGATGAGTGTGCAGGTCAGGACTGAGGTACACTGGCAGAGATGAGTGTGCAGGTCAGGACTGAGGTACACCAGCAGAGCTGTGTGTGCAGGTCAGGACTGAGGTACACCAGCAGAGCTCTGTGTGCAGGCCAGGACTGAGGTACACTGCAGAGCTGTGTGTGCAGGTCAGGACTGAGGTACACCAGCAGAGCTGTGTGTCCAGGTCAGGACTGAGGTACACTGCAGAGCTGTGTGTGCAGGTCAGGACTGAGGTACAGCAGCAGAGCTGTGTGTGCAGGTCAGGACTGAGGTACACTGCAGAGCTGTGTGTGCAGGTCAGGACTGAGGTACGCTGCAGAGCTGTGTGTGCAGGTCAGGACTGAGGTACAGCAGCAGAGCTGTGTGTGCAGGTCAGGACTGAGGTACACTGCAGAGCTGTGTGTGCAGGTCAGGACTGAGGTACACCAGCAGAGCTGTGTGTGCAGGTCAGGACTGAGGTACACCAGCAGAGCTGTGTGTGCAGGTCAGGACTGAGGTACACCAGCAGAGCTGTGTGTGCAGGTCAGGACTGAGGTACACCAGCAGAGCTGTGTGTCCAGGTCAGGACTGAGGTACACTGCAGAGCTGTGTGTGCAGGTCAGGACTGAGGTACAGCAGCAGAGCTGTGTGTGCAGGTCAGGTCTGAGGTACACTGCAGAGCTGTGTGTGCAGGTCAGGACTGAGGTACACTGCAGAGCTGTGTGTGCAGGTCAGGACTGAGGTACAGCAGCAGAGCTGTGTGTGCAGGTCAGGACTGAGGTACACTGCAGAGCTGTGTGTGCAGGTCAGGACTGAGGTACACCAGCAGAGCGGTGTGTGCAGGTCAGGACTGAGGTACACCAGCAGAGCTGTGTGTGCAGGTCAGGACTGAGGTACACCAGCAGAGCTGTTTGTGCAGGTCAGGACTGAGGTACACTGGCAGAGATGAGTGTGCAGGTCAGGACTGAGGTACAGCAGCAGAGCTGTGTGTGCAGGTCAGGACTGAGGTACACTACAGAGCTGTGTGTGCAGGTCAGGACTGAGGTACACCAGCAGAGCTGTTTGTGCAGGTCAGGACTGAGGTACACTGGCAGAGATGAGTGTGCAGGTCAGGACTGAGGTACACTGCAGAGCGGTGTGTGCAGGTCAGGACTGAGGTACAGCAGCAGAGCTGTGTGTGCAGGTCAGGACTGAGGTACACTGCAGAGCTGTGTGTGCAGGTCAGGACTGAGGTACACCAGCAGAGCTGTGTGTGCAGATCAGGACTGAGGTACACCAGCAGAGCTGTTTGTGGAGGTCAGGACTGAGGTACACCGGCAGAGATGAGTGTGCAGGTCAGGACTGAGGTACACTGGCAGAGATGAGTGTGCAGGTCAGGACTGAGGTACAGCAGCAGAGCTGTGTGTGCAGGTCAGGACTGAGGTACACCAGCAGAGCTGTGTGTGCAGGTCAGGACTGAGGTACACCAGCAGAGCTGTGTGTGCAGGTCAGGACTGAGGTACACTGGCAGAGCTGTGTGTGCAGGTCAGGACTGAGGTACACCAGCAGAGCTTGTTGTGCAGGTCAGGACTGAGGTACACCAGCATAGCTGTGTGTGCAGGTCAGGACTGAGGTACACCAGCAGAGCTGTGTGTGCATGTCAGGACTGAGGTACACCAGCAGAGCTGTGTGTCCAGGTCAGGACTGAGGTACACTGCAGAGCTGTGTGTGCAGGTCAGGACTGAGGTACACCAGCAGAGCTGTGTGTGCAGGTCAGGACTGGGGGACACCAGCAGAGCTGTGTGTGCAGGTCAGGACTGAGGTACACCGGCATAGCTGTGTGTGCAGGTCAGGACTGAGGTACACCGGCAGAGCTGTGTGTGCAGGTCAGGACTGAGGTACGCCGGCAGAGATGAGTGTGCAGGTCAGGACTGAGGTACACCTGCAGAGCTGTGTGTGCAGGTCAGTACTGAGGTACACCAGCAGAGCTGTGTGTGCAGGTCAGGACTGAGGTACACCAGCAGAGCTGTGTGTGCAGGTCAGGACTGAGGTACTCTGGCAGAGATGAGTGTGCAGGTCAGGACTGAGGTAAACCAGCAGAGCTGTGTGTGCAGGTCAGGACTGAGGTACACTGGCAGAGATGAGTGTGCAGGTCAGGACTGAGGTACACCAGCAGAGCTGTGTGTGCAGGTCAGGACTGAGGTACACCGGCAGAGATGAGTGTGCAGGTCAGGACTGAGGTACACCGGCAGAGATGAGTGTGCAGGTCAGGACTGAGGTACACTGGCAGAGATGAGTGTGCAGGTCAGGACTGAGGTACACTGGCAGAGATGAGTGTGCAGGTCAGGACTGAGGTACACCGGCAGAGATGAGTGTGCAGGTCAGGACTGAGGTACACCAGCAGAGCTGTGGGTGCAGGTCAGGACTGAGGTACACCAGCAGAGCTCTGTGTGCAGGTCAGGACTGAGGTACACTGCAGAGCTGTGTGTGCAGGTCAGGACTGAGGTACACCAGCAGAGCTGTGTGTCCAGGTCAGGACTGAGGTACACTGCAGAGCTGTGTGTGCAGGTCAGGACTGAGGTACAGCAGCAGAGCTGTGTGTGCAGGTCAGGACTGAGGTACACTGCAGAGCTGTGTGTGCAGGTCAGGACTGAGGTACACTGCAGAGTTGTGTGTGCAGGTCAGGACTGAGGTACAGCAGCAGAGCTGTGTGTGCAGGTCAGGACTGAGGTACACTGCAGAGCTGTGTGTGCAGGTCAGGACTGAGGTACACCAGCAGAGCTGTGTGTGCAGGTCAGGACTGAGGTACACCAGCAGAGCTGTGTGTGCAGGTCAGGACTGAGGTACACCAGCAGAGCTGTGTGTCCAGGTCAGGACTGAGGTACACTGCAGAGCTGTGTGTGCAGGTCAGGACTGAGGTACAGCAGCAGAGCTGTGTGTGCAGGTCAGGTCTGAGGTACACTGCAGAGCTGTGTGTGCAGGTCAGGACTGAGGTACACTGCAGAGCTGTGTGTGCAGGTCAGGACTGAGGTACAGCAGCAGAGCTGTGTGTGCAGGTCAGGACTGAGGTACACTGCAGAGCTGTGTGTGCAGGTCAGGACTGAGGTACACCAGCAGAGCGGTGTGTGCAGGTCAGGACTGAGGTACACCAGCAGAGCTGTGTGTGCAGGTCAGGACTGAGGTACACCAGCAGAGCTGTTTGTGCAGGTCAGGACTGAGGTACACTGGCAGAGATGAGTGTGCAGGTCAGGACTGAGGTACCGCAGCAGAGCTGTGTGTGCAGGTCAGGACTGAGGTACACTGCAGAGCTGTGTGTGCAGGTCAGGACTGAGGTACACCAGCAGAGCTGTTTGTGCAGGTCAGGACTGAGGTACACTGGCAGAGATGAGTGTGCAGGTCAGGACTGAGGTACACTGCAGAGCTGTGTGTGCAGGTCAGGACTGAGGTACAGCAGCAGAGCTGTGTGTGCAGGTCAGGACTGAGGTACACTGCAGAGCTGTGTGTGCAGGTCAGGACTGAGGTACACCAGCAGAGCTGTGTGTGCAGGTCAGGACTGAGGTACACCAGCAGAGCTGTTTGTGCAGGTCAGGACTGAGGTACACCGGCAGAGATGAGTGTGCAGGTCAGGACTGAGGTACACTGGCAGAGATGAGTGTGCAGGTCAGGACTGAGGTACAGCAGCAGAGCTGTGTGTGCAGGTCAGGACTGAGGTACACCAGCAGAGCTGTGTGTGCAGGTCAGGACTGAGGTACACCAGCAGAGCTGTGTGTGCAGGTCAGGACTGAGGTACACTGGCAGAGCTGTGTGTGCAGGTCAGGACTGAGGTACACCAGCAGAGCTTGTTGTGCAGGTCAGGACTGAGGTACACTGGCAGAGATGAGTGTGCAGGTCAGGACTGAGGTACACTGGCAGAGCTGTGTGTGCAGGTCAGGACTGAGGTACACTGGCAGAGATGAGTGTGCAGGTCAGGACTGAGGTACACTGGCAGAGATGAGTGTGCAGGTCAGGACTGAGGTACACTGGCAGAGATGAGTGTGCGACCCCCTCCTATTAGATATTCTACTCGGGTGTGGAATGCCCAGGACATATTGTTTGGGGTCAGGGACAACAAGTTTTCATCCTTGGGACCAGTAAGTCCACCCTCCCCCTCCTCCCTGCAACACAGACCCTTTGGCTGCCAGTTTCAGTAACACATTATGGATCAGGGAAGGCAGGGCACTGTCTGCAGTCCAGGTAATATCTGTGTCCATGTGTTAATGCTGTTTGAACTTGTCTTTGCAAAGCCTTTATTGTTAGGGTGAAAACCCTACGGAAATGCTGTGAGCTCGGACTGCAATACTGGCAGCGGTTCCAGTATAAAAATGTTTACATATGTTTGCAAAGTTTACTAATATGAGGCTACGTATAATGCTCCAAGAAAGCTCTCTGATTAGATGCAAATATTTGCAGAAGCTTGAAAGCAAGATGGATGACTCTTTGCTTTCAGAATAAAATATTCACAAGAAATGCAACTAGGAAAAAAACGTTTTGCTAAACTACTGTGAAATTTTAGAAACCATTTCTAGTAAACTTTGTTGATGGACGTTAGTGTTTCTAAAAAAAATATATATACATAACAGAAAAATCAGTGTAACCAGTTTCAACAGGATTATGGAAAACATGAAAATAAACAAACACTGGCAAAGCCAATAGGTCCGCCTTTGCTGGTCAGACTTTTGGGTTTGTCAATGCATGTCTTGACATGTTTTTTGTAAAACTTAATTGTTGCGGGAGCTGCTGGGCCCACAGCATTGTAACAAACAGTAGCAAAAAAGTCAAAATATTTTTGGATCTCAAAAAGCACACACTGCCACATTAGTTACTGGCACTGAACAAAACTCCTTAGTGCGCTGATACGCTTCTTCTGAAAGAGCAGAATGCAGTCACTCTCAGTGGAGCCAGCTGATAGAGCGAGAATGTAATACAAACAAAAGGGCTTGGTCTTGGACTCCAAGCCACTGTTGCGTCTCACACCAAGAGGGCTTGAAGCGCATGCACTGTCGCAGGCGAGACCTAACATCATCTGTATGTACATGTCTACGGCAAGGTGCTTTATTATGGAAACCTGCCTAAAACAGGGAGTAGAGTCCGTGAGGTCAACTCTGAAAGCCCCAACATACTAGGCGGGGTATGCTCGATTGAATCAGACCTACTGGTAGTAACTCCGGGTGTAGTTCACACTAATCCATCATGTGCGGTTTGTCTTCGTCGCCTGCTCGTCGTCCTCAGTTTATGCCCATCACATCTTTCAGCGATCAAGGAGTGAGTTTGTGTCTAGCGGGGTTATGGAAGAGAAACTGAGGCTCTTGTAGCGGACTGCACAAGCTTCTCACTGCTGGACTGCTTGAAGGAGAAGCTTGCAAGAGTGAGGACTCCAAAGTTTGTCACATTCTCAATGACCTTTACTGCCTGATGCTGTGCTTGTCAAGAAGAGGCCTTGTGAAGAACATCTTCATTTTCATGACACCAAAGTGTTTTGCTATTTCCTTTCTGCGCTTTACGAATCAGACCAAGGCCTGTTCTATTGAAAATGGTGGATGGGTAAAGCTGTCTCTCCAGATGCCTCATCAGGAGCCCTGAAGCTGGAAACGGTTTCCAATGAGCTAACCGGGAGTCCGCAGTCACATAAGCTACAGCCTCAGAGCCCCATTGTCACCAGTGAAATACTGACCAGAACCACCCTCCAAAGAGCTGGTGTGTGGTGCTAGGAAACCGATTCAAGGCAAGCCCCAATTTCTGATTAGTCTTAGTACAGATTCTGTCAAACGTGTATCGTCATTCCGTGTGCACCCTAAGGGCGCGTGTAGTTCTTCGCTGATGACCATATCCATAGAAATGGAACCTACTACAACATGCGAGGTGCTGGACGAGTCTTGTGAACACACCATAACATCCCAAGAGCTGGGGGAATTGCATTTGCCAGGACAGATTCAGGATTCATTTCGTTCCAGTGCAACCTTCAGCCCCCTTCTGTAGTGACTGCAGGGCGTGGCCTCTTATCAATAGGATTTTAGCGAGTGCTCCAAATCAATGCTTTCAGGAGATTGGTCTGATGTGCAACTAGAAAAAGCAAACACAAGGAGATGATGGGCAGAGCGCTGAAACGTTTCAGACACTCACCCCCAGTCACGGATCTGGGTTGAATCCATCATCTATCTTTAGCTCACTTCGCCACCCGGGTTCAGACTCAGCCATATGAGAACAGTCCCGTCCGAACTGCCAAGCCAGGTCTTCCCTGAACCGGAAACAAGCATCCTAGGACCGGTTTCAGGGTAACAGCCCTCATCAGCGCTCAGTCCATCATCTCCTTGTGTTTGCTTTGATCACCCTTAGTTGGCAGGGTATGCCAAGACTTGGGTCCCTTGCTCACTTTGCCACTGGATTCAAGCTAGCCTGGCTGATGAAGGGTGTTACCCAGAAACTGGTCCCACGATGCTCGTTTCCGCTCCAGGGAAGACCTGGCTTGGCAGTTCGGGCTGGACTGTCACCATGAGGCACAGGGTCAAGACTGATTTCTTCTGGATGACGCAAATGGTCTTAGGCTCACATGACGCCTGCCCGAAGAGATGAAAACCAGGAAGGCATCTGCCATAAGGGAAGCTTCAAGTCACAGGAGGCTATGGGCGAGAAGGGACGCACATCAATCTGGCAAAAATCAGTTAATGATCACAAAAGAATGCGGGACACCTCATCGGAGGGAGCAACTGCGTCAATCAAATGAGAGGTTGGCTGACAATGTTGAAAGTAGGGGAGGATTCCCGAGACCCTTTCCTGAAGGCACCACAGATGCTTGGTCGGACTTGCAAGTTTCTAGGTCGACACGCGATTCTACTGAGAACACGACTTTGCCAAGCGAGCAAGTGGATGCTCTAGAGAGGATCATAGTGTGTGTCTGATGGACAGTGGAGAGGCCGAGGTGGGCGAAGGCCGTGTCCTCAGGGGCATGTGTTGAAGCAACAGGAGCCTTGATCACACCAATGGTCCTGCTTGGATGCTCAGGAGCAGGCCCGGTGGGATGGGGGGTGTCAGCTGGGCGGGAGCTGGAAGACGAACGCCATGTAAAGTCCCACAGGTTGGTGAAGTACCCGGACTGCGTGGCCCTCCAGTTTTCGAAGTTGTAGGTGGACATCAGGACATGAGGTGAAGAATAGAAGCAGTCTCCCATGGCTTCCAAGCAATACATGGACGAGCTGGGACAGAGAGGATGCATCAGCATAGCAGAGGAAAGCAGTCAACTAAAGCTGCTCCTGACTCCACGAGACAAACGTGTCAGTCCTGTCAGCATGGAGGTCTTCTTCAGGAGTGAGGGCAGCCAGATGAGAACTATGAAGTGAGCAGTTTTAAGGAGGCTACCGGCACATTATGTGGCTTTAAAGGCCCATGAGCCTAAACTATACCAGAGACCCTGATGAAGGCTACTTTTAATACCCCAATAAGAGCATGTGATGAAGGATCCGAGTGCTGCTTCATAGCTAGAACGACCTCCCAACCACCACCACCCAGCTGAAAACCAGAGTGGAGGGCTCAGTGGAGGCTGTCTCTGTTCCGCCTGAGAGCACCAGATGCAGGGCACTCCCATCACAGCACTGGGGACACAGGCTTCTTTCACTTCCTTACGAGACGATGACTCTCGCTCGCTGACTTCTTCCTCATATCTTACAGCACCAAGCTTAAAGCGCCAAGAAAAATGGAGTCCAGAATACAGGTGAGGAGGAAGAAGCAGGAGAATGACCGGCCATGTAAGTCATGGCATTCCTAATTAAAAAAAAAAAACACTCGGCGGTTGAGGATTCTGGTTACCTGCCCGCGCATCTGGAATACCCTTCCACCTGGAATCAGGTTCACCCCGTTACACTGTGTTCAGGAAACTCCTCAAGACCTGGCTTTTTAGGCTCGCTTATCAGTAACGATCACTTGTGTGCTATGGTCCAGTTACCGTAGCGCCATGAAACCACTGTCAGTGTATGTGCGTTCTTGAGAAAGCTGGGCTCTACTCCCCAGGTCAAGCTTAGAGGTCACAAGAGCAGAAGCTTCGGGGTCCTCTAACTCACGCCAAGCTAGAGCAGGGCAGCAGCATTACTCCCAGAAGGGGGGACTGGTTTGATAACCATGGCAGTCTGTGACCTGCAGGCCCAGGCAGACAGAGGGGCTCAACCACAGTGACCCGCAGGCCCAGGCAGACAGAGGGGCTCAACCACAGTGACCTGCAGGCCCAGGCAGACAGAGGGGCTCAACCACAGTGACCCGCAGGCCCAGGCAGACAGAGGGACTCAACCACAGTGACCTGCAGGCCCAGGCAGACAGAGGGACTCAACCACAGCGACCCGCAGGCCCAGGCAGACGGAGGGACTCAACCACAGTGACCCGCAGGCCCAGGCAGACAGAGGGACTCAACCACAGTGACCTGCAGGCCCAGGCAGACAGAGGGACTCAACCACAGTGACCCGCAGGCCCAGGCAGACAGAGGGACTCAACCACAGTGACCCGCAGGCCCAGGCAGACAGAGGGACTCAACCACAGCGACCCGCAGGCCCAGGCAGACGGAGGGACTCAACCACAGTGACCCGCAGGCCCAGGCAGACAGAGGGACCCAACCACAGTGACCTGCAGGCCCAGGCAGACAGAGGGACTCAACCACAGTGACCCGCAGGCCCAGGCAGACAGAGGGACTCAACCACAGTGACCTGCAGGCCCAGGCAGACAGAGGGACTCAACCACAGTGACCCGCAGGCCCAGGCAGACAGAGGGACTCAACCACAGTGACCTGCAGGCCCAGGCAGACAGAGGGACTCAACAACAGTGACCTGCAGGCCCAGGCAGACAGAGGGACTCAACCACAGTGACCTGCAGGCCCAGGCAGACAGAGGGACTCAACCACAGTGACCTGCAGGCCCAGGCAGACAGAGGGACTCAACCACAGTGACCCGCAGGCCCAGGCAGACGGAGGGACCCAACCACAGTGACCTGCAGGCCCAGGCAGACGGAGGGACTCAACCACAGTGACCTGCAGGCCCAGGCAGACGGAGGGACTCAACCACAGTGACCCGCAGGCCCAGGCAGACAGAGGGACGCAACCACAGTGTGAAACAGAGTTTCTGGAGCAGGTGAGAGTTAGCCCCCCGGTGACCTTGAGCGCCTGGCCATTGGTGAGTCTTTTCTTAATGGGGGCATTGGTGCCCAACTTAAATATACAGGTCAGATGAGACGAATGGGTGCGCTACCAGCACTTTCACTACTCTCTCCCACCACCTGTGGCTATCTGCAAACTCTTGAGCAGGGGGTCTGAAGATGACTGGCATAAAGGAGCTTAGGGGTATTCTGGACAGGTTACCTCACTGGCAGAAAGGGGAAATGATACTATGCCCAGCATCCCACACCCGGAACTCACCTTTCAGCTGCTCCTCCTAATAACGAAATCCTACATCTCCTGAGGACAAGGTCACCCGTACATGGCAGAGGGGTCCGGTGACACCGTGAACTGATGGTAGCAAGGAGAGCACAGGTATGTCCACGATGACTGGTCACCAGGCAGACATGTTAACAAGGGCTAAGGATGAGCCTGGCAGGAATCCCAAGTCATCAGTCTAACACCTGGCTTCCCCATGCCAGTCCAATTCCTCAGTCTAACACTTGGCTTCCCCCATGCCAGAAAAAGTCCTCAGTCTAACAACTGGCTTCCCCATACCACTCCAAGACCTCAGTCTAACACTGAAACTTGTCTGAAAAGTGAAGCCTTTGCTACCCCTCAAGTCAGTGAAAAATATGCAAACAAAGAAATACTCCAAACAAGTTAAACAAGAACATGTTCACCAGAGTTGAAAGAAGTAAACCTGTCTGTGACAACTAAACCAAGATGAGGAACTGAATGTGGTGTTTGGAACTGATTGTTTCGCTCCCTCATTAGTGCTAAAACACCTTCTTTAACTGGAAAACGCTATTCACTGCATGGTATCACCAGGGGCTCTAAACCCAAGCGACCCTAGGGGTTTGCCAAGAGCTTCTAGTGCCATTTCCACTAGGTTCATTCAGACTTGGATGCTTCAAATGGTTGGTAAAGTTGGTGGGAGACAAACATTTCAAGAACACAGCAGGACTCTGTCTCTTCAAAGGTGAAAAAAAGAACTTACTGTGTTGGCAGAACAAGGGTTGTGGGCTGGGCTTTTGGTTTGCGCTTGGTCGATACTCCCATCTGATTGGCCGAACGTTTTAGCGACTGCTGATTTAAGAGGCCGGATGCTAGACCCGCATGGTACTGCAGCTGGAAGAAGGAAGCAAGTGGAAGAGAATTAGTGGACATTCTAGAGTGGGAATTGGCATACATCCAGCTGTTCCCCCAGCCCCACCAGGCTATTCAAGCATATTCAGTCTAGTACCAAACGTGTATTTGCAAAGCACACGATCACCCAAGGGTATCTTGGGGCTGAACAACAGATGTTTATTGTTACCCAACTCAATGGTACTCATTTTATCGGCATAAGAAGGATGAAAGGCTGAATGGACCCCCCAGAGTTTGGAACTGTGAACATGAGGTCGAATACAGGTCCCAACAATGGATAATGCATTAGTCCACTTAGCCACCACACCCAGCTTCTGTCAAAGAGAACAGCATGGTGAGAGGGGGAGCATTGATGCAGACTGTCAACCTGATGTACAAGGTAAGGCTCCAAAACCTCAAGAGTGTGTCAATTGCAAGGACTTTAAAACTGGAACATCCTGAATAGCTCCTTTGGCCGTGTAGCACCAAGAGCAGATTTTAAAGCACAGGTGAGAGTACACTGAGGAAGAGGTTGGAACTACACACCCCACTGCCAACTAAAACCACTCACTGACCAACGCTACAGGACGTCGCTCATTGGTCACCGCACAAACCCCACTGCCAACTAAAGCCACTCATTGGCTACCGCTACAGAAAGTCGTTTATTGGTCACCACACACACCCCACTGCCGACTAAAGCCACTCATTGGCCACCACTACAGGACATCATTCATTGGTCACCGCAAACACCCCACTGCAACCACTCACTGGCCACCGCACACACCCCACTGCCAACTAAAACCACTCACTGGCCACCGCTACAGGACACTGTACATTGGTCACCGCACACACCAACTAAAACTGCTCAATGGCCACCGCTACAGAACATCATTCATTGGTCACCGCACACACCAACTAAAACTGCTCAATGGCCACCGCTACAGGACATCGTTCATTGGTCACCGCACACACCCCACTGCCAACTAAAACCACTCACTGGCCACCGCTACAGGACATCGTTCATTGGTCACCGCACACACCCCACTGCCAACCGCTACAGAACATCGTTCATTGGTCACCACACACACCCCACTGCCAACTGAAACCACTCACTGGCCACCGCTACACGACATTTTTCATTGGTCTCCGCACAAACCCCACTGTCAACTGCTACAGGACATCGTTCATTGGTCACCACACACACCCCACTGCCAACCGCTAAAGGACATCGTTCATTGGTCACTGCACACACCTCACTGCCAACCGCTACAGGAAGTTGTTCATTGGTCACCACAAACACCCCACTGCCAACTGAAACCACTCACTGGCCATCGCTACAGGATGTCATTCATTGGTCACCGCACACACCCCACTGCCAGCTAAAACCACTCACTGGCCACCACTACAGGACATCTTTCATTGGTCACCGCACACACCCCACTGCCAACCGCTACAGGACATCGTTCATTGGTCACCACACACATCCCACTGCCAACTGAAACCACTCACTGGCCACCGCTACACGACATTTTTCATTGGTCTCCACACACACCCCACTGTCAACTGCTACAGGACATCGTTCATTGGTCACCACACACACCCCACTGCCAACCGCTAAAGGACATCGTTCATTGGTCACCGCACACACCCCACTGCCAGCTAAAACCACTCACTGGCCACCACTACAGGACATCTTTCATTGGTCACCGCACACACCCCACTGCCAACCGCTACAGGACATCGTTCATTGGTCACCACACACATCCCACTGCCAACTGAAACCACTCACTGGCCACCGCTACACGACATTTTTCATTGGTCACCACACACACCCCACTGCCAACCGCTAAAGGACATCGTTCATTGGTCACTGCACACACCCCACTGCCAACCGCTACAGGAAGTTGTTCATTGGTCACCACAAACACCCCACTGCCAACTGAAACCACTCACTGGCCATCGCTACAGGATGTCATTCATTGGTCACCGCACACACCCCACTGCCAACTAAAGCCACTCATTGGCCACCACTACAGGACATCATTCATTGGTCACCACATACACCCCACTGCCAACTGAAACCACTCACTGGCCACCGCTACAGGAAGTCATTCATTGGTCACCGCACACACCACACTGCCAGCTAAAACCACTCACTGGCCAACGCTACAGGTCGTCGTTCATTGGTCACTGCACACACCCCAATAACACTGGTGAAAGAGGAACAATGCACATCAATTACACTGAGGAATAGCGGGCAGAGAGGAATAGCGGACAGAGAGGAACAGCGGGCAGAGAGGAACACTGCACATCAATAACACTGGTCACAAGGAGGACGGCACATCAATAACACTGGTCACAGAGGAGCACGGCACATCAATAACACTGGTGACAGAGGAACACTGGGCACAGAGGAACACCAGTGTTATTGATGTGCAGTGTTCCCCTGTGTTGGAAGGCGGACCCCGGGGGAGTCGGAGTGACCACCCAGGGGGCCCCCACACTGTACGAAGTAGCCGAGCGCTGCTGAGAAGCCTCCTAGGAGAGGTCCTTCTCCTATACTGTACCAGCACAGTAACACCACCACACAGGACTCGAGGCTGTTTATCACGATGAGCAATTCTTTATCAGCATTTAGGAGGTTACGGTTATCGATATATACAAGGGGGGGATCGAGGGATCCGCAAGAGTCTCAAAGTCTTTGGTAGGGACGGGGTAGCGGGACAGTCTTTGGTAGTGGCGGGGTACGAGGGTACCTTAGGCCCAGTTCTTGTTCCTCAAGCTGGAGGGACTCCGTGTCCCGGAGGGGTCGAGCCGCGACGGCGTCAGCAGGGCTCTGGTGATCAGTTCGTGGAGCTTGAGCCGCGACTAGGTCAGCAGGGCTCTTCAGGTGGTTCAGTTCAGCTCGAGCCGCGATGACGTCAGCAGGGCTCTGGGGGAGGCTCAGCGAGGTTGGGCCGCGACGGCGTCAGCAGGGCCCCGATGTTCCGTGAGGTTCCTTGTCTCAATAAGGTGGAGCCGCGACGCAGTCAGCTGGGCTCGTGTTATAGGGTCAAGCAAGGGTTCTTCTCCGTAGGGTCAGCCGCGATTCCATCAGCAGGGCTCTTGACTCCGGGATACAACTGCCGTTCTCTTGCGGGGTTGCCCCAGATATAGGTCTGGAGCTCTTTGATGTCCGGACCCTCGCACCTGGGGGGGGCGGAGAGGCCGGGCTGGGAGATGCCAGACGCCCAGCGGGAGAGGCGCCAGGCCCGGGGAGGCCGGAGGACGATCGCACCTGGGTGTGGGGGGACGGTGGGGGTCCCATCGAAACTCTCCTCCTCCGGGAGAGGTGAAGTGGCCACGTGGTGCCCCCTGGCCCGATCTTGGTGCCTCGATGTCGGGGCTTCGCTGGGGCCGAGGCCGGGGGGAGCCGGGTTGCGTGGGCTGGTGCGTGGAGCAAGCATGGCGGGAACCCCGAAGAGATGAGGGGTTCCTGTGCGGCCTGGAAAAGGGGGCCGCTGAGGCGGGTGTAGGCAAATGGATACAATCCAAAAAAGACCTCGAAGGAAGGAGAGGTCCCTGGTGGCCTGAAAGGGCGGCCCGTGTAGGCCAGTGCGGGGGGACGAGCACAAACCAAGAGGGTTAAGACCACGCCACGAGGAAGGTCCAACAGGCGTCCCCCCCAGCCGAAGGCAGGGAGAGTCACCCATTTCCTTGGGGGTTCTCCTTGTCGAGGCGGAAGAAGCGGGACAGGCCGTCGCCGTTGGCGTGGTCACTGCCGGGCCGGTGTTCAACAGAAAAGTCCATCCCTTGCAGCGAGATGGACCATAGCAGCAGCTTGGGGTTCTCGTCCCTCATTTGCATTAACCACCGCAAGGGCCGGTGGTCGGTCTGGACCCGGAAGTGGGTGCCGAAGAGATAGGGCCGGAGCTTTTTGAGGGCCCACACTACAGCGAAGGCCTCCCGCTCGATGGTGCTCCACCGCTGCTCCCGGGGCAGCAGCCGTCGGCTGATGAAGGCCACGGGTCTGTCGAGTCCCTCCGAATCTACCTGGGACAGGACGGCCCCAATTCCATATTCGGAGGCGTCCGTCTGCACCACGAACTCCTTGCTGTAGTCCGGGGCCTGTAGCACGGGGGCCGTGCACATTGCCGTTTTGAGGGCCTCGAAGGCCGCCTGGCAGCGGGGGGTCCAGTGTACCTTCTTGGGCTGTTTTTTTGACGTGAGCTCTGTGAGGGGGCTGACAATGCTCCCATAGTCTCTGATGAATCGCCGGTAGTACCCGGTGAGGCCCAGGAAGGCCCGGACAGCTGTCTGGGTGGTGGGGGGTTCCCACGCCTGGATGGCATCAACTTTCGGTTGGAGGGGAGCCACCTGGCCGCTCCCTACTTGATGGCCCAGATAGGTCACCGATCCTTGGCCTATCTGGCATTTGCTGGCCTTGATCGTGAGCCCGGCCCTTTGGAGGGCGGTCAGGACTGCTTTGAGGTGTCCCAGGTGCTCAGCCCAGTGGCTGCTGTTTACGGCAATGTCATCCAAATAAGCCGCGCTGAAGGCCTCTAGCCCGGCCAGGACCTTGTTCACTAGTCTCTGGAAGGTGGCCGGGGCGTTCTTCATGCCGAAGGGCATCACCCGAAAGTGGTAGTGCCCGTCAGGGGTGGAGAAAGCGGATCTTTCTTGGGCACCGGGGGTGAGCCGGATCTGCCAGTACCCGGCGGTGAGGTCAAAAGTGCTCAGGTAGCGGGCTGCCCCTAAGCGGTCGATGAGCTCGTCGGCCCGGGGAAGAGGATGGGCATCGGTCTTGGTAACGGTGTTCAGGGCCCGGTAGTCCACACAAAATCGTAGCTCCGGGGGGTGCCTGGTGCGGCGGCTTTGGGCACCAGGACGACGGGACTGGCCCACGGGCTGTCGGAGGGCTCGATGACCCCGAGGGCCAGCATCTTCGCCACCTCAGCCTGGATGCAGGCCCTCACTCGGTCGGGTACTCTGTAGGCTCTGTGTCGCACGGGGGGACTGTCCCCAGTGTCGACGTCGTGGACACACCATGGAGTCACCCCCGGAGTGAGGGAGAAGAGGGCCGCAAAGGGCTGCAACAGTTGCTGACAGTCGTGGTGCTGTTCCGGGGTCAGGGAGGGGGCGAGTTGGACGCCTTCGATGGTCCCGTCGTGGTCGCTGGTCCGCAGGAGGTCGGGTAGGGGCTCGGAGTCGCCTTCGCCCCCGTCGTCAGTCGCTAGCAGTAGGCTTAGTTCAGTCCGGGCAAAGTGGGGTTTGAGCCGGTTAGCGTGCAGAACCCGGAGGGGGTTCCGGGGAGACTCCATGTCGATCAGGTAGGTGACAGGGCTCTTCTTTTCCACCTCCTTGAAGGGCCCGGTCCATTTGTCCTGGAGGGCGCAGGGGTCAACCGGTGACATGACCCAGACCTGCTGGCCCGGCTCAAACTCGATGGTAGAGGCGTTTTGATCGTACCATCTTTTCATGTCCTCTTGGCTGGCCTCGAGGTTGGCTTCGGCCAGGTCTCGGAACCTTCGGGTCTGGTTGCGGAGGGTCAGGAGGTATCTGTAGACGTCGGGAGGGGCATCTCGGGGCTTCGTCTCCCAGCCTTCCTTGACCAGGCTGAGGGGTCATCGGACGGGATGCCGTACAACAATTCGAAAGGGCTGAACCCCAGGGACTTCTGCGGGACCTCCCGATAGGCAAACAGGAGGCACGGCAGCAGGACATCCCATCTCCGCCGTAGGGGCTCTTCCAGGCCCTTGATCATGCCTTTTAAGGTTCTGTTGAACCGCTCGACCAGTCCGTTCCCCTGAGGGTGGTATGGGGTGGTTAACTTGTACGTGACCCCGCACTGCTGCCACAGGGACCGCATGTATTTAGAGATGAAGTTCGTACCTCGGTCGCTCACCACTTCTCGGGGGAACCCCACTCTCGAGAAGATCCCCATTAAGGCCCAGCCCACTACGGGGGCGGTCACAGTTCGAAGCGGGATGGCCTCAGGGTACCTGGTTGCGTGGTCTACGAGGACCAGGATGAAGCGGTGACCCAGGGCGGTCTGGGGGTCCAGGGGCCCTACGATGTCTATTCCGACCCGTTCGAAGGGGGTGTTGACTGCTGGGAAGGGCTGGAGAGGGGCTTTGACCCGTCCCCCCGTCTTGCCGCTGGCTTGGCAGGTCTGGCAGGACCGGCAGTGGTTGTCCACGTCCCTCCGCATCAGGGGCCAGTAGAAGTGGGTCACCAGGCGGCTGTAGGTTTTGTCCTGCCCCAGGTGCCCAGCGAGGGGCACATCATGTGCCAGGTTAAGGAGGAACTCCCGAAACCGGAGAGGGACCACCAGCACTCGACTGGCCCCTAGTTCGGCAATCTTCTGCTCGCTGTATAGTAGTCCTTCAGCCCAAAAGACCCAGTGGGTTCCGGTCGGGTCACCGTTGGCCTGCGAGGCCGCTCGTTGCCGGACTCCTTCAAGGGAGGGGCAGGTCTTCTGTTCCTGCAAGAACTGTTCTCTGGTGGGGCCCCCGTCGTGGCGCCATTGGGCAAGTTCCGGGAGTGTGCCGAGAGAGGCGATCTCGTCCGGGGGGAGCACCGTGGATCTGGCATCGGTGCCCGCTTCTTCCTCGCTGGAGGCAGGCGGTGGCACGGGCCCCTCGGGCTCGACGGTGTCGGCGGCCATGGACGAACGGGGAGCCTGGGCGGCCATGGACCGGGTGGTGGCGCAGGCCCATTCGGGTAGTCCTAGCATTCGGAGATGCTCTCGCCGCTCCACTTGAGCCCAGGGGGAACTCTCGAGGTCGTTCTCCAGGAGGCAGTCCACCGGAGCGTCGTCGCGGACAGTCACCTTCAGTATGCCCGTCACCCCTCCCCATTCGAAGGGAATCTGTGCCATCTGGCACATGCTCTCGCTGTTGTCGGCCGTCCGGACGGGGCATAGCACATTTGGCAGGATCTGTTCGGGGGCCACCAGGTGGCAGCGGACAGCGGTGACACTGGCTCCGGTGTCACGGAGGGCTTCGGCCCGTCGTCCATTGATAGTGACCCACTGTTGGTACTTCTGGGTGTTGCTCGGGATGGGGGTTCGGGGCACCATTTCTCGGCTGCCCAGGCAGACCAGGGACATAGCCGCCGGCTCCCACTCAGTGGACCCCCCGCTGAGGGGTTCTTCCTCTTCCTCCCCTTCTCCCAGGGCGGCAGCCACTAGTTGTCGGGGCGGGGGCCCGCTGGTCCCACTTTGTCGGTTCATGGGGCAGGCAGGGTCGCTGGCATAGTGTCCTGTTTGTTGGCAGCCGTAGCAGGTTATCGTGGGCCGGGGTCCGGCTTTGGCTGGCGCCGTCCCTCTTCGGGCTAGGCTCGGGGAGGTGTGTTGCTGAGGCGGCCCTCGCGGCGGACTCCGGGGCGGCCCGGCTGGGATGTCCCGACTCCTGTTCGACCCTCCTCCCCCACCGCGCTGGCGGGGGGGTCCGGTGGGTTTTCGCTGGTACTCCCCCATCGAGCTCCGGGGGACTCGGGTGTTGACCCATCGATCGGCCTCGGCGGCCAGCTTCCGCGGCTCGGTCAGCTTGCTGTCGAGGAGGTGTTGTCTTAGCTCCACGAAGCAGTTGTTGGAGAGGTGTTCCCAAATAATGAGGTCGACCAGCTGCCCGTAGGTGGCGACCTTGCTCCCCTTGATCCAACCTTCTAGGGCCCTGCTGAAAAAGTCAACATACTCTACCCACGTGGTACCGGGGATTTTCTTGCAGTCTCTGAACCGCTGGCGGTACATTTCCGCGGTTAGTCCATAGCGGGTGAGCAGGGCCTCCTTCATATGGTCGTACGAGGTCATCACTTCTTCTGGGAGCTGGAGTAGGGTGTCTCGGCCCTCGCTAAGGAACCGACCCCATAGGCCGGCACCCCAATCCTTCCGGGGTACCCGATGGGAGGTCATGGCCACCTCGTACGCCTTAAACCACTGCTGGATGTTTTTATAGTACTCCTTGACGACATCTTTGGGAATATGGACCTTGGCCTCGGTGGGCGGCAGAGCGTCTCTATTGCTGGGGGTGCCGGTCTCCCCCTTCTGGGCCTTGAGCTCGAGTTCTTTGAGGCCCCGCTCGTGTTCGAGGGTCAGCCTTTTCTCCTCCAGCTCTCGGTGCCGCTTCTTCTCCTCTATCTCCTCTTGTAGCCGTAGCTGTTCTATGGCCAATTTCTTTTCGGCCAGCAAGAGTTCGCCGTCCAGCCGAAGTCGTGCGAGCTCTAGCTCATTGGTCCGGACCTTCTCCCGCTCTCGTATTTCTTCCGCGGAGAGGCCGGTTTCCAGGCTGTTTCTCCCCCCATTCGCGGGGGTCGGGCTGGTGGCGTGGCTGCATTCAGGGGCAGGGGACCTTCGCTCTGGGAGGGACCCGCCTCGGACTCTATCCAGGTTCTCAGGGCTTCCTGCATCTCTTCCTTGGTACCTAGGCCGGTGGTCGCAATGCCCTTGTCCTTGCAGAACTGTTTTAACTCTTTGTGTGTGTACTCTTCCAATCGTTCTGGTTGGAACTCCATGGTCTCTGTTCGTCTGGATGGATAGCGAGTGGGTTACTGGCTTGTACGCTCTGCGTTCGGCTCGTATCCCGTCGCTGGCCACCAAATGTTGGAAGGCGGACCCCGGGGGAGTCGGAGTGACCACCCAGGGGGGCCCCCACACTGTACAAAGTAGCCAAGCGCTGCTGAGAAGCCTCCTAGGAGAGGTCCTTCTCCTATACTGTACCACCACACAGGACTCGAGGCTGTTTATCACGATGAGCAATTCTTTATCAGCATTTAGGAGGTTACGGTTATCGATATATACAAGGGGGGGATCGAGGGATCCGCAAGAGTCTCAAAGTCTTTGGTAGGGACGGGGTAGCGGGACAGTCTTTGGTAGTGGCGGGGTACGAGGGTACCTTAGGCCCAGTTCTTGTTCCTCAAGCTGGAGGGACTCCATGTCCCGGAGTGGTCGAGCCGCGACGGCGTCAGCAGGGCTCTGGTGATCAGTTCGTGGAGCTTGAGCCGCGACTAGGTCAGCAGGGCTCTTCAGGTGGTTCAGTTCAGCTCGAGCCGCGACGACGTCAGCAGGGCTCTGGGGGAGGCTTCAGCGAGGTTGGGCCGCGACGGCGTCAGCAGGGCCCCGATGTTTCGTGAGGTTCCTTGTCTCAATAAGGTGGAGCCGCGACGCAGTCAGCTGGGCTCGTGTTATAGGGTCAAGCAAGGGTTCTTCTCCGTAGGGTCAGCCGCGATTCCATCAGCAGGGCTCTTGACTCCGGGATACAACTGCCGTTCCCTTGCGGGGTTGCCCCAGATATAGGTCTGGAGCTCTTTGATGTCCGGACCCTCGTGCCTGGGGGGGGCGGAGAGGCCGAGCTGGGAGATGCCAGACGCCCAGCGGGAGAGGCGCCAGGCCCGGGGAGGCCGGAGTACGATCGCACCTGGGTGTGGGGGGACGGTGGGGGTCCCATCGAAACTCTCCTCCTCCGGGAGGTGAAGTGGCCACGTGGTGCCCCCTGGCCCGATCTTGGTGCCTCGATGTCGGGGCTTCGCTCGGGGGGAGCCGTGTTGCGTGGGCTGGTGCGTGGAGCAAGCATGGAGGGAACCCCGAAGAGATGAGGGGTTCCTGTGCGGCCTGGAAAAGGGGGCCGCTGAGGCGGGTGTAGGCAAATGGATACAATCCAAGGGGGACCTCGAAGGAAGGAGAGGTCCCTGGTGGCCTGAAAGGGCGGCCCGTGTAGGCCGGTGCAGGGGGACGAGCACAAACCAAGAGGGTTAAGACCACGCCACGAGGCCGGGTCCAACACCCTGCGATCAGTGTTATTGATGTGCAGTGTTCCTCTGTGACTAGTGTTCTTGATGTGCAGTGTTCCTCTGTCACCAGTGTTATTGATGTGCAGTGTTCCTCTGTGACTAGTGTTCTTGATGTGCAGTGTTCCTCTGTCACCAGTGTTATTGATGTGCAGTGTTCCTCTGCCACCAGTGTTATTGATGTGCAGTGTTCCTCTGCCACCAGTGTTATTGATGTGCCGTTCTCCTCTGTTACCAGTGTTATTGATGTGCCGTTCTCCTCTGTTACCAGTGTTATTGATGTGCCGTTCTCCTCTGTTACCAGTGTTATTGATGTGCCGTTCTCCTCTGTTACCAGTGTTATTGATATGCCGTGCTCCTTCTGTGCCCAGTGTTATTAGTGTGCAGTGTTCTTTGCCCGGTGGTCCTCTGTGCCCAGTGTTCCTCTGTCACCAGTGTTATTGGTGCAATGAGACGGGCACTGAAGCGGTCTGACGGGACAGGCTCTACGGAGATCAGCAATCGAACAGAGAAAGACTTGATCAGCCGACTGACAAGGCTCCCACCCGAAACCTATTATCTTATGGGTTCTGAATGGTCAGGGGCAGAGACTTGAGCCTACCACAGTCGAATTCCTATTTTTACTCTGATGTGTTATTAAAGTATTATTACATTCAAAGAATTTAAAAAAAAAACGCCTCAACGTTTCTATTTAGTATTTGTGTGAGCTAATTTGTTCTCCTGCTTACTACTCAGTCTTCACAGCAGCCCCTTATGGGGCCCCCACTGTCAATGAGGGCCTGTGGGCCTCACTTCCTGCCTCCTGTCTCAGCCCAAGCACCCAGTGTCCTGGGCAGTGGGAGCTTTGGTGCTACTGCGCAGTTGATATTACTGGAAAGATCAGACAGCAAAGCACCGGGCAGCCGGTGTAGTGAACACGCACACACGTGCAGACCCCTCTCAAACAAACACCCGCTGGAGGCAGGCCGGGCGCAGGCGGGAAGCCCAGGGCCCCGCATGAGCTCCACCGGAAGCCCTCACGTGAAGCGCTAGAGCAGACTAAAGTCACAGCTCACCTGGAGGGCACTGAGGCTGCCAGCCTCGTGGGTGAAGGCGCTGTAACCCGTGCCCCGAGTGACAAAGCATGCGGCTGGTAGATTCACACGGAGTACGGGGGACAGCACGTCATCAGTAGCTGTGAGTGGGGGCACCTGCACTTTAAGCAGGTTTTGTAAATGTGATTTCCACCCTGGCGTCCAAGTGCTCATGCCCAGCTGTGCAGACCCACACAGCCCCATTAAATATTTACCAAGGCCCCTTTATATCGGTAGAAAGGTTAAAGTTAATAACACTGACAGCACGGCCCATCCACCCTGGTTTATACATTATTAAGAGGCGCGTGGTATATTCCACCGAGCACGCGCTCTGCCCTGCTCTGCGCACGAACCTCTAGGAAACAGCTCGCGGAATGGGACGAGAGAAGGGAAAGGCGGCATCAACCTCAAAGACATACATTTAGGACAGGCTTCTAAACACACAGAGTGTTTTGGGGAGGAGAAGGGAAGTGAAACTGAGGTGCTGTTACGCGGTTTAAATGCCACAATCTGTTTACAAACGCAGTTTAATCGCAAACACTGCTTACGCGTGACGTCACATCAAAAGTGGAGCACCGCGAAGCCCCTCGTTAGGCGCTCGCTGAGTGATTCATGCAGCCGATGCCACCATCCGATTCGGAGCTTAACGGGGGCTAAAGTACCAGCAGAAAGTGACCTAGGGTTGTGCAAGGGTCAAAGCGTCATCTATGGGAGCAAAAGAGAGCACGGGCATTGTAATGGGCAGCGCACTGGCTTCTGGGATACACTCCCCTGCAGCACAGACACAGCCCGCACTTCTGCACGCGACCACCTCCGGGTGTAACTGGGGATCAGCATCTGGAGCTGTTATGTCGCGCCTGTGACACAACAGGCGCAACACGCAGGGTCATGTGACCGAACCCTAATAAAGGGGTCGCGCACGTACGTACGCCAGAAAGGGGTACGACGGCAAGGCCAGAGAAAGTAACCACCTGACTCCCGAGTATCATTTATAGCGGCGTGAGCCCTCATACTGATTGACGCCCTGTGTGTCATCGCCGGTCGCGTACTATGCCCGGCGCCTGACATAACATCTGGCAACGAGGGTGGTCGTGCCCTCGCTGCCCTCGGCGCATCGGTGAGGCGGCCGCGAGCGCCGTCATCGGCTGGCGGCGCTCGTGCCCCGGTGTGCGGAGGATCGTGCCCCTGCGCTCTGCAACCTGCGAGGTTCGCCTGGAGCCCGGCGCGTCTGCAGAGGCGGCTGGAAGACGTCGACGCGTGCCCGCCAGGTGAGGCTGTGCAACGCGGCGCCCCTGCACGCTGAGGAGCGTGCGTGTCATCTCGGCCCATCGGCCGTGTGGTGCCCCGCCCTAAGGCCTCTGTGCTGCGTCCCCACCGTGGTTCACCCTCCACCAGTTAGTGTAAGGCCGGAAGAGGCCCCTGCACAACGCGTGGGGGGGTGCAGTGAATAAGCCCACGTCGAATGCCTGAATGAGAAGGCCCATCTCAGGCCTTGGGGGAGAAAACCAACACGTGGAGCCCCCTGAAAGGAGGGAGGAGGACTGCCGCTTCCCACATCAAAGGGGACAAGGCCCGATTAACAACCAATCAGCAAGCGGCACATTCCAACAGCACTTATAAAAAGCACACATTCACCCAATGGACAGCTCCAGTCAGCAACACGTCTGTAAGCCATAGTCCTCAGCAGCCAGTGAAGACAACAAGCACTGCTAAAGGGAGACAGTCATCCAAAGCACAGCTACAACCCAAGAGGGACAGCGAGCACGTGGGGAGCCAGCGGAAACACACACACACCAGTCAAAGCCCCGACCATGTCCACCATACCTCCCAGAGAGCCCTTTGTGGTGGAGGGATCGCACTCGTCACTGCACCCAAGTGGAAAGACTGGGTGGACCGCCTACTCATATTCTTCGAAGCTACCAAGGTCCACAAGGACCAGAAGAGAGCCATGCTATTGCAACTTGGAGGCAAGGACATACACAACATCACCAAAACGCTCTTAGAGGCCACGCCAAAGAGTCACCACACCCTGATAAACGCACTCAACGGCCATTTTGAGCCAATGGAAAACCAAGATTACGAAAGATTTATATTTAGACAAGCTCGTCAACTTCCCGAAGAATAACTGGACACATATCACGCCAGACTCAAAAACCTAGCGTCCACGGGCGGATTTCCCGACGAGACGGAGGAAATTAGGGGGCTGGTGATCCAGGGCTGCGCGTCCACCAAGCTCCGGGAACGGATACTGGAGGAGTCAGGGAAGTCGCTTGTTGACATTCTGACCTTGGGGCGCACGAAGGAGCTGTCGAAGGCGCGGGCAGCGCACATGGAAGCGGCCCTCCAGGTGAAGTCGGAACCAGTGAACGCGGTGGTGACCAAACCCACAGCGAGGTGGGCCAAGAAAGGACCAGGGACATCGGCCTCTGGACCCAACAAGACTTGCAGGTACTGCGGGGGACCACCACATAAGGCGACTGAATGCCCCGCCAGAGGCAAGCGGTGCTCAGGCTGTGGACGATTTAACCACTTCGAGAAAGTCTGCAGGTCCAAGAGATACCGAAAACCTCGACAAGTAGTGAATGTCCTGCCGGAAAGATTGAGAGGACCGAGTGACATGGATGACGATGAGGAAGAAGAGCGGGTAGTGCACAAAGTACACATGATCGGCACCGCGACCCGGAAAGCGCGACGTCTCCCACAGTGCAGCATTCGCGTAGGCTCCCAAGAGGTCACGGCAGTAGTTGACACCGGAGCCAACTATTGGAAAAAAGGTTGTCCCCAATTACTTTTAGGTCCAAGAGGGGGGAGAAAGACAAATATATAAAGTATCAGCCTCTTAACCGACCTATATCTCTTTTACTGCCAATAAGTGCTCACAAAAGTCTTAATATAAATACATCAATAATTCCCCATAAACAATAAACTTATTGTCTACAAAAATGTTTTCCTTTTTGTCTTTTGTTTTTTTTATTTATCAAAAATATCAAAATATATAACTATTTACTTTCTGTGTTTTCTCTTATAATTTGCAATTAATCATAAAACATATATGTACATAGAGTCATTAATGTGAACGTAGTGCACATAATTATCAAATCACAGTTATTTGGACAGATAAGAAAAACCCCAATTGGCACCATAAGTTCTACATTCTCACCTCACAACCATTCTTGCATTCCAACAGTCATACCGCACAAAGGAAAAAAGAGAAAAAAAGAAGCTTAATTATAAAGCAGTAAGATATATAACTGAATGGATCGACTGGGATATGATTATTTTTTGGTTGTTTCCCAGAGTCAAATATAACAAATGTAACGTTGAATAATATTTCCTCCTTTGTTCTGCTTTAGTCGATCCTTATAGGGTTTATTGTCCAGTTATGTTGTAGCTGGTTGACACCGGAGCCACCATCAACATCATGGCTTCAGCCCTTCACCGGACCATAAACCCGAGGCTGGTTCTCCACTCTTCGGCAATCACCATGTTCGCCTATGGCCAAGACACACCTCTGAAAATACAAGGCTGATTTCGAACATCCATCTCACATGGGACCCAGTCCATAACCACCCACTACTATGTCACGGAAGATGGGCAAGGTATGTTGCTGGGGTGCCAAGCGGCTGAAGACTTAGGCGTGGTGATGTTCACCTTCGGGGTACACCAGGAGTCAGTCCAACATCTCCTAACCAAGTTCGCAGAGGTCTTCAAGGGCATCGGAAGGTTCAAAGGAAAAGAGGTCCACCTACACATTGACCCTACCATCCAACTGGTGGCTCTACGACATCGACGAATAGCGTTTCGCCTGCGGCCCCTGGTACAGGAAGAGCTCAAGAAGCTAGAATCTTCAGGCATAATCGAGAAAGTGACCGGTCCCACTCCCTGGGTCTCTCCTATCGTGGTCACCCGGAAGCCCAAACAGCCAGGCACAGTGAGGATCTGTGTAGATATGAGGCTACCCAATGCCGCCATCAAGAGGGAGCGCCATATCACACCCACCATAGACAAACTCATAGGGGAGATGGCTGGGGCCTGCTGGTTTTCCAAGCTAGATCTGAGGTCTGGCTACCATGAGCTGGTGTTGGATGAGGAGTCGCGTAACATCACGACCTTTTCAGCACACGTCGGCCTCCGGAGGAATACCCGCCTGAGTTTCGGGGTGTCCAGCGCGGCTGAAGTCTTCCAAAACATAATACAGGAGTTGATCACAGACATCCCTGGTGTCATCAATGTCAGTGATGACATCATGATACATGCGAAGACCATCCCGGAACACAACACTCACCTCACTCAAGTACTCCGCCGGCTGCGGGATGCAGAGCTCACCTTCCACAGGGAGAAATGGGAATTCCTAAAAAGGAAGCTACAGTTTTTTGGCTACACTTTCTCTACAGAAGGAGTAAACCCCAACCCGGAAAAGGTCAAAGACATAAAAGATGCCGTCGCTCCTGCAAATGTCACCGAGGTCCGCAGCTTCCTCGGTAGGGTAAACTATTGCGGGAGGTTCATATGAGATCTAGCCAACCTGACATTACCCCTGAGGGAGCTCACCAAAGACTCCACCCCATGGAAATGGGGCCCAGAGCAAGCCAAAGCGTTCAAAGAAATCAAGGAAGCTCTTTCAGAAGCCACTACGCTTGCTTTCTTCGACCCCAGGAAACTAACACTAGTGGCGGTCGATGCTGGGCCCATGGGTCTGGGGACGGTGCTATTGCAAAGGCGACACCAGGAGGAAGATTGGGCTCCGGTGGCGTTCGCCAGCCAGTCTCTTACGGACACGGAGCAACGGTACTCCCAAATCGAAAAAGAAGCCATTGCCATCCACTGGGGGTGCCGCCACTTTCACCTGTACGTCTACGGCAAGCCTTTCGTTGTGGCAACCGATCATAAACCTCTGGTAGCCTTATTCTCAGGAACATCCACCAAGCCACCGCCTCGAATCGAGAAGTGGATGCTGCAGCTCCAAAATTACAACTGCAAGGTGGAGTATCAGCCTGGATCCCGGAACCCTGCGGACTACTGGTCTCGACACCCCCGGGTAGCCACTATCCATGAGATGGAAGATGCCGCTGATACTGATGAGTACGTCCGGTGCGTCACGGCTCACTCCTGCCCCCTTCCCCTCTCCATGGAGAGGCTTAGAGAAGCCACAAGCAGCGATGACTGTCTCCAACAGGCCATGGTGGCTCTACGGAGCACCAATTGGCACAAGGCCAAGGAGGAATGGAAGATTTTAACGACGGACGCACAGCGCATCATGGACAGTCTATATCACGTGAGAAATAAACTCACTGAGGATGCCACGGGATGCCTGCTACGGGGTTCCGACATCGGTGACCGCCCAAGTCAACTTGCACACATTGGCCATCAAGGCATGTTTAAGACTAAGTCACGCCTCCGCACCAAAGTGTGGTTCCCACTAATGGACGAACACGTGGAAGCCACTGTCAGGTCATGCCTCGCCTGCCAAGTGACCGGGGAAACACCCCGGCCTGCACCGATCCAGGTGGAACCAAGGCCGAAAATTCCAAGGTCTTGTGTCAGCTTGGACTTTGGGAGTCTTCCTGATGGTCGGCACACGTTTGTGGCCATTGATGACCATTCCAAATACCCGGAAGTGGAAATCATATCAGCTCTCAATGCCACGGAAGTGATTCTGAAACTGGAGAAAATCATGGCCACTCATGGTCTGATACAAGAACTGAGGACTGACAATGGGCCTCCTTTCCAAGGGCAGGACTTTGCCAACTACCTGAGCTCCCTTGGTATCCGTCATCGAAGAATCACTCCCCGGTGGCCGCAAGCGAACGGAGAAGTGGAGAGATTCATGCGGACTTTAAATAAAGTAATCAGAATTGCTCACGACAAGGGACAATCCACAGAGCTGGCCATTTTCACATTCCTATGGAGCTACCGGCAAAGACCCCACACCCCGACGGGCGTAGCCCCCGTACATCTTCTCATGGGACGGGTAGTCACAGACTTGATCCCTCACCACCCTCAATGGTGGCCGGAGACGCCAGATGACAATCACATTGATGCCCGACGCCGCAAAACCTATGCCCAAGTCAGTCACCGGCGCAGAGCCCGAAGTCCGCAGCTGGTTCGAGGGGACATGGTATTGCTCAAAAATCGCATTACCAGTGGGAAGTTTAGGTTGCCATATGAAAAGGGACCCTGGACTGTAGTCAGGATTAAGGGGACCCGGATTCGGTCACCCGAGACCGGGAAACGGTAACCCGAAATGCATCTCATTTCAAAAAGTACCAGTCCGAAGGAATAGGACCCTTGTCCACCTGACCCGAGAGCCTTCGGGACTGCACACCCTCGGGAGATACCAACCCAAGCGAGGTGGCAGACGCGTCAGCCCCCAAAGATGGTGGAGCATCGCCAGGCCCTGTGCTACAGCAAGGAGTCTTCACCACTGAAGCGCTGGAGGATAGAGGCGATCATCCAGAGGCCCGGGGCTGCAACATCACACCGGAAGTTGAAAACCGAGGCACCCAGAGCCGGGGTTTGTCCCAACATCAACTGCGGGGTAATCCAGTGCCCTCATGCCGATTAAAGGACTACTTCACGTAAGACTGTTCCTATATATGTTTACTAAAAGTTTTGCACTACCCAGTTTGATAAAGTATAAGTCAAGCGGGAAGGGTACCTGCTGCTTTTGTGTTTTGTTGTTGTTGGGGAGGAATGTTACGCCGCGCCTGTGACGCAACAGGCGCAACACGCAAGGTCATTTGACCGAACCCTAATGAAGGGGTCGTGCACGTTCGTACGCCAGAAAGGGCTATGACGGCAAGGCCAGAGAAAGTAACCATCTGGCTCCCGAGTATCATTTATAGCGGTGTGAGGCCTCATACTGATTGACCCCCTCTGTGTGTCATCGCCGGTCGCGTACTACGCCCGGCGCCCGACAAAATAGGAGCCAGGCGGGCCCTACTGAAGGGGCCCCTTGAT
The DNA here is from genome assembly GCF_964204655.1 of Triturus cristatus. Classification (NCBI taxonomy): domain Eukaryota; kingdom Metazoa; phylum Chordata; class Amphibia; order Caudata; family Salamandridae; genus Triturus; species Triturus cristatus. Next base: position 1,149,781,184 of record NC_140580.1, on the reverse strand, counting down.
CCTGTACCCCACATTCATCACTGCCTTCAGACGAAAACCGGAGAGTTCCCCCACAGGGGTGCAATCAGCGTGCTGACGTGAAAACCTTGCAATACCTGGAAAGGGGCGTTCGATGCTGCGTAGATGCCCCCCCCCATGCATGACACGCACTGACAAAACTGAAGTGATGAGAACAGCGGAAGCGAAATACAAACATGTGCTATGGCTGAAGATGAGATGACGCCGGACGTCATGCACCCGCCCTTGGCAGCGTCACAGACAGGTTGGCAGTGATACATGCCACCACCGCCGAAGCACTGGACTGTCTATGTTTGTAAACCCTCCGCGTTACTGCCAGCTGTCGGCTGCCACACATACCATAGCCCTGGGCACTAAGGTGCTGGACTGTGACACTGTGTCCAGGTCACGCAGCCATGTGGTGATGCGGACACGGAGAGAGGGCTCACTCCTGCGCCCTGCCTGGTGCCCCCTGTAAGCTGTTGGGTTCTTGACCCCCCCACCTCATCACACACGACGATCATACATGTGTGCTGAGGCCTTTCCTTGATACAGTGGGACCCAAGAACAGGCTCTGGGGTCAGGAGGGCACGGGCACCTTCATTTTAACAAGCATTGTCATAGCCAATAGGTCTCGCTTTTGGGACCTTATAAGTATTTAGTTATGCAGCACAATATCCTTGGTGCAACAACATCAACTTGTGCATGGCTAAACACTTATAAGGTCCCAAAGGCGAGACCTATTGGCTATGCCAATGCTTGATTTCATAGTAAATGTGTTTGCATTATATTGACATTATGAACATGCAATTGTTAGTAACTGTGTATTATTCATGTTCAGATCGACGATACCTAATGTAGATCTGTGTTTAAAATGGCTAATGGATGCCATCTTGTTTCATGACATGAACTTTTTACTTCTAGGCAAGCTGACTTTCAATGCTGACGTCCCAGTGTCTGTTTCTTACTGTCTCGTGTTTTCCTTTGTTGTAATCATTGCAGAATACTGTGATTGGTGTTGAATATAAAAAAGCACGTGCAGAGTACAGGCTGATCCAATGTATCTTGTGAAGGATGCTGGGAGAATCTGTATTGTGGAGGATTATCAGAAACGAATTAATTCAAGACTATCTTTTCACTCTAACTTTATTAATTTGTTTTATGAGAACTATGTGTAGGTGTAGCAAATGTTCGTACTGCGCGGGTTCTGCTAGTGCAGAGTAGGGGGTTTGGGATCCTCTCCTTATAGGAGAACTTAACCACTCGCTGTCTTCCATGTGGAACGTGGTGTGCTTCGTCATTTAAGTGCCTTGATTTGTTGATCAGCCACAGTTGTGAACTTTGATTCATCAGATAGCGCTTTATGAGCCCAAAATGTTTACAACGAAAAGCGCTTGGAGCATGTTGTTGGCAGCAACGCAACAAGGGCTTGAAATGACCATAATTGATGCATGAACCATGCACTTTTCTTTACACCTGTATCTTTTCATGCCTCTTGGGCTAAACCTTTCCAGTACTGGTCTTTTCTTTAAACATCACCATGATTTGGAAATGAATCAAGACTATAGCTCTATAAAAAAAAACACTGATTAACTGAATGAAAGACCCTAATTAGAAACCTTTGTGCCGCTGGCATGGGTTTATATGGTCACCCTAATTCAGTCCTGGTTTTTTCCTCCTCGCTTACTTAGCACTACAACTCAGAACTGAAAATGGGTACTCGAACGTGAAATTACTAAATAGCAAAGTTGAAAAATAGGAGCGAACGAGCTATTCACCTGTAGTACCGGTACTACTTCGGTGTCTGTGAGCATAATAGGGAGACGGCCTTACTGCTTTCTGGCTAAATTTAAACGTTACGACACAGTCAAAATAAACTGTATATTTCAGGCGTGCATTTATAGTTGCTTCGTTGACTTGCAAAACTTCTCAGGCATTTTAGCGACGCGTTAGGAGGTACAAGGAGGCACAGAATTTGTTTCATGAATCGGGGGGCAGGGCGGATCTAAACGCTCCGCCTTCTCTTCTTGCAGGCTTGCTCTTTCAAGCCAGGAAGTGAACTGTTCCTTTTCACGGAGAGAGCGGGCAAACTCAGAAACAGTGCAGCGAAATGCAAATGGGGGGGAGGAGCAGACAGCGAGAGAGGGGAGAAGAGGAGAGACAGAGGGGAACCATCCATGCGAAGGAAATGGCTGCCAGCAGCCTCTTCTCTCAATAAAAGTAAGTGATCCTTTCTGCCAAAATGATTCCTTCTCGCCTTATTATATAAACACCGGTGGGAGATCCCGAGGCTTTTTCAGATCTCAATGATCTGGCCACAGAAAAAAACACTGATTACAGTCCACTTTCCAAAAGGTCTCCATTTCTGGAGGTGGGGGGTGCAAATCTTAGCCAACGTTTTTTTTTCAGAGGCAGGGTGCAGCCGTGTGCATAGCCAGAAAGTTGAGTGCTTTTATTTGTTTGTTTAGGAACTGCTCCCTTCAACAAAACAAAGGGGCAAACAGGATCTCTCTGGGGGAAAAAAGCCACGCGCTCCCCTTTAGCGTGTGTGTGGGGGAGTATTACGTCAAACCCAATGAATGGGGCACCCACGTTTCCTCATGCAGTTGGTGAACGATCCCTGAGTAACTACTGTAGCTGAAGCGAACATATTTATTTTGCGCGAATCTATCCACAATTCGTATTTGGGTTTCCAAAGGTTGCACTGAATGCCTGAGTGATCGGAGTATGCATGCCTGCCCCTCCCACCCCCTGCCTTAGTGGGACACACTGGCCCGGTAATGGGAAGGCACAGAGACAGCACGTGCTCTAGCAAGTACCTGGACTGGACACGGGTACGTGAACGAGCAGGCGCATAAAGGGATTACAGAGAAAGGCACATGGACACAACCACGTGGAGGAGTGGGCCCCATTACACGCAGGTACTTGGGTTGGAATGAATACCGTTACTTGCGCACGTGCGGTGTGGGCAGAACCAGATAAAGGAATTAATTCAGTCACCAGCAGGCACATTGAGGAACAGACCACATCGCATTCAGGCACAGGCAGATCTAAGCACATGGGGGAACCGGCACCACCGCTTCGTGCTGACTCACGGAGGCATGGGCACAATCACAGGCCGAACATTGTAAGGCTTATTATTTTTTAGCACTTTACGTAACCTTAAGGTTGACTGAGACACTTGGTCGGGGGGTGCAACAGAGATGCAATCTCAGACAGGGAGCACAAGACACATGCAAGCACCGGGGGGAAAGTCACAGTTGTACTGACGCATATAAAGAAATGCCAATTCCAGACCCTGTAGGGGACACGCTTAAAGAGGAGCCGGCACGGTTTGAGGTCAGTACAGTAAGTGGCTGCGACGTTTAAAACAAGTGCGCGCCTCGCGTGAAAAGTTAAAAATTAAAAAAACGTGCGGGCGTGCCCCTCCGCCGAGCGCTACTTTTAGGCGTTGACATCAGCAGTGCAGGGAGGCCGTACCCGCCCCAAGCAGCAAACAGGAAACTCTTGATTACGCTCTCTCAAGGAGTGGCAGGAACAATACCGCCTCTAAGCTGTGCTGTGTAAGGATAAAGGTATGATGATTGTCAGAAGAGACCCAAACCTGTTTTAAATTACCCTCGGTTTTGAGAAATGCCGCAAACGTAAGCAGGAGGCCAGAAAGCCGTCTGCCCTGGCCACGCGCCTGAAATGGTGTGCGCGCGCACCGGGGCAACGGAGGTCTGACCTTAGTAACTCCACGAGGAAAATACATCAGGCTGAAACATTACCGCAAGTGAAGCGTGCTTCCCGAGTCTAACTGAAGTGCTGTAATGGCGCGGTGTAGGGCCAGTCATGCTTGGTCTGTTTTTCCTTTGCTGTTTCCCGGACGACGCACTCTGAAGTCCCCCTTACACACTGACAATCCCTCATCGCGATCACTCTAAAAGCAAAGTGATCACGATGACGCACGCTAGGGATGCACGCGCAGCAGCGGGGGGAGGGGTATGGTGCTGAAGGCTGGCGCAGGAAAGGCAGATGGCTGGGTGAGAAGGGAGGGGGAATGCGGGGAGCAGCTGTGCGCATGCACGCCATCGTGCACTGTAGCATGTCGCCAGAATAAAAATGTGGGTAGCACTTTCTAAACCCACCTACTAAATGTCTCGCCAGACCAGCGCATGCGCTGGGTCAGGCGAGACCTAAAAAGCGTGACTACTGTTGTCTCACTGGCCTGCACAGGGCTGACAGTGGTGCCAGACACGTCATTATAAGCGTAGGACTGGCCTCCCTTCCTCATGACTCCTGCTTGGGAGAGCAGCCTGCCCCGTGTGGTTTTTAATGGTTTCACTTGTCCCCCACACCCCGTTCACCCTGGGTTCCAAGAAGCACTGGAATGCTGTTTACTCGACTCCATCACACTTTAAAAAGATGGGCAAGCGTTCTCTAAACGTTGATTGAATCTTACAGCTGACGTGTAAAATGTGATAAAGTAAACTCAAAAAGTGCATTTCATTAACCTTCAGACCCGTTTCACCTTGGTGCATAAGGTTACATCAGTGCATTGAGAAGTATTTTTGAAAAGTGCGAGTTTTCAAACATGAATTTAGAAACATTCATGCTTGCACCCACCCTGACAACAATGCCAGTAGTGAACTAAGAGGCAAGCCAATTATGCGCACCCTTCGGACAGCCTGTGTTGCTATTATACAGAAACAGCATTATGGTTTATGAAATCAAACACGGAAGGTTCTGTATAGCACAAGTCCGTAAGTCTTGCGTTTGGAGGTTCTCTTATATGTTATGAATGAAAAGGAGTGAAACTGAAATATAACAATTGCCTAGGATCATACTGTTTGATCAGGTGGTGAAGCTGGGATTGATCGAGATTTTCTGGTTTCACATTCTGCAATTTAGCCACTGGATGTACATGCTTCGCGTCCCCTACACCCCACCCCCTAGATACCCCCCTGGCTTCAATGCGGCCCTCGGTCACATCACAGACCTAACTTTGAAATGCTTGTGAGTACCCATGATGTAGAGCATGTGTAGCATGCGTTAGTTGTGCCGAGGATTCATGTACTGGGCGCTGGGTAAAGTGTGGCTGTCGCCATAGGGGTTCCATTTTGTATCAGGGGGTGGTACCTAAGACAGAGGCTTGAAGGGAGAGCCCAGGCAGCAGATGCACAGGTCAGGGAAGTGCTGCTCAAAAGATGACAAGAGACAGAGAGCCCCTGTGAAACCAGGGAGTTCCCCTACAACTAGTTCCAAGGATTGGCTATCCTGATAGGTTCACCGGTGGCTGGGAGGGGCAGCCTCACTTGACTTTGTGCTCTTGTTTCGTGCTGGTCTCGAGATAAGTCTCCGGCTCCCTGCGACTGCTCACATTTGTAACAAAGACCATGGCTCGACCAGTCTGCATGGAAATCACAAAAGTGCAGAACTGCCCTGAACCGGTAACAGAACTAGGTAGAGAGAAACCTTCAGTCAGTGTGTCAAGATGTCCTGACCAGACGGCTAGGGTCCCAGGTCAGTGGCGATCAGAAGATTCCTTTGAGCTTTAGCATTGGATCACTCAACACCAACTCCCCTTGTCAGGTTTGTTACCAGAATCCTGGGGAAGATTTCATCAGCCAGCCAGGAACGGAACTGCTTCACGGAAGAGAGCTGGCCTCTCACGAGAGGTGGTGGAGGTACCCAAGCACGAAGAACATGATGCTCAGAAGAAGCAGAGGCGGCAAGGAGCTCAGGCAAGGAGAAGCATCACCACTGCTGCGAGATCCACTGAATGAGGTCCAGAGGTAAGGACATGTTTCGCTAGTAGTAGTGGCATTGACTCGTGTGACTCAGGGTATACCAGAATTCAACAGGGCATGAATTCCATACCGCAATCTAGTGCTAAGACGAACTGAAGTGCTAGGAAAATTGCGACCACAAGAATTGGTTGGACTCGCAAGAAACTTCAAGTCCCAACAGAAGACCAAGATTGTTAGATGAGTGAGCTGCTGCTCGTGGGACTGGCATCTGTTTGGGAAGGGTCTTTGTGATTGGGCCGAGGAAGACCAAAGCCGCAACATATTCGTGACTCCAAGCTTTGTATCGCCCAGCTCACTTCTGACTAAATAGTGACTTACCTACGGTTGCAGTAGCCAGCAAGTGAGCATGAAGATTAACCTCAGTCAGCTGGCTCAAGGCCAAGATCCCAGCATCTTTGCTTGGTTGACTGTTTCAGATGCTCAACACTGGAGCAGTTCTGCGTCCACTGACTGCTGCAAGCACAGGTGCGGTCTGTTGAAGGACCTTCCCAAAATCTGCAACCAATGCCGAAACGGTATGTGGCGTTGATTCCTGAATGCAGGGAAGAAATCACACTATTGAGGAACTGAATATCTATTCTGTCATTTTAACAATAAGGGACCATAAGATTCCCCTGACAGGGCCAGGGGCCACTACACCATTCCGTAAAGACTGACACTCAGTATACTGTGGGTAGCCTCCTCACAATAACCGCCCTCAGTTAAATTGTGTGTGTCAACATTGAAGTATCTTAAATTTTAAAATGGCGTATTAGTTAGACATGATTTGTTTGTGTCACACAATTCCTGTTGATTGCTACTTCCATAACACTACAGCACCTCCCAGAGTAAACCTTCCACTACTCAAATTCACTACTTTGAGAGCCATGTGATGATCAATTCTGGATCCAATAGTAGAATAAGCCCCCGAACCTCAGGAAGTAAAGAGCCCTGATTCTGCACCTAGTCCCGCGATTCTGCACCTAGTCCCGCTCCTGAAACCACTCCGGCTTCACACCCAGGGTGAGAGTCGCCAGCGGGGTCACCGACTCTACCTAGAGACAGATTGCTGCTCAGTGCGTCAGAGAGATCTTAGGATGGAGCTGAATGAACGAAGGCTGCAAGAGAGGCACTGGAGGCTGAGGCTGGGCGGCATGTTGAGGTATAAGTTGGTAGTTGTGTGGTACACAGGCACCTGGACAACAATCTGAAGTGCAAAGGGCAGCCTATGGTGGCAAAAGTGAGTGAGGAAGGCTCAGGATGGACTTCTTGGGATCATTTTGAGTGGTACCTGCTTTTCGAGGGGTTGCCATTGTGCCAACTGATGACACTTCAAACTGGTTAGAGGTCCAGTTTGTCAGGAAACTAGCCCGAAGAGCGTCAGTGAGTTTCTAGTGGATGTGTTTGCAAGAGAAGAAAGGCCCAGTGAGATGGTCTCAGATAATGGAGTGCAATTTGTGTCAAAGGAGATGCAGGGATTTGTGTCTAACCAGGGTGTGAGGCACCAGAAGCAAAGAAATGGACTGTCTGGGAGGATGAACACAGTTGTGAGTGACTGTGGATTGTGGGCTGTCTCAGCAAGGATGGACTTAATGACTGAGGCAAGGTTGGTGCGGTGCTATTGGAACACCTCATACACTGCAACTGGGATGGCAGCATTTAAAGCTTTGAAGTGCGAGATGACTAGGATGTGGTCCTGGAGTGTGGCAGACAAGAAAGTTCCTTCTATTGTTCCTGGTCGGACAATATGGGAGAAAGTTCAAAGGACACTGCACGGTACAATCTTCCTTCCACTGCCCGTTGACTCTTCTCAGCCATTGTCCTGCAGCACCACTTGCCGCAGGAGCCATAGGCTGGAATCAATGTTTCCCACCAAGGCTGCTGTCCTGCAGCTGCACTTCCTGCCTGAGCTGCTGTCCTGCTAAAGCACTTCCTGTCTGAGCTGCTGTCCTGCAGCTGCACTTCCCGTCTGAGCTGCTGTTCTGCAGCTGCACTTCCCGCCTGAGCTGATGTCCTGCAGCTGCACTTCCCGCAGCTGCACTTGCCGTCTGAGCTGCTGTCCTGCAGCTGCACTTCCCACCTGAGCTGCTGTCCTGCAGCTGCACTTCCCACCTGAGCTGCTGTCCTGCAGCTGCACTTCCCGCCTGAGCTGCTGTCCTGCTAAAGCACTTCCTGTCTGAGCTGCTGTCCTGCAGCTGCACTTCCCGTCTGAGCTGCTGTTCTGCACTTGCACTTCCCGCCTGAGCTGATGTCCTGCAGCTGCACTTCCCGCCTGAGCTGGTGTCCTAAAGAACCGCTTCCCACCTGAGCTGCTGTCCTGCTGAAACACTTCCCGCCTGAGCTATTGCCCTGCAGCTGCACTTCCCACCTGAGCTGCTGTCCTGCTGAAACACTTCCTGCCTGAGCTGTTGTCCTGCAACTGCACTTCCCATCTGAGCTACTGTACTACAGCTGCAGCTCCTGCCTGAGCTGATGTCCTGCAGCTGCACTTCCCGCCTGAGCGGCTGTCCTGCTGAAGCACTTCCTGTCTGAGCTGCTGTCCTGCGGCTGCACTTCCAGTCTGAGCTGCTGTCCTGCAGCTTCACTTCCCACCTGAGCTGCTGTCCTGCACCTGCACTTCTCACCTGAGCTGTTGTCCTGCAACTGCACATCCCACCTGAGCTGCTGTCCTGCTGAAGCACTTCCCGCCTGAGCTGCTGTCCTGCAGCTCCACTTCCCGCAGCTGCACTTGCCATCTGGGTTGCTGTCCTGCAGCTGCACTTCCCCGCCTGAGCTGCTCTCCTGCCGCTGCACTTCCCACCTGAGCTGCTGAAGCACTTCCTTAGCTGCTCTCCTGCAGCTGCACTTCCCACCTGAGCTGCTGTCCTGCTGAAGGACTTCCTTAGCTGCTCTCCTGCAGCTGCACTTCTAGTCTGAGCTGCTGTCCTGCAGCTGCACTTCCCGCCTGAGCTGATGTCCTGCAGCTGCACTTCCCGCCTGAGCTGGTGTCCTAAAGAAGCACTTCCCACCTGAGCTGCTGTCCTGAAACACTTCCCGCCTGAGCTGCTGTCCTGCAGCTGCACTTCCTGTCTGAGCTGCTGTCCTGCAGCTGCACTTCCCGCCTGAGCTGTTGTCCTGCAGCTGCACTTCCCGTCTGAGCTGCTGTCCTACAGATGTCCTTCCCGCCTGAGCTGCTGTCCTGCACCTGCATTTCCTGGCTGAGTCACTGCCCTGCAGCTGCACTTCCCGAATGAGCCACTGGCTGGAAACATAGTTTCCCGCCTGACCTGCTGTCCTGCAGCTGCAGTTCCCACCTGAGCTGTTGTCCTGCAGCTGCACTTCCCGCCTGAGCTGCTGTCCTGCAGCTGCCCTTCATGCATGAGCCACTGGCTGGAAAGACTGTTTCCCGCCTGAGTTGCTGTCTTGCAGGAGCACTTCAAGTCTGAGCTGCTGTCCTGCCGAAGCCCTTTCCGTCTGAGCTGCTGTCCTGCCGAAGCCCTTTCCGTCTGAGCTGCTGTCCTGCAGCTGCACTTCCCGCCTGAGCTGCTGTCCTGCAGCTGCACTTCCCACATGAGCCACTGGCTGGAAACACGGTTTCCCACCTGAGCTGCTGTCCTGCAGAAAGAAGCACTTCCCACCTGAGCTGTTGTCCTGCAGCTCCACTTCCCATCTGTTCCACTGCCCTACAGCTCCACTTCCCACCTGAGCCACTGTCCTGCAGCTCCACTTCCCACCTGAGCCACTGCCCTCCAGCTCCACTTCCCATCTGCGCCACTGCCCTACAGCTCCACTTCCCACCTGAGCCGGTCCTACAGCTCCACTTCCCATCTGCGCCGCTGCCCTACAGCTCCACTTCCCACCTGAGCCACTGCCCTACAGCTCCACTTCCCACCTTCTCTCCTGTCCTACAGCTCCACTTCCCACCTTCTCTCCTGTCCTACAGCTCCACTTCCCACCTTAGCTCCTGCCCTGCTGCTCCACTCCCCACCATAGCTCCTGCCCTGCTGCTCCACTCCCCACCATAGCTCACTCCCCACCATAGCTCCTGCCCTGCTGCTCCACTCCCCACCATAGCTCCTGCCCTGCTGCTCCACTCCCCACCATAGCTCCTGCCCTGCCGCACTTCTTCCCACAAGCACTCTAGTGTTGCATCTGCACTTCCCGCCGCAGCGATTCGAGCAAAAGGCCAATAGGCGAACCCAGAAGGCAGCATTGCTCAGTTCACACTCGGACATCACCGAGCACGGGGTTTAAATAATCCCTGCCAGCGCGCGTCGCCCGCCCCTCGGGAACACGTGCACCCTTCGGCAGCTGCACGCGCTAATCGCTGGCTGCGCCACGAGCAGCGCGCGAGGCACGCACGAACCAGGCACGCACGCGCCTGCTGCTGCTCCCATGTTCCCCCTCATTAAAACCCGGCTCCATCCCGCCTAATGAGCAGCGCAAGCTGCCACCGCCCTTTGAACACATCGCGGGGCGGCCCAACAGGACCCTCCCCCGGTTTCATCTCCGCACAATAAAGGCGCCAAGAAAGTTGCTGCGGCGCTTTAATTGATTCCTTTTTAATACCATCTCAGATAATGAGCGCTGTTTGGCCCCCCAAAACTTTTTTTTTCTTTAGATTCATTTAGTTTGTATTTCAGACAGCTTTGATCATTTAAGGTAAGCAAACTCAACGCGGCCAGAGCTGGGCCGCTTGTTTGCGCTTTCTTCTCAAACAAGCCTTCCAGTCCTTTCAATTAAGAGGAGCCCAAAAGGAGCTGTGCGGAGCCTTCCCAGCCCAATTAGCAAACCATTAGCCAGCCATTAGCACCGTTTCAACGCGCGGCAGCTTCCTCAGAAAGCTGCGGAGTGCCGGTGTCTCTTTGCTTCGGATTCGTTTTATTTTATTTAACTAAACGCCATGCACACATCCCCGGAAATACTCCACACCTTCATCCTTCTATCCCGACTGCCCCCCTAGAGGCAACTGACTCCAAAGGGCGGAGGAGGGGTACCCCTCAGAGGTACCGAGGGATTCCCCTTGCAGACCAGTGCAGCTGAAAGGGATATAGAGCCGAGGTAGGGTCTGTGCCGAGGTAGGGTCACTTACAGGCCAGTGTCACTGACGGGCTGGTGCAGCTGAAAGGGATATAGAGCCGCGGCAGGGTCTGTGCTAAGGTAGGGTCACTTACAGGCCAGTGTCACTGACGGGCTGGTGCAGCTGAAAGGGATATAGAGCCGAGGTAGGGTCTGTGCCGAGGTAGGGTCACTTACAGGCCAGTGTCACTGACGGGCTGGTGCAGCTGAAATGGATATAGAGCCGAGGTAGGGTCACTTACAGGCCAGTGTCACTGACGGGCTGGTGCAGCTGTAAGGGATATAGAGCCGAGGTAGGGTCTGTGCCGAGGTAGGGTCACTTACAGGCCGATGCAGCTGAAAGGGATATAGAGCCGAGGTAGGGTCACTTACAGGCCGGTGTAGCTGAAAGGATTATACAGCCGAGGTAGGGTTACTTACAGGCCGGTGCAGCTGAAAGGGATATAGAGCCGAGGTAGGGTCTGTGCCAAGGTAGGGTCACTTACAGACCGGTGCAGCTGAAAGGGATATAGAGCCGAGGTAGGGTCTGTGCCGAGGTAGGGTCACTTACAGGCCGCTGCAGCTGAAAGGGATATAGAGCCGCGGCAGGGTCTGTGCCGAGGTAGGGTCTGTGCCGAGGTAGGGTCACTTACAGGCCGCTGCAGCTGAAAGGGATATAGAGCCGCGGCAGGGTCTGTGCCGAGGTTGGGTCACTTACAGGCCAGTGTCACTGACGGGCTGGTGCAGCTGAAAGGGATATAGAGCCGAGGTAGGGTCTATGCCGAGGTAGGGTCACTTACAGGCCGATGCAGCTGAAAGGGATATAGAGCCGAGGTAGGGTCACTTACAGGCCGGTGCAGCTGAAAGGGATATAGAGCCGAGGTAGGGTCACTTACAGGCCGGTGCAGCTGAAAGGGATATAGACCTGAGGTAGGGTCACTTACAGGCCGGTGCAGCTGAAAGGGATATAGACCTGAGGTAGGGTCACTTACAGGCCGGTGCAGCTGAAAGGGATATAGACCTGAGGTAGGGTCACTTACGGGCCGGTGCAGCTGAAATGGATATAGAGCCGAGGTAGGGTCTGTGCCGAGGCAGGGTCACTTACAGGCCGGTGCAGCTGAAAGGAATATAGTGCCGCAGCAGTGTCTGTGACGAGGTAGGGTCACTTACAGGCCGGTGCAGCTGAAAGGGATATAGAGCCGAGGTAGGGTCTGTGCCGAGGCAGGGTCACTTACAGGCCGGTGCAGCTGAAAGGAATATAGTGCCGCAGCAGTGTCTGTGACGAGGTAGGGTCACTTACAGGCCGGTGCAGCTGAAAGGGATATAGAGCCGAGGTAGGGTCACTTACAGGCCGGTGCAGCTGAAAAGGATATAGAGCCGAGGTAGGGTCTGTGCCGAGGTAGGGTTACTTACAGGCCGGTGCAGATGAAAGGGATATAGAGCCGAGGCAGGGTCTGTGCCGAGGTAGGGTCACTTACAGGCCGGTATATCTGAAAGGGATATAGAGCCAAGGTAGGGTCTGTGCCGAGGTAGGGTCACTTACAGGCCGGTGCAGCTGAAAGGGATATAGAGCAGAGGTAGGGTCACTTACAGGGCGGTGCAGCTGAAAGGGATATAGAGCCAAGGTAGGGTCACTTACAGGCTGGTGCAGCTGAAAGGGATTTAGAGCCGAGGTAGGGTCACTTACAGGCCGGTACAGCTGAAAGGGATATAGAGCCGGCAGGGCCACTGGCGGGCTGCTGCAGCTGAAAGGGATATAGTTCTGGAGTAGGGTCACTGGCGGGCTGCTGCAGCTGAAAGGGATATAGTTCTGGGGTAGGGTCACTGGCGGGCTGCTGCAGCTGAAAGGGATTTAGTGCTGGAGTAGGGTCACTGGCGGGCTGCTGCAGCTGAAAGGGATATAGAGCCGAGGTAGGGTCTGTGCCGAGGTAGGGTCACTTACAGGCCAGTGTCACTGACGGGCTGGTGCAGCTGAAAGGGATATAGAGCCGAGGTAGGGTCTGAGCCGAGGTAGGGTCTGTGCCGAGGTAGGGTCACTTACAGACCGGTGCAGCTGAAAGGGATATAGAGCCGAGGTAGGGTCTGTGCCGAGGTAGGGTCACTTACAGGCCGCTGCAGCTGAAAGGGATATAGAGCCGCGGCAGGGTCTGTGCCGAGGTAGGGTCTGTGCCGAGGTAGGGTCACTTACAGGCCGCTGCAGCTGAAAGGGATATAGAGCCGCGGCAGGGTCTGTGCCGAGGTTGGGTCACTTACAGGCCAGTGTCACTGACGGGCTGGTGCAGCTGAAAGGGATATAGAGCCGAGGTAGGGTCTATGCCGAGGTAGGGTCACTTACAGGCCGATGCAGCTGAAAGGGATATAGAGCCGAGGTAGGGTCACTTACAGGCCGGTGCAGCTGAAAGGGATATAGAGCCGAGGTAGGGTCACTTACAGGCCGGTGCAGCTGAAAGGGATATAGACCTGAGGTAGGGTCACTTACAGGCCGGTGCAGCTGAAAGGGATATAGACCTGAGGTAGGGTCACTTACAGGCCGGTGCAGCTGAAAGGGATATAGACCTGAGGTAGGGTCACTTACGGGCCGGTGCAGCTGAAATGGATATAGAGCCGAGGTAGGGTCTGTGCCGAGGCAGGGTCACTTACAGGCCGGTGCAGCTGAAAGGAATATAGTGCCGCAGCAGTGTCTGTGACGAGGTAGGGTCACTTACAGGCCGGTGCAGCTGAAAGGGATATAGAGCCGAGGTAGGGTCTGTGCCGAGGCAGGGTCACTTACAGGCCGGTGCAGCTGAAAGGAATATAGTGCCGCAGCAGTGTCTGTGACGAGGTAGGGTCACTTACAGGCCGGTGCAGCTGAAAGGGATATAGAGCAGAGGTAGGGTCACTTACAGGGCGGTGCAGCTGAAAGGGATATAGAGCCAAGGTAGGGTCACTTACAGGCTGGTGCAGCTGAAAGGGATTTAGAGCCGAGGTAGGGTCACTTACAGGCCGGTACAGCTGAAAGGGATATAGAGCCGGCAGGGCCACTGGCGGGCTGCTGCAGCTGAAAGGGATATAGTTCTGGAGTAGGGTCACTGGCGGGCTGCTGCAGCTGAAAGGGATATAGTTCTGGGGTAGGGTCACTGGCGGGCTGCTGCAGCTGAAAGGGATTTAGTGCTGGAGTAGGGTCACTGGCGGGCTGCTGCAGCTGAAAGGGATATAGAGCCGAGGTAGGGTCTGTGCCGAGGTAGGGTCACTTACAGGCCAGTGTCACTGACGGGCTGGTGCAGCTGAAAGGGATATAGAGCCGAGGTAGGGTCTGAGCCGAGGTAGGGTCTGTGCCGAGGTAGGGTCTGTGCCGAGGTAGGGTCTGTGCCGAGGTAGGGTCACTTACAGGCCGATGCAGCTGAAAGGGATATAGAGGTGAGGTAGGGTCACTTACAGGCCGGTGCAGCTGAAAGGATTATAGAGCCGAGGTAGGGTCACTTACAGGCCGGTGCAGCTGAAAGGGATATAGAGCCGAGGTAGGGTCTGTGCCGAGGTAGGGTCACTTACAGACCGGTGCAGCTGAAAGGGATATAGAGCCGAGGTAGGGTCTGTGCCGAGGTAGGGTCACTTACAGGCCAGTGTCACTGACGGGCTGGTGCAGCTGAAAGGGATATAGAGCCGAGGTAGGGTCTGTGCCGAGGTAGGGTCACTTACAGGCCGCTGCAGCTGAAAGGGATATAGAGCCGCGGCAGGGTCTGTGCCGAGGTTGGGTCACTTACAGGCCAGTGTCACTGACGGGCTGGTGCAGCTGAAAGGGATATAGAGCCGAGGTAGGGTCTATGCCGAGGTAGGGTCACTTACAGGCCGATGCAGCTGAAAGGGATATAGAGCCGAGGTAGGGTCACTTACAGGCCGGTGCAGCTGAAAGGGATATAGAGCCGAGGTAGGGTCACTTACAGGCCGGTGCAGCTGAAAGGGATATAGACCTGAGGTAGGGTCACTTACAGGCCGGTGCAGCTGAAAGGGATATAGACCTGAGGTAGGGTCACTTACAGGCCGGTGCAGCTGAAAGGGATATAGACCTGAGGTAGGGTCACTTACGGGCCGGTGCAGCTGAAATGGATATAGAGCCGAGGTAGGGTCTGTGCCGAGGCAGGGTCACTTACAGGCCGGTGCAGCTGAAAGGAATATAGTGCCGCAGCAGTGTCTGTGACGAGGTAGGGTCACTTACAGGCCGGTGCAGCTGAAAGGGATATAGAGCCGAGGTAGGGTCTGTGCCGAGGCAGGGTCACTTACAGGCCGGTGCAGCTGAAAGGAATATAGTGCCGCAGCAGTGTCTGTGACGAGGTAGGGTCACTTACAGGCCGGTGCAGCTGAAAGGGATATAGAGCCGAGGTAGGGTCACTTACAGGCCGGTGCAGCTGAAAAGGATATAGAGCCGAGGTAGGGTCTGTGCCGAGGTAGGGTTACTTACAGGCCGGTGCAGATGAAAGGGATATAGAGCCGAGGCAGGGTCTGTGCCGAGGTAGGGTCACTTACAGGCCGGTATATCTGAAAGGGATATAGAGCCAAGGTAGGGTCTGTGCCGAGGTAGGGTCACTTACAGGCCGGTGCAGCTGAAAGGGATATAGAGCAGAGGTAGGGTCACTTACAGGGCGGTGCAGCTGAAAGGGATATAGAGCCAAGGTAGGGTCACTTACAGGCTGGTGCAGCTGAAAGGGATTTAGAGCCGAGGTAGGGTCACTTACAGGCCGGTACAGCTGAAAGGGATATAGAGCCGGCAGGGCCACTGGCGGGCTGCTGCAGCTGAAAGGGATATAGTTCTGGAGTAGGGTCACTGGCGGGCTGCTGCAGCTGAAAGGGATATAGTTCTGGGGTAGGGTCACTGGCGGGCTGCTGCAGCTGAAAGGGATTTAGTGCTGGAGTAGGGTCACTGGCGGGCTGCTGCAGCTGAAAGGGATATAGAGCCGAGGTAGGGTCTGTGCCGAGGTAGGGTCACTTACAGGCCAGTGTCACTGACGGGCTGGTGCAGCTGAAAGGGATATAGAGCCGAGGTAGGGTCTGAGCCGAGGTAGGGTCTGTGCCGAGGTAGGGTCACTTACAGACCGGTGCAGCTGAAAGGGATATAGAGCCGAGGTAGGGTCTGTGCCGAGGTAGGGTCACTTACAGGCCGCTGCAGCTGAAAGGGATATAGAGCCGCGGCAGGGTCTGTGCCGAGGTAGGGTCTGTGCCGAGGTAGGGTCACTTACAGGCCGCTGCAGCTGAAAGGGATATAGAGCCGCGGCAGGGTCTGTGCCGAGGTTGGGTCACTTACAGGCCAGTGTCACTGACGGGCTGGTGCAGCTGAAAGGGATATAGAGCCGAGGTAGGGTCTATGCCGAGGTAGGGTCACTTACAGGCCGATGCAGCTGAAAGGGATATAGAGCCGAGGTAGGGTCACTTACAGGCCGGTGCAGCTGAAAGGGATATAGAGCCGAGGTAGGGTCACTTACAGGCCGGTGCAGCTGAAAGGGATATAGACCTGAGGTAGGGTCACTTACAGGCCGGTGCAGCTGAAAGGGATATAGACCTGAGGTAGGGTCACTTACAGGCCGGTGCAGCTGAAAGGGATATAGACCTGAGGTAGGGTCACTTACGGGCCGGTGCAGCTGAAATGGATATAGAGCCGAGGTAGGGTCTGTGCCGAGGCAGGGTCACTTACAGGCCGGTGCAGCTGAAAGGAATATAGTGCCGCAGCAGTGTCTGTGACGAGGTAGGGTCACTTACAGGCCGGTGCAGCTGAAAGGGATATAGAGCCGAGGTAGGGTCTGTGCCGAGGCAGGGTCACTTACAGGCCGGTGCAGCTGAAAGGAATATAGTGCCGCAGCAGTGTCTGTGACGAGGTAGGGTCACTTACAGGCCGGTGCAGCTGAAAGGGATATAGAGCCGAGGTAGGGTCACTTACAGGCCGGTGCAGCTGAAAAGGATATAGAGCCGAGGTAGGGTCTGTGCCGAGGTAGGGTTACTTACAGGCCGGTGCAGATGAAAGGGATATAGAGCCGAGGCAGGGTCTGTGCCGAGGTAGGGTCACTTACAGGCCGGTATATCTGAAAGGGATATAGAGCCAAGGTAGGGTCTGTGCCGAGGTAGGGTCACTTACAGGCCGGTGCAGCTGAAAGGGATATAGAGCAGAGGTAGGGTCACTTACAGGGCGGTGCAGCTGAAAGGGATATAGAGCCAAGGTAGGGTCACTTACAGGCTGGTGCAGCTGAAAGGGATTTAGAGCCGAGGTAGGGTCACTTACAGGCCGGTACAGCTGAAAGGGATATAGAGCCGGCAGGGCCACTGGCGGGCTGCTGCAGCTGAAAGGGATATAGTTCTGGAGTAGGGTCACTGGCGGGCTGCTGCAGCTGAAAGGGATATAGTTCTGGGGTAGGGTCACTGGCGGGCTGCTGCAGCTGAAAGGGATTTAGTGCTGGAGTAGGGTCACTGGCGGGCTGCTGCAGCTGAAAGGGATATAGAGCCGAGGTAGGGTCTGTGCCGAGGTAGGGTCACTTACAGGCCAGTGTCACTGACGGGCTGGTGCAGCTGAAAGGGATATAGAGCCGAGGTAGGGTCTGAGCCGAGGTAGGGTCTGTGCCGAGGTAGGGTCACTTACAGACCGGTGCAGCTGAAAGGGATATAGAGCCGAGGTAGGGTCTGTGCCGAGGTAGGGTCACTTACAGGCCGCTGCAGCTGAAAGGGATATAGAGCCGCGGCAGGGTCTGTGCCGAGGTAGGGTCTGTGCCGAGGTAGGGTCACTTACAGGCCGCTGCAGCTGAAAGGGATATAGAGCCGCGGCAGGGTCTGTGCCGAGGTTGGGTCACTTACAGGCCAGTGTCACTGACGGGCTGGTGCAGCTGAAAGGGATATAGAGCCGAGGTAGGGTCTATGCCGAGGTAGGGTCACTTACAGGCCGATGCAGCTGAAAGGGATATAGAGCCGAGGTAGGGTCACTTACAGGCCGGTGCAGCTGAAAGGGATATAGAGCCGAGGTAGGGTCACTTACAGGCCGGTGCAGCTGAAAGGGATATAGACCTGAGGTAGGGTCACTTACAGGCCGGTGCAGCTGAAAGGGATATAGACCTGAGGTAGGGTCACTTACAGGCCGGTGCAGCTGAAAGGGATATAGACCTGAGGTAGGGTCACTTACGGGCCGGTGCAGCTGAA
Organism: Triturus cristatus; assembly: GCF_964204655.1. Classification (NCBI taxonomy): domain Eukaryota; kingdom Metazoa; phylum Chordata; class Amphibia; order Caudata; family Salamandridae; genus Triturus; species Triturus cristatus. The sequence goes on along the minus strand of NC_140580.1, from coordinate 1,149,763,230 downwards.
ATGGATATAGAGCCGAGGTAGGGTCTGTGCCGAGGCAGGGTCACTTACAGGCCGGTGCAGCTGAAAGGAATATAGTGCCGCAGCAGTGTCTGTGACGAGGTAGGGTCACTTACAGGCCGGTGCAGCTGAAAGGGATATAGAGCCGAGGTAGGGTCTGTGCCGAGGCAGGGTCACTTACAGGCCGGTGCAGCTGAAAGGAATATAGTGCCGCAGCAGTGTCTGTGACGAGGTAGGGTCACTTACAGGCCGGTGCAGCTGAAAGGGATATAGAGCCGAGGTAGGGTCACTTACAGGCCGGTGCAGCTGAAAAGGATATAGAGCCGAGGTAGGGTCTGTGCCGAGGTAGGGTTACTTACAGGCCGGTGCAGATGAAAGGGATATAGAGCCGAGGCAGGGTCTGTGCCGAGGTAGGGTCACTTACAGGCCGGTATATCTGAAAGGGATATAGAGCCAAGGTAGGGTCTGTGCCGAGGTAGGGTCACTTACAGGCCGGTGCAGCTGAAAGGGATATAGAGCAGAGGTAGGGTCACTTACAGGGCGGTGCAGCTGAAAGGGATATAGAGCCAAGGTAGGGTCACTTACAGGCTGGTGCAGCTGAAAGGGATTTAGAGCCGAGGTAGGGTCACTTACAGGCCGGTACAGCTGAAAGGGATATAGAGCCGGCAGGGCCACTGGCGGGCTGCTGCAGCTGAAAGGGATATAGTTCTGGAGTAGGGTCACTGGCGGGCTGCTGCAGCTGAAAGGGATATAGTTCTGGGGTAGGGTCACTGGCGGGCTGCTGCAGCTGAAAGGGATTTAGTGCTGGAGTAGGGTCACTGGCGGGCTGCTGCAGCTGAAAGGGATATAGAGCCGAGGTAGGGTCTGTGCCGAGGTAGGGTCACTTACAGGCCAGTGTCACTGACGGGCTGGTGCAGCTGAAAGGGATATAGAGCCGAGGTAGGGTCTGAGCCGAGGTAGGGTCTGTGCCGAGGTAGGGTCTGTGCCGAGGTAGGGTCTGTGCCGAGGTAGGGTCACTTACAGGCCGATGCAGCTGAAAGGGATATAGAGGTGAGGTAGGGTCACTTACAGGCCGGTGCAGCTGAAAGGATTATAGAGCCGAGGTAGGGTCACTTACAGGCCGGTGCAGCTGAAAGGGATATAGAGCCGAGGTAGGGTCTGTGCCGAGGTAGGGTCACTTACAGACCGGTGCAGCTGAAAGGGATATAGAGCCGAGGTAGGGTCTGTGCCGAGGTAGGGTCACTTACAGGCCAGTGTCACTGACGGGCTGGTGCAGCTGAAAGGGATATAGAGCCGAGGTAGGGTCTGTGCCGAGGTAGGGTCACTTACAGGCCGCTGCAGCTGAAAGGGATATAGAGCCGCGGCAGGGTCTGTGCCGAGGTTGGGTCACTTACAGGCCAGTGTCACTGACGGGCTGGTGCAGCTGAAAGGGATATAGAGCCGAGGTAGGGTCTATGCCGAGGTAGGGTCACTTACAGGCCGATGCAGCTGAAAGGGATATAGAGCCGAGGTAGGGTCACTTACAGGCCGGTGCAGCTGAAAGGGATATAGAGCCGAGGTAGGGTCACTTACAGGCCGGTGCAGCTGAAAGGGATATAGACCTGAGGTAGGGTCACTTACAGGCCGGTGCAGCTGAAAGGGATATAGACCTGAGGTAGGGTCACTTACAGGCCGGTGCAGCTGAAAGGGATATAGACCTGAGGTAGGGTCACTTACGGGCCGGTGCAGCTGAAATGGATATAGAGCCGAGGTAGGGTCTGTGCCGAGGCAGGGTCACTTACAGGCCGGTGCAGCTGAAAGGAATATAGTGCCGCAGCAGTGTCTGTGACGAGGTAGGGTCACTTACAGGCCGGTGCAGCTGAAAGGGATATAGAGCCGAGGTAGGGTCTGTGCCGAGGCAGGGTCACTTACAGGCCGGTGCAGCTGAAAGGAATATAGTGCCGCAGCAGTGTCTGTGACGAGGTAGGGTCACTTACAGGCCGGTGCAGCTGAAAGGGATATAGAGCCGAGGTAGGGTCACTTACAGGCCGGTGCAGCTGAAAAGGATATAGAGCCGAGGTAGGGTCTGTGCCGAGGTAGGGTTACTTACAGGCCGGTGCAGATGAAAGGGATATAGAGCCGAGGCAGGGTCTGTGCCGAGGTAGGGTCACTTACAGGCCGGTATATCTGAAAGGGATATAGAGCCAAGGTAGGGTCTGTGCCGAGGTAGGGTCACTTACAGGCCGGTGCAGCTGAAAGGGATATAGAGCAGAGGTAGGGTCACTTACAGGGCGGTGCAGCTGAAAGGGATATAGAGCCAAGGTAGGGTCACTTACAGGCTGGTGCAGCTGAAAGGGATTTAGAGCCGAGGTAGGGTCACTTACAGGCCGGTACAGCTGAAAGGGATATAGAGCCGGCAGGGCCACTGGCGGGCTGCTGCAGCTGAAAGGGATATAGTTCTGGAGTAGGGTCACTGGCGGGCTGCTGCAGCTGAAAGGGATATAGTTCTGGGGTAGGGTCACTGGCGGGCTGCTGCAGCTGAAAGGGATTTAGTGCTGGAGTAGGGTCACTGGCGGGCTGCTGCAGCTGAAAGGGATATAGAGCCGAGGTAGGGTCTGTGCCGAGGTAGGGTCACTTACAGGCCAGTGTCACTGACGGGCTGGTGCAGCTGAAAGGGATATAGAGCCGAGGTAGGGTCTGAGCCGAGGTAGGGTCTGTGCCGAGGTAGGGTCACTTACAGACCGGTGCAGCTGAAAGGGATATAGAGCCGAGGTAGGGTCTGTGCCGAGGTAGGGTCACTTACAGGCCGCTGCAGCTGAAAGGGATATAGAGCCGCGGCAGGGTCTGTGCCGAGGTAGGGTCTGTGCCGAGGTAGGGTCACTTACAGGCCGCTGCAGCTGAAAGGGATATAGAGCCGCGGCAGGGTCTGTGCCGAGGTTGGGTCACTTACAGGCCAGTGTCACTGACGGGCTGGTGCAGCTGAAAGGGATATAGAGCCGAGGTAGGGTCTATGCCGAGGTAGGGTCACTTACAGGCCGATGCAGCTGAAAGGGATATAGAGCCGAGGTAGGGTCACTTACAGGCCGGTGCAGCTGAAAGGGATATAGAGCCGAGGTAGGGTCACTTACAGGCCGGTGCAGCTGAAAGGGATATAGACCTGAGGTAGGGTCACTTACAGGCCGGTGCAGCTGAAAGGGATATAGACCTGAGGTAGGGTCACTTACAGGCCGGTGCAGCTGAAAGGGATATAGACCTGAGGTAGGGTCACTTACGGGCCGGTGCAGCTGAAATGGATATAGAGCCGAGGTAGGGTCTGTGCCGAGGCAGGGTCACTTACAGGCCGGTGCAGCTGAAAGGAATATAGTGCCGCAGCAGTGTCTGTGACGAGGTAGGGTCACTTACAGGCCGGTGCAGCTGAAAGGGATATAGAGCCGAGGTAGGGTCTGTGCCGAGGCAGGGTCACTTACAGGCCGGTGCAGCTGAAAGGAATATAGTGCCGCAGCAGTGTCTGTGACGAGGTAGGGTCACTTACAGGCCGGTGCAGCTGAAAGGGATATAGAGCCGAGGTAGGGTCACTTACAGGCCGGTGCAGCTGAAAAGGATATAGAGCCGAGGTAGGGTCTGTGCCGAGGTAGGGTTACTTACAGGCCGGTGCAGATGAAAGGGATATAGAGCCGAGGCAGGGTCTGTGCCGAGGTAGGGTCACTTACAGGCCGGTATATCTGAAAGGGATATAGAGCCAAGGTAGGGTCTGTGCCGAGGTAGGGTCACTTACAGGCCGGTGCAGCTGAAAGGGATATAGAGCAGAGGTAGGGTCACTTACAGGGCGGTGCAGCTGAAAGGGATATAGAGCCAAGGTAGGGTCACTTACAGGCTGGTGCAGCTGAAAGGGATTTAGAGCCGAGGTAGGGTCACTTACAGGCCGGTACAGCTGAAAGGGATATAGAGCCGGCAGGGCCACTGGCGGGCTGCTGCAGCTGAAAGGGATATAGTTCTGGAGTAGGGTCACTGGCGGGCTGCTGCAGCTGAAAGGGATATAGTTCTGGGGTAGGGTCACTGGCGGGCTGCTGCAGCTGAAAGGGATTTAGTGCTGGAGTAGGGTCACTGGCGGGCTGCTGCAGCTGAAAGGGATATAGAGCCGAGGTAGGGTCTGTGCCGAGGTAGGGTCACTTACAGGCCAGTGTCACTGACGGGCTGGTGCAGCTGAAAGGGATATAGAGCCGAGGTAGGGTCTGAGCCGAGGTAGGGTCTGAGCCGAGGTAGGGTCTGTGCCGAGGTAGGGTCTGTGCCGAGGTAGGGTCTGTGCCGAGGTAGGGTCACTTACAGGCCGATGCAGCTGAAAGGGATATAGAGGTGAGGTAGGGTCACTTACAGGCCGGTGCAGCTGAAAGGATTATAGAGCCGAGGTAGGGTCACTTACAGGCCGGTGCAGCTGAAAGGGATATAGAGCCGAGGTAGGGTCTGTGCCGAGGTAGGGTCACTTACAGACCGGTGCAGCTGAAAGGGATATAGAGCCGAGGTAGGGTCTGTGCCGAGGTAGGGTCACTTACAGGCCAGTGTCACTGACGGGCTGGTGCAGCTGAAAGGGATATAGAGCCGAGGTAGGGTCTGTGCCGAGGTAGGGTCACTTACAGGCCGCTGCAGCTGAAAGGGATATAGAGCCGCGGCAGGGTCTGTGCCGAGGTTGGGTCACTTACAGGCCAGTGTCACTAACGGGCTGGTGCAGCAGAAAGGGATATAGAGCCGAGGAAGGGTCTGTGCCGAGGTAGGGTCACTTACAGGCCAGTGTCACTGACGGGCTGGTGCAGCTGAAAGGGATATAGAGCCGAGGTAGGGTCTGTGCCGAGGTAGGGTCACTTACAGGCCGATGCAGCTGAAAGGGATATAGAGCCGAGGTAGGGTCACTTACAGGCCGGTGCAGCTGAAAGGGATATAGAGCCGAGGTAGGGTCACTTACAGGCCGGTGAAGCTGAAAAGGATATAGAGCCGAGGTAGGGTCACTTACAGGCCGGTGCAGCTGAAAGGGATATAGACCTGAGGTAGGGTCACTTACAGGCCGGTGCAGCTGAAAGGGATATAGACCTGAGGTAGGGTCACTTACAGGCCGGTGCAGCTGAAAGGGATATAGACCTGAGGTAGGGTCACTTACAGGCCGGTGCAGCTGAAAAGAATATAGTGCCGCAGCAGTGTCTGTGACGAGGTAGGGTCACTTACAGGCCGGTGCAGCTGAAAGGGATATAGTGCAGCGGCAGGGTCTGTGCCGAGGTAGGGTCATTTACAGGGCGGTGCAGCTGAAAGGGCTATAGAGCCAAGGTAGGGTCACTTACAGGCTGGTGCAGCTGAAAGGGATTTAGAGCCGAGGTAGGGTCACTTACAGGCCGGTACAGCTGAAAGGGATATAGAGCCGGCAGGGCCACTGGCGGGCTGCTGCAGCTGAAAGGGATATAGTTCTGGAGTAGGGTCACTGGCGGGCTGCTGCAGCTGAAAGGGATATAGTTCTGGAGTAGGGTCACTGGCGGGCTGCAGCAGCTGAAAGGTATATAGTGCTGGCGTAGAGTCACTGGCGGGCTGCAGCAGCTGAAAGGGATATAGTTCTGGGGTAGGGTCACTGGCGGGCTGCTGCAGCTGAAAGGGATATAGTGCTGGAGTAGGGCCACTGGAGGGCTGCTGCAGCTGAAAGGGATATAGTGCTGGAGTAGGGTCACTGGAGGGCTGCAGCAGCTGAAAGGGATATACTGCTGGGGTAGGGTCAATGACAGGCTGGTGCAGCTGAAAGTCAAAGTATTGGGTAAGGGTCAGTGACAGACCAGCTCCAATGGTGCCAGGGGCACTGCATTCTGAGATGAGGCTACTGACCCCCAGAGGAGTTGAGACAAACATCTTGTTGCATTTCTCTCACATGCTTTCTGTTTTTTCCCATATTTACTTCCGTTTTTTATCTTTGTGTTTTCCACCTTTACTTCCTTCACGTCATCATTTTTCAGTCTTTCTTCTTTTCCTGCCTTAATTAATCTTTATTTCTTTCTGCCAACATTCCATCCTACCATCTTTCCACCCTTTTTGTGTATCTGTACATCCACCCATCTTTCCACTCACTGAGGTTTCCACCCTTTTTATCTGTCCACTCACCGAGGTGTCCATGCTTTTTTTGTTTAACCCATTCTTCCTTCATTTTTCCTTCCTCCTTATCTCCATCCAGTGATTCTTACTTATAAATCCATCTTTTTTCTCTCTCCATCCAACCATCCTTTGCTCCATCTGTCCATCTAGCCACCCTTCACCATCCACCCCATCTCTACTTTCTAATGCCTTCTTTCCATCCATCCTCTCATCCTTCTGATCACCCCCACCTTGCTCACTTTCTTTCATGATCTCTTGCTCCGTTTGTCCCCACTCCTTCACACTAACTCCAGTGGTATTTATGACCCACGGTAGGAGATATCAAAACAATGTATAGGTGCATGTTGCCAACAAACTGCTAGACAAGACCCTCACCCCTCTTGGACCAGGGTGCTAATGTGGGCTTAGAGACATGTATACTCGCCTATCTCATGTAAGATCCTGTGTGAACTGATGTGACCCCCAGGGCTTTAGAGAGATGTATACTCACATATCTCATATATGAAGAAAAAATGGGCAGTGGACAACAACTAGATGCCGCACCCTCACTGTTATCTCCCCAAATAGAATTTTTCAACATAAGCATCTATTTTGGAAATGTGTGCACTCGCTGTAGACACCCTCTGTCCAAGGGGTGCCAACCTAGATTAGGAAAAACAGATAAATATAGAACACAGTGGTGCACCACTTTTGCAATGTCTCTGTTAATACAAGGTATATCCACAAACTGCAAAGAGGTTATTAGCAAATCTTCTCTTTATTGTTGCTTCATAAATGTGTGTCAAGGATAACTAGTCAACGCGTTACATCCACATGGAGGTGGACTTCTTCAGGGCACAAAATGTTTGAGAATATGTTAGTCATCCAAAGGTCAGACCTTGTATGAACAGAATTCTTTGATGTCGAGAACCGTATATAGGGGTGAACGTTTGTGTCTCTTGAAAGATCATTTCTGAATAAAATGCTCTGATCCCCTGTACCCAGAAGATTCCACAAACAAACTCCTCTGATGAGAGATCTCGTGTAAAGAACATTCTATGAACTATATGGCTCTTCAGTGGTCTAGGCTCCAATGACAACATAACAGATACACTTTAAAATATTCGTAGCAGAACTTCTGATGGCAGTAGAAAATTGGATGCTAGCAAAACAGAAATTAGGAAGTGGAAGGACTCACAATATTCTATAAAATGTTTTGTACATTTAATTTAAGAGAGTGCAGGGTGTGTGCTATACATTCCATACCACAGAATGTTGGAGGGCACTTCGTCCACATCAAGACCTATAATTCATTTTTTTGCCAAAACTGTTGCAAAATAGGTTCTAAAAAACGGACCATTTCTGCTCACCATCCCAAAATCAGCAGCGGCAGGAGGTGCGCAGAAGCTGATAAAAATGAATCACAAGCGAAGAGAACATTTTCAAAAGCCTTAATGGTGTTTAAGGCAAAGCTCTCCAAACATCTGTTCTAAAAGCTTCTGGCAGAGAAAGTGATAACGTACCAATAGAAAATTACTTGGAATGGACTTTCAAGTTAATTTATTGAGCTTTGCAAGACTCTTTCTCTGTAACTTGTATGAAGGCCGGTGAGTCAACAAACATTAGAATAACTGTCCCATGAGCTATAAAACACCCATGATATGAGTGTCCAGAGGGTGCTAACTATGCTTATCCTTGGCAGGGTCTCACAAGAGGAACAGACTTGGCTCCCAAGCCTTGGTTGCTTTACCACTGGACAGAACCCCAGAGCATCTCATGGAGGATCAAATGGTGCTGTTGAGTGCATCACACAAGTGGATGCTGTAGGGGGGGGGTTGGCGGGGGCTAGATCAGACATTCTGTAAACTTATACAATCTGATGTATTCTTCAAAGTCCAAAAGAGTTGAGACTGGAAAACAAGAGTCCATCTCCTACGCCAGCAGTAGGCAGCAAATAATTTCTGTAATCTGTTTCACTTCCTGTCAATCAAAACTGCATTATTTGAAAAAGTGGTGCTGCAGTGGTGAGGTGCTTGCTCTGGAGATGTTGAATTCTTTCCATACTAATGCTCGATCCAGTGGACTCCGATCACAGACAAACAAACTGAGATTACCTTTGGAGGAACTCTTTAGACATGGGGATGTCCAAGAAATAAGGCAAAATACAAGAAAATGAGAACATTGGGGGTAAGGAGGGACTTTGAAATGTCATGCCTGAACCCATGATAACTATCTGCACGCGCAGACTAAGATATATTTAAAAACACATTTCACGTATTTGCCAGAATTCAACCTCCTAGTCCAAGAGAATCAACAGATTTGTTGCAACAACTCAAGTTTTAACTGCTGCAAAGAGAGCAGTTTCTTACCAAGTGCTAACAGACTCTAAAACATCCTATTCAATCTCTCACTGCTGCGAACTGAAGGCAATATCGATGATGGCAACTTTGGCAAAGCTGTGAAGCAACAGTTGTAGATCTCAGTGACAGACAGACAGATGGGTGTCAGAGACCTGGTGGTTCTCCAAGATCTGAGCCAAACTGATGATGTGAATGATCTCCGCCTTGAGACTCATTCAAGACGAGCATCCTTTGTCCACGGGAGGCCCCAGGTTCACTGGGATTATGACTATTCTGAAGGGAAGCCGCATGCTCATCAGCTCGACTGGACCTAGAAGGAGATGCTTTTAGATGACTTTCAAGAGCTCTAGAGAAGACTTCTGCAATCTTGGCCTGAGGGATGTTTCAAGGCGCAGCCATCCTTGATAACATGCAGTATGCGTTAGTCCTAACAAACGGTCATCAATTGATGCCGTATTGTCATCAATCTATTTCTGCATACTCGAAGAGCATTATCCAAGCACTTTGCACCACCAAGAGGAATTCAGCGTAACTTTGTGGCGGCATCTCCAACTATCGAAAGGAAAGATACAGCAGTTGTAGACGTGTACAAAACCTACCCTTTATGGCTGAACCTGTTTAGTTTAAAATGTGGTCTGTCCTTGGAAGGGTGAAAGGAGAAGCCCCAGGCCAGCGCTACAATAATCACACTTCCTGGTTTAGCGGTCAAACAATTGTTATACAGCTCTACAACTTCTCAAGGCACAGGTGTTCTGCCATCAAATGGTACCTCCATCATCTTGCGCTGGACATCCGTGTCACGGATGGCTGTGTGTACCAGGTACTTAAGATCAGACATACAGTCTGATCCTAGTAGTTGTTGCAGTGATATATATATATATATATATATATTTTTTTTTTTATCTGTGCTTCTTGTGAAGTAGTATCTCTACTTTCAGACAACCAGAATAAAAATACTGCACTTGCATCTGGAGGTAGAATCTCAGCAAATCTAACAATATTCTGCCAGCTTTACAGGTTATAGTACATTAGAAAGCCTGTACTTACGTACCAATAAAGAAGATGAGAATCATAGTAGTCTTTCTCTATCACACCTGTACATCCTTGTCCAAGGCAGAAGATGAAGACGAAGCCGCACCTTTCCCTGTTCCAAGAGCAGCTTTAGGATCACAATCCAACGCCTTAGAGCAACAAGTCTCAGAAAGAGTTTTTATCCAAAGAATAGAAGACGTAACTTTAAGAGAGGACTCCAAGCTAAGAAACAGAGGAGTCTGAACCAAAGGAGCACAAAAGTGTATGTTTCACGGGCAAATAAATATACAGAGCCTATGTGGCCTCTGGAAATAAAAGTTTGGACCTTTCATGAAGAATGTGGCGTCTATTGCTCGGCAATCCAAGATGGAAGACCATAGTCTGCCCCACAAGCATGGGTTAATGCAACCTACTGTCCAGAAATGTTTCTGCACCACAGCCATAAACCAGTTGGATCATTGCCTCTCCTGAAGAAGATATCTGTGAGGTGTGGAGTCCGAGGTGGCTGGAAGTGGACTCAAGGCAGATAAGGAATGAATAGCAAGAGTGCTATTTCTTATGAGAACAAGCATTGGCATAGCCAATAGGTCTCGCCTTTGGGACCTTATAAGTATTTAGTTATGCAGAACAATATCATTGGTACAACAGCATCAACTGTTGCATGGCTAAACACATAAGGTCCCAAAGGCGAGACCTATTGGCTATGCCAATGCTAGTTTTCTTTACGGGGGCATAAATAACAGGAGGGCGAAGGTCAGTCAGTTAGTGAGAGTGAGTGAGAGTCTGAGAAAGAGTCAGTCAGTGAGAGAGAGAGAGTCAGTGAGAGAGTCAATCAGTGAGAGACAGTCAATCAGTCAGTGAGTCAGTCAGTGAGAGTGATTCAGTCAGTGAGAGAGTGGGAGAGTCAGTCAGTGAGAGAGTGAGAGTGTCTGTCAAAGAGAGTATGTCAGTGAGAGTCAGTCAGTGAGAGTGAGTCAGTCAGTGAGAGCATGGGAGAGTCAGTCAGTGAGAGCATGGGAGAGTCAGTCAGTGAGAGAGTCTGTCAGTCAGTCAGTGAGAGAGAGAGAGTGAGAGTCAGTGAGAGTTAGTCAGTCAGTCAGAGAGAGTCAGTCAGTCAGTGAGTGAGAGAAAGTGGGAGAGTCAGTCAGTGAGAGAGTGGGAGTCTGTCAGTGAGAGAGTGGGAGTCTGTCAGTGAGAATCTCTCAGTGAGAGCGAGTGAGTCAGTCAGCCATTGAGAGTGAGTGAGTCAGTCAGTGAGAGTGGGTGAGTGTCAGTGAGAGTGAGTCAGTGAGAGTGAGTCAGTGAGATTGATTCAGAGTGAGTCAGTGAGAGTCAGTCAGTGAGAGTCAGTCAGTGAGTCAGTCAGTCAGTGAGAGTCAGTGAGAGTCAGTCAGTCATTGAGAGTTAGTCAGTCAGTGAGAGTTAGTCAGTCAGTGAGAGTCAGTCAGTCAGTGAGAGTCAGTCAGTCAGTGAGAGTGAGTCAGTCAGTGAGAGCGAGTCAGGGAGAGCGAGTCAGGGAGAGAGAGTCAGTCAGTGAGAGGGAGTCAATCAGTCAGTGAGTCAGTCAGTCAGTGAGAGAAAGTGGGAGAGTCAGTCAGTGAGAGTGTGAGAGAGTCTGTCAGTGAGAATCTCTCAGTGAGAGCGCGTGAATCAGTCAGCCATTGAGAGTCAGTCAGTCACTGAGAGAGTGGGTGAGTGTCAGTGAGAGTCAGTCAGTGAGAGAGAGTCAGTCAGTGAGAGAGAGTGGGACAGTCAGTGAGAGTCAGTGAGCCAGTCAGTGAGAGAGAGTGGGAGAGTCCTTCAGTGAGAGTGTGTCAGTGAGAGTGAGTCAGTGAGAGTGGGAGAGTCTGTCAGTGAGTGAGTCAGAGGGAGGGAGTCAGAGAGTGAGTCAGAGAGAGTGAGTCAGTGAGAGTGAGTCAGTGAGAGTGAGTCAGTGAGAGGGAGTGGGAGAGTCAGTCAGTGAGAGTGAGTCAGTCAGTGAGAGAGAGTGGGAGAGTCAGTCAGTGAGAGTGAGTCAGTCAGAGAGAGTCTTAAGTGAGTCAGTCAGTGAGAGTGAGTCAGTCAGTCACAGAGAGTCTGTCAGTGAGAGTGAGTCAGTCAGTCACTGAGAGAGTGGGAGAGTCTGTCAGTGGGAGTCTGTCAGTAATTGAGTCAGCCAGTCTGTCAGTGAGAGTGAGTCAGTCAGTGAGAGAAAGTGGGAGAGTCAGTCAGTGAGAGAGTGAGTGAGAGAGTCTGTCAGTGAGAATCTCTCAGTGAGAGCGCGTGAGTCAGTCAGCCATTGAGAGTCAGTCAGTCAGTGAGAGAGTGGGTGAGTGTCAGTGAGAGTCAGTCAGTGAGAGAGAGTCAGTCAGTGAGAGAGAGTGGGACAGTCAGTGAGAGTCAGTGAGCCAGTCAGTGAGAGAGAGTGGGAGAGTCCTTCAGTGAGAGTCTGTCAGTGAGAGTGAGTCAGTGAGAGTGGGAGAGTCTGTCAGTGAGTGAGTCAGAGAGAGGGAGTCAGAGAGTGAGTCAGAGAGAGTGAGTCTGAGAGTGAGTCAGTGAGAGAGAGTGGGAGAGTCAGTCAGTGAGAGTCAGTCAGCGAGAGAGAGTGGGAGAGTCAGTCAGTGAGAGTCAGTCAGAGAGAGTCTTAAGTGAGTCAGTCAGTGAGAGTGAGTCAGTCAGTCACAGAGAGTCTGTCAGTGAGAGTGAGTCAGTCAGTCACTGAGAGAGTGGGAGAGTCTGTCAGTGAGAGTCTGTCAGTAATTGAGTCAGCCAGAGTCTGTCCGTGAGAGTGAGTCAGTCAGTGAGAGTGAGTCAGTCAGTCACTGAGAGAGTCTGTCAGTGAGAGTGAGTCAGCCAGTCACTGAGAGAGTCTATCAGTAAGTGAGTCAGCCAGAGTCTGTCAGTGAGAGTGAGTCAGTCAGTGAGAGTGAGTCAGTCAGTGAGTGTGAGTCAGTCAGTCACTGAGAGAGTCTGTCAGTAAGTGAGTCAGCCAGAGTCTGTCAGTAAGTGAGTCAGCCAGAGTCTGTCAGTGAGAGTGAGTCAGTCAGTGAGAGTGAGTCAGTCAGTGAGTGTGAGTCAGTCAGTCACTGAGAGTGTCAGTGAGAGTGAGTCAGTCAGTCAGTGAGAGTGAGCCAGTCAGTCAGTGAGAGTGAGTCAGTCAGTCCTTGAGAGTGTGAGAGTCTGTCAGTCAGTAAGAGAGTCAGTCAGTGAGAGAGATGTCAGTCAGGGAGAGAGAGTCTGTCAGTCAGTGAGAGTGAGTGAATGAGTCAGTCAGTGTGGGAGAGTGTCAGTGTGAGTCAGTCAGGGAGAGAGTCAGTGAGAGAGAGTGGGACAGTCAGTGAGAGAGAGTGGGACAGTCTGTCAGTGAGAGAGAGTGGGAGAGTCAGTCAGTGAGAGTGAGTCAGTGAGAGTGAGTCAGTGAGTGAGAGTGAGTCAGTCAGTGAGTGTCAGTGAGAGTGAGTCAGTGAAAGAGTGGGAGAGTCAGTCAGTGAGAGTCTGTCAGTCAGTGAGAGAGTGAGAGTGAGTCAGTCAGTCAGTGAGAGAGTCAGTCAGTGAGAGTGAGTCAGTGAGAGTGAGTGAGTGAGTCAGTCAGTCAGTGAGAGTGGGAGAGTCAGTCAGTGAGAGTGTCAGTCAGTGAGTGAGTGAGTTAGTCAGTCAGTCAGTGAGAGAGTCAGTCAGTGAGAGTGTCAGTGAGAGTGAGTCAGTCAGTGAGTATCAGTCAATGAAAGTGAGTGAGTCAGTCAGTGAGAGAGAGTGAGAGTCTGTCAGTGAGAGTCAGTCAGTCAGTGAGAGAGTGGGAGAGTCAGTCAGTGAGAGTCTGTCAGTCAGAGTGAGTCAGTCAGTCAGTTAGATAGTCAGTCAGTGAGAGTGAGTCAGTCAGTCAGTGAGAGTGAGTCAGTCAGTGAGAGTGAGTGAGTCAGTCAGTGAGAGTGAGTCAGTCAGTGAGAGTGAGTGAGTCAGTCAGTGAGTGAGTCAGTCAGTGAGTCAGTCAGTCAGTCAGTGAGAGTGAGTCAGTCAGTCAGTGAGAGTGAGTGTCAGTCAGTGAGAGTGAGTGAGTGTCAGTCAGTGAGAGTGAGTGAGTGTCAGTCAGTGAGAGTGAGTCTGTCAGTGAGAGTGAGTGAGTCAGTCAGTGAGAGAGAGTGAGAGAGTCTGTCAGTGAGAGTCAGTCAGTGAGTGAGTCAGTGAGAGTCAGTCAGTCAGTGAGAGAGATTCTGTCAGTCAGTGAGAGAGTGTCAGTCAGTGAGAGTGAGTAAGTCAGTCAGTGAGAGAGTGGGAGGGCTGAATATATGTCGTTACTACGCATTCCGTTGCAACGCATGCCTTTACCACGCATGCATTACAACGGAATGTGTTTTCCACGCTTTCCCGTTACCCCGATTTTACCTTTACTCCGCTTTTTCTTTTTTGGGGGGGGGAGACCCCCCCAAGCCCCCTTTCTTCTTTTTTTTTCCTTTTTCCGCAGGTCTCCGCCGACACTGAAAACGGACTGATGCTTTTTTTCGGATTAGGATGACGTTGTTCCGTGATGACGTTGCTTGCGTGGTGAAGATGGTCGTTGAAGCATTACGCGTTGTGAAGACGTTTACGAGGTAAGTGTATCGTTGTAAACGTATTGCGTAGAAAATGCTTCGTGGTAAAGGCTGTTTCCCGGGAGGGCTTAGTTAATTTTTTACAAAAACAATGATGAATTCATGAGAAGTTTTGTTCGTGTACCACTAATTAGTACCACAATGGAGCCTAATGGTCGCTCCATGTGAGCCGGACATTTTAAGACCATTTACTGGTCTAGTTGTTGTGAGAGAACATAGGTGAGAACGTCCCTTCACCGCGCTACGTCTCAGAACAAAATACCCAGGAAGAACGTGCATCGGCAAGATGCGGCCCCCGGGGAAAACAAAGTAGGTACACTGGAAGAGAGTCTGCCTTGACGAAGTAAATAGTTTTTCCGATCCTCTTTTTGAAAGAACGCTGATTATCCTTCCCCTTAAACGGGCCTTGAACACTGATACCACAAGTACTGATATGTCTTTTCTGAAAATCATTATCGGATTTACGAATGCTAGCCAATTTCTAAAGTCCGTTTATCCCCCATTTTTCAAGAGTGACACAACAGGCCACCCTCAACCCATAGGGACCATGACGTAATATTATAGCGTTAAATATGTATGTGGATCTTTGTTTTGCTTCTTTTGTATTTTGTTTTTTGTTTGATTTAAAACGTCTCTTGTCTTTATCTTAAACCTTACTTTCGAATTTTCGAACTATGCGGCTAACGGGGGCATATCCTGCACCGTATGATACCTGGTTGTGGGGTTTATTCAATCGAAAAACACAAAAAATGTTCACTCATTTTTGTTCTCAATTATACTTTTTCACACAATGGCAGTTTCACAAGTGTATATTCAACTGATGACAATCAGCCTTAGGCTGAAACACCTAGACTCTCCTTTATATTTCCACAGAAAAGCAGGAGAAAAACACCAGATAGGTGGTAAATGTATAAATGTTCAGCACATTGCTTGACATGCAAATAGAGTGTTCTCATAAGGAACTCATAGGAGTGGTACCAAAGGAACTAAAGTCCCAGGGTCCTGAAGAAGAGCCAATAGGAGCATGGCTCGAAACATGTTGACCCTGAAAAAAGTAGGCACATTATAACCTCGTTCTTTTCAAACCAACCCCTGTTTTTTAATCATACCGACTAGAGGCAGGAATAAAGTAGCTAGACCTACTAGTCAGGTAATTTTAACTTAGGTTAGCACTATCCTCCACTCCCCTCCTTTAAGATCCTCTTTATAATTGTATAAAACACCAATTAAGTGCTCCCATGTAGCCGTAGGTCACAGAACGCCCGTTCCGCAGAGGATCGGGATGGACCCAATGATGAAGCATGTCACTAAGGGGCAACACCCTGGTGGGTGAAGATTTTATAGGAAAAACAAAGTTTATCTTTCTTTTGGAGAGTTATGAAATGTCCCTCTGCTGGGTTCCCGGTTTTGCACAAACATCATAAAAAAATACACATTTGCCAAAATAGCAATGGCCTCAGGTAATGGCCAAATTTGATATTTATAAAAAAAACTGGTTTTAAAATTTGTTTAAGAGCAAGTAAATAATAAAGACAATCAACAAAAACATGGCATATAGAACATTTCATTAAAAAAATATTATTTACGAATTCCATTTTTTTCCCATTGTACCATTAAGACCGACAAAAAATTGGACTACACCCAAGCTGCATTTTAAGTAGATCTAAGCAAATTTTGGGATTTGGAAGATTTGTCAGGCAGGGGAAAATCTCTGCCTGCCCAAGAGTGTTATTTGTAAGCATTATATAGGGTATTTTTTACAAAATATATTCCATGCCCAATGTTTTGGGAGGTAATAAAAGAGTATTCTCTCAGAGTGAGTTTATTGTACCAAAAGTACTAAGAATAGTTTTAATGTAATTAACTCTTAATATTGCCTGTGGCCAATTTTCTATGATTCATGAGTAGTCCTTCCCAACATAATTTTGAGATGTTCACATGAGGACAACTTATTAAGGAAGCTTAAGAGACGCAGAGAAGTGAACCTGCCATGATGCACCTGGATGTGACATGAAATTCTCACTGTATACTTTGAACCATGGTACTGTTAGGCAAGCCCAACATACACTATACTCTCTACAGTTCCCAAATATTCCCAGTTTCTAACAGCAAAAACTGCTCTACACAAGACCACAGTCGGGATTTTACTTGCAAAAGCTTTCATAGCGAAAATTCCCCATATGTATGGTCAAATTTTACTAAGCAACCTGTTTGTAACAGGGCTCTTTCCCTTGTTATTTTCATGTGGTCCACCTATTTCAGATTCTTTGAAAACATCAACCCTAGATGCTTATATGAATTGACCAACTTAATTTGCTTTTCATCCAATTTCCATTTTAATATGATTACCTTTCTCCCGAACATCATTTTCTTTGGTTTTTCTAGATTTATTTTAAACAAACAAATCCCTACAATATAGTGCTAGATTGTTAAATTTCCGCTTCAAGCCTATTGCTGTATAATCCAATAATATTAAATTGCCAGCATAAAGGAGATCAGGGATATACTAGGACCCCATCTTTAGTGAGAAGAACCGGGTAGCTTTTAAACTCCAGGCAAATCTGACACAGACTGAAAAGCCTTGGCGTAGGCTGTCCATTATACTGATTCTGCTAGATTACTGCCCGCAATGTCCAATTCCACCTGTGCCCAGTTTGCTGTATGCAATGCCTGTTTAAAAAAGCAAACCTCACCCGGGATTTTTCAAGCCTCTTAGCTTCTCCCAGAGCAGCCCTCTTTCCATCGTATCATAGGCTGTGCAGGAGTCCACAAAACCGCAGCACAGCCCTCTGATTCACTTTTAGAGATTTCTTAATGATATCCCAAAGCAGTGATCGGTGGCGGAATGGCCTTCCTGAAATCCTCCGTTCAATCGGCTGAGGTTTATTTGCCAACACCCGTTCTTCCAAGTGGGATAATAAGATTTTTGAAAAAACCTCTTCTGAAACATCCAAAAGACTAATCAATCTGTAATTAGAGGACAGGCTTCTCTCACTTTTCTTCAACATTGGTTTGACTACAGAGCCCTTCCAAGTATCAAGGAATAGACCAATTTAACAATCCACTGAAACAACTCCAAAAATAAATCTACCAGTGCATTCACTGTTAGATTTATTAATAACAGCACAGCCATTGTCTGAACCTGCAGCTCTGCTCAATTTTAGGCATAAGATTGTGTCCCTAGAGAACCAGTCATATAGGATGGCATCAGTTGAAAAATTTGATGGAAGAATTGTTAAGATCGAAGAGCCGTGTAAATCCTTAAAATAGGCCCTCCGTGTACCTTCCGCGATCGTACATAGCAATGACCCTGGGCTGTCATTATTCACACCAGGAACTATTTTCCAGAAATTCTTCTGATCACCTGATAAGATTATCTCAGTCAGTTCTTCCCAGAGGTTATTAAAAAAAAAAACAATTTTCATTTGCTTTATTTGAAATGTATCATTATTTCTTAAACACATTCCTTTTGTAATATGAGGGGCACCATGTTTATATTTCCACTGTATCCTATCCAAATCAGATTTTAACTTTTTACAAGAATGGCCAAACCACGGTTGAGCAGAAACCCTCGCTTCCCTCCCCTTTCAAGTAGTAAATGATCATGATTTATGTTTATGGCAGTGTATGTGATATTATTCAACTGACTTAATAATTTAGTCATCATATTTTGAAGTTATAACATGGTGCAATAGGTGTTATGAACCGTAACCAACGGAGTCTCTCAATTCTAATTTGTTACCATTAATTTCCCAGAAATTATTTTATAGGTCATTTGCACGCAATAGTTTAATGGTAATGGCGAAAACTTAATTACACATTTGAAGCTTGATTCTGCAGTATTATCGCATTCCCTTAGCCCCGAGATGCATCAAGAACATGCAAATGAAGTGGCTTACACGCAAGCATCTTTCACGCTCAAATCACTCATTAAATATGAAAAAGAGTTGGGGTTCAGGGGTGCACTCCCTTGACACAATTCTGCAGGCATTGAGCGCTCTATCAAACAGACTGAACCATAGTGGGACAGAGGGGTGCTGTATACCGAGGTGAGTGCATATCTTCCCAGGAAATATACCAGCAAATGGACTCACTGCTGTGAGCGTTAGCCAATCATATCCTTGTTTTAAGGCTCTTTGTGTCTGAAGAATCCCACAAAAGGACACTGCAGGCAACAAGTAAAAAGGGTGCTTAGACATAATGCAGGTCATGCATCATTTTTACAGGAAAGAGTTCAACCAACTTGATAGTACAGTGGGGGGAGGGGGTGGGGTTAATAAGCCGGTTAAACCCAACAACTCCTGAAGAGCCTTACCAAACAGCCTATTTAAAGGTAAACTGACCCTTACATGTAAGTGAACACAGAAACACACACACACTCCCTCATATGATCCGCTTAAGTCATAAGCAAATCTAATGGGCTGCCAATCTGCACAGGTCCAGTCATGTCAACTGTCATCATTTTTCTAATCACAATCTCTTTCGCTTAGAGATTTTGCTGAATAAATTAACTCCCTCAGCGCCACCCCTTATGAACATGGTGTCTAACCCTCGTCCTTCCTCAAAGAGGTCTCTGGAAACGCTCTCTCAGATGTGCTCACCATTTTCAATTCCCCCCTCACTCACGGATCTTCCCAGAAGGTCTCAAGACAGGCGAGATCCTCCCACTCCTAAAACAAGCCTACATCAGACGTCGACAATGTCATTATTTATGGCCCATCACTCACCTATGATTCATAGGTAAGATCATTGAAAAAGAGGTCTATGTTCAACTCCAAGATCACATTAATGCTAACTATGTCCCGCACATCAACACATCTGGCTTCAGATAATGATGCAGCAAGAAGACCACAATGTTACACCTGCTACATGATGCCCTTCTAACCACAGATGAAGATGAGGCCTTCCTCTTGATATTATTGGACTTCCCAGCTACCTTCAACACAGTTGGCCATGCCACCCTCATAAACACCCTGTAGTATCAAAGGAGATTCAAAAGCAATGTTTATCACCGGTGTTCCTCCTACCTTTCCAAATGAAACCAGTTTATTCACAAGAGCAACTCTAGATTCTATGTCTCAAAAAATCCCAATCACCCACCGAGTCCCTCTGGGGTTCCATAATGTCCCCCAGTAGCTGCTTGGTGCTCTACTTGCAGATAACAGCATAATGACTCACCAATATGCAGATGATACAACCCTCTACCTGAAAGTCTCCTCTGCTTCAGACATCCAACACATCAAATACTGCCCGTGTTTCATTCAGATATTCATGAACAGCACAAACTTGCACCTCAACCTAAATGACGGAGTTCCTGCCATTTTTCAAGAAACAGTACAAACCTGTCTCAATGGCATGAACCTTGAAGGCATCAAACCCGAACTTTCACTGAAGGCTGAGTCACTTGGTGTCACCGTGGACACCAATCCCACCTTCAAGCTAGATGTTGTCAAAAAGCACAAATATAGCCTGGTAACAGCTCTCCATTCTAAAGAAAATGAAATCATTTCATCCAGAAAGGAACTTAACAAGCTTCCCTGCTCTTGCATCTGCATGGTGGCAAAGGCCTGCTACAAGGCCTTCCAGAGGCCATAGTGGCACCCTTCAAGAGTATCGTACATGCTGCAGTACTTCTCATCCAGGACCTGAAGAAATATGATAAACCCCCATGCTGATGGATGGCCCCCCTTACAGCTGAACACCAGCGTAAAAAACAGCTGCATCATTTACAAAGCCATCATGAAAAGCAACCCATATATCTTCTAGACAAGCTCACCATCTCTGGTGGTTCTCAGCACACCCTGACCTAGGAGACCATCATGTGCTCTGTTGGTGTTTCAGTGAGAAGTGATGGATAAGATTGGACTGGAACAATGCATACTGCTGCAGGCAGTGGTTTGCTTGAGAAGCTTGGACACATAGACTGTCTTAAGTGGGTGGTGAGGAAGGGTGTGTGAGACCTGACAGCTCTTCAACCTAAAAGACGTTTATATTTCACGTCTTCAAGACCCAATTGTATTGGTACTAAACCAACAGGACCTAACCACTCAGAGCATTCTGTTTCTTCTATCACATCTAGACCAATCCATCAACTGGATTCCTTCCATAAGATTTCTCGCAACCCGACAGGTACTCATCCAATCAACTACAAAGATAATGTAAATTTGTGCATTTTATTAGCCAAAATAGACCATAAATATCTGTATTGACACATAAGTGTCCATCATAGATCTAACTAAACCAATACGGATGAAAACTTGAAGGTGGGTGTCTTGGTACAGTTAGATCTACAATGGACACTTATGTGTCAATACAGATATTTATGGTCTATTTTTGGCTAATAAATTGCACAAATTTACATTATCTTTGTAGTTGATTGGATTCCTGACAACATGTCGTGTGGACACAATTATTTTTGAATAATCACTAAACAACAGAGTGTGAGCTACGACACAAGTGTGGTGAGGAGAACTATATTTGCCCACTGTTTTCTTCTTCTTTTTGTTTTCGTCTTGTTTTTGGCACTTTATATTGGAGTATAACAGGATGGTGGTTTAAAGTTTCCCTATCATTCCTTTGAGAAAATAGATATGACGTTGTGGCCTTCCAGTGTCTCTAATGCGTGTTCTTAGTAATGGATGCTTTTTTTAAATTATAGATTTTGTATATTCACTATTACATGTCTTTTTGTCATCACTTTTCGGTGATTGGTGGTCGGTTTGCATTAGTACTATGGAATTTTGGAAAAATAATATTTTTCAACTGGTGCATAAAAAATTATTTTTTTATTGCCTCAAGATGGTGTTGTATAATTTTTATATAGATTACAATGTATGTTTTTATATATGATTTGCAGCCTTGAGGAATCCCTAGGTAGGGCGAAACGCGCGTCGGCTGCTGCATTCCAAAAAGAGAAATAAAATGATTTCTGAATGATCTACAGCTACGTGGATACTGATTTGGAAACTCTCCTATAATATGATGACATGGTTGTTGAAAGTGTATATAACATATGGGATTAGAGTTACTTGTGTATGGTGTGCTCTTGTGTTTTTGTTTGTTATGAATATGTATTGGTGTTGCCGTCCGCATTAAGAATGTCAGCGATAGAGATGCACCGCTTTCCAAAAGGCTCCCTAGATGTTTTCTTATTGTCCTCCTCTCTCCTTTCCTTATTTTCGTACTAATTAAAATCTACAGCGTATTTCTTCACAATTTGCTAATTTCAGGATAACTAACTGGTGCGTAGGTAGCAAGGAAATCTTGGATTAATGCATTTGCCTGCTTCTGCTTGGCTGGTCTCATATCAATAAAGGCTGGATACTACTGTATCTATAGTCTGTTTCCAAAATGTTAGGTCAAATTACTGATACAGGCCCATAGACGAACAGCCTTGTTGACCTATTGGCTTTGCCAATGCCTTTTGTTGTGCAGCAACAACAAAAAGTTTGGGGAGCAGCGGGTATTTGAGGGCTAGATGCAGCAAACAAGAGAGCAAGAAAACACATGCACTATCTTGGAATGCTTAATAGAAAAAACAGATCCCTGAAAGTGAGCAGTGGAAGGATACATGCCAGCCAATCAAACCATGGTAAAGAGGCTATGGACTAGGGAAGGGGCAAAAACAAGAAGAGGAAAGAGAGCCTTCAAATAAGAAGCAAGCAAATAAGAGTGACAATAAAGCCAACCAATGGAAAGCAATGAGTGAGTAGGTTCTAAGGCGCTGCAAGTTTGTGCAAGGGTCCATGATAGGCTCTAACCTGCAGTCAGCTAAGAGCTGTCTGGTAGGCGCGGCCCTAACAAATGCACACTGTTGGTTTTTTTTTAAGAATTACAGTTCACAAGCCTTTGCAGTCTCTCCAAAATATCTGAGAGCTGAGTTTGAGCATCATTCCATGCTACAACACAAGCATTTCCATTTGAACCTATCGGCAGAAAAAGTAGCTCCTGTCTTTGCCTTTAGACCAGAGGTTTTTCAATTTCTATTGGTTGCAGCATCAAAGAGTGAGACATGCCATGGAACAATTCATAATAGAATGTAGACAATGGCACTCACACAGAACGGAGGGCGAGACTGACAGTGGGCAAGTCATAGTACGACATGGGTCACCACAAGTATCAGGCAAGGTGGTGAGACCGCCTTCGGTATAATTCATAGTACACGGAGGACTACCACTAAACACTCAGACCAGGTGGTGTGATGGAACACGGAACAACTCCTATTAGAAGGTGGACTAAGACAAGTCTCACAGATCATGTGGTGGGACTGTCCGCAGAACAATTCATGGTACAATGCAGATCACCACACTGTCCGCAGAAAAATTCATGGTACAATGCAGACCACCACACTGTCCGCAGAACAATTCATGGTACAATGCAGACCACCACACTGTCCACAGAACAATTCATGGTACCATGCAGATCACCACACTGTCCACAGAACAATTCATGGTACAATCCAGACCACCACACTGTCCACAGAACAATTCATGGTACCATGCAAACCACCACACTGTCCACAGAACAATTCATGGTCCAATGCAGACCATCACACTGTCCGCAGAACAATTCATGGTACAATGCAGACCACCACATTGTCCGCAGAACAATTCATGGTACCATGCAGATCACCACACTGTCCACAGAACAATTCAAGGTACAATGCAGACCACCACACTGTCCGCAGAACAATTCATGGTACAATGCAGACCACCACACTGTCCGCAGAAAATGTAATGGTATAATGCAGACCACCACACTGTCCGCAGAACAATTCATTGTACAATGCAGACCACCACACTGTCCGCAGAACATTTCATGGTACAATGGAGACCACCACACTGTCCACAGAACAATTCATGGTACCATGCAGACCACCACACTGTCCGCAGAACAATTCATTCTACAATGCAGACCATCACACTGTCCGCAGAACATTTCATGGTACAATGGAGACCACCACACTGTCCACAGAACAATTCATGGTACCATGCAGACCACCACACTGTCCGCAGAACAATTCATTCTACAATGCAGACCATCACACTGTCCGCAGAACAATTCATGGTACAATGCAGACCACCACATTGTCCGCAGAACAATTCATGGTATAATGCAGATCACCATACTGTCCTCAGAAAATGTAATGGTATAATGCAGACCACTGTCCGCAGAACAATTCATGGTACCATGCAGACCACCACACTGTCCGCAGAACAATTCATTCTACAATGCAGACCACCACGCTGTCCGCAGAACTATTCATGGTACAATAGAGACCACCACACTGTCCGCAGAACAATTCATGGTACCATGCAGACCACTACACTGTCCGCAGAACAATTCATTGTACAATGCAGACCACCACACTGTCCGCAGAACAATTCATGGTACAAGACAGACCACCACACTGTCCGCAGAACAATTCATGGTACAAGGCAGACCACCACACTGTCTGCAGAACAATTCATGGTACCATGCAACCATCACACTGTCCGCAGAACAATTCATGGTACAATGCAGACCACCCCACTGTCTGCAGAACAATTCATGGTACCATGCAGACTACCACACTGTCCGCAGAACAATTCAAGGTACAATGCAGACCACCACACTGTCCGCAGAATAATTCAAGGTACAATGCAGACCACCACACTGTCCGCAGAACAATTCAAGGTACAATGCAGACCACCCGTCAGTCACACAGAACAGGAGGTGAGATGGAGCACTGAACAATTCATACCACAATGCGGACTACAAGTCGTGCAGTGCAGGTTTCGTGACAGATGTCAAACAAGTTATAGTATATTAAAGACTATGCCAGTCACACACAACAAGCGGCAAGACAGCCGTGGAACAATTCATAGTGCAGTGCAGTACAGACTACCGCAGGTGGCACAAAACAGGAGGTGAGGCGGGTTCTGGAACAATTCATAGTAAAATGTGGGCCTAGAATAGTTTCTCACACAAAGAGGCGAGGCAGACCTTAGAAGAAGTCACATTGCAAGGCGGACTAAGCCAGTCTCACAGACCAGGAGGCGAGGCAGACCGTGGAACATATCACAGTACAAGATGGACTATGCTGGTCTCTCAGACCATGGAATGATTTACAGTACAAGGCAGACTATGCCAGACTCTCATACCAGGACGCAAGGCAAACTGCAACAATTCACAGTACAATGCGGACTATGCCAGTCTCTCAGACCATGGAACGATTCACAGTACAAGGCGGACTATGTGCCAGTCTCACAGACCAGGACGCAAGGCAAACTGCAACAATTCACAGTACAATGCGGACTATGCCAGTCTCTCAGACCATGGAACGATTCACAGTACAAGGCGGACTATGCCAGTCTCACAGATCAGGAGGCGAGGCAGACCGTGGAACATATCACAGTACAAGATGGACTATGCTGGTCTCTCAGACCATGGAATGATTTACAGTACAAGGCAGACTATGCCAGACTCTCATACCAGGACGCAAGGCAAACTGCAACAATTCACAGTACAATGCGGACTATGCCAGTGTCTCAGACCATGGAACGATTCATAGTACAAGGCGGACTATGCCAGTCTCTCAGACCATGGAACGATTCACAGTACAAGGCGGACTATGCCAGTCTCACAGACCAGGAGGCGAGGCAGACCGTGGAACATATCACAGTACAAGATGGACTATGCTGGTCTCTCAGACCACGGAATGATTTACAGTACAAGGCGGACTATGCCAGTCTCACCTGCCAGGAGGCGAGGCAGACCGATGAACGATTCACAGTAAAAGGCAGACTATGCCAGTCTCACCTGCCAGGAGGCGAGGCAGACCGTGGAACGATTCACAGCACAAGGCGGACTATGCCAGTCTCACAGACCAGGAGGCGAGACAGACCGTGGAACGATTCACAGTAAAAGGCAGACTATGCCAGTCTCACCTGCCAGGAGGCGAGGCAGACCATGGAACGATTCACAGCACAAGGCGGACTATGCCAGTCTCACAGACCAGGAGGCGAGACAGACCGTGGAACGATTCACAGTACAAGGCGGACTATGCCAGTCTCACCGACCAGGAGGCGAGGCAGACCGTGGATCGATTCACAGTACAAGGCGGACTATGCCAGTCTCACCGACCAGGAGGAGAGGCAGACCGTGGATCGATTCACAGTACAAGGCGGACTATGCCAGTCTCACCGACCAGGAGGAGAGGCAGACCATGGAACAATTCGTATAACAATATGGTCTAAGACAAGTCTCAGACCAGTTGGTGAGGCGGTCCATGGAACAATTCTTAGTACAATCCAGACCACCAGCAGAGTTGAGACAGACTACTGAACAATTTCAGAAGCACCCCCCCCCACCCCTGACATTTTAGCAGCCTGCCTTAACAGTGGGTACTTCCCCAAACTCCTAAATGTAAAGCTGCAGAAGAGAATCCGCACCTGTAGCCAAAGCCGGCTTGAAATGGAGGGGTGACTTCAGAAAACGGGGAGCAGTCGACAGTTCAGGCCCTTGGCTCTAGCAGAGCAGAAGATCCCGCTGATTGGTTGGAGAGTGTGATCAGGAAACAACAAAAGCACAGCCCGGCCATATCAATATCGCACCTGACCTCCAAAACCAGGCAAGGACGGGAGCTGTTGCAGCGAGAAAAAAACATCTCAGCAAGCAGGAGGCGGCGGACACAAGCACCACCTCGTCTATTTCTCTTGATCAAACGCTGGAGTCCACCTTTGACTAATGACATTTTTAAATGCAAAAAAAAGAGGCAAAGCAGGAGAAATCCCTGGAAGTGGGGGTGCGCCCGAGCAGCTGCCATTAGCCCTCCCCTCTCGTGTTCTGATGAGACCTTGCATGCATATTACTTTCCTTTAACGCTTGGGGAACAATGTCCTTCGAGCACAAAGGAAGAACACGGAGACGAGTAATAGATTACTTTCTGTTTTTTAATAAAAAAAAATTATTTATAAGATGCCGAAAAGAAGAGGGCGCATCTAATGAAACTTGGAACCGGTGTGGTCCAAGGGAGACGTTTCTGGGCCTATGGAAAAAAGCACAAGAGTGAGAAAAAAAATATTTACAAAAATGTTAGTTGGCAAAGGCGCACACTGTATAAAATTATTTTCAAAGTTACACTAGTCTGGTTCTTCTCTGTTGAGGGGACTTCACAGGTCATTTCGAGAAACATGTGCATCAACGAACAGTCTGGTTCTTGTCTGTTGAGGGGACTTCATCAGGTCATTATGAGAAACATGTTCATCAACGAACAACAGTTGGTTCTTGTCTGTTGGAGGGGACTTCTTCAGGTCATTTTGAGAAACATGTTCATTAACTTACAACAGTTGGGTCTGGTCTGTTGGAGGGGACTTCTTCAGGTCATTTTGAGAAACATTTTTAACGGACGACAGTTGGTTCTTGTCTGTTGGAGGGGACTTCTTCAGGTAATTTTGAGAAACATGTTCATCAACGGACGACAGCTGGAGATAGGAAGGGGTCATCATCTGCTTAGGAGCTCGGGAGCTACTTCCGTAGGCAAAGTGAAAAGCACCCATAGGAGATGGAAGACTGACGTTTGACTAGGACTCACCCTCACAAAGGGGCTGCTAGAAGCCACATTGTGCGTGCCTTTGGGTTCTACTCTGAGGCCATCCCACACGGGGGCACTGTTTAAGAAGGGAGGGAGGTGGAGCATGAGACATTCATGATGTTCAATAAATATGCAAAGGTGGCCTGAAAGGACAGCTTATTTTCGATGACAGAGTGCCAGTATTTTGTTGTTTTTAGGTTACTAATTTCAGATCTCCGAAAATGTCACTGAACTACCTACAATTCACAAAGAACAATTCATTCATGAGCAAGCGCAGGAATTTATTTTATGTTTTTCAAGAATGCCATCTTGTTCAAGCCACTGTGGCCAGCAAGGCCGTGACTAAGAGCAGAAGAGGAAGGGAGGGTCCAACTGGGACTGTAAGGTGGACAGCTAGGTGAGCCCTCTACCTCTCCTGCATGATAATAAGGCCCATCTCTTGTTATAACTGTGTAGACAACTATGTCCTTTCAGCTTCCAACGGAGCCAGAGCTCAGCTTCAACACTAGGTCTTAGATGCTTTCCAAACCCAACAGCATGGTGGTCCAGTTCACTCCTCCAGTGGTGTAGGGTTCGTTTTAGGTGGTAAATGAAGGAATCCTTGACGAGACAAGGGAGGACAAGCAGCAGAGAAGCGTTAGCAAAAACAAATGATTCAGGGTGGTTTCACCAATGTATATTCAACACCAGAGTGGGCCTATAGAGCCATCCAACACCAGAGTGGGGAGAAACAGCGTCCTACAACAGAGTCTACACAAAGCCACCCAAAGAGGTCTGGCATCCAACAGCCGCCAGCTCTTCAGGCATGTTGTGGACTTCCATCCCGTGTACTGCCCGAGGATGTTTGGCTGGACATGCAGCCAATGCCAGCTTGACCTTTTTGAGGGCCTTGTGCCTATGCACCCAGAAGCACTTACACTGTGCTGCTCCAAATGGTCAGTAACAGAGTCAGATTTCTTAGAGGTCCTGTGTTCATGTGCCATGAAGTAGCACTATTGACACAAAGGTGCGCGTGCACTAAATGATAATTTCACCTTTTCTAGAAGTTCTATGCTTACGTACTCGAGGAAGCACTAGGGATGCACGTGGGCACGTGCTGTAAATGGCCAATAAAAATGTATCTTTTTGCGAGGCTCACGCGCCCTGAGGTAGCACCAGGGACACACAGGTGCACATGCTCCAAATGGCCAATGAAGCTGGAGCTCACGCTCCCTGAGGTAGCACCAGGGACACATGGGTGCACTTAGTGCCATCTTAATGCATGGGCACGCTGGTAAGTTGCCCGGGAGTCCCACGGGCATAGAGGACCCATGCAGACCAGAATTTAACACAAATTTTCCATTAAACTTGTTGGACCCGGCCTCGTGGCGTGGTCCTTAACCCCCCTGGACTGTGGCCGTTCCCCGCCCCGGCCTTCACGGGCCACCCGTCTGAACTGCTCCAAGGCCCTTCACCTGGAACTGCACGTGGTCGCATGCTCCTTAGGGCTCCGCCATCTTGTTGGCATCTACGTCACCCCGTACACCAGCCGGCGCGACCCCGCTCAACCCGGCCTCGACCCCAGCGAAGCCCCGACATCGAGGCTCCACGGACTGGCCAGGGGGTGCCGCAGGAACCATTCATCGCCCCCGGCGGAGGACGGTCTCGTTGGGACCCCCAACTGTCCTCCCCTCTCGAGGTGTGATCGCCCTGCAAACTCCCATGGGCCGGGCGCCTCTCCTGCTGGGCGTCTGGCCACCTCCACCCGGCCACTCCGCCCCCTCGGGCGCAAGGGTCCGGACATCAAAGGGCTCCAGACCTATATCTGGGGCGACCCCACCACAGCTCGTCAGTTGTATCCCGGAGTCGAGAGCCCTGCTGATTGAATCGCGGCTGACCCTACGGAGAAGAACTCTTGTCGGAACCATCACGAGCCCTGCTGACTGCGTCGCGGCTCCCTCTTGTGAACCTTTCCTGAACCACCTGGAACATCGGAGCCCTGCAGACGCCGTCGCGGCCCCACCTCGCTGAGACCTTCCTCGGAGCCCTGCTGACGACGTCGCGGCTCGAGCTGAGCAGAAACCATCTTGAGAGCCCTGCTGATTGAATGGCGGCTCTCCACGAACTGTACGCCAGAGCCAAGCTGACGCCGTCGCGGCTCGACCTCTCCGAGATCGGAGGTCCTCCAGCTTGAGGATACGAACTGGGCCCCAGGTACCCCCGTACCACATTCCTGCCAAAGACTGTCCCGCTACCCCTACCCTTCTAAAGAGACATTGAGACTTTTGGTGGATCCCTCGATCCCTTCGTGTAAATATTGAACTCGTAACCTTTTATTGATGATAAAGAATTGCTTGTCTTGAGACAACCTCCTTGAGTCCGGTGTGGTGGTGTTACTGTGCTAGTACGTGATAGGAGAAGGATCTCTCAGGAGACTTCTCGGCAGCGCTCGGCTACTTCGTGCAGTGCGAGGGCCCCCCCCTTGGTGGTCTCACCGACTCCTCGGGGTCCGCCTTCCAACAAAACTTTTTTATTCCTCTGAGTGGTTGTGTCGGCAGGGCCCAGTGCACTGCTTTGCCCGGGAGACTACAATGCTGTTAAGACGGCCCTGGGTGCACCCTGAGGTAGCACCAGGGACACATGGGTGGACATGGTCTCAGTGCACGTGGTCTAAATGGCCAATGGGGCTTGAGCGCCCTGAAGTACCACCAGGGACACATGGGTCGACGCTGTCTCAAATGGCCAATAAGGCTGGAGCTCACGTGCCCTGAGGTGGCACCAGGGACACAACAGTGCACCTGGTCTAAATGGCCAATTAGGCTTGAGCTCATGCGCCCTGAGGTGGCACCAGGGGCACATGGGTGCACGTGCTCTATATGGCCAATGAGGCCAGAGCTTGCGTGCTCTGAGGTGGCACCAAGAACACATGGGTGCACGTGATCTAAGTGGCCAATGAGTCTGGAGCTCGTGTGCCCTGAGGTAGCACCAGGGACACATGGGCCCAATGAGGCTGCAGCTCACGCGCCGTAAGGTAGCACCAGGGACACATGGGCCCAATGAGGCTGCAGCTCACGCGCCCTGAGGTAGCACCAGGGACACATGGGCCCAATGAGGCTGGAGCTCACGTGCCTGAGGTAGCACCAGGGTCTCTTGGGTGCACATGGTGTAAATGGCCAATGAGGCTGCAGCTCACGCGCCCTGAGGTAGCACCAGGGACACATGCTCTATATGCCCAACGAGGCCAGAGCTTGCGCGCTCCGAGGTGGCACCAGGAACACATGGGTGCACGTGATCTAAATGGCCAATGAGACTGGAGCTCGTGTGCCCTGAGGTAGCACCAGGGACACATGGGCCAAATTAGTCTGGAGCTCATGTGCCCTGAGGTAGCACCAGGGACACATGGGCAAAATTAGTCTGGAAATCGCGTGCCCTGAGGTAGCACCAGGGACACATGGGCCCAATGAGGCTGCAGCTCATGCGTCCTAAGGTAGCACTGGAGACACATGGGCCCAATGAGGCTGCAGCTCACGCGCCCTAAGGTAGCACCAGGGACACATGGGCCCAATGAGGCTGGAGCTCACGTGCCTTAGGTAGCACCAGGGTCTCTTGGGTGCACATGGTGTAAATGGCCAATGAGGCTGCAGCTCACGCACCCTGAGGTAGCACCAGGGACACATGGGTGCACGTGCTCTATATGGCCAATGAGGCCAGAGCTTGCGCGCTCCGAGGTGGCACCAGGAACACATGGGTGCACGTGATCTAAATGGCCAATGAGTCTGGAGCTCGTGTGCCCTGAGGTAGCACCAGGGACACATGGGCCAAATTAGTCTGGAGCTCATGTGCCCTGAGGTAGCACCAGGGACAGATGGGCAAAATTAGTCTGGAAATCGCGTGCCCTGAGGTAGCACCAGAGACACAAGGGCCCAATGAGGCTGCAGCTCATGCGTCCTAAGGTAGCACTGGAGACACATGGGCCCAATGAGGCTGCAGCTCACGCGTCCTAAGGTAGCACTGGAGACACATGGGCCCAATGAGGCTGGAGCTCATGCGCCCTGAGGTAGCACCAGGCACACAACGGTGTACGTGGTCTAAATAGCCCAATAGGCTCGAGCTCACGCACCCTGAGGTGGCACGAGGGGCACATGGGTGCACGTGCTCTATATGGCCAATGAGGCCCGAGCTTGCACGCTCTGAGGTGGCACCAGGAACACATGGGTGCACGTGATCTAAATGGCCAATGAGTCTGGAGCTCGTGTGCTCTGAGGAAGCACAAGGGACACATGGGCAAAATTAGTCTGGAGCTCGCGTGCCCAGCGGTAGCACCAGGGACACATGGGCCCAATGAAGCTGGGGCTCACGTGCCTGAGGTAGCACCAGGGTCTCTTGGGTGCACGTGGCGTAAATGGCCAATGAGGCTGCGGCGCACGCGCCCTGAGGTAGCTCCAGGGACACATGGGTGCACGTTCTCTAAGTGGCCAAAAACAATTTCGCCTTGTCTAGAGCCTCCGGAGCTCGCGCGCCCGGAGGAGTAGGGCCGAAACGGCCCCTTTACACCGCGCAGGATGGGCGGATTGAATTCCGAAAGAGGGGAAACGTTCTGCATATTTCACCCGCCCCACTGAGCTGTGGGTAACCAAGGCATGCGCCATCCGGCCCCTTGGAGAACCGAAAGCAAGGACGTGTGCGGGGCAAGACTTTATTAGAAACCCCGGGACGAAGGCTCCGAGAAACAAGGGCCCCGACAAACGCCCCTGTTCAAGGAAAACAGCAGCTCCCTTCAGGAGGAAACATTGTGATTACAGAGAAGGAGGCATCTCTGCTAGGAAGCTGCGCACGCCGCAAAAAGTGACCTAAAAAGGCGGCTGCGAGATCAGAAGCCTGAATGACGGAGCCCCCGCACCGCCTCTTCCCCCTCATTATCTCCCAGAGTCCGTTTCTTCTACATTCTTAAGCTATTGTCTTTGATAGGCTGAATTTCTGCTTTAAGTGCTGTTTTAATTAGTGTCAGGTTCCAACCTCAAAGCCCTGCCTTTCGCTCTTTCTTCCTGTTCTCGTCCCTCTCTGAAACATGCAGCCTCCGGCGAGCCCCAGCCTGGAGCCCAGCCAGTTAATCAGCCTTGCCCTTGCTTGCTGTAGCGCTGGGGGTGGCAGGGGGCGCCCGACTGACAGCTGGAGCCAGGGAGCAGCGAGGAGAGAGGTGCATGCACAAAGTCAGCACAGAAGTGAGAATGGCAGAGAGGGAGCCTGGCTTCTGGTGGCATGAGATTATCAGAGGTGCCTAGCTCCTCCAAACTCGGAAGGTAGGAGCAAGCTCGGAGATTATCAGGGGTGCCTACCTCCTCCTAGCTCGGAGGGTATGAGCGGTGCCTAGCTCCTCTAGCTCGGAGGTTATCAGAGGTGCCTAGCTCCTCTAGCTCAGAGGGTATGAGCGGTGTCTAGCTCCTCCTAGCTCGGCGGTTATCAAAGGTGCCTAGCTCCTCTAGCTCAGAGGGTATGAGCGGTGTCTAGCTCCTCCTAGCTCGGCGGTTATCAAAGGTGCCTAGCTCCTCTAGCTCGGCGGTTAACAGCGGTGCCTAGCTCCTCTACCTCGGAGGTTATCAGAGGTGCCTAGCCCCTCTAGCTTGGCGGTTACCAGAGGTGCCTAGCCCCTCTAGCTCGGAGGTTATCAGAGGTGCCTAGCCCCTCTAGCTCGGCGGTTATCAGAGGTGCCAAGCCTCTCTAGCTCGGCGGTTATCAGAGGTGCCTAGCTCCTCTAGCTCGGCGGTTAACAGCGGTGCCTAGCTCCTCTAGCTCGGAGGTTATCAAAGGTGCCTAGCTCTTCTAGCTCGGATGTTATCAAAGGTGCCTAGCAACTCCTAGCTTAGAGGTTATCAGCGGTGTCTATCGCCTGCTAGTTCGGAAGGTTATCAGCAGTGACTAGCGCCTCCTAGTTCGGAAGGTTATCAGCGGTGACTAGCTCCTCCTAGCTCAGAGGTGATCAGCGGCTCCATGCTCCTCTAGTTCGGAGGTTATCAGAGGTGCCCAGCTCCTCCTAGCTCGGAAGTTATCAGCGGTACCTAGCTCCTCCTAGCTCGGAGGTTATTAGAGGTGCCTAGCTCGGAGGGTATGAGCGGTGCCTAGCTCCTCCTAACTCAGTGGTTATCAGAGGTGCCTAGCTCCGCCTAGCTCGGAGGTTATCAGAAGGGGCCAGCGGTGTCTAGTTCCTTCTAGCTCTGAGATTACCAGAAGGGACCAGTGGTGTCTAGCTCCTCCTAGCTCGGAGGTTATCAGAAGAGGCCAGTGGTGTCTAGTTCCTCTTAGCTCAGAGATTACCAGAAGGGGCCAGTGGTGTCTAGCTCCTCCTCGGTAAGACATTATCAGAGGGGGAAGTGGTGTGTAGTTCCTTGTAGCTCAGAGATTATCAGAAGGGGCCAACGGTGTTTAGCTCCTCCACGCTCAGAGATTATCAGAAGGGGCCAGAAGTGTCTAGCTCCTCCTCGGTAAAACATTATCAGAGGGGGAAGCGGTGTGTAGTTTCTTCTAGTTCAGAGATTATCAGAAGGAGCGAGCAGTGTAGCTCCTCCACGCTCCGAGATTATCAGAAGGGGCGAGTGGTGTCTAGCTCCTCTTCAGTAAGAGATTATCAGAGGGGGAAGAAGTGTCTAGCTCCTTCTAGCTCAGAGATTATCAGAAGGGGCCAGAGGTGTGACTAGCTCCTCCATGCCCAAGATTATCAGAAGGGACCAGCGGTGTCTAGCTCCTCCCCGCTCAGAGATTATCAGAAGGGGCCAGAAGTGTCTAGCTCCTCCTCGGTAAAACATTATCAGAGGGAGAAGCGGTGTGTAGTTCCATCAAACTCAGAGATTATCAGAAGGGGCCAGCGGTGTCTAGCTCCTTCACGCTCAGAGATTATCAGAAGGGCCAGCTGTGTCTACCTCCTCCACGCTCAGAGATGATCATAAGGGGCCAACGGTGCCTAGCTCCTCCATGCTCGGAGATAATCAGAAGGGGCCAGTGGTGTCTAGCTCCTCCCGCTCAGAGATGATCAGAAGGGGCCAGCGGTGTCTAGCTCCTCCTCGGTAAGACATTACACCAGAGGGGGAAGCGGTGTGTAGTTCCTTCTAGCTCAGAGATTATCAGAAGGGGCCAGCGGTGTCTAGCTCCTCCACGCTCAGAGATTATCAGAAGGGGCCAGCAGTGTCTAGTTCTTTCCAGCTCAGCTGCAGGTGTCGAAGTGCTGAGAAGGGCTACAGCGGGCAGTTAGTGCCTGGATCAGACAGCACCAGCTGAGGTGCCTGCTGCACGGCCAAGCTCACAATGAAGGTAGATGTAGGGAGGTGTCAAAGGCTTGACTGCGGGTTGGAAGGACGGGCAATGTCCATCATAGGTCAGGGGCGTAGGACACTGTACGTCATATGGTTGGGGACCCTGGACTCTGTCCATTCCAAGGTAGGTTACTGGACATTGTCCATCTTAGGGTAGTTACCTGGAGGCTGCCCATCATAGATTAGGATGCATACATACTGGCCACCATACAGTAAGTGTCGGGCGCTGTCCCTCAAACTATAGGGGGCCTGGACCTTGTCCATAATAGAATAGGTGTCTGGATATCTACCTGCTAAATCTGAAAAAACTCCCTCCCCACACATTTAGGACTGTTTAATTCACTATTCTGACTTCAGCTTTAGTATATTTGGGGAAATGTACTTGACAGTGGCGTTAGGTACAGAACATCTACATCCCCACCTGTCTGAAGTTGAAGACCAACAAGACTGAAATCATGATATTCAGGAGGAGCTCTTCACTGTGAGTCTCCACCTGGCGACCAACCGAGCTAGCGCCAACACCCACCCCCATCACCCACACCAAGAACCTCAGGGTCATTATCAAAAGCATACTCAGTATGACCATTTAGGGCAATGCCGTCACCACCTCACGCTTCCATACCCTGACAATGCTGAGGGAGATTTTCAAATGGCTCCCAATCAGCACCCGGAAAACTATCACACACCCCCTGGACAACAGGAACGCCCTCTATGCAGGATCAACAAAAAACTCACCAGAAGACTGCGGACCAATCAGAAGTCAGCGGCCAGACTCACTCTCAACCTCAAAAGATGCATTCACGCCACACCACACCTGAAGGAGATCCAGTGACTCCCCATTCACAAACTAGCACAATCCAAACTCCTCACCCATACTTTCAAGGCACTACAAACCACTGGCCCAGCATACGCAAAGAATCGCAAACCTACCAGACACCTCCGCTGTACCCGACTCCTATTTGCACACATCCCACACATACAGGAAACCAAAAACAACACCAACATGATTCCCTTTTAGGCCATGCTTCATTCATGCTCTTCTCCACCACCAAAACACTTCCAAGTACGCCACACTCCACTGGAGCACTTCCTCTCCATCCAAGCAGCACAAAAACATGGCAAAAGAGGCCACGCTCCATTCGTGCACTTCCTCTCCATCCAAACAACACGAAAACATGGCCATAGAGGCCACTTTCCACTCGCGCACTCTCTATCCAAACAAACGAAACACAGCCATGGTCACTCACACACTTTCTCTCCATCTAAACAACACCAAAGCATGGCCATGGAGGCCACGCTCCAGTCGCTCACTTCCTCTCACTCCAAACAACACCGAAACATGGCCACTGAGGCCACGCTCCACTCACGCACTTCCTCTCCATCCAAACAACAAACACCGAAACGTGGCCATGGAGGCCACGCTCCACTCATGCACTTCCTCTCCATCCAAACAACACCAAAACGCGGCTCTGGAGGCCACGCTCCACTTCCGCACTTCCTCTCCATCCAAACACAGCACGAAACACGGCCATGGAGGCCACGCTCCACTCGTGCACTTCCTGCCCATCAAAACACAGACATGGAGGCCACACTCCACTCACGCACTTCCTCTCCATCGAAACACCACCAGAACAGGCCCATAAAAGCCACGCTCCACTCACGCACTTCCTCTCCATCCAAACAACACTTAAACACGACCACTGAGGCCACGCTCCACTCACACACTTCCTCCCCATCCAAACAACACCAAAACACGCCTCTGGAGGCCACGCTCCACTTCCACACTTCCTCTCTATCCAAACAGCACGAAACACGTCCATGGAGGCCACGCTCCACTCGTGCACTTCCTCTCCATCCAAACAGAACAAAAACAAGGCCATAGAAGCCACGCTCCATTCGCGCACTTCCTCTCCATCCAAACACAGCACTGAAACACGACCATGGAGACCACGCTCCACTCGTGCACATCCTCTCCATCCAAACAATACCGAAACACGGCCATGGAGGCCACGCTCCACTCGCGCACTTCGTCTCCATCCTAACACAGCACTGAAACGCACCAATGGAGGCCACGTCCACTCGCACACTTCCTCTCCATCCAATCAGAACAAAAACAAGGCCATAGAGGGCACGCTCCATTCGCACACTTCCTCTCCATCCAAACACAGCACCAAAACACGGCCATGGAGGCCACGCTCCACTCACGCAGTTCCTCTCCATCGAAACAGTACGAAACACGGCCATGGAGGCCATGCTCCAATCACACAGTTCCTCTCCATCGAAACACAGCACGAAACACGGCCATGGAGGCCACGCTCCAATCACACAGTTCCTCTCCATCGAAACACCACCAAAACACGGCCATGGAGGCCACGCTCCACTCATGCACTTCCTCTCCATCGAAACACCACCAAAACACGGCCATGGAGGCCACGCTCCACTCACGCAGTTCCCCTCCATCCAAACACCACCAAAACACGGCCATGGAGGCCACGCGCCACTGGCGCACTTCCTCTCCATCCAAACACAGCACCGAAATGCATCTATGCAGGCCGCTCACTTTTGCTCCATCTAAACACAGCACCAAAACAAGCCAATAGAGGTCATATTGCATTCATGCATTGTGCTAGGTTTGCCATAACGGATGCTTTTTGGGACTGGCGTGTAGGTTTTACACCGGCATATTTCACATGGATAAGACCAGACCTGCACACAAAAGGAAGCAACTGAGGGTTGTGTATCGCCTGTTAGCCACTGGAGCCAAGCTTTGTGAGTGCCCCCAAGATGCAGAACACAACAAGAACCCTGCACACGCGGAGAGCTCAGCCAACTCAGGACTGTATGTGGTTCAGAACTAGAAGCAGAGGAGAGACTGCTAGGAAGAGGATTGCACCTGCCCATGAGTGACTGGCATTCTGGTGATCCCAGCTTGGCGCCCTCCGGCCCCCACAGCAGGTCTCACCACTGCACGGGCCCATGAGTGACTGGCATTCTGGTCATCCCAGCTTGGCGCCATCCTGCCCCCCACAGCAGGTCTCACCACTGCACGGGCCCATGAGTGACTGGTATTCTGGTCATCCCAGGTTGGCGCCATCCTGCCCCCCACAGCAGGTCTCACCACTGCACAGGCCCATGAGTGACTGGCATTCTGGTCATCCCAGCTTGGCGCCCTCCTGCCTCCCCCCCACAGCAGGTCTCACCACTGCACAGGCCCATGAGTGACTGGCATTCTGGTCATCCCAGCTTGGCGCCCTCCTGCCCCCCCCCCACAGCAGGTCTCACCACTGCACAGGCCCATGAGTGACTGGCATTCTGGTCATCCCAGCTTGGCCCCATCCTGCCCCCCACAGCAGGTCTCACCACTGCACGGGCCCATGAGTGACTGGCATTCTGGTCATCCCAGCTTGGCGCCCTCCAGCCCCCACAGCAGGTCTCACCACTGCACCTGCACATGAGTGACTGGCATTCTGGTCATCCCAGCTTGGCGCCATCCTGCCCCCCACAGCAGGTCTCACCACTGCACGGGCCCATGAGTGACTGGCATTCTCGTCATCCTAGCTTGGTGCCCTCCGCCCCCCCCCCCCCCCCACAGCAGGTCTGACCACTGCACAGGCCCATGAGTGAGTGGCATTCTGGTCATCCCAGCTTGGTGCCCTCCGCCCCCCCACAGCAGGTCTCACCACTGCACAGGCCCATGAGTGACTGGCATTCTGGTCATCCTAGCTTGGTGCCCTCCGCCCCCCCCCCACAGCAGGTCTCACCACTGCACAGGCCCATGAGTGACTGGCATTCTGGTTATCCCAGCTTGGTGCCCTCCGCCCCCCCACAGCAGGTCTCACCACTGCACAGGCCCATGAGTGACTGGCATTCTGGTCATCCCAGCTTGGTGCCCTCCGCCCCCCCCACAGCAGGTCTCACCACTGCACAGGCCCATGAGTGACTGGCATTCTCGTCATCCTAGCTTGGTGCCCTCCGCCCCCCCCCACAGCAGGTCTCACCACTGCACAGGCCCATGAGTGACTGGCATTTTGGTCTGGTCATCCCAGCTTGGTGCCCTCCGCCCCCCCACAGCAGGTCTCACCACTGCACAGGCCCATGAGTGACTGGCATTCTGGTCATCCTAGCTTGGTGCCCTCCGCCCCCCCCCCACAGCAGGTCTCACCACTGCACAGGCCCATGAGTGACTGGCATTCTGGTTATCCCAGCTTGGTGCCCTCCGCCCCCCCCCACAGCAGGTCTCACCACTGCACAGGCCCATGAGTGACTGGCATTCTGGTCATACTAGCTTGGTGCCCTCCGCCCCCCCCCCCACAGCAGGTCTCACCACTGCACAGGCCCATGAGTGACTGGCATTCTGGTCATCCCAGCTTGGTGCCCTCCGCCCCCCCACAGCAGGTTTCACCACTGCACAGGCCCATGAGTGACTGGCATTCTGGTCATCCTAGCTTGGTGCCCTCCGCCCCCCCCACAGCAGGTCTCACCACTGCACAGGCCCATGAGTGACTGGCATTCTCGTCATCCTAGCTTGGTGCCCTCCGCCCCCCCCACAGCAGGTCTGACCACTGCACAGGCCCATGAGTGACTGGCATTCTGGTCATCCCAGCTTGGTGCCCTCCGCCCCCCCCACAGCAGGTCTCACCACTGCACAGGCCCATGAGTGACTGGCATTCTGGTCATCCTAGCTTGGTGCCCTCCGCCCCCCCCCCCCACAGCAGGTCTCACCACTGCACAGGCCCATGAGTGACTGGCATTCTGGTTATCCCAGCTTGGTGCCCTCCGCCCCCCCACAGCAGGTCTCACCACTGCACAGGCCCATGAGTGACTGGCATTCTGGTCATCCCAGCTTGGTGCCCTCCGCCCCCCCCACAGCAGGTCTCACCACTGCACAGGCCCATGAGTGACTGGCATTCTCGTCATCCTAGCTTGGTGCCCTCCGCCCCCCCCGCCCCCCCACAGCAGGTCCCACCACTGCACAGGCCCATGAGTGACTGGCATTCTGGTCATCCCAGCTTGGTGCCCTCCGCCCCCCCACAGCAGGTCCCACCACTGCACAGGCCCATGAGTGACTGGCATTCTGGTCATCCTAGCTTGGTGCCCTCCGCCCCCCCCCCCCCCCCACAGCAGGTCTCACCACTGCACAGGCCCATGAGTGACTGGCATTCTGGTTATCCCAGCTTGGTGCCCTCCGCCCCCCCACAGCAGGTCTCACCACTGCACAGGCCCATGAGTGACTGGCATTCTGGTCAATCCAGCTTGGTGCCCTCCGCCCCCCCCCCCCACAGCAGGTCTCACCACTGCACGGGCCCATGAGTGACTGGCATTCTGGTCATCCTAGCTTGGTGCCTTCCGCCCCCCCCCCCACAGCAAGTCTCACCACTGCACGGGCCCATGCTGCCTCAGGCCTCTCGTGTCTGTCCCAAACAGCTTGCTTTATTGGCCAGTAAACTGCGGCACTGGGGCCCGGAGGAGAACCTTCCAGGTGGGCAGTCCTACTACTACCAAAGCATGCTCCCCCCCCCCCCCCCCCGTGATGGTGCATTCCAGGCACCTATCGACCTTCCCTCTTACACCTGCTCACACAAATATTCTTCACATGAACATCCAGGGCTGCTGCTGATTGTCCGCGTCCTATTCCAAGTCCCCCTCCCTTCTGCGCTTTGAGGAGGCTCTGCCTGAATCCCTCGGAATAGCTGGTCTTGTCCAGTTGTACATGAGTGGCAGGAAATTCTTCCTGTTGCCCGTGGAAGGCTGTGCTGGTTCTACTGCTGCAGCCAGGGCTGGGGGTGGTCCTCAGAACCCCCCTCAGCTGACATCACGGCTCGTAACACTGCGTGTAAATTCCATGACACCCTGAGAAGAACTGTGTGCTCTAACAGAGGATCACACGGAGCGCCGCTCTAGGTGGGCCCAGGGACCCAAGAGGGAACCAACGAGGCCTCTTCTAGTGAACCAGACAAGCTGACTGCTGTAGCTGCTGCGGTCTGTGTGAAGATTCTTTGCTGGAACTTGAAGGGAGTGCGAAGCCAACTCCTATTCACGGTCAGCTGAAAGGTGGAACGCAAACTCACCAGTGGATGGCAAACTCACCAGTGTATGGCAAACTCACCAGTGGAACGCAAACCCACCCGTGGGAGGCACACTCACGCGTGGGAGGCAACTCACGCGTGGGAGGCAAACTCACGCGTGGGAGGCAAACTCACGCGTGGGAGGCAAACTCACGCGTGGGAGGCAAACTCACCCGTGGGAGGCAAACTCACCCGTGGGAGGCAAACTCACCCGTGGGAGGCAAACTCACACGTGGGAGGCAAACTCACCCGTGGGAGGCAAACTCACCAGTGAAAGGCAAACTCACCAGTGAAAGGCAAACTCACGACTCACCAGGGGAAGGAAAACTCACCTGTGGAAGGAAGACTCACCAGGGGAAGAAAGACTCACCAGGGGAAGAAAGATTCACCAGGGGAAGGAAGTCTCACGACTCACCAGGGGAAGGAAGACTCACCAGTGGAAGGAAGACTCACCAGTGGAAGGAAGAATCACCAGGGGAAGGAAGACTCGCGACTCACCAGTGGAAGGAAGACTCACCAGTGGAAGGAAGACTCACCAGTGGAAGGAAGACTCACCAGTGGAAGGAAGACTCACCAGTGGAAGGAAATCTCACCAGTGGAAGGAAGTCTCACCAGTGGAAGGAAGTCTCACCAGTGGAAGGAAGTCTCACCAGTGGAAGAAAGACTCACCAGAGGAAGGAACACTTACCAGTGGGAGGCGAGTGCACTGGTGTCCGCATCAAAGACTGAACTGGGAAAGAGGCGCACTCCACTGACGTAAATTACATAACATAACATGTATGTTGGAGCCGGCCTCGTGGCGTGGTCCTGTTCCCCCTCGCTAAGCCGCACGAGGTCCCCTGCACCTCGGGGCTCCTCCATTTTGGATTGTACGTGACTCTACGCACCCGCCTACGTGACCCCGCTCCACCCGGCCTCGGTCCCAGCGAGGCCCGACATCGAGGCGCCAACCCCTGGCCAGGGGGATACCACGTGGACACTTCCCCACTCCCGGCGGAGGGCAGTATCGATGGGACCCCCAACCGTCCTTCCACACCTAGGTGCGATCGCCCCACAGCTCTCTGGGGCCTGGCGCCTCTCCTGCTGGGCGTCTGGCCGCTCCCGACCCGGCCTCTCCGCCCCCCCGGGCGCAAGGGTCCGGACATCAAAGGGCTCCAGACCTATATCTGGGGCGACCCGGCAATAAGACAGTAGTTGTATCCCGGAGTCAAGAGCCCTGCTGATCGGATCGCGGCTGACCCTACGGAGAAAGACTCATCCTGGAACCACGCTCTGAGCCCTGCGGACTACGTCGCGGCTCCACCGTGCTTAAAGACCTTCACGAACCTTTGGGGGCCTGCTGACGCTGTCGCGGCCCGACCTTGTTGAACTTCCCATCAGAGCCCAGCTGACCTCGTCGCGGCTCGACCGAAGCGGACCTACCACCGGAGCCCTGCTGACTGTGTCGCGGCTCGACCCAAGCGGAACTACCACCCGAGCCCTGCAGACACCGCCGCGGCTCTCCATGTCCGAGCTGCTTTGAGACCAGCACGCAAGGTCTGGCGCAGAGCCTCCCCGTACCAGGCTGGTACTAAGACTGTCCCGCTACCCTGTCCCTACAAAGACATTGAGACTCTTTCTGGATCACTCGATCCCACTGTAAATATATTGAATGTGCTACCATTGATAAAGTACCGAGATAAGCAACTGATACGGAGTCCTGTGTGGTGGTGTTACTGGGCCTAGTACGATCACAGGAGAAGGACCTCTCCTAGGAGGCTTCTCAGCGGCGCTCGGCTATAACTTTGCGGTAGGAAGTTGCCCGGAGTGGTCCCTCCGACTCCCCGGCGGTCCTCCCTCCAACATTTGGTGGCCAGCGACGGGATCCGAGCCAGACGCAATCGTACAGGCAAGTAACGCACCCACTACCTAACCAGACGGAAAAAGAAAGGGAACCATGAACGGCCAAGAAGCAACCGTGGCCGCAACCTTCCAGCCAGAAAGGCTGGAAGAATACACCCACAAAGAACTGAAACAATTCTGCAAGGACAAAGGGATCCCAACCACAGGATTGGGCACCAAGGAAGAAATGCAGAAAGCCCTGAAAGCCCTGAAAGCCTGGGCAGAATCCGAGGCCACTCCACCCCGAGCCGAAGGGACCTCGGCCCGGGACGGAAACCTGCCACCGACCATAACCCCGACAGATGGGGGGCGAAGCATCCCGGAAACCGGCCTATCCCACGAAGAAATGCGAGAACGGGAGAGGGTCCGGACACACGAATTGGAACTCGCACGACTCCGGCTGGACGGTGAACTCCTGCTGGCGGAGAAGAAACTAGCCTTGGAGCAACTACGGCTGCAGGAGGAAATCGAAGAAAAGAAACGGCATCGAGAACTAGAAGAGAAACGGCTAACCCTCGAGCACGAGAGGGGCCTCAAGGAACTCAAACTGAAATCCAAAACGGGGGAGACCAGCACCCCCGGGGCCCGGGACGCTCTGCCACTGACCGAGCCAAAGGTTCATATCCCCAAGGATGTCGTCAAAGAATACTACAAAAACGACGACATCCAGCAGTGGTTCCGAGCCTACGAGGCAGCCATGACCTCCCATCGGGTACCCCGCAAGGATTGGGGTGCCGGCCTATGGGGGAGGTTCCTCAGCAAGGGCCGGGATACCCTGCTGCAACTCCCCGACGCGGTGATGACATCATACGACCACATGAAAGAAGCCCTACTCACCCGCTACGGACTATCAGCCGAGATGTACCGGCAGCGCTTCCGGGACTGCAAGAAGCTCCCCGGTACCACATGGGTCGAATACGTGGACTTCTTCAGCCGGGCCTTTGAAGGGTGGATAAAAGGGAGCACGGTCACCTCGTACAACGAACTGTTCGACCTCATTGTCTGGGAGCACCTCGCCAACAACTGCTTTGTCGAACTAAGGCAACACCTCCTGGACAGTAAGCTGACCGAGCCCCGGAAGCTCGCCGCCGAAGCCGACCGATGGGTCAACACCCGGGTCGCCCGGAACCCCGTGGGGGACTACCAACGGAGTACCACGGGACCTCCTCGCCAGCGGGGCGGAGGAGGGGGGTCCCACCGCAGTCGAGAATTCCCGGCCGGGCCGCCCAGAAGCCCGCCACGAGGCCAAGCCGCCAACCACACGTCCCCGACCCTGGTCCGAAGGGGGACCCCCATCGCCAGGCCTGGACCCCGACCAACAGTGACCTGCTTCGGCTGCCAACAGACAGGCCACTATGCGAGCGAACCGGCCTGCCCCGTGAACCGACGGAACGGGACCGCTGGGCCCCCTCCCCGACAAATAGCAGCCGCAGCCCTGGGGGAAGGAGAGGAAGAGGAGGAAAACCGCGACGACGGGTCCCCCGAGTGGGAACCGGCTGCCATGTCACTCGTATGCCTGGGCTCCCGAGAAATGGTGCCTCGAGCTGCCATCCAAAGCAACACCCAGAAGTACCAGCAGTGGGTCACCATAAATGGACAACGGGCCGAAGCCCTCCGGGACACTGGGGCCAGTGTGACCGCTGTCCGCTGCCACCTGGTGACCCCCGAACAGATCCTGCCGCATGTCCTATGCCCTGTCCGGACCGCGGACAACACCGAAAGCATGTGCCGGATGGCCAGAATCCCCTTCGAGTGGGGAGGAGTGTCAGGCACCCTAAAAGTAACTGTCCGCGACGACGCCCCAGTGGACTGCCTCCTGGGGAACGACCTAGAGAGCTCCCCCTGGGCCCAGGTGGAGCGCCGAGAGCATCTGGGGATGCTAGGGCTGCCCGAGTGGGCCTGCGCCACCACCCGGTCCATGACCGCCCAACCCGCCGCTGCAGCGGCCCCCGACGAGCCTACGGGTCAAGAACTGCCACCCTCCTCCGGCACGGAGGAGCCTGACGATGAGGCCGGGCCATCCGAACTTTCCCCCGACGAGGCCGCCTCCCTCAGCGAGATCCCCGAGGTGGCCCAGTGGCGCCACGACGGGGGCCCCACCCGCGAACAATTCCAGCAAGAGCAGAAGGCCTGCCCGTCCCTCGAGGGGGCCCGACAGCAAGCGGCCGCCCAGGCCTCGGGGGACCCCACGGGAACCCACTGGATCTATTGGGACAATGACTTGTTGTATAGCGAGCAGAAAGTCGCCGAACTGGGAGCCGGCCGGGTGTTGGTGGTTCCCCTCCGATTCCGAGAGTTCCTCCTGAACCTGGCGCATGACGTGCCCCTCGCCGGACACCTCGGGCGAGACAAAACCTACAACCGCCTAGTGACCCATTTCTATTGG
The DNA here is from genome assembly GCF_964204655.1 of Triturus cristatus. Classification (NCBI taxonomy): domain Eukaryota; kingdom Metazoa; phylum Chordata; class Amphibia; order Caudata; family Salamandridae; genus Triturus; species Triturus cristatus. The sequence continues at coordinate 1,149,719,006 of NC_140580.1, read as the reverse complement.
CCCCGAATGCAGAGAGACGTGGACCACCACTGCCGGTCCTGCCAGACCTGCCAGGCTAGCGGAAAGACTGGGGGTCGAGTCAAGGCCCCCCTCTAACCGTTTCCAGCCGTCCACACCCTGTTCGAACGAGTAGGGATCGACATCGTGGGCCCCCTCGACCCCCGAACCGCCCTGGGACACCGCTTCATCCTGGTACTGGTCGACCACGCCACCCGATACCCCGAGGCCATCCCACTCCGCACTGTGACAGCTCCAGTGGTGGGCCGGGCCCTGATGGGCATCTTCTCCAGGGTGGGGTTCCCCCGAGAAGTGGTGAGCGACAGGGGTACGAACTTTATTTCGAAGTACATGAGATCCCTCTGGCAACAATGTGGGGTCACCTACAAATTCACCACCCCTTACCACCCCCAGGGGAACGGACTGGTCGAGCGGTTCAACAGAACCTTGAAGGGGATGATCAAGGGCCTGGAAGAGCCCCTGAGGAGGAGATGGGACGTCCTGCTGCCCTGCCTCCTGTTCGCCTATCGAGAGGTACCACAGAAATCCCTGGGCTTCAGCCCCTTCGAACTGTTGTATGGGCACCCCGTCCGAGGGCCCCTCAGCCTGGTCAAGGAGGGCTGGGAGGCGAACGTCCAGGATGCCCCCCCCGACGTCTACCGGTACCTCCTGGCCCTGCGGAACCAGACTCGGAAGTTCCGGGCCCTGGCAGAAGCCAACCTCGAAGCCAGCCAAGAAGACATGAAACGCTGGTATGACGAAAATGCCTCGACCATCGAGTTCGAGCCGGGCCAGCAAGTCTGGGTCATGTCGCCCGTGGACCCCTGCGCCCTGCAGGACAAGTGGACCGGGCCCTTCAAGGTGGTTGAGAGGAAGAGCCCCGTCACCTACCTGGTCGACATGGAGTCCCCAAGGAACCCCCTCCGGGTCCTACACGCCAACCGGCTCAAGCCTCACTTTGCCCGAACCGAACTAAGCCTGCTGCTGGCTACCGACGATGGGGGCGAAAGCGACTCCGAGCCCCTACCCGACCTCCTGGGGTCCTCGGGCCAAGACGGCTCCTTGGAGGGCGTCCACCTCTCCGCCACCCTGACCCCAGAACAGCGCCATGACTGCCAGAAGCTGCTGCAACCCTTTGCTGCCCTCTTCTCTCTCACGCCCGGGGTGACCCCCTGGTGCGTCCACGACGTGGACACCGGGGACAGCCCCCCTGTGCGACATCGCGCCTACAGAGTACCCGACCGAGTCCGAGCCTGCATACAGACCGTGGTCTCCAAGATGCTCGCCCTCTGAGTCATCGAGCCATCCGACAGCCCGTGGGCCAGCCCTGTGGTCTTGGTGCCGAAGGCCGCCGCCCCCGGCACCCCACCGGAACTCCGATTTTGTGTAGACTACCGGGGCCTGAACGCAGTCACCAAGACCGATGCCCACCCCCTGCCACGGGCAGACGAGCTGATCGATCGCTTAGGGGCCGCCCGCTACCTAAGCACCTTTGATCTCACCGCTGGGTACTGGCAGATCAAGCTCACCCCCGGCGCCCAGGAACGATCCGCTTTTTCCACCCCCGATGGAACTACCACTTTCGGGTGATGCCCTTCGGTATGAAGAACGCCCCAGCGACCTTCCAGAGGCTGGTGAACAAGGTCCTGGCCGGGCTAGAAGCGTTCAGCGCGGCCTACCTCGACGACATTGCAGTCTTCAGCAACCACTGGGCCGCGCACCTAGGACACCTCGGAGAAGTCCTGGCCGCTCTCCAAAGGGCCGGGCTCACGATTAAGGCCAGCAAGTGCCAGATCGGTCAAGGGTCTGTGACCTATCTGGGCCATCAGGTGGGGAGTGGCCAGGTGGCGCCCCTCCAGTTGAAGGTCGATGCCATCCAGGCGTGGGAGCCCCCCGCAACCCAAACAGCTGTCCGGGCCTTCTTAGGCCTCACAGGCTACTGCCGGCGATTTATCAAGGATTATGGCAGTATTGTGGGGCCCCTCACGGAGCTCACTTCCAAGAAGCAGCCCAAGGCGGTGCACTGGACGCCCCGCTGTCAGACCGCTTTTGAAGCCCTCAAGGCGGCCATGTGCGCTGCCCCTGTGCTACAGGCCCCTGACTACAGCAAGGAATTTGTGGTTCAGACCGATGCCTCGGAGTACGGGGTTGGGGCGGTCCTCTCCCAGATGGACACCGAGGGCCTCGACCGACCTGTGGCCTTCATCAGCCGCCGACTGCTGCCACGAGAACAGAGGTGGAGCACCATCGAGCGGGAGGCCTTCGCTGTGGTATGGGCTCTCAAGAAGCTCCGGCCCTACCTTTTCGGCACCCACTTCAGAGTCCAAACTGACCACCGGCCCCTGCGGTGGATAATGCAAATGCGGGGCGAGAACCCCAAGTTGTTGCGATGGTCCATCTCGCTGCAAGGGATGGACTTCACCGTGGAGCACCGGCCCGGCAACGACCACGCCAATGCCGACGGCCTGTCCAGATTCTTCCGCCTCGGCGAGGAGAACCCCCAAGGAGATGGGTGACTCTCCCTGCCTTCAGCTGGGGGGGGACGCGTGTTGGAGCCGGCCTCGTGGCGTGGTCCTGTTCCCCCTCGCTAAGCCGCACGAGGTCCCCTGCACCTCGGGGCTCCTCCATTTTGGATTGTACGTGACTCTACGCACCCGCCTACGTGACCCCGCTCCACCCGGCCTCGGTCCCAGCGAGGCCCGACATCGAGGCGCCAACCCCTGGCCAGGGGGATACCACGTGGACACTTCCCCACTCCCGGCGGAGGACAGTATCGATGGGACCCCCAACCGTCCTTCCACACCTAGGTGCGATCGCCCCACAGCTCTCTGGGGCCTGGCGCCTCTCCTGCTGGGCATCTGGCCGCTCCCGACCCGGCCTCTCCGCCCCCCCGGGCGCAAGGGTCCGGACATCAAAGGGCTCCAGACCTATATCTGGGGCGACCCGGCAACAAGACAGTAGTTGTATCCCGGAGTCAAGAGCCCTGCTGATCGGATCGCGGCTGACCCTACGGAGAAAGACTCATCCTGGAACCACGCTCTGAGCCCTGCGGACTACGTCGCGGCTCCACCGTGCTTAAAAACCTTCACGAACCTTTGGCGCCCTGCTGACGCTGTCGCGGCCCGACCTTGTTGAACTTCCCATCAGAGCCCAGCTGACCTCGTCGTGGCTCGACCGAAGCGGACCTACCACCGGAGCCCTGCTGACTGTGTCGCGGCTCGACCCAAGCGGAACTACCACCCGAGCCCTGCAGACACCGCCGCGGCTCTCCACGTCCGAGCTGCTTTTATACCAGCACGCAAGGTCTGGCGCAGAGCCTCCTCGTACCAGGCTGGTACTAAGACTGTCCCGCTACCCTGTCCCTACAAAGACATTGAGACTCTTTCTGGATCACTCGATCCCACTGTAAATATATTGAATGTGCTACCATTGATAAAGTACCGAGATAAGCAACTGATACGGAGTCCTGTGTGGTGGTGTTACTGGGCCTAGTACGATCACAGGAGAAGGACCTCTCCTAGGAGGCTTCTCAGCGGCGCTCGGCTATAACTTTGCGGTAGGAAGTTGCCCGGAGTGGTCCCCCCGACTCCCCGGCGGTCCTCCCTCCAACAATGTATTTTTACAGCGCACATTCACCCAGAAGCGCATCTCACCAGTGGATGGCAAACTCACCAGTGGATGGCAAACTCACCAGGGGAACGCACACTCACCAGGGGAACGCACACTCACCACTGGATGGCAAACTCACCAGTGAAAGGCAAACTCACCAGTGGATGGCAAACTCACCAGTGGATGGCAAACTCACCAGTGGATGGCAAACTCACCAGGGGATGGCAAACTCACCAGTGGATGGCAAACTCACCAGTGAAAGACAAACTCACCAGTGAAAGGCAAACTCACCAGTGGATGGCAAACTCACCAGTGAAAGGCAAACTCACCAGTGAAAGGCAAACTCACCAGTGAAGGGCAAACTCACCAGTGGAGGGCAAACTCACCAGTGGAGGGCAAACTCACCAGTGGAGGGCAAACTCACAAACTCACCAGTGGAAGACAAACTCACCAGTGGAAGACAAACTCACCAGTGGAAGACAAACTCACCAGTGGAAGACAAACTCACCAGTGGAAGGCAATCTCACCAGTGGAAGGCAAACTCACCAGGGGAAGGCACACTCACCAGGGGAAGGCACACTCACCCGGGGAAGGCAAACTCACAAGGGGAAGGCAAACTCACAAGGGGAAGGCAAACTCACAAGGGGAAGGCAAACTCACAAGGGGAAGGCAAACTCACAAGTGGAAGGCAAACTCACCAGTGAAAGGCAAACTCACCAGGGGATGGCAAACTCACCAGGGGATGGCAAACTCACCAGGGGATGGCAAACTCACCAGTGGATGGCAAACTCACCAGTGAAAGACAAACTCACCAGTGAAAGGCAAACTCACCAGTGGATGGCAAACTCACCAGTGAAAGACAAACTCACCAGTGAAAGGCAAACTCACCAGTGAAAGGCAAACTCACCAGTGGAGGGCAAACTCACCAGGGGAACGCAAACTCACCAGTGAAAGGTAAACTCACAAACTCACCAGTGGAAGACAAACTCACCAGTGGAAGACAAACTCACCAGTGGAAGACAAACTCACCAGTGGAAGACAAACTCACCAGTGGAAGGCAAACTCACCAGTGGAAGGCAATCTCACCAGTGAAAGGCAAACTCACCAGTGGAAGGCAATCTCACCAGTGAAAGGCAAACTCACAAGGGGAAGGCAAACTCACAAGGGGAAGGCAAACTCACAAGGGGAAGGCAAACTCACCAGTGGAAGGCAAACTCACCAGTGGAAGGCAAACTCACCAGTGGAAGGCAAACTCACCAGTGGAAGGCAAACTCACCAGTGGAAGGCAAACTCACCAGTGGAAGGCAAACTCACCAGTGGAAGGCAAACTCACCAGTGGAAGGCAAACTCACCAGTGGAAGGGAAACTCACCCGGGGAAGGCAAACTCACCCGGGGAAGGCAAACTCAACCGGGGAAGGCAAACTCACCCGGGGAAGGCAAACTCAACCGGGGAAGGCAAACTCAACCGGGGAAGGCAAACTCAACCGGGGAAGGCAAACTCAACCGGGGAAGGCAAACTCAACCGGGGAAGGCAAACTCACCAGGAGAAGGCAAACTCACCCGGGGAAGGCAAACTCACCCGGGGAAGGCAAACTCACCCGGGGAAGGCAAACTCACCCGGGGAAGGCAAACTCACCCGGGGAAGGCAAACTCACCAGTAGAGCACAACCTCACCAGTGAAAGGCAAACTCACAAACTCACCAGTGAAAGGCAAACTTACCAGTGGAATGCAAACTCACCAGTGGAAGGCAAACTCACTCACCAGTGGAAGGCAAACTCACTCACCAGTGGAAGGCAAACTCACTCACCAGTGGAAGGCAAACTCACTCACCAGTGGAAGGCAAACTCACCAGTGAATGGCAAACTCACCAGTGAATGGCAAACTCACCAGTGAATGGCACAATCACAAGTAGTACACAAACTCATCAGTGAAAGGCAAACTCATCAGTGAAAGGCAAACTCACCAGTGGAAGGCAAACTCACCAGTGGAAGGCAAACTCACTCACCAGTGGACGGCAAACTCACAAGGGGAAGGCAAACTCACAAGGGGAAGGCAAACTCACAAGGGGAAGGCAAACTCACAAGGGGAAGGCATACTTACCAGTGAAAGGCAAACTCACCAGTGAAAGGCAAACTCACCAGTGGACGGCAAACTCACCAGTGGACGGCAAACTCACCAGTGGACGGCAAACTCACCAGTGGACGGCAAACTCACCAGTGGACGGCAAACTCACCAGTAGAACACAAACTCGCCAGTGAAAGGCAAACTCACAAACTCACCAGTGAAAGGCAAACTCACCTGGGGAAGGAAGATTCACCAGGGGAAGGAAGATTCACCAGGGGAAGGTAGACTCACCAGGGGAAGGAAGACTCACCAGTGGAAGGAAGACTCGCCAGTGGAAGGAAGACTCGCCAGTGGAAGGAAGACTCGCCAGTGGAAGGAAGACTCACCAGTGGAAAGAAGACACCCCAGGGGGAAGGAAGACTCACCAATTGAAAGCAAACTCACCAGTGGAACAAAGACTCACCAATGGAACAAAGACTCACCAGGGGAAGGAAGTCTCACCAGGGGAAGGAAGTCACCAGGGGAAGGAAGTCTCACCAGGGGAAGGAAGTCTCACGACTCACCAGTGGAAGGAAGACTCACCAGTGGAAGGCAGACTCAACACTCACCAGTGGAAGTAAGTCTCACCAGTGGAAGGAATTCTCACCAGTAGAAGGCAGACTCACCAGTGATAGGCAAACTCACCAGTGGAAGAAAGACTCACCAGTGGACGAAAGACTCACCAGTGGAAGAAAGACTCACCAGTGGAAGAAAGACTCACCAGTGGAAGAAAGACTCACCAGTGGAAGGAAAACTCACCAGTGGAAGGAAAACTCACCAGTGGGAGGCAAGTGCACTGGTGTCCGCATGAAAGACTGAACTGGGAAAGAGGCGCACTCCACTGACGTAAATAACATAACATAACATGTATTTGTACAGCGCACATTCACCCAGAAGAGTATTTTGGTGCTGAATAAACGATGTTTATTGGTACCAAACTTAAAGGTAATTAGAAGACACAAGCCATGGACACCCAAAACCTGTGATCTTGGAAGGTGTGAACTGTGCTTCCCTGCAAAATGACTGACACGCACCCAGCCCCTCCCGCTAAACTGATGGCAAGAGGCAGCCTGGAGCTGGGAGTCCTGCTGTGCTCCAGAAGTGGGAGGAAACCTCCAGCGGATACTTGTGATTAACACTCCGGAATTTTCATGACTGCCCACGCAGAACTGAGAAGTGTGAAATAGGACTGTTACTTTGAAGTGGTGGATTTAATTTTTGTTGTTTTGGTTTTATTTTAATTACTAAATAAGTTAGTTTTACTAAATTAGGCTGGGAAGCTTTACTGAGTGATTTCTCGCTTCAAGGACTGTGCTAGGTCTGAGGATCCCCAGCGCACATTCTCTGAAGTATCCTTCAGCCTTGGTTCTGTGCTACTAAGGAACGGGCAAGAAGAACAAGTCACTTCCCTCCCAATGTCCTCTCTGGTGGATACTACCTCTAACTGCAGATGCCCCCCCCCCCCCTTAGCCTCTGAATTCCACCAGAGTCCAGAAGAAATTAATTTCCCTCCAGCAATGTCCTCTCTGGTGGATACTACATCTAACTGCAGATGATCCCTTAACTTCTGAATTCCACCAGCAGACAGAAGAACAAGTCACTTCCCTCCAGCAGTGTCCTCTCTGGTGGATACTACATCTAACTGCAGATGTCCCCTTAGCTTCTGGATTCCACCAGAGTCCAGAAGAAAGTCACTTCCCTCCAGTGGAAACGACATCTAACTGCAGATGATCCCTTAACTTCCGAATTCCACCAGCGGACAGAATGGGTCCAGAAACTTGAAACTGCTTCCTCGTACCAATGGGTAAAGCCATCAGACTGCGGCCTCATTCAGCCTCCGGAAGCGAGGTCATAGAGCCATACATAGGTACACCTCTCCCGCACGCTGTCAGTTTACAACAAAGCACTCCACGTCCTTAGAAGCACATTAAGAACTGTGACACTGTATAGAATCTAACATGGAACTTTATTAACACCTAAAACTCCATTCCACAGAACAGGGAGGAGGGTGGGCAGTGAGGAATCTGCAGTTAGATGAAGTATCCACCACCACGAAGGTTACCGAAGGTAAGTAACGTGCTCTTCTGGTTGAAATTTCTAACTGCAGATTCCTCACCTTTTGAATAAATACCAAAGCACTACTCCCTAAACTATTAAGGGTCTGAGGAGTGGACGTCTCAGACCAGGAAATGCTCCTGGACCGAGCAGGCAAAATGGCCCTTTGTCCGAATCGAAGAGTCAAGGCACTAATGACTAGTGAAGATGTGGATGGACGCCCATGGAGCCACCTGGCAGGCGTCCAGCACTGGAACACCCATGGCCATGGTCGCAGTGGCTGCCTTACCTCCGGTGGAATGAGCCCTATAGCAATCAGGAGGCTCCATTTTTGGCAAGGCAATGCACATGTTTATGCAAAGAGCAATGCGTGTGGATAAGGTCCATTTCTGGAGGCCCTTCCCTTCTTAACACCACAGAACCCCCACGAGAAGTAGGTCTTCCACTCAGTGCTCCTTCGTCCAATGGATATAAAAACTAAAGACTCTCTTGGAACGCAACAAGGTTCCTTCCAATGCGTCTTAAGTGACGGCAGGCGCTGTCAAGGTACCACGGGTGACACCTACGCACGGCTCTGTGCCGTCACTTCCAGAGGTGAGAGGGGGCTGCCAGGAAGCCCGATGATGCCCCTTATCAGCACATGGGACTATACGCTGGGAAACGTTTACGGATTCAGCTTGAGGCATGGGGGAATTCGTCCATCGGAAACTAGGTCTGCCCGCGTGAGAGCTGGCTCCACACGGAGGTGGGACCACATGCCCCACTGAGCAGACTCTCTGAATCCTTCAATCAGGGGTATCTAGGGCGCAGCGCCTCACCCATGAGGGTCTCAAGGCTCTAGATTGCCAGCTGCTTCGGGGTGACCTGTTCATTCCAACAGCCAGGCCTTCAGCTCTTTCCTGGATTGCTGGATGATGAGGCTGCCCCGAGGGGCAGGGGGGGGTCGTTCCAAGCTCTGGCCACCAGGTGTGAGAAGAAGCATCCTCCGCTGGGGCCTCAGCAGATTCGAGGGGGTGGTGTCTGTGAGGAAGAGGGAGGCCGATCGTAGGTGTCTGGCCGGTTGGTGGAAGGTCAGGCGTCTGTTGATGTACGCTGGTCCTTCCTTGTGCAGGGCTTTGTATGCGCGGGTCAGCATCTCGACCTGGCACCTCTCCCGGTTTTGAGAGCCAGTGCAGCTTCTTGAGGTGGGGCGTGATGCGGGTCCGTCTGGGGAGGTCGAGGATGAGTCTACATTTCCACACTCCATTCACGCACTTCCTCTCCACGACACACCCGTGCCGTCTTAGTAAAAAATCCCATTCTCTACGTTTGCACCACTCCAACCCAAAGCCCATCGGCCACGCAAAACTGGCTCTCACGCGTGACATAAAAACACTGGTCAGATGACAGACACGCGCTTTCCACCCACACAATCCCATGGAGTAATGCACTAACAACCAGCAAATGTGCTTCGGCACCTCATCGGCGTATCAAGCGCTATATAAATGCAATGCATTGTACATAGTTTACTACCAACACCACTAGACAGACAGCCCCGGTACAATATAAATTTATTTTGTAAATTGGTTGAGGCCTGCTGCCCCCCCCCCCCCCCTCCTCCTCTCCCCCCCCCCCCACCCCAGGGAATCCTACATTCAAGCTAAAGCTCGCCAAAGTCACAAGGGGAACATTTTCCGACATTAAGCTTAATAGCGTTCGTTTTATTCACATACACGTCTGATGAAAAGTTTATGAGTAAACCCCACAAATTGGTTTGGCTTTGGACTGTAGTCATACCCAGAGCCGCCTCCTCGCTGCCCGCCCACCATATCCTCACATCTGCCGCCGACGGCGTCACACGTTTGCCTGGCAGAGAAATGGGCACGGAGTGGGGTACGCAGCGCCCACTAGGATCGGAGACGGGGCCCTGCAGACACCCCCCTCGCCGCCCCTTCTGCAGCGGAGAGGCGCGCACCCCGTGCAGTTGCACGTCCAACATTTGTTGCGTTTTAATTAGAAGACAAGTTGGCCCAGCCACAGAAGCACTTTGCGTCTGCAGCCAACATTTCCCACTGATTAGATGTAGGATTTGGGAGTGAACCTCCACTGGTGAGCAAACTTCTCAGAACTTTGAGTTCTGACAGTTGAGTTTGTGCGCCCAACAGCTCCTCTCACCTGCACTGCCAGCCTGGAGAGCCATCGAGGGCAAAGCACTTGCAGCTGTGGGCACCTTCCTTGACGTCACTTCCTGCTGGGGGATGACTCCAGAGCGGAGGTGGTACCTAGGCTTAGACCATCAGCCTAGGCAGGCAGGACAAGAACCTGCTCTCCTGGTGTCAAGGTGGGCCACCTGACCACAGGCCACACTTCCACGTCACAGCACATCAGAGGGGTCAGGCAACCAGCAGTCCCTCGGGGGTCAGGCAACCAGCAGTCCCTCGGGGGTCAGGCAACCAGCAGTCCCTCGGGGGGCAGGCAACCAGCAGTCCCTCGTGCACGCAGGACTCCTGGGCCTCGCTAAAGGGTGACTCCAGACTAGAGGTTTGTGGGAAGGTTTTTAGGGTCAGATGTATCCTGGGACAAGTTGCTTCTGCCATGCTAACCCTCAGAGCAGAGTGGAGGAGAAACCCTGGTTTGTACTTCTTAAGGTCCAATAAAGGTGTGGACATGTTTTGACGCACGGAGCTGCTTCAAGATAAAATGAACAAGGCAAAGAGGGGGCAAAGGCACGTGCCGCCATTTCCACAGGCTCGCGTGGGGCTCAGATTATTAGATGTTTCAATCCCACATTGATTAATTGCAGAAAAAGCCAAGAGCACGTCACACCGTATAAATGCACACAATGACTTGTGAAGACGCCCTCCTCTCTTCGGGGACATTAGTTAGAAGAATACGTCCTAAAGTCCTACATTTGCCAACTTTCCTCTCTACTGACACTCTGGGTGACCTTGTACCAATTACTCTTGGCCTCCATCCTGCTTCCCGGTCTTGGGGTGGACGGGGGTCGCCTAAGGAGTAGGAAGAGGGGAGAGGGACGAAGGACTACCTGGCGAGTGAATTCAGCCAGCCCTCGCTGCTCAGGATGAATGTGTTAATGGACTGCGCGCTCGCAGAGCTAACCTGTGAACGGCGTACAGGCTGGCGAGGGGGCGGGGAGGGCAGGCGTTTGTGAACTAATTCCCGCGTTTGATTGATACGCGTGCTGCTCTTTAAGTAAGACTAAAAAGCCAAGATTGGCAACATTTTCGTGCCTGGTATAATTTGCTTTCTTTGCCGTTTTTCACAACGTCGCACATAAATCACGGACAGCCCCGCAGCCCATACATCACGCATTGGCATTTCCACCGAATGTACGACATGGGGGGAGGCGGACGGAGGGGGTGACCCGCAGCCCGGCTCCCCGCGCCAGGCCGGCCCCAGTGCACGTGCAGGGTTAATTACATTTGGAAATAATTCTGCCCGGGACAAAGTGTGATCTTTATTAAGGATGCCCGCGCCGTGCAGGGGATGGGGAGCTCTAGGCGCAGGCCCTCAGAGCGCTGTGGCGGAACCCAGGTCTGCACATGAGGGGAACGAGATCTTAATGAGGTCGGGATGGAGCAGGCTGGCAAAGATGCCACTGATGTGCAAGAAACTCTTCCAGCCTTCCAGTGGAGTGGAGCTAGCGAGGAGCTGAGTGGAGCTAGCGAGGAGCTGAGTGGAGCTAGCGAGGAGCTGAGTGGAGCTAGCGAGGAGCTGAGTGGAGCTAGCGAGGAGCTGAGTGGAGCTAGCGAGGAGCTGAGTGGAGCTAGCGAGGAGCTGAGTGGAGCTAGCGAGGAGCTGAGTGGAGCTAGCGAGGAGATGGAGTGGAGCTAGCGAGGAGCTGAGTGGAGCTAGCGAGGAGCTGGAGTGGAGCTAGCAAGGAGCTGGAGTGGAGCTAGCAAGGAGCTGGAGTGGAGCTAGCAAGGAGCTGGAGTGGAGCTAGCAAGGAGCTGGAGTGGAGCTAGCAAGGAGCTGGAGTGGAGCTAGCAAGGAGCTGGAGCTAGCGAGGAGCGGAGCTAGCGAGGAGCGGAGCTAGCGAGGAGCTGGAGTGGAGCTAGCGAGGAGCTGGAGTGGAGCTAGCGAGGAGCTGGAGTGGAGCTAGCGAGGAGCCGGAGTGGAGCTAGCGAGGAGTGGAGCTAGCGGGGAGCGGAGCTAGCGAGGAACTGGAGTGGAGCTAGCGAGGAACTGGAGTGGAGCTAGCGAGGAACCGGAGTGGAGCTAGCGAGGAGCCGGAGTGGAGCTAGCGAGGAGCCGGAGTGGAGCTAGCGAGGAGCCGGAGTGGAGCTAGCGAGGAGCCGGAGTGGAGCTAGCAAGGAGCTGGAGTGGAGTTAGCAAGGAGCTGGAGTGGAGCTAGCAAGGAGCCGGAGTGGTGCTTGCGAGGACGCGGGGTGGAGCGGAGTCAGGGTGGAGCTAGCAAAGAGCGGGCTGGAGCTGGCGAAGAGCGGGCTGGAGCTGGCGAAGAGCGGGCTGGAGCTGGCGAAGAGCGGGCTGGAGCTGGCGAAGAGCGGGCTGGAGCTGGCGAAGAGCGGGCTAGAGCTAGCGAAGAGCCGGAGTGGAGCTAGCAAAGAGCTAGCGAAGAGCCGTGGTGGAGCTAGCGAAGAGCCGTGGTGGAGCTAGCAAAGAGCCGTGGTGGAGCTAGCAAAGAGCCGTGGTGGAGCTAGCAAAGAGCCGTGGTGGAGCTAGCAAAGAGCCGTGGTGGAGCTAGCAAAGAGCCGTGGTGGAGCTAGCAAAGAGCCGTGGTGGAGCTAGCAAAGAGCCGTGGTGGAGCTAGCAAAGAGCCGTGGTGGAGCTAGCAAAGAGCCGTGGTGGAGCTAGCAAAGAGCCGTGGTGGAGCTAGCAAAGAGCCGTGGTGGAGCTAGCAAAGAGCCGTGGTGGAGCTAGCAAAGAGCCAGGGTGGAGCTAGCAAAGAGCCAGGGTGGAGCTAGCAAAGAGCCAGGGTGGAGCTAGCAAAGAGCCAGGGTGGAGCTAGCAAAGAGCCGGGGTGCAGCTAGCAAAGAGCCGGGGTGCAGCTAGCAAAGAGCCGGGGTGCAGCTAGCAAAGAGCCGGTGTTAGAAATGGGATTTCTGGTTGGCTAGGGCTTGCGCCAAAGCCAGGCAGAAATCACCACTCTAAGTCAGGGCTGGGGAGTTACACGCCAAAGATAACCCCTGCTCACCCCCTTGGTAGCTTGGCACGAGCAGTCAGGCTTATCCCGGAGGCAATGTGTAAAGCGTTTGCGCGCGCACACAGCAACAACACCCTAGGCCCACCACAAAAGAAACTCCACACAAGGTTATATATATAAAATAGCCTTTGTATTATAATAAACACATTAGATGATAATCACATAATTTACACTGTGCCAACAGGCACTGGGCAGAAGTTTACAGGGAACTATTTACACAAGACAGGGCCACATGGACCACTGTCAGAATTAGCAAAAATCACCAATTGTAAATGTAGAACATATACCAACTGTAACACAAATTATAACTGGAGAGCACAACCAGTAACTACTGGCGCAATAATGACCTCAGAATTATCATAATAGAATCAGGTATAAAACCTATCCTGCACACATCACAGAGGCATAAACACATTATGCAATTTCTCATAAGTCTAACGCATTAGACCTTACCTCCTAAGTATAATTACACTAGGGGCGTATATCACACAGGGAAGTATAATCTCCCTAACATAAACCTAAACAGGTAAAACAACCTCCTATGCAGAAATCATATCTAGAGGTATAAAACACACGGTGCGCAAAACATACTACACACAGTACATTTCCTAACACCATAAGCATTAACCCAGGGTGCGCAAAACATACTACACACGGTACATTCCCTAACACCATAAGCATCAACACAGAGTGCGCAAAACATACTACACACAGTACATTTCCTAACACCATAAGCATTAAATCCCAATAGTACTTCAATCACATTAGGGTCCAGGTTGCGCCAGAACCTAAACGTAGCAGCTGCCCACTACTTGCTGGGCAGCTGGGGACGAGAACAGGGCCTAAACGCTGCAGCTGGCACTAAGTGCTGCGCAGCTGGGGAAGTAAAATGAGGCATGGGCTCTCAATGGCCCTTGAAATAAAGTCCAAAACGTTGGAGCCACCTAGGCCCTAAAAACGATATGTCCCCCAGTACTGTGGAGCGACACAGGGCTCCTAAAATAATCTGCGCCAACTAGAGAAAGCGCTGGCCTCCCAAGCACTGTGGAGCGCACTGGCGCTTTTAACATGAAATATGCCCCCCGAACGTTGGAGCCATCTGGGGCTCGAGAAACAATGGGGCTCGAGAAACAATAGGGCCCGTCGTTGGAGCCATCTGGGGCTCTACTGACTCTCGTTGGAGTGACCCCCTATCAGGCGGGGGCCACTCAGAGAATAGTCCAGCACAGGGCAGCGATCGGCACTACCAATGCGCCCAGCCTCCCCCTGTGGCCGTCTCAACTCACCGGCTCTCGATGGGGGGAGGAATTCTATTCTTCTGCTGGCGCCAGTCTCCACACGGGCGGCGGTCATGGCGGGGCTCTCTCACCTCATGAGAGCCCCGTCCTCTTGACGCGCCGGTCTTCACCATGTCCCCCATCTCGGGACCGGGACTTGGCAGGAGGAGCCTGCGAGGCTACGGGACTTCCTGTTCCCCCGAAAATGGCAGCACTTCCGCTTCCGTCCGGCGGCCCCGCCCACAACCAGGCGGGCCGCGGACTCGGCGGTGATTTTTGAATGCGTCTCGGGCCGCTGCGGTGAAACGCGGGGTGGGCACCCCCTTCGATTAGCAGGGGAAAAAAACGCCACAAGGGGTATGCTCCCTCCAAATTTGGCGATAAAGCAGGGTGGACTCCTGCTAGTTAACGGGCAATGAGGGGTAGGCTCCCTCAATACGCAACCAACAAAATAGATAAATAGCAAGCAGGGTGGGCACCCGCAACAGGACACAATGCGGGGGAATCCCTACGTCGGGATTCCCTCAGAAGATCGCAGCCCAACACTGCAAAGACAAGGCACAGGCTCCCCCTCAAATCAAAGGGGGCCAATTAAGTTTAAAGCGCTCCCAGGCGCTAGAAGGATGCAAAGGTCCTGGGGCAAAGAGAATCAATCCAAAAAGGGTCCCAGAAGTCCATCAGGCATCCAGGGGCTGGGCAGGGCCCAGGGAGGCAAGCCTTCCCCTGGGCCCCAGCAGCAGCACGCCCCTGGCAGATTCGAGTCCAAGAACAAGAACATTTTCATGGGGTCACAGTCCCTCTTTTATACACAGAATCCTTTGTTCTCAAAGGTGCAAGGAAGGGGTGAACCAGATGCAACTGGTTCCTGAGCACTTTGTTTTGCTCAGCCCCTCTCCCTATTCACAGGACAGGCCAGGGACATTAGACGCACTACAGGGGGTGGAGCCAGCATTGTGTGGGGAAAGCCCAGCCCTATTCAGGTCCCAGCTGTACTCCTCCCTGCCATCACATGCAGATCTCTCCATTCACCACCAGGGCAGACCCATCCTGACTCCTGGAGCCAGACACACCAGCCAATCGCAAGCCAGACAGTCACTGCATATTTTTTACACAGACAGGCCAGCTTCTAGAAGAGGCACTTCTACACGAGACACCGTAACGCCGCACACATCATCGCCCAGCATTCGCTCTCACGAGTTCGCACATACCAAACTCGACCCTGCACTCCTCTCAAATCAGGACTTAACACGGTCACTCGGATCCCCCATGCATTCCTATTGGAGGGCAGGTCAGTCTCACTAAACATACACAGAGCGCACGCACTTTCCACTGGGACACAGTGTGAAAGCGCCTAGAGGCCTAAAACCACTAGTACAACATAGGAAAAAGGCTAAGATAATGCAAAAAGTTCTAGGGGTGAACTGGCCAGAAGGGCCAAGTCCAACAGCCGGGGTGCAGCTAGCAAAGAGCCGGGGTGCAGCTAGCAAAGAGCCGGGGTGCAGCTAGCAAAGAGCCGGGGTGCAGCTAGCTGAGCGCCGGGGTGCAGCTAGCAGAGCGCCGGGGTGCAGCTAGCAAAGAGCCAAGGTGCAGCTAGCGGAGAGCCGGAGTGAAGCTAGCGGGAAGGTGGAGTGGAGCTAGCAGAGAGCTGGGGTAGAACCAGAGGAGAGCTAGGGCACAACTACAGGAGAGCTGGGGTGGAGCCAGTGGAGAGCTGGACTGGAGCTAGCGACAAGCTGGAGTGGAGCTAGCTTAGAGCCGGGGTGGAGCTCCCGGCTAGCGAAGAGCCAGGGTGGATCTAGCGAATAGCAGGGGGTGGAGCTAGGGAAGAGCCGGAGTAGAGCTAGCAAAGAGCTAGGGTGGAGCTAGCAAAGAGCTAGGGTGGAGCTAGCAAAGAGCCAGGGTGGAGCTAGCAAAGAGCCAGGGTGGAGCTAGCAAAGAGCCAGGGTGGAGCTAGCAAAGAGCCAGGGTGGAGCTAGCAAAGAGCCAGGGTGGAGCTAGCAAAGAGCCAGGGTGGAGCTAGCAAAGAGCCAGGGTGGAGCTAGCAAAGAGCCAGGGTGGAGCTAGCAAAGAGCCAGGGTGGAGCTAGCAAAGAGCCAGGGTGGAGCTAGCAAAGAGCCAGGGTGGAGCTAGCAAAGAGCCAGGGTGGAGCTAGCAAAGAGCCAGGGTGGAGCTAGCAAAGAGCCAGGGTGGAGCTAGCAAAGAGCCAGGGTGGAGCTAGCAAAGAGCCAGGGTGGAGCAAGCAAAGAGCCAGAGTGGAGCAAGCAAAGAGCCAGGGTGGAGCAAGCAAAGAGCCAGGGTGGAGCAAGCAAAGAGCCAGAGTGGAGCAAGCAAAGAGCCAGAGTGGAGCAAGCAAAGAGCCAGGGTAGAGCAAGCAAAGAGCCAGGGTGGAGCAAGCAAAGAGCCAGAGTGGAGCAAGCAAAGAGCCAGGGTAGAGCAAGCAAAGAGCCAGGGTGGAGCAAGCAAAGAGCCAGGGTGGAGCAAGCAAAGAGCCAGGGTGGAGCAAGCAAAGAGCCAGGGTGGAGCTAGCAAAGAGCCAGGGAGGAGCTAGCAAAGAGCCGAGGTGCAGCTAGCAAAGAGCCGAGGTGCAGCTAGCAAAGAGCCGAGGTGCAGCTAGCAAAGAGCCGAGCTGCAGCTAGCAGAGAGCCGGGGTGCAGCTAGCGGAGAGCTGGAGTGAAGCTAGCGGGAAGGTGGAGTGGAGCTAGCAGAGAGCTGGGGTAGAACCAGAGGAGAGGAGAGCTGGGGTACAACTACAGGAGAGCTGGGGTGGAGCCTGCGGAGAGCTGGACTGGAGCTAGCGACAAGCTGGATTAGAGCTAGCTTAGAGCCGGGGTGGAGCTCCCGGCTAGCGAAGAGCCAGGGTGGAGCTAGCGAATAGCCGGGTGGAGCTAGGGAAGAGCTGGAGTAGAGCAAGCAAAGAGCCAGAGTGGAGCAAGCAAAGAGCCAGAGTGGAGCAAGCAAAGAGCCAGGGTGGAGCAAGCAAAGAGCCAGGGTGGAGCAAGCAAAGAGCCAGGGTGGAGCAAGCAAAGAGCCAGGGTGGAGCAAGCAAAGAGCCAGGGTGGAGCAAGCAAAGAGCCAGGGTGGAGCAAGCAAAGAGCCAGGGTGGATCTAGCAAAGAGCCAGGGTAGAGCTAGCAAAGAGCCAGGGTAGAGCAAGCAAAGAGCCAGGGAGGAGCTAGCAAAGTGTGGTAAATATTCTTTTTTACCTAAACTGAATTTCATACGGAATCTCTAAAATAAAGTAAAATAGCTCAGAATAACAAGAGGCAGAATCCGTGGTATAAGAGGTTTTCTAAATGGCCTTTATTCCATCAAAAATGGCCGACTCGAGTCGCGGCCTTCAGGTTCCGTCACCACGAGGGTTCAGGAAGTGAAGTACAATACTTTATTGACAAGAAGTAACTTTTATAGGTCATACACTTACAATGAAACAAATGCAAAAAAGGCGTAACGATTGATAAGATAAATTAACATAGTGATACGTAATTGAAACTAGGCGTAATAAGGAGCAAAAAGAAACATGATTGGCTCTGGTTATCTTACATAGGTGGATCTATACGATAATACTTAACATAGATGCGTGCGCAGCAGTATGACGTGTGATTGACGTGCAACTAGGGGGTGAAGGGGACTTGACATTTAGCTCTACATGTGGAGACGAGAAGTCTGGGGGGGTCAAGTCAACCTAATCCCAAATCATATCTAACATCCTATGTTTAGAGAACTATGTTATCCACAAGGAAGGACTCTCGGACAGAATCTATTCTATACTAACTGTGTGTGCGTGTACAAGCGTCTAAGTGTCTATATGAGATGCGAGGGGCAGAAAACTTTCCATGGCAACAGGGCTATGAATCACTTGCAGGAGGACGGAAAGGCTGAGTCCTTTGCTTGTGAGCTAAAGGAAATGTTTACCTAAATCACTAGACAGGAATGCATCGGCTGGAGAGCAAAATAGATAATTCGAAGGTGAAATACAGCTTCTTGGCAGGCAGGCGAAAACTGGCCGAGGCAGGCACCGTTAGCTGCACAGGGAGTAGGACAAAGTTCATGGATACAGATGCGAGCTCAAGCTGAAGCTGTCAGAGACAGAGAGCAGGGAAAGGCTTTGAGGACAGAATCGGGCCTACTTGCCTGAACTGTAAAAATGTAGTAACTTAGCCATATAAAGTCGGTGGCCTTTCATACTTAGGAATCGAATATCCAGCCCATCGATGGCGGATCTGACAGAGAACATGTCGACGGTAGACACACATATGTTTGCGTCTTAGAAACTGGAACTGGAGGGAACATACATGTACTTGTAACATGCATATAGAACCGTTGGGGTCCAAGATAGGGGACATAACTGATCAGGAAAATCCACATTTCCACATTCCCTCCTTGTCCCCTACTTGCCCTTCAAGAGATATCAATCTTCATCATTCCATCGATTTGCTCATGGAGCATCATTTCTTCTTCCTTCTTCTTCCGGTATTTTGAACGAGAACTGTGATATGGAATGCATGATGTGGCACACAGACCACAAATCGCTGGTCCACATTGCAGGCATAAACAACAACTGAAGAGCATAAGAAGGCCAATACCTAGGAAGGATAGAACTCTCCATCCCCAGGCTGATATCACACTCCAAAACCACCCGGACCACGTCCAAGTGCCTGGATTTTCGTGTATCTGGCTTACAATCTTATGAAGGCGTGTTATAGCTTTATATACAGATGGCGAATTTTCTGGTATGAATATGCAGCAGCTGGATCCGATGACCCTGCAAGCTCCGCCCCTATCGGCCAGGATGACGTCAAGGACAAGACGATTCTGGAGAACAACAATTCTCATCACTGATTGTTCCTCTGTCAGATTGCCTAGGGCGGCTATAGTCTCGTTTACTACAGCTTCAAGAGTCTTGGTGAGTCTGCGTATCAGCTTACTATTTGATATGGTACCTATATAGGGAAAGATACCTTTATTGAAATCTACATACTTGTCCCATGCCGTCTCAGTATAATCGACAACTGGGAGATCTCTACGCTCTCTTTTGTGTACTAAATGAACATTTCGATAATAATCAGGGGGAGCTAGGAAAACAGGTGGCAAAAGGAATGCTATGTAACAGGTACCATCCCAATCTAGAGGCAGACGCATATATGCCGTCTGACCACATATAAAGTAAGAATGGCGAGAAGCTCTAAATGAAGATTTACCTTGATCACGATATTCTACTGTAGTAACGCATTGGCTATGGCCCATATGTATGGAACCAACTTTTCTCACACATAATTCTTAACTGGAAATACAGACATAGTGGGCAGAATTAGTTCAACTTCGGATTTGACATTCAAAATCATAAGATTAGGCGTAAAATTACCTAATTTATACACTTCATTTTCTAAATCAGTTCCTGTTCTACTGGGGTGACCCTCCTTATTGGGGTGACAGACTTTGAATAAAACTAGATTCAGATTTCCCCATATCCAATGTTGTTGATAAACTGCTGTGTCTGGGTCTATGGAATTTAATAAACTAAACCATGCTCCACAGGAGCCATTGTGTGTGAACGGATGTGGAAAGAAAGGCAGAACTCCTTTGTTATTCTGATAGGGAGGGAGTCGGCCACACACCCAACAATTGGTGGCATTACTAGTCTGATGGGAATGATGTAACATACTAATGAATGTGTTATTGCGCAGCGCAAGTCTATAGGACAACTCATGTGGGGGTAGGTCACTAAAAGAATGTTCATCAGTTATATTGAAAGCACGTTTAGAAACAGGATAATACATATGCAACAATATACTTGCAGTAACTATTAAAAAACTCAAGGAAAACAAAATTAATAAAGTCACAATACAGCGGCTACGCAGTAATTTACAATAAGCATGTCGTTTCATTATGATTCTGGACTCTACATCATTCAGACCTAAGGGATACATGTCGGGACAGATTCAACCGCTTCACCTTGGAGAGGACTTAAACAATCAAATCGTCCGACAGTTTGGATCTGGACCTGAGTTTCTGCTTATAGAATTCGGTGCTACTGGCCTCAGCCAAGGGTAGCTTTGAGTCAATGGGGGAAGACACACGGGGAGTACTGTTTGTGTCAGGAGGAAGTCCATGAAATTTCTTGATATGGCTGGAATGCACCCAGCCTTTTCTCCCTTCGATCTTCACAGCTGTTCTGGTCGTCAGCAGGACCAACTTAGGAAGCCTCCACCTTGGCTCCAGTTGGGTTTTCCGATCGAAATTCCTGACGAGAACATAATCGCCGGGAATTACATCATGAGGTTTCACCTCGGTGTTGTCGGGAAAAGCTGCGACTACCTGTGAACGACAAGATTGTAGTGCAGACATCAAGGAAGCCAGGTAATCTGTCAGCATATTACAGTCAACATCAGTTATTTTACGGGGTATAGGCGTCCCCCACATATTCGGTGGTCTACCAAAGACCACCTCATAAGGGGATAGCCCTGTTCGAGAGTGTGCTACCATTCTCATGTAAAATAGCGCAACTGGTAAGGCTACTATCCAGTCCACACCTTTTTCCTGACATATTTTAGACAATCTGATTTTTAAAAGTTGATTATGTCGTTCCACGAGACCTGCTGCCTCGGGGTGTCGGACACAGTGGAATTTCCACTGATATCCCAACAAAAGTGAGACATGTTTCATTAATTCGGATGAGAAAGGCTGGCCGTTATCTGAATATACAACACGTGGTAAACCGTACCGTGGGAAGAATTCTCGAACTAGCTGCTTGGCAGTAGTCGGGGCAGTGTAATCTGATACGGGATACGCCTCTGTCCAACGGGAGAGAGCGCAGACAACTACGAGAACATATTTGAATCCTCGACAACGTTCCATCTGAATATAATCCATCTGGAGGACTTCAAAAGGATGGTCAGGAGGCTGAAATCCACCCTGCTCTACGGGAACACCCTTTCCTGGATTAAACTGACAACATATCATACAGGTACGAACTTTTTGTTTAGCTGCTGCTCGTAAATGTTTGTTGAACCAAATGTGCTGAATGCTGTCTAGCATAGCCTTCTCTCCTAAATGTGCTGGACTGTGAACTGTAGCTATAATGGCTTGAACCATGGAATCAGGGAGAAACCATACAGATTTCTCCTTCGTCATCCATCCTTGATCTGTCTGGATCCCTCCTAGTTCAGTCCACTTCTTTATTTCTTCTGCTGTGGCATGTGTCTGTATGTCAATTACGTCAAGTGCGGGATCCTTAATTGTCATACACTGTGTTGGTGTCTGAACTATTGGCTTTGTCATGTCTAATGTGCGATTCTGAGCAGTCTGTTTAGCTGTTCTGTCAGCTAAATCATTGCCTTGAGAAATGATATCAGTAACCTTCGTGTGTGCTTTACATTTCATAATCGATATAGCAGTGGGTAGATGTATTGCGTCTAACAAGGCATGAATGAGGGGTCCGTGCTGAATGTGGGCACCATGGGAGGTTAAATAACCTCTCTCTCGCCACAGCACGCCGAAGTCGTGTACAACTCCGAATGCATAACGTGAGTCAGTGTATACATTAACTTTCTTATTTGTGGCTTGAATACAGGCTTGCGTTAGAGCAATAAGTTCTGCTGCTTGGGCTGACAAAGTATCTATACAATTTGTCTCAATAACTTTAGTGTCTGTTGTGACTGCATACGCGGCCACTAAATCTCCTGTACTTGTTCTCATGCACGATCCGTCTACATACAACGTCAGGTCTGGATCTAACAATGGAACGTCTGTCAAGTCTTGTCTAGGTTTCGTCTTTATTTCAATGATTTCAACACAATCATGAGCTAGTGGGTCTGTTCCAATTACAGGTAATAGTGTAGCAGGATTCAATGTATTACACCGTCGGATCTCTATGTGTGGTTGAAACAATGTCAGTTCATAACCGGTAAGTCTTGCTATGGTCAAGTGTTGTGTTTGTGTTCGGTTCACAAGAACCTCTACTGCATGTGGTACTTGTACTGTCAATGGATGTCCTAACACTATGGCATCGCTTTGTCTGATTGCTAAAGCTGTCGCTGCCACTGATTTCAGGCATGCAGGCAAAGCCTGAGCTACGGGATCTAATGTACTGGAAAAATAAGCACATGGCTTGCGTGATCCTGCTTGATCCTGAGTGAGTACTGACAAGGCAGTACCTTCGCGTTCTGTGACAAAGAGTGTAAAATGTTTGCTATAACATGGTGTTGCTAAAACAGGTGCTTGACATAAAGCTTCCTTTAGGCTTTCAAAAGCTTGTGTATGTTCCTGAGTCCAAGGGAGAACAGTCGATGTGGCTGCCTCCTGTGTGGTTAACTGAATGAGTGGTTTTGCTAGAAATGCGTACTGAGGGATCCACTGCCTACAATATGAAGTGAGGCCTATGAAAGCCCGCACCTCCTTTTGTGTCTGGGGTATTGACATGTTAGCAATTAACTGGATGCGATCTGGTGTAAGCTGCCTTCCCTCCTTGGACAGCGAGTGACCAAGATAAATAACTCGCTGGACACAGAATTGTAGCTTAGAAGGAGACACCTTGTGCCCCTTGTCGGCTAGAAAATGTAAAACTGTCAGAGAAGCCTTTTCACATTCAGGTCCGCTTCTCGCGGTGATCAGCAGATCGTCGACATATTGAAGCAGTGCAGTATTGACTGGCATGTGGATACTGTCAAGTTCTCGTTTCAGTGCTTGGCTGTAAATGCTGGGGCTTTCTGTGAATCCTTGGGGAGCGCGTGAGAATTTAAAACTGCGCCCATTTAAACTGAATCCGAACAAATATTGGCTTTCCGGATCTATTGGGACGCTGAAAAAGGCATTCTTGAGATCAATTACAGTAAAGAATGTTGCTTCGGAATCAATTGCTGTCAATAATGATGATATATCAGGGACCACAGGGAATTGTGGTACAATACACTTGTTTAGTTCACGCAAATCAATAACCAATCGGTACACTGGTGGGGCAGTAGGATCAGTTCGTTTAAGAATCGGAATTATCGGTGAATTACATACATTGGAGTCTGTTTCTACAACTACTCCCTGGGCAATCAGCTCATCAATGATTTTCAGCAAAGCCACTACAGCATCATGCGGTAACTTGTATTGTCGCATTCGTGGTAGTACCACTCCTGCTTTCAGTGTGACTCGATAGGGTGTAATGTTCATGCAGCCAACATCCGTAGGGCCTTGTGCCCATAGATGTACTGGTAAAGTCTGTAGTCGGGGATCCATGTCTCTAGACACATAGTGACCTTTAAAATCACGCAAAAACAACCTTACTCCTTCCGGAGAACAACATATTATGGCTCCTAGTGCTTTCAGAGTTTTAATTCCTAACAGATTTTCTGGGCATGATTTAGTAAGCAATAAATCTGTAGTTCGTGTCAAAGGTCCTATCGTAAGTGGTAGAGGCTGTGATACTTCATTAACAATAGGTTTTCCTGAAAAACCAAGGGAAACATTTTGAGAGCCTGAGAGGGGTGCCCCTGGAACTTCACTACGTTTTATAGTTGTTCGACTTGCCCCTGTATCGAGTAAGAATTTTCTATCTTGACCTAATAATTCACTATGTACATAAGGTCCTTCTTGATCTACAGGAATCTCGATAAGCGGTAAGTCAACTTCCCTCTCTAGGCTTGTTCATGCGTAACGCTGATACTCAGGATATTCATACTGTGCAGTCTGATACATTTGTCGTGTTGTGGTTTGTGTGGCAGTAGCAGGCAACGGTGGTGCAGCTGGCACAAACTGTATGGGTTGCTGTGAGGCTGGCATGGACTGTTGCTGAACTGGCATGGACTGTCCATGCTGCATATCTCCTTGTTCATTCTGATCTGGTCTAACTAATCGTGGTCTCTCTTTTGCAATACCTGTAGCTATATTACGTTTCAGGACTGGACAATCGTGTACATAATGGCCTAGTTGTTTACAGTAATTGCAGGTTCCTTTTACAGGAACTGCAGAATCACCAGAATGTGTCACACCCTTTTTGTGACCATCTGCTGGTACTGTCTGAGAAACTAGCATTTTCATTTTTGTATCCTTCATGCGTCTATGCTCGTGTTCTTGTTCATCCCTAATTCTATTGTGATGATACTGTAACATTTGTAGCATTTGCGACGGAGTGTTACTTTGCCAGGTACTCTCGAATTTCAATATTCTATTCTTCACTGGGGGCAATGCATTTTCCACTAATTTTGTCACAAATAGATGTGGATATGAGTCACTACTTGCTTTTATACCACTATTTATACCAAAACATTTTTCAAATCGAGCATAATAATCGCTTGTGTCTTCATCTTGCTTTTGTTTGCAGGCTGTGATTGCACCCCAATCTTCCTTTTTTGTAGTTAATAAACGTGGCAGTACCTGTACTAG
The DNA here is from genome assembly GCF_964204655.1 of Triturus cristatus. Classification (NCBI taxonomy): domain Eukaryota; kingdom Metazoa; phylum Chordata; class Amphibia; order Caudata; family Salamandridae; genus Triturus; species Triturus cristatus. The sequence continues at coordinate 1,149,694,432 of NC_140580.1, read as the reverse complement.
TAAACCTGGTAACAGTTTAACTTTATCCCCCAGCCCTGAACCTGCAGTTCGGCCCCTTTCTTCCTCTGCTAATGCTGTCCAGTCTATCTTTTGGTCTCCCACTTCCCACTCTTTTTCTTTCAGTTTTTCATAAATGCCAGCAGGCAAAAGCACCTTTAATATCGTCATAATATCAGGAAAGGTGTACTCTCCCATTAGTAACATGTCTTTAATTTCTCGGTGGAAACCCGCTGGGTCTTTATCATGACTAGGTACTACTTTCTTCATTTCTAATAATTCCATTTTTGATATGGGTGTGTAAACAAATACACGGTGAAACTCATTGTCTTCGCCTTTTATTGGGTGCACTTCTCGTAAGGGATTTTGTCTATCCATATAGTACGGCGCTCTTTCTCTGCGGGGCAGCGAGAGAGAATCCGGACTTACAAAAAGGACATACTGCTTACGTGACACTAATATCTCTTTAATTAGCTTGTTACTAGAACCTCTCCATCTGTTTGTGAGTAGTTCCGTTAATATATCAGGTAAAGGACCAGGGTCAGCATGTTGGCTCTTATATAATATGAGGAGTTGCTGAATCATATAGATTCCAGCTAAACGTTGTTCATCTGTACTGAGATTAAAAAACGTGTGTGCTACGGTCTCATCACCGTATTTTTCAGGACTGTCAATCCAGTGAACAGCTGATCTGGCTAATTCTTGCTCATCCATGGAATCGAGGAGGTGGTAACCCCTTCGTTCTCGTAGTATTTTATCTGCGGCTTGAAACGAATGTTCAGGAGACTTCAGATTTATTACAGGCGTCGGATACGTTCTGCTATTATTTGGGCATACAGAGTGTATGGGATCAGAAAAACATCTAGCATTATCACAGGATCTTCCTCTGCCTACATAGGCTATGGTCTCTGACTGTCTTGCGGAATTCCCTGATTCGGACACTTCATCTTGCTCAAACTCGTCTGTTCCCAATCTCTCTTCATGAATACGCTCTATTTCTTTACGGATTTTTCGGCACATGGCTATTATACAATTTTGCTTATCGTGTCTCCCTTCTGATATATTCTGACTCCATCTTGTAAGAATAAGCATTGCATTCGGGTCTACCCCCGGACGATCTTGATTTCTGATCACACAGTTTATGAGGAAACGTAACAGTTCCCCCTGTATCTCTACTTTCTGGAATTCCATAGCTCTGTTAATACATCCTGGATCTCGTCCTGTTTGAACAAAATGATATATGTTATCTAGATGCGTAATCATCCCTGGTAACCTCGCTAAATACTCTGCGGCTCGCCTGATACGTAATGATGCCAGGACCATTTCATCCTCTTTACCAACCACCGGGTCATATCTACAATTTACAAGGAGTTCTTTAAGCGTACGTTCACTTACGAATTTAGGTGTACGTGAATGCGCTGACTCTTGAAAAACAAGTTTATTTATTCTGGGTGGTGTAAAGGTACTGCTAGCACCTCCCGTGGCCCCATCCGGGGCGTCGGGTGTGAATGGGTTCGTCGAACGTGACACAGCAACTATGGGCGTCGACGCCCCTGTAGAATCGACTGCGGAGACAGATGCGGAAACAGATGTGCTTGCCGAAGCTTGCGTCGGGACTTGCTGTTGCACGGGTACAGATACCTGATCCTGACGTTGAACCCCTCCGCCAGACGGTCTATGTGGTGTGGCGTTAGCATACTCGGGAGCTGCATCGTCTAGATATGAGGAAAGAAAAACATCTTCTGCGGTTCTGGGATGCCCTTTTGGATGTACCTTAATTGGAAATAATGGGGGTGGCAAGTCTTTTGGCATCTCTGTAACAGCCTTAGGTAGTCCTTCGGCTAGAAGGGGATACATACCATTCATAAGAGCATTCCTTTGTCTATTTACTTGTTCTGATTTCACTCGGATACCTTCCTCAATTAATAGATTTTCTTGAACTTTATTTGAACTTTCTTTACTCCTCTCTTCTTGTCTACGTGCTTTTTCTGTACGTCTATGAGATTCTTTACGCCATAACTCAACAGCGTCTTTCTGTGACTGTCTGACCTTTCTTTTCCATAACTCTTCCTCCACTTTCATGATGCACTCTGCATCCCAGGTTCCCGCTGCGGGCCACCTTTGACTTTCCGGCAATCCCTTGGTATAATCTACCCATAGATCAAGAAACAATATGGCATCTAAGCCATGCTTATGGTACATAAAATGTCCTGGAGTGTCCCTAGGAGGAATAGGAACTGCTTCTTCAAGCACCCCTTTTCTGGTAGTAATCTGTCTTAACTTCGAGAAGAGCGGCATATTGACAACTGATCTGATACTTACTCTTGAACTCACTTAATACAAAAAAAACACAATAATGAACAGTGAACAATGAACAATCATTCATACCACAATATGCAAGACATTTAAACACTTTAAATATTGAACATTAAATATTTTAACGATGACCGACAATGATGACAGTCTGCCTAACTAATCACCACGCTGAATTCTTGACAGTAACTGAATACTTCGGAATACTTGATATACTGCTAAACAGTACATATACACTGCTAAACAGTGCAGACCGGATTTGTGTACCCAAATCCGTCTTGACCGGCACAACTTATGTGTGCGTCAACACGCCTCCCCGGCGATGGTACTCACCGAGTAGCTCCTTGAAACGGAAGGCCTCAGAGAAAGGACAGGACTCGATGACTGCGGACAGCGGACCCTCTGGACATCGGGATTTCGAGAAACCTGGTGGGCCTCTGTATACCTCGGATCTTGCTCTCTCAGCTAGGCTCTGGTCGGGATACTTCGCACTTCTCACCGCCTCGTCTGGGTTGATCGCAGCCTCAGTCGCCCCCGCTTGACCGGAGGGAGCTTACAGGAAATCCTGCTGGTACGCGTTTATGGTCCGTCCAGTTGTGGCAGGAGACCGGGCCTGCAACGCACCGCCGGCGCGTGAGATGAGAAAGTGTCCCTATTCGGGCGCCATTATGTGGTAAATATTCTTTTTTACCTAAACTGAATTTCATACGGAATCTCTAAAATAAAGTAAAATAGCTCAGAATAACAAGAGGCAGAATCCGTGGTATAAGAGGTTTTCTAAATGGCCTTTATTCCATCAAAAATGGCCGACTCGAGTCGCGGCCTTCAGGTTCCGTCACCACGAGGGTTCAGGAAGTGAAGTACAATACTTTATTGACAAGAAGTAACTTTTATAGGTCATACACTTACAATGAAACAAATGCAAAAAAGGCGTAACGATTGATAAGATAAATTAACATAGTGATACGTAATTGAAACTAGGCGTAATAAGGAGCAAAAAGAAACATGATTGGCTCTGGTTATCTTACATAGGTGGATCTATACGATAATACTTAACATAGATGCGTGCGCAGCAGTATGACGTGTGATTGACGTGCAACTAGGGGGTGAAGGGGACTTGACATTTAGCTCTACATGTGGAGACGAGAAGTCTGGGGGGGTCAAGTCAACCTAATCCCAAATCATATCTAACATCCTATGTTTAGAGAACTATGTTATCCACAAGGAAGGACTCTCGGACAGAATCTATTCTATACTAACTGTGTGTGCGTGTACAAGCGTCTAAGTGTCTATATGAGATGCGAGGGGCAGAAAACTTTCCATGGCAACAGGGCTATGAATCACTTGCAGGAGGACGGAAAGGCTGAGTCCTTTGCTTGTGAGCTAAAGGAAATGTTTACCTAAATCACTAGACAGGAATGCATCGGCTGGAGAGCAAAATAGATAATTCGAAGGTGAAATACAGCTTCTTGGCAGGCAGGCGAAAACTGGCCGAGGCAGGCACCGTTAGCTGCACAGGGAGTAGGACAAAGTTCATGGATACAGATGCGAGCTCAAGCTGAAGCTGTCAGAGACAGAGAGCAGGGAAAGGCTTTGAGGACAGAATCGGGCCTACTTGCCTGAACTGTAAAAATGTAGTAACTTAGCCATATAAAGTCGGTGGCCTTTCATACTTAGGAATCGAATATCCAGCCCATCGATGGCGGATCTGACAGAGAACATGTCGACGGTAGACACACATATGTTTGCGTCTTAGAAACTGGAACTGGAGGGAACATACATGTACTTGTAACATGCATATAGAACCGTTGGGGTCCAAGATAGGGGACATAACTGATCAGGAAAATCCACATTTCCACAAAAGAGCCAGGGTGCAGCTGAGCCGAGGTGCAGCTAGCAAAGAGCCGAAGTGCAGCTAGCAGAGAGCCGGGGTGCAGCTAGCGGAGAGCCGGAGTGAAGCTAGCAGGAAGGTGGAGTGGAGCTAGCAGAGAGCTGGGGTAGAACCAGAGGAGAGGAGAGCTGGGGTACAACTACAGGAGAGCTGGGGTGGAGCCAGCGGAGAGCTGGACTGGAGCTAGCAACAAGCTGAAGTGGAGCTAGGTTAGAGCCGGGGTGGAGCTCCCGGCTAGTGAAGAGCCGGGGTGGAGCTAGGGAAGAGCCAGAGTAGAGCTAGCAAAAAGCCAGGGTGGAGCTAGCTAAGAGCCAGGGTGGAGCTAGCTAAGAGCCAGGGTGGAGCTAGCAAAGAGCCAGGGTGGAGCTAGCAAAGAGCCAGGGTGGAGCTAGCAAAGAGCCAGGGTGCAGCTAGCAAAGAGCCAGGGTGGAGCTAGCAAAGAGCCAGGGTGGAGCTAGCAAAGAGCCAGGGTGGAGCTAGCAAAGAGCCAGGGTGGAGCTAGCAAAGAGCCAGGGTGCAGCTAGCAAAGAGCCAGGGTGGAGCTAGCAAAGAGCCAGGGTGGAGCTAGCATAGAGCCAGGGTGGAACTAGCATAGAGCCAGGGTGGAACTAGCCTAGAGCCAGGGTGGAACTAGCCTAGAGCCAGGGTGGAGCAAGCAAAGAGCCAGAGTGGAGCAAGCAAAGAGCCAGAGTGGAGCAAGCAAAGAGCCAGGGTAGAGCAAGCAAAGAGCCAGGGTAGAGTAAGCAAAGAGCCAGGGAGGAGCTAGCAAAGAGCCAGGGAGGAGCTAGCAAAGAGCCAGGGAGGAGCTAGCAAAGAGCCAGGGAGGAGCTAGCAAAGAGCCAGGGAGGAGCTAGCAAAGAGCCAGGGAGGAGCTAGCAAAGAGCCGGGGTGTAGCTAGCAGAGAGCCGAGGTGCAGCTAGCAGAGAGCCGAGGTGCAGCTAGCAGAGAGCCGAGGTGCAGCTAGCAGAGAGCCGAGGTGCAGCTAGCAGAGAGCCGGGGTGCAGCTAGCAGAGAGCCGAGGTGCAGCTAGCAGAGAGCCGGGGTGCAGCTAGCAGAGAGCCGGGGTGCAGCTAGCAGAGAGCCGGAGTGAAGCTAGCGGGAAGGAGGAGTGGAGCTAGCAGAGAGCAGGGGTGGAGCTCCCGGCTAGCGAAGAGCCAGGGTGGATCTAGCGAATAGCTGGGGTGGAACTAGGGAAGAGCCGGGGTGGAGCTAGGGAAGAGCCGGAGTAGAGCTAGCAAAGAGCCAGGGTGGAGCTAGCAAAGAGCCAGGGTGGAGCTAGCAAAAAGCCAGGGTGGAGCTAGCAAAGAGCCAGGGTGGAGCAAGCAAAGAGCCAGGGAGGAGCTAGCAAAGAGCCAGGGAGGAGCTAGCAAAGAGCCAGGGAGGAGCTTGCGCAGAGCCGGGTGGAGCTCGAGGAGAGCCGGGTGGAGCTCGAGGAGAGCCGGGTGGAGCTCGAGGAGAGCCGGGTGGAGCTAGAAGAGAGATGGGTGGAGCTAGAAGAGAGATGGGTGGAGCTAGAAGAGAGATGGGTGGAGTCAGAGGAGAGCTGGGTGGAGTCAGAGGAGATCTGGGGTGGAGCTAGAGATGAGCTGGGGTGGAGCTAGAGATGAGCTGGGGTGGAGCAATGAGTGATTCGCATGGATTAATACTGTTGACTACATTGGCATTGGTCTTATGATCATCCTATCCTGGATCTAATGGTTGTCGCATCTTGGGTCTGGTGCAGTTTCATGCAGCAGCCATGGACTCCAGTTTGCAAGACTCGCCAGCTGAGCCCTGGGCCTTGACTGGGGGTGGGAATGATGGATTTAGGCCCAGATCTCTGGTGAATGTATGACATTGTTCTGCACTCTGTCCATCGCATTGGGAACCCTGCTTCAATCTACAGCAGTTAAACTCCCTTTATTACTTGTGCGGCGGTGACCTGGTCTGGGTGTCTAACAAGTGGGGACTGCGGCATGTTTACTACACACGTAGGACTGATGTCCATAGACCCCCCCCCCCCATGTAAAACTATGCCACCCCCCAATAACTGGTCTCCCACCATTAGTCAGGGACATTGGAATTTTGTGATTTTGCTGAGGAGTATCATCGCCCTACAAGAAAAATAAAATGCTAATAACAATGTGATTATCATTTGGTTTTTCACTATTCTGTGGCCCTGTACAGGTGTGGGCGGGCTGTGCCAACGCAGGGCAGGGGGGAGTGGCTTGCACACTCTAGAGTGGCCTTGACTGCTGGCCCGGCCAGTCCTGCGCACTTGGCATGTTCCCCGCAAGACTGCATTACACAGCCTGGTAGTTTACATGTCCAAGGCCCCAGTCCCCATCTCAGCACCAATCCATGGCGGTCAGACCAATCACAACGCTGCACTGCAGCTGTGACTGGCTGTGGGAGCCGGGGTGCTTTATGTTCCTGCCGACTAGTGGACAGAGGAGAGCCGTCCGCCAGGAAGGTAAGTGCGTTTTTGTTTATTTTTCCCCCTGTATTTTTTAACACTACCCCCACCCTCCCCGTCACCCCCACTGCTCCCCGGTAGCAGCCGCTACTGTTGTGTTGCCGCAGCGTTTTTCACATATTGTGGATCTGCCGAATTTGCCACATTATACAACATCCGCTGCGTAATCTGTAGTTTTTAACAACAAAAATTGTTTCTAGCTCAAATGGTTCAAAGGTTATTAAAATCGCAGTGACACGAGTTGGCCTTTTGACTTCTCCCCTTTCCATTGCTTTTTGCTATGTGTGGGTGTTAAACGGAGGTGCAACCAATGCCCAGACAGTGTTCACAAGTGGAAAATGACAAAATAATAAATTAATATAATCAGAAAACGTGCAGCATTATGCCGCATAATTCGCTTTTCTTGCAGCACAATTTAGTCAAACCTGCTCAATAATTTGGCCCCCTCCTGCCGCATCATTCCAGTGGCCCTGCCCAGAGTTTGTTGGCATAGGCATGGCCCCTCACCCTTGCAATGCTGGGTACCGCCGCTTCTATCAGGGTGCCAGCGCTGTGGAAAGGGCTCTGCCCCCTCCAAGCATCCTGGCTGCACATACAAGAGTCTCACTCTACGTCTTGCACGCTCACTTTACACTACCAATGCTTTTTTAAATGTAGGCCTTTTCTGCACTGAAGCCCTGCGGTTATTCTATAGCTCCAAATACTGTCTGGCACGGTCGCTCCATGATGCTGTCCGCCCTGGGCCCGTTGGTGGCTCTGAATGTTTAAGAAGGGGAGGAGCCAAGCTCATTATCACCTTTACCCTGATTTTATTTCATGCTCCCTATATCACCCTACTGCATGGTGCTGCCGCTGCTGGAAATTGTAGGCGACAGTACGGATTATGTTAAAATGTCGTATGGGATAGGTGCGATATGGTCTGGTGCTGCCTAAGACCCCCCTCCCTTCCTTAGGCTATATACCCTTGGCGAAATGAGGGACCCCCCACTCCCTTGGAGGCTCGACGCCCCTCACTTTCCCCCCAAGGCAAACAATGCAAACACCACAACTGTTTGGATTAGGGGTCGTAGTAACCCCGGACTTATTTTATTACATAAAATCTTAGAAGCATTAATAATCATTTTTACATTATGTACAATACGCAGAAAGTCCAATACATTGATAGGTACAGGATGTCAATTGGCCAACCTTAGCATGTTTCTAATACAGAGCCAATCCTATTGTAATCTACGTGATGAATGTGAGAAGTTGGCATGGCATATGCTGGTCACTAGTTAAAGTGGCCACCTTGCACCAGTACAATTCGACTCTTATGGTAGATAGGTTTAAGACAACCTTTTAAAGAAAGCTATCCTAGTGGTAGCTGTGGAGAGCAGCCTTCAGGCTAAGTCTCTGAGGAATGTAAAGCAGCTTGTTTTACCTTATAATCTCTTGAATTACCAAATGAAAGGACACCACACAGGTATATATATCAAATATATATGTATTTATTACTAGACACACTCTACTAATCTCTTTATGAGATTAGAAACCAGGAACACATTCAAATATCAACGTTTCACAATAAGTTAAGCACAAATATGGCTGGGGCCCTAGGGGCGTACCAGACCATATACTAAAAAAGAGGTTTAGGAAAGTCGATTTGCAGAATGACAAGGCCTAGGGCCTGTAGAATCGCTGAGGCTTCACTGCTGCAGTGAAAGCAGGTAAGAAACAGACCCACGGGAGACACATGCAGTGTGTGAACACAGCCGCGGGTTCCCTATTGATTACAATGGAGCAAGTCGCGGTTTTTATTTTTAAAGTTTTAGGGTACTTCGAGGAAGTCTACAAGCAAGCCACTTACAAGGTAAGTAATTCGAGGGCCAACACACACTAGGGCACCGGAGTGCACGAGTTACCTCACCCAGGGAAGCCGGGTGCATAGGTGTCTTTTGGTGTCAGGTCGCGTCGCTGTTTTCTATGGAGACCAAAGAAGACTTGCTGCTTGCGAAGACTTGAGAAGTGTCCGGTGGAATCCAAGGGTGGATTCGAGATGCAGCAGAGCTGAAAGTTGAAGGGACAGTGTTCACAGTCACTTGCCAGTGACCGGGGGCCAGGAAGTTGTTTGTCCACGGAAGTCGGCTGATTTCAGGTGATCAGGGTGTTTTAACTCTTTGCTCACGAGGTCCAGGAAGGATTGACGATGACCAGCAGCTGGATTCGGATTGTCCCACGACGTCTGCAGCTTACTGAGTTGTCGGCAACCGGATTGGAGCCAACAAGCCTTGGCAACAGCAAGTCTCGTGGAAATCGAAGAAGGTCAGCGTTGCAGACCAGCAAGGTCTGAGGGACTCACCCAGCGAGGGTGAGTGAGGGCAGGCCTGGAGCAACCAGGGGAGCCCTTTGAGTCGATAAAGTCTTCGGGGGACCCACAAGCCAACGGGCAAGGGATCGCGAAGACGCCTCTTGAGGAAATGCTTCACAGGAGCCCACGGTCACTCGGGATGGGGTAGGCCTCTGATTTTCGCTGAAAAACCTGCTGGAGGCTTGGGCCCCAAATGGTCCAAAGCACAACGTCGTAGAACGTCGTGAAGGGGTTGCACTCGACAATAGTGCACGGTTCCCAGGTATTGCGGTTGCTCGTCACTCGTGGTGTCCACTCGCCTCAGCTTTGCTGGGGACTCACAATGGCCGTTAAGAAGTCGGGAAATCCACTTCCGGGGCTGCAGGGACTTCGAACTCCGGCGGGAGCGGGAAAGTTTGCGACTGTTGATTAGAGTTTTGGTGCCTGCCAAGCAGGGGAGTCACTCCTTGACTCCAAGGGAGATTCTCCTGTCTTCCAAAGGTAGTGGAACGTCGAAGGGCCAGGATTCTTCTTGTAAAGCGTCGTACAGGGTTATCTGATTTGCAATGGCAAGGTTTCCTATCTTATACTGAAGATAGAGGAGGGACTAGCTTTATGACCACTCCTCTGGGAGGGTCAGGGTAGGGAGTGGTTACACCCCCTTCCCTTTGTCCAGTTTCGCGCCAGAGCAGGGACAGGTTTGAGCTGGCATATGCACAGAGGAGCCTACTGCTCCCCCAGTGCAGGACTTCAAAGCACTCTAAGAGTGCACCCACCCAGCCCCAATACACGAAATCCTGTCTGGAAGGTGGTCACACCTCCCTGTGACAGGATGCCTATTGTTGGGCCTCCTCCACTGCGAGTTTCAGTCAGCAGCAGGAGGGCAGCCCAGTGTCTGTGCTGGTGGCATCCATTTTGTGATGCCAGAGCTCTTTCAGAATTCTACCGTTTTACTACAGTGGGTACATGTCGTCCCCTCTAGAAGGGTGGGATAATGCTCCCACATCATGGACTGATGTGCGGGTATGATTCCAAGTTGTTTGACACCAAACACGACATGTTTTGATGCAGTCATTCCAAAGTTAGCATTATAATGCACTTAAGAGTATATGGTCTAACCGCATCCACAAATAGCCACAGAGAATAGACTCTGAGAGCTGCAGAGGGGCCCTGCTCAGGCAGAAGCACCCCCTCACATGGAAACCAAGCACCTTGCCCTCAGGATTGATAGGGCCTGCCATAGGGGTGGCTGATAGGTTTATAGGTGTGTGTATGGTGAGATATAGAAACCTATACCTCTGTGAGGAGTGCTAACACTACCTCACCCAGGCTACAGTAGCAGGCCTGTGGTGTCAGATTGAGTCTGCTTCCCAGGGGTGGCATAATACATGCTGCAGCCCCCGGTAGGCCTGTGAAGTGCCTATGCCCTAGGTACCTAGGGTACCATATACTAGGGGCTCATAAGGTACCACAGTATCCAATCACTAGTGCATCTAATATGCACTCCAAGTCGTTTATGGAGAACACAGAGACTGGGGCCCTGATTAGCAGGGACCCAGCCAGACTATAGCCAGAAACCAGTGTATACATCAGAAAAAAAGTGGGGGCAACATAAGTGCAGATCCTACTCTCCTACAATGAAGATATTAACTTTCTGCGTATCCCTGTTAGAGCCTATGGCACGGTCAATGACTGGCGGCCCCAGATCCTGATCCATCTAGGTCCCCACCTCCTTACCGGCGTGACCTTGCGTAGGGGGCCCAGCTTACCGGATGGATACCTCCCCCGGACCCCCTCTACGCCCTCAACGTTAAACTCCAAAAATGGGGCGCAGCAATTATGCCTCCCTGCACCCTTGAGCGCATGCGGGGATTGGCCAACCAGCCTACTGGAAGCGAGACTTCCCTTCCCCCCACACCCCTCCAGCCTACCGGCTGTAACTGCCACTGGAGTTCCATGAGAGACCCCTTGTCTCCCCCTCGGGCGTCCCCATTTTACAATGGTGATGCCCGCTAAGGACTGAAAACTATGCTCACCAATCATGACCTTACCGCCTGACCAAGGAAAAAACGCATAAAAAATAAGACAAAATGAGTTATCCTGAAATTAAACAGTTCAGTTAAGAAAAACAACACTTTTAATACAAACATTAAGAAAACCACATCAAACTACGTATATCAATTTACATTATTCCTCCTGTAAATGCAAAACATACTGATCAAACAATACATCTGCCTTAGGGGATGGTGGGTGGGTGAAAAAAGATGCGTTGAAGCCTCAGCCTGAGGTCCTGTCACTGTTCATGTCCTGTCGGGGCTGGGAAGCAGTGAACAGAGACTGTTCGTGCTGCTCCCCAGCCTTTTAACCCTTTTGGGGCCAGGCAAGCCGGTTCTGATTGGCCCAGTCGCGTGAACCGTAAGCACTAAACGCCCAGAAAGCCAATCAGGGGTGATGAGACAGGGTAGGCGGGACGCCACATCACTACTGTGCGCGGCGCTCCCTGCCTTCCCCTGTGTGCGGGGGCCCGGCGCGACGGGATGAGGAAAGACCCGTTTATCTCACCTCAACCACGGCGCTCAAGATGGAAGGTATTTTATAACCCTAAACCAGGAACAGCTCAACCCTGAACAGCTCCACGAGGTACAGCTCCACCATGAACAGCTCTGCCACGAACATCTCCACCACGAACAGCTCCACTCCATAATGTGCAACATATGGTTACATCAATTGCCAAGAACGTGTTGCAAACAGAAAGGATTACCTGTCCCCCCACCGGTCGTCACCAACCATTCGCAGTGTCTACCAAAGCTTGGAATTTAAACAGAGTGCCCAGGGTCACAAGAGCGGCCCAGCTAGTGGTGGGAATAGAGACAGAGTGTTCAGGGACACAAGAGCAGCCAAGGGATGGGATTGGAGCCAGAGTGCCCAGGGTCACAAGAGCGACCCAGCCTAGGGATGAGATTGGAGACGGAGTGCCCAGGGTCACAACAGCGGCCCAGCCTAGGGGTGGGAATGGAGACAGAGTGCCCAGGATCACAAGAGTGGCCCACCCTGGGGGGAGGGGGGTGGAGACAACATGTCAGGGTCACAAGAGCGGCCCAGCCTAGGGGTGGGAATGGAGACAGAATGACCAGGGTCACAAGAGTGGCCCAGACAAGTGATGAGATCGGAGACAACATGCCCAGGGTAAGACGAGTGGCCAAGCCAAATGATGAAATTGGAGAAAACCTACCCAGGGTCACAAGAGCGGCCCAGGCTTGTGGTGGGAATGGAGACAACATGCCCAGGGTCACAAGAGCGGCCCAGCCTAGTGGTGGGAATGGAGACAACATGCCCAGGGTCACAAGAGCGGCCCAGCCTAGGGGTGGGAATGGAGACAACATGCCCAGGGTCACAAGAGCGGCCCAGCCAAGGGGTGGGAATGGAGACAGAGTGCCCAGGGTCACAAGAACGGCCCAGCCTAGGGGTGGGAATGGAGACAACATGCCCAGGGACACAAGAGCGGCCCAGCCTAGGGGTAAGACATGAGACAGAGTGCCCAGGGTCACAAGAGTGGCCCAGACAAGGGATGGGATTGGAGACAACATGCCCAGGGTCACGAGAGCCGCCCAGGCTTGGGGTGGGAAAGGAGACAGAGTGCCCAGGGCCACAAGAGCGGCCCAGACAAGGGATGTGATTGGAGACAACATGCCCAGGGTCACGAGAGTCGCCCAGGCTTGGGGTGGGAATGAAGACAACACACCCAGGGTCACAAAAGCCGCCCGGGCTTTGGGTGGGAATGGAGACAACATGCCCAGGGTCACAAGAGCAGCCCAGCCTAGGGGTGGGACGGGAGACAACATGCCCAGGGTCACAAGAGCCGCCCAGGCTTGGGGTGGGAATGGAGACAACATGCCCAAGGTCACAAGAGCGGCCCAGCCAAGGGGTGGGAATGGAGACAACATGCCCAAGGTCACGAGAGCCGCCCAGGCTTGGGGTGTGAATGAAGACAACATGCCCAGGGTCACAAGAGCGGCCCAGCCTAGGGGTGGGAATGGAGACAACATGCCCAGGGACACAAGAGCAGCCCAGCCAAGGGATGGGATTGGAGACAGAGTGCCCAGAGACACAAGAGCGGCCATGTCCAGGGTCACGAGAGCCGCCCAGGCTTGGGGTGGGAATGGAGACAACATGCCCAGGGTCACAAGAGCGACCCAACCTTGGGGTGGGAATGGAGACAACACGCCCAGGGTCACGAGAGCCGCCCAGGCTTGGGGTGGGAATGGAGACAACATGCCCAGGGTCACAAGAGCGACCCAACCTTGGGGTGGGAATGGAGACAACACGCCCAGGGTCACGAGAGCTGCCCAGGCTTGGGGTAGCGCTTCCACCAAGCTCTGGCACCGGAAGCCTGTCGCAGCGCGTCATCCAATCCAGACGCAGGCTGTAGTAACACTGGGCTGCTTTGATTAGTAGATTTGGCTGAGAAGCTACAACTCCCACGGGTTAATTAATTTGCAAATACGCTCGCGTTGGAGACATAAGGAAGCGCTGAAGGGGAGCGTGTGGCCATGGGAGGCCCTTGGTGGGCGGCTGGCGGAGGGGCTGTGCTCAGGTGACGGGGCTGCGGTGGAAGCCAGGGTCGTGGCTGACCCACGGCAGTCACCAGAGCCTTGGAAGGGACACCACCCGGCGTCCTCCCTTCTTAGCCCATGACCCGAATCTCAGCGGGCTCTTCAGCGAGGGTGCCCACATCCCCACTGACGCCATGGTAACCACGATGGCTGCCACATCCCACGGTCGGCTTCGCTGCTCGCGGTGCTGCTGGAGATGCCAGCCATCTGCCAACACAGTGTTTGTGGCGCGCTATTGCTCATCAAAATAGCACAAACACTCTTTTTTACACAAAGCCTGAACTCTCCGTTAATGCTTCTTTTAAACATTTTATTTAATTATATATAATATATTTCAAAACAAAAAAAAGATTAACGTTTGAGCATAATCAAACACTGGAGGGGAAGGGAGTGTCGAACATTTGACAGTGTGTTTCCTACTCGACGTAGAGGGCGCTACAAAAAATGTAACAATCTAAAGATGTCCTTTAACCACAAACTTCAGACAACGGTACATGAAAACCTGAGACACCAGGCACAGTCCAGCTCACCTTCAAAGAAATCATCTGTCGGGGCACGGCTGGCAACCCCCGGCTGTAACTCACAGCGCTACAGCACAGCCGGTCACCACCGAGGACAGCTGCCAGGGACCCTCCCCACCCCATGGCAGGGTGCACAAGAGCAAGGGCATCTCTCCCTATGGAAGGTATTTGAGAGCATCTCTCCCAATGGAACGATATAAGAACAGGGTACTCAAGAACATCTCTCCCCATGTCAATGGTACACAAGAACATCTCTCCCTATGGCAAGGTGTACAAGTACATTTCTCTCTACAGCAGAGTACAGAAGAACATCTCACCCAATGGTACAGTGTAGGGAAGTAGGATCTGCTTTCAAGGCTACCCTTACTTTTTGCTGGTGTCATTCTGTTTTTCCGACTTCTCTGACTGGGATCCTGCTAATCAGGATCCAGTCACCGTGCTTACTCTCTAAATTGGTCATTGGTGAGTACTTGGGTACCCCCCAGATAGGCTACTATTGTACCTGTGTGAGTCCCTAGTATATGGTACTAAGGTACCCAGGGCATAGGTACACCAGGGGTCTCCGATGGGCTGCAGCATGTATTATGCCACCCATGGGAGACCACTCAAATTGTGACTACAGGCCTGCCATTGCAGCCTGTGCAAGCTGGCGCTAGCACCACTTACGACAGATATAAGACTCCTTATATCTGAGGTCACTACACTTAAAACCTATAAGTCACCCCTAAGGCAGGCCTTTCAATCCTTAAGGCAGGGTGCTCAGTTATAAGTGTGAGGGTACCCCTGCATGAGCAGGACACCCCTACAATCCACGGAGTCCATTCTCCCGGGTTGTAAGTGCATCAGCAATTACGATACGTAGAGTGGCCATGCATCATTACGTGAAGACTAACTCTAAACTGGCTGTAACTAACCCTGCCATGTTTGGTATCAAATATGTTGGACTTATACCTCTCTGCCGTAAACGGTGCTGGGGGTATGATTCCATGCACTGTAGTGCTGCTCCTCCGGGAAGCCCTCTGTGCTCCCAGTACCTTACAGGCCTGAACAGCAAGCTGTGGCTGCTGCCAACCAGAGACACAATTCTGCTCTCCTGCTACTGAGCCAAGCTCAAGCAGGGGAAGGTAGGACAATAGGTTTCCTGTCACAGGGAGGTATGACCACCTCCCAGACAGGAGTTAGTGTATTGGGACAGGGTAGGGGCGCTTACCTGCACCACTAGACTGCTTTGAAAGGCACATTTGGTGCCCTCCTTGCATACTTCAGTTGGAACCAGTTCAGGGAGCCATTGGCTCTCGCTCTGACACGAAACTGGCAAAGGGTATGGAAGTATCCTGCCCCCTGTCCAGCCCCTCCTCTGGGAGGGGCCCGTGAATCGTCTCAACACTCTCTTTAGCGTACTTAAGGGTTTACCTGTGGGTGGTTCTTTAGATTCATCTTAGGACAAGATTCAAATCCGAAACCACTTAATCTTCAACCATCTGGGCACTTTGGACTTTCTTGGACTTCGCTTTGGGAACTGAGACTGCACCAGGAAGACTCCTGCTGCTCCTGGTCTCATCATCCTGCCAGTCTCCTACGTCATCTGTGCTCCATACAGGTTCTTATACAGGCCTGTGGACATCCAAGACACCCGAAGGCATCTCCCTTGGAGTGAAGGAGTCACTCCCCTGCATCTGCAGGCACCGCAATAAAGCTGACCGTTCTGCTGTTCCTGAGCTCCCACGGACTTGGATAGGTTCAGCAACACAGGTGGTGATTCTGCAACTCCCCCGAAGACTGCACTGTCTTCACAGCAAGTGTGAAGCCAGTATCCCTCGTCGGAACCGCTGGAGCAGTACCCCTGTGCACCGAGTTGACTTGCCATTGCCAAGGCATGTTCACTCTCTTCTCCAGAGATCTTTGAGCTCCAAGAAGCTCCAGTCTCAAGCATCTCTTGCTACCAAGATCTTTTTCCTCATTGCATCCTGTACACCGTGGGCCTTTTATAATTGGTGAGCAACTCGAGGTCCTCTTGCGACTCCTGTGTCTTTGGCCTGTGGGTCCTCTTGAGGGTATTCTTTGGCTCCAGTGGGCTCCCCTGTTTGCCCGGGGCCTGCTCTGAGTTACCTGCTCTTGGTGAGTTCCTAGGACCTTGCTGGTCTCGACTCTGCATCTTTTTCGTCTGCTACGTTTGTAACTGCTGCCAAGGCTTGTTGGTGCTACCGCCAGACACCAATCCAGGCGCTTGACATCCGACGTGGGACAGCTCGTGAACAGCTCTTGGTCTTCCACAGTGTCACCTGGTCCGCATAGCTACAGTGCCAAGGTCACCGTCAACGCTCCTGCATCTTCTGACATCGCTTGGCATTCGTCTTCCGTGCCTCATGGTCACTCCTGAGTGGCATAGACTCTGTCCCCTCTGCTTGCAGGTACCTCTCATCCTGATTCCACCAGACTCTTTCAGCTTCTTCCCCAGCAGCATCTTTACTGAAGTCATCCATTCATCAGTCATAAGCAGTACAACGCTACCCCAGTACTAACACGACAATGCATCTCTACTCTACTTAAGCAGTACATCGCTACCCCCAGTACTAACACGGCAATGCATCTCTACTCTACTTAAGCAGTACATCGCTACCCCCAGTACTAACACGACAATGCATCTCTACTCTACTTAAGCAGTACATCGCTACCCCAGTACTAACACGACAATGCATCTTTACTCTACTTAAGCAGTACAACGCTACCCCAGTACTAACACGACAATGCATCTCTACTCTACTTAAGCAGTACATCGCTACCCCCAGTACTAACACAATGCATCTCACTCTACTTAAGCAGTACAACGCTACCCCCAGTACTAACACGACAATGCATCTCTACTCTTCTTAAGCAGTACATCGCTACCCCCAGTACTAACACAACAATGCATCTCACTCTACTTAAGCAGTACAACGCTACCCCAGTACTAACACGACAATGCATCTCTACTCTACTTAAGCAGTACAACGCTACCCCAGTACTAACACGACAATGCATCTCTACTCTACTTAAGCAGTACATCGCTACCCCCAGTACTAACACAACAATGCATCTCACTCTACTTAAGCAGTACAACGCTACCCCAGTACTAACACGACAATGCATCTTTACTCTACTTACGCAGTACAACGCTATCCCAGTACTAACACGACAATGCTTCTCTACTCTACTTAAGCAGTACAACGCTATCCCAGTACTAACACGACAATGCATCTCTACTCTACTTAAGCAGGACAACGCTACCCCAGTACTAACTCGACAATACATCTCCACTCTACTTCCACAGTACAATACTAACCCAGTACTAACACGACAATGCATTGCTACTCACATAGTACAACACTACCCCAGTACTAACTCAACAATGCATCTCCACTCTACTTCCACAGTACAATACTAACCCAGTACTAACACGACAATGCATTGCTACTCACATAGTACAACAATACACCAGTACTAACACAACAATGCATCACGTCTTCACTTGCACAATGCAGTACCATACCTGGATGATTTGTGTGTACCTCTTGCAATGCATCGCTACTCTACTTCCACAGTACAACGCTACCCCTGTACTAACACCACAATGCATCTCTACTCTACTTAAGCAGTACAACACTACCACAGTACTAACATGACAATGCAGCTCTACTCTACTTAAGCAGTACAACACTACCCCTGTACTAACACGACAATGCATCTCTACTCTACTTAAGCAGTACAACGCTACCCCAGTACTAACACCACAATGCATCTCTACTCTACTTAAGCAGTACAAAGCTACCCCAGTACTAACACGACAATGCATCTCTACTTTACTTAAGCAGTACAACGTTACCCCAGTACTAACTCGACAATGCATCTCCACTCTACTTCCACAGTACAATACTAACCCAGTACTAACACGACAAAGCATTGCAACTCAGATAGTACAACACTACCCCAGTACTAACACGACAATGCATTGCAACTCACATAGTACAACACTACCCCAGTACTAACACGACAATGTATTGCTACTCACATAGTACGACACTACTCCAGTACTAACACAACAATGCATCTCTGCTCACACAGTATGACACTACCCCAGTACTAACACGACTATGCATCTCTACTCTACTCACAGTACAGCACTACCCCAGTACTAACACGACTATGCATCTCTACTCTACTCACAGTACAGCACTACCCCAGTACTAACACGACTATGCATCTCTACTCTACTCACACAGTATGATGCTGCCCCAGTACTAACACGACTATGCATCTCTACTCTACTCACACAGTATGACGCTGCCCCAGTACTAACACGACTATGCATTTCTACTCTACTCACACAGGACAGCACTACCCCAGTACTAACACGACTATGCATCTCTACTCCACTCACACAGTGCAGCACTACCCCAGTACTAACACAACAATGCATCTCTACTCCACTCACACAGTATGACGCTACCCCAGTACTAACACGACAATGCAGCTCTACTCTACTTAAGCAGTACAACGCTATCCCAGTACTAACACGACAATGCATCTTCACTCTACTTAAGCAGTACAACGCTACCCCAGTACTAACACGACAATGCATCTTTACTCTACTTACGCAGTACAACGCTATCCCAGTACTAACACGACAATGCTTCTCTACTCTACTTAAGCAGTACAACGCTATTCCAGTACTAACACGACAATGCATCTCTACTCTACTTAAGCAGGACAACGCTACCCCAGTACTAACTCGACAATACATCTCCACTCTACTTCCACAGTACAATACTAACCCAGTACTAACACGACAATGCATTGCTACTCACATAGTACAACACTACCCCAGTACTAACTCAACAATGCATCTCCACTCTACTTCCACAGTACAATACTAACCCAGTACTAACACGACAATGCATTGCTACTCACATAGTACAACAATACACCAGTACTAACACAACAATGCATCACGTCTTCACTTGCACAATGCAGTACCATACCTGGATGATTTGTGTGTACCTCTTGCAATGCATCGCTACTCTACTTCCACAGTACAACGCTACCCCTGTACTAACACCACAATGCATCTCTACTCTACTTAAGCAGTACAACACTACCACAGTACTAACATGACAATGCAGCTCTACTCTACTTAAGCAGTACAACACTACCCCTGTACTAACACGACAATGCATCTCTACTCTACTTAAGCAGTACAACGCTACCCCAGTACTAACACCACAATGCATCTCTACTCTACTTAAGCAGTACAAAGCTACCCCAGTACTAACACGACAATGCATCTCTACTTTACTTAAGCAGTACAACGTTACCCCAGTACTAACTCGACAATGCATCTCCACTCTACTTCCACAGTACAATACTAACCCAGTACTAACACGACAAAGCATTGCAACTCAGATAGTACAACACTACCCCAGTACTAACACGACAATGCATTGCAACTCACATAGTACAACACTACCCCAGTACTAACACGACAATGCATTGCTACTCACATAGTACGACACTACTCCAGTACTAACACAACAATGCATCTCTGCTCACACAGTATGACACTACCCCAGTACTAACACGACTATGCATCTCTACTCTACTCACAGTACAGCACTACCCCAGTACTAACACGACTATGCATCTCTACTCTACTCACAGTACAGCACTACCCCAGTACTAACACGACTATGCATCTCTACTCTACTCACACAGCATGATGCTGCCCCAGTACTAACACGACTATGCATCTCTACTCTACTCACACAGTATGACGCTGCCCCAGTACTAACACGACTATGCATTTCTACTCTACTCACACAGGACAGCACTACCCCAGTACTAACACGACTATGCATCTCTACTCCACTCACACAGTGCAGCACTACCCCAGTACTAACACAACAATGCATCTCTACTCCACTCACACAGTATGACGCTACCCCAGTACTAACACGACAATGCAGCTCTACTCTACTTAAGCAGTACAACGCTATCCCAGTACTAACACGACAATGCATCTTCACTCTACTTAAGCAGTACAACGCTACCCCAGTACTAACACGACAATGCATCTTTACTCTACTTACGCAGTACAACGCTATCCCAGTACTAACACGACAATGCTTCTCTACTCTACTTAAGCAGTACAACGCTATCCCAGTACTAACACGACAATGCATCTCTACTCTACTTAAGCAGGACAACGCTACCCCAGTACTAACTCGACAATACATCTCCACTCTACTTCCACAGTACAATACTAACCCAGTACTAACACGACAATGCATTGCTACTCACATAGTACAACACTACCCCAGTACTAACTCAACAATGCATCTCCACTCTACTTCCACAGTACAATACTAACCCAGTACTAACACGACAATGCATTGCTACTCACATAGTACAACAATACACCAGTACTAACACAACAATGCATCACGTCTTCACTTGCACAATGCAGTACCATACCTGGATGATTTGTGTGTACCTCTTGCAATGCATCGCTACTCTACTTCCACAGTACAACGCTACCCCTGTACTAACACCACAATGCATCTCTACTCTACTTAAGCAGTACAACACTACCACAGTACTAACATGACAATGCAGCTCTACTCTACTTAAGCAGTACAACACTACCCCTGTACTAACACGACAATGCATCTCTACTCTACTTAAGCAGTACAACGCTACCCCAGTACTAACACCACAATGCATCTCTACTCTACTTAAGCAGTACAAAGCTACCCCAGTACTAACACGACAATGCATCTCTACTTTACTTAAGCAGTACAACGTTACCCCAGTACTAACTCGACAATGCATCTCCACTCTACTTCCACAGTACAATACTAACCCAGTACTAACACGACAAAGCATTGCAACTCAGATAGTACAACACTACCCCAGTACTAACACGACAATGCATTGCAACTCACATAGTACAACACTACCCCAGTACTAACACGACAATGCATTGCTACTCACATAGTACGACACTACTCCAGTACTAACACAACAATGCATCTCTGCTCACACAGTATGACACTACCCCAGTACTAACACGACTATGCATCTCTACTCTACTCACAGTACAGCACTACCCCAGTACTAACACGACTATGCATCTCTACTCTACTCACAGTACAGCACTACCCCAGTACTAACACGACTATGCATCTCTACTCTACTCACACAGTATGATGCTGCCCCAGTACTAACACGACTATGCATCTCTACTCTACTCACACAGTATGACGCTGCCCCAGTACTAACACGACTATGCATTTCTACTCTACTCACACAGGACAGCACTACCCCAGTACTAACACGACTATGCATCTCTACTCCACTCACACAGTGCAGCACTACCCCAGTACTAACACAACAATGCATCTCTACTCCACTCACACAGTATGACGCTACCCCAGTACTAACACGACAATGCAGCTCTACTCTACTTAAGCAGTACAACGCTATCCCAGTACTAACACGACAATGCATCTTCACTCTACTTAAGCAGTACAACGCTACCCCAGTACTAACACGACAATGCATCTTTACTCTACTTACGCAGTACAACGCTATCCCAGTACTAACACGACAATGCTTCTCTACTCTACTTAAGCAGTACAACGCTATCCCAGTACTAACACGACAATGCATCTCTACTCTACTTAAGCAGGACAACGCTACCCCAGTACTAACTCGACAATACATCTCCACTCTACTTCCACAGTACAATACTAACCCAGTACTAACACGACAATGCATTGCTACTCACATAGTACAACACTACCCCAGTACTAACTCAACAATGCATCTCCACTCTACTTCCACAGTACAATACTAACCCAGTACTAACACGACAATGCATTGCTACTCACATAGTACAACAATACACCAGTACTAACACAACAATGCATCACGTCTTCACTTGCACAATGCAGTACCATACCTGGATGATTTGTGTGTACCTCTTGCAATGCATCGCTACTCTACTTCCACAGTACAACGCTACCCCTGTACTAACACCACAATGCATCTCTACTCTACTTAAGCAGTACAACACTACCACAGTACTAACATGACAATGCAGCTCTACTCTACTTAAGCAGTACAACACTACCCCTGTACTAACACGACAATGCATCTCTACTCTACTTAAGCAGTACAACGCTACCCCAGTACTAACACCACAATGCATCTCTACTCTACTTAAGCAGTACAAAGCTACCCCAGTACTAACACGACAATGCATCTCTACTTTACTTAAGCAGTACAACGTTACCCCAGTACTAACTCGACAATGCATCTCCACTCTACTTCCACAGTACAATACTAACCCAGTACTAACACGACAAAGCATTGCAACTCAGATAGTACAACACTACCCCAGTACTAACACGACAATGCATTGCAACTCACATAGTACAACACTACCCCAGTACTAACACGACAATGCATTGCTACTCACATAGTACGACACTACTCCAGTACTAACACAACAATGCATCTCTGCTCACACAGTATGACACTACCCCAGTACTAACACGACTATGCATCTCTACTCTACTCACAGTACAGCACTACCCCAGTACTAACACGACTATGCATCTCTACTCTACTCACAGTACAGCACTACCCCAGTACTAACACGACTATGCATCTCTACTCTACTCACACAGTATGATGCTGCCCCAGTACTAACACGACTATGCATCTCTACTCTACTCACACAGTATGACGCTGCCCCAGTACTAACACGACTATGCATTTCTACTCTACTCACACAGGACAGCACTACCCCAGTACTAACACGACTATGCATCTCTACTCCACTCACACAGTGCAGCACTACCCCAGTACTAACACAACAATGCATCTCTACTCCACTCACACAGTATGACGCTACCCCAGTACTAACACGACAATGCAGCTCTACTCTACTCACACAGGACAGCACTAACACGGTAATGCTTCTTTGATGTGACCTGCACCATGCACTTCTGTACCTGCACCAAGATTCCGAGGACCCCTTATAAGCCTCTTCTATCCTGACCTGTACCAGTACTGAGAGCCCTACAGACCTTGAACATACATAATTGTCTTGATCTGGACTATAGAACTACCCCAGAGCTAAGACATCCACAGTGCATCTCTATCCAGACCTGCTATGTGCACTGCTATGTCAGTGCTGAGACTTCCACAGACCACTTAGAGGCGCGGTCTACCCTTACTGTCACCATGCACTATTCGTCATGCGACATACACTAAGTCCCCATGATGCACCTTTCCTTGACCTGGGGAAGAAAATGGTACCCGAGTATGGAGGCTTCTACAGAGATCTTACAATGCCCTCCCAGAAATGAGTACTTCAGATTGCACTCCTAATACACATCACCACATGCAGGTAAGCCACTGCTGAGACCACCAAGAGCTCTCAACACTGCACTTCTGCTCTGACCATACCAATGCACTTTTACCTGACGTATACATGAGACATCTACCTATCTTCCACCAAGCGCTCCTGCACACCTGTAGTATGCATCGGTATCCATTACAGAGGCATCTCCTTGCAGTGTGCTTGTAACAATGGCCTGTGCTGGCACCTCCACGAAGACATTACCACATACCTCCATCCTGACCCGGCATGCATACGGAGGAGTCTGAAGGACATTCATGATGCGGTCGACCCCGATATGCAAGATGCACTGGTATCAACTTACAGATTCATCTACTCAGATCCCTCCATCTTCGACTGCTCTAGTGTGTTCTGGTACTTTGGCATTGAGGAACCCACTGCATTCTGAATAAGCATTGGCAAATCTCAAAAATCTGATGTTGGCAAGCTTGTGCAGTGGTCATTTTTTTGGACTTTTAATGCTGACAAATGCCACAAAATGCCTACCACATGCTTAAAATTAAAAAAATTACAATTAAAAAAGTAACCATCTCACATTATTTAAACAGTATACTGCAGGTGCTGCCTAGCAGGCATATGCACTTAAAAAGGGTATAGAAACCCTTTAGGTTTACTGTACATCACAAAAAAAGCAAGTTACTTACCTTTGGTAATGCTCTTTCTGGTAGATACTCTATCTAACCACAGATTCCTAAACTTGAGATGTTCCCAGGTACCAGACTAAACCCAGAAGAGTCAAACAGCGTTCTTTCTGTGCAACGATAGATGGCAGCTGTGCGGCTCCGCGTTGACTCCGTTTCACCTCGGAGGTGACAATGGAGTCGCATGTAAGCTCCAACACTGTGGGTCAATATCACGTCCTTTTTTTTTTTTTTTTTAACTCTGTCTATGCCCTTGAACACGAAGCACAAGAAAAATCAGTGAGCAGATCTCCAAATTGGGAACTTTCAAGGGGAAATGTCCTGGTGTTCCACCCAAACTCCAAAGACTTGGTGCTCCTAGTACAGGAGTCAGGACTCCGGATCCCGCCCAGCCCTGCCTGCTGCACTGTGACATGGCAGGGGTGTAGTCTGGGAAAAATCCCTCTGATGAATGGTGGGCTTTCAGCACCAGGCGAATGGCCCACAACTCCAAAAGCTGATGTGGAGACAGTTCTCTGCCAGAGACTAAACTTCTCTGATCTCTACCTCACTCAGATGACCTCCCCATTCCAGCAGTGATGCGTCTGTAACCACTGTCAGCTCTGGGTGGGCCAGGGATCTGCCGCTGGTTCAACTGCAGCCGAGCCACCACTGCGGGCCTTTTGCAGTGTCCTCCGAAACCTGGATGGAATCCAACAGGTTGCCTTAGTGTTGGGCCCACTCACACTTCAGATTCCAATGCAGAGCCCGCATATGCCAGCTGGCAGAGTCGATGAGCAAGATGAAGGATAAAGGATGCCAAGAGGCCCAAAAGTCTCAGAGACACTCTCACTGAGACTCGGGAACATGGATGAAACATTGGGACCATAGCCCAAATGTCCTGGACTCGTTGCGGTGGAAGGCCTGAAACTGCCCCATATCCAGAATGGCTCTGATGCAAGGCAGGTTCTGCAAAGGAGTCAGGTGGTACTTTAGCATATTGATACTGTAACCCAACAATATGAGGTGGTTCATCACTGTCTATGACTGACTGTGCCGAGCCACCCTTCAACAGCTAGTCATCAAAGTAGAGGAAAACTGGAACCCCAAACCTCCATAGGTGGGCTGCGACCAGCACCATTACTTTCCTGAACAACTGAGCGTCACTGGTGAGGTCAAATGGGAGCAGGGAATTTTGGAAAATCCTTCGGCCAACCCTGAACTGCAAAGTAGCACCTGAAGGACTGCAGGACGAGTACATGAAAGTAGGTGTCTTGCAGGTCCAAAGTTTTCATCCAGTCATCTGGATCCAGGGCAGATAGAAACAGGCCATAGTGAGCATCCTGAATTTATCCTTCCACAAGAAGGCTTTAGAGGGCAGAATCTACAATAGGATGAAGTCCTTTGTCTTTCATCGATGTGAGGCAATAATGGGACCAAAAGTCAGTCCCTATTTCTAGGGCCAAGACCTCTTTATGGGTCTTTTAACAAACAAACCTGTGCTCCATGGAGCAAGATGGGCAGAAGCTCTTCCAAAAACAAATGTTCTGATGTGGGTGAAAGATGTGACAGTTCAATAAGAAATGGCAGGACATAGCCTTGCTGTGCAATCTAAAGAGCTCATCTGACAGATGTTATATGTTGCCACCCTGGGAGAATATATGTGATTCAGCCTCTCAAAGGGTGGTCGTGTGCCACAAAGGCAAACTAAAGCAGTTTGGAGGTTGTTGCCATAGGGATGGGGACTGGGAAGTTATTTACCCTGGGTGGCCTTAAAAGGGGCAAAACTGTGGAGGATATTGTCCCGCAGGGGTAGAAAGGTCTAGGGAACAGACCGTGGCTCAGATTTCTTTAAAGTGTTTTAACGCTTTATCAGCATTCTCACCAAAGAGGTGAGATCCCTCGAATGGCTTGCCTAACAGGGAGGCATGTGTGAGAAGGTGGACTGATATATGCTGTCCACTAGTTCTAGTGGGCACCCTGTATCAGTCCAAACAACCACTTATGGTGATAGGTTAAAGACAACCTTTATTGAAAGCTATCCTAGTGGTAGCTATGGAGAGCAGCCTTCAGGCTAAATCTTGAAGGAATGTAAAGCAGCTTGTTTTACCAGTCTATAATCTCTTGAATGATCAAATGAAAAGACAACCACACCAGGTATATATTTAAAATATATGTATTTAGTATAAAACACACCCTTCTAGTCTCTTTATGAGACTGGAGTTCGAAGTACTTAGTTTACAAGTCAGCAGTTATCAGTAATAGCACAAATACACGTTTTGGCCCTAGGGGCGTACCAAACCATATACCAAAAAAGAGGTATAAGAACCACAACTGGAATAGACACTAGGCCTACAGCCTCTAGAATCGCTGGGACCCCAAGGAAGCACCCAAGGTAGTGACACAGGGGACCCACGGGGACTGTATGCAGTGTGTAAACACAACCGCGGGTTCCCGTTATCTTCTATGGGCAATGTCGCGGTTGGAAATGTAAAGATTAGGGACACTTCTAATCGAGTCAGGACCAAACCCTTTTGGACTTAATAAGCTCTAGGGCTAGCACCCAGGAGAGCACTGGAGTACTCGAGTTACCTCACCCAGGGAAGCCGGGTGCATAGGTGTCTTTTGGTGTCGGGTCGCGTCGTCGTTTTCAATGGGAGCCTGCAAAGAACTGCTGCTGCCGTGAAGAGGAGAAGTGTCCGGAGAAATCCAAGCCTGGATCTAGGATGTAAGGAACCTGAAAGCAGAGGGGACAGAGTCTGGGTCACTTGCCAGTGACCTAGGGCAGGATGGACCAATGTCCACAGATGTTGGGTGCTTCAGGAGAGTTGATGGGTGTCTTGACTCTTCAGCCACGAGGTCCAGGAGGCGTCGACGAAGTCCACGAGCCGGAATCGAGCTGTCCCACGAAGTCTGTCGAGTGCTGCAGTGTTGGCGGCCAGAATGGACCCAACAAGCCTTGGCAACGGCAAATCCCTGGAATTTAGAGAAAGGACTGCGGTGCAGACCAGCAAGGTCTGAGGGACTCACCCAGCGAGGGCAAGTCAGGGCACGTCTGGAGCAACCAGGAAAGCCCAAGCAGAAAAGGAGATGCCTTCGTGGGGACCTGCTAGCCAACGGGCTAGTGATCGCGAAGGAGCCTCGAGCGGTCGCACTTGAAGCTGGCCCACGGGTCACTCGTGGAGTGGAGGCCAACAATCTTCGGTGCAGGAGGTGCTCAAGGCTGGGGCTACTCGGAGCCCAAAGCACAACTTCGAGGAGGACCAGGAAGATAGTGTTCCTGCAAAAGTTCACGGTGTCCAGGGGTCACGGTTCCACGTCACCCACGGGCCTCAGCCTCGCTGTGTACTCAGGGTAGACTCGGGGAGGTCTGGAAATCCACCTCTGGTGATGTAAAGACTTCGGCGTCCGGCGAGAGCTTCAGCGATGCAAACCGGTCAGTTGCCTTTTTGGTGCCTGCCAAGCATGGGAGTCACTCCTTGACCCCAAGGGAGATTTCTTCAGTCTTCTAGTCAGGATAGAACGTTGAAGGTCCAGGATATCTGTGCAGAGTTTCGTCCAGGGTAATCTAAAGTTCTAGGGACTGGATTCCTATACTTATAGTAAGTTTAGGGGATGGACTAACTCTAAGGCCCCACCTATGGGTGGGCCTGGAAAGAGGGGTGGTTACACCCATTTCCTTTGTCCAGTTTCGTACCTGAGCAGGGGCAGGTAGCCCCTGCAACCGGTATGAACTGGGCTATGCATAGGGACAGAAAACGTGCCCCCAGTGCAGGACTTCAAAGCACCAGAGAGTGCTCCCGCCCAGCCCCAATACCGTGGAAATAGCTTTATTCGACAATATGTCATAAAAGCACAAACAATACATATATCACAAGACAATTAAATAGTACAAGACTTTACACAAGATAAAAGGTTATTAAATACTGTTCATAATTGTCGATTAGTTCATAATAAAATTCATATATGACCACTAAAAAATATTTCCTAAAAAGCCAGCGATATTAAAACCATCATACATTAGTTTAACTAGCAACTGGAAATTGTGCAAAACGTGTGCGTATAAACCAGGCCCCTCTTAAAAATTTTGCTACAGCAATAGCTATACAAGGGGTACAATCTGATTCCAATATCCTCATGGCTTCAATATACCGTCGTGTACCCATGTTTGAACAAATGGGTTTCAACCACTTACGTCTTGGGCCAATATAAAGGGGGCATACAAAAAATAAGTGAACAATTGTCTCAGCCATATCCAGACACTTGATACATTTATCATCTGGGGGTTGCACCCATTTACATGTAAAAGCTTTGACTGGCAGAGATCCTACCCTAAACTGAAAAAACAGTTTACGATCTAAGGGACTCTCAATAATATCCCAGTAAGTTTCACACCATGGTCTAGACTTAAATTTTAAAAAACGGCCTGTGAGGTTAGTGTTCATATTGGCAAGATAAAATGTTGAAAAGACCATTTCCCAATATGTGGCTTTTAATTGCTTTTTTGATGGGAAAGATGATAAATCCGGTGCTTCCCATAGAGAAATAAGGTCTAATTTTATTATAAGCGACCTGATCTCTCTGAGCCAATAAATTTTGTGAAATCGGTCTGCCAAAATTACATCCTTCAAAGCATGAGCATAATGTGAGAGTTCAGGTGTAGTTCAAATTCGCCTCCAGTATAAAAGAGGGCGCAACCTCACTGTATCAACCACATTTTAAAAGAGGGACGGTAGGAGTACTTTGGGGGACGCCAACTAAACTACGTAAGATTTTATTCTCTGGTTTAGATAATTGGCTCAAGTTGTTAAACCCCCATAATTCGGACCCATACAGGGTGGCACTCAACACTTTCATGTTATATACCTCCAATACAGGGGTGATTGGTTTAGTGAAAGAAGATTTGTGTTTGGACAATAAAATGCCCGCATGCTGGTGGAATTTTAAAATTACCCTATCCAGATGTCGTTTCCAGCACATATTACTCTGAAGTAAAATACCCAAGTATGTAAAAGCCTCTACTTGCTCTAGGGGAGTATTATTTAAAATAATACCTTTAAAAGATTTGTGTGGATTAAGGGACATGAACTTTGTTTTCGATGTGTTAATCTCAAGTCCACGCTCCTGACAAAAATCCCCAAAGGCATTAACTGCCTTCTGTAGCCCGCTCGGAGTCCTTGAAATAATCATCGTGTCATCCGCAAACATGAGGACAGGTACATGTTCCCCAGCTATTACAGGGGCATCAGTGGGGGAACTACAAAGATGGATAACTATTCCATTTATGTATAGTGAAAATAGGGTGGGGGCCAGGACACAACCCTGCCGAACACCACGCTCGACGGGGAATGTGTCCGTGACCTCCCCCTGTGCCCCCCATCTGATTCTAGCAAAATTACCCTCATGCAAGCGGATGAGAATAGTCAATAACTCTGGGGCCATCCCCAGTTCATCAAGGACTCTCCAGAGTTTGCAACGGGGAACCAAGTCAAAGGCCGATTTTAGGTCTACAAAGACTGCATAAAGCGACCCTTCGGTTAAAACCACATTCCTCCACTAAAGCATAATAAAATAAAAGACCTGGTCTACGGAACTAGTACAAGGACGAAAGCCAACTTGATATCGGGATAAAATTGTATTTTCCTCAATCCAAGACTGCACTTTATTTTGAACTAGTCGACCCATCAGTTTTTGCGCTGAATCTATAAGACTAATGGGTCTATAGTTACTTGGGAGGGATTTATCGCCTTTCTTAAAAACCGGGATTATTTCTGCTCCCTTCCAAGACATTGGAATTGGAGCGCCCCTGGCCACAGCGTTAGCTAAAAGTACAAAATATTGACACCAAGATGGTCTGTCACTTAAAAAAACATCAGCCGAAATACCATCCATGCCTGGGGCTCTACCCCCGTCACACAATCCAATGCCAAGCTAACATCATTGATGGTGAAAATCTGGGTTTGATAAAAAATTTCCAATGGTAATGAACACTCCTCCTCACCTGGGCTACGAGCATATTGGGGTTTAAAAAAATCTAACCATTGGGTCTGGGCAACATTATTATCGGGAGGTTCCGCATATCCTCCTCTATCCCATTTTATAATATTCCAAAACTGCTTGGAGTCCTTAGCTGCACAAGCATGTTTCAAATCCCGCCACCTCTCCTCATCCCATTGTTTTTTCGCCACTCGCTGAGCAGATCTGTATTGATCTCTTGCCTCTCTTACTTTAATGGGGTTCCTGGTCCTTAATTCTAAACTTAGTTTTTGACGAGCAGACTTACAGTGTATGTTATACCACTTAGCCTTTGTTGGCTCAGCGCCTCTTTTTCCTGGATTCCAAACCCTCAAAAAAAAGTTTTGAGTCTAGAAAAAAGGGAAGAATGTGTCTCTATCATAATGGTCGGAAAGCCTGGGTCACTACTTTGGATCTTGAGTCGGGCCAGTTCACCCGCAACCTCCGCTTTGAGCGCATCCATTTTTCCTGGATCCTCAATGAATTTATTCCACTTAACCCGGCGCAGGTTGTTGGAAGCAACTATATCTAACGTGACTAGCCCTTCTCTTATGGATTCAGCTCTAACCCCCTTTTGAACTTGAAATTTCAAACAAAGGGGGTTATGGTCACTTTCCAACCGGGTTTCAATGACCATGTCTATTAGACAGTGCCATATCCTTAGATCCACCAGGAGATAATCAATACGACTACTATTCCTTCCATTATCAAACGTATTGGCTCCCTGAATATCTGAGGGAGTTCTCCCGTTTGCTGCTCTAAGACCTCTTTCTAGACATAACGCTTTTAGCTGGATAGCTGTAGAGGTCCATCATTTTATTGCGGGAATTTCCAATTTAGGTACTCCCCATCTAAGGTCCTGATCCTCTAGGCCTAGTGGTTCGTAGGTGGTATTAAAATCCCCTCCTACTATAATAAAAATCTGCTCTGAAAGAGCTCCTAGCCTAGTATCAAGGGCTGCAATTACCTCTGAGCTATGCCCCCCCTATTATCCCCCTGGCATAAACATTAAGAATGGCCACCCTGTGGCCATTGGGCCATTCTAGTTCAATCATCAGGATATCCTTTACCCTGAACCCAGCCTGTGCAACCTTACATCGCAAGCTCTGTCGAACCCAGATCACCAATCCCCCTGCAGGCCGGCACTTCAGTTTTTTTGTGGCTGGAACATAGAAGTTGAGATATCCCAAGCGAAATATAGAAGTATTAGACCAAGTCTCCTGAAAGATATTAATATTGTGTTGGTCTATGAAACTACACCACTCTGGAGACTCAACCTTATTGGCCAAGCCCGCAATGTTCCACGAGAGCAGGGTTAGGTCTTCCATTCTTTGTGAAGGGGTACTCAAATTAGAGGGGATCTCCATTCCTCCCTTTATGTCACACTCCTCCATTAAAATTTGATTAGGTATATTAAGCTTGGGAGATTGGGGTTTTAACATGGTGCTAATCATTATACTACATCCCTCATTCATACTATATTTATGGTTTGTCCCTAGGGGGGGCTTAGCATCATGAATTATCCCCAAATTAACTGACTGGCATACTGGGTGGCGGGGAGATATGATAAGATCTTGACAAATGGCATTGTTACCCTGGGCCCAGTGGGTAGCAACACCATTGCTCAGGAGATTATTACCTTTGAATTTTGTTTGAATCACAGTCTTCCATATCAGTAAGAGCCCCAAACCTGTTCCTTGTACTTATTCCATCCCACAAAGGTACAGTTCTCCTCCCATTTGGAGTATATGTATGCAGATGTTTCACCCGAAACCTACAAGAACTTTTTGCACGTCCAGATTCTCCATAAAAGAAGTCCAATGTCAAAGGTTTTATCATCGACTCCCTATGTTGTGGGGGAAATAAATTGCCC
This sequence comes from Triturus cristatus, assembly GCF_964204655.1. Classification (NCBI taxonomy): domain Eukaryota; kingdom Metazoa; phylum Chordata; class Amphibia; order Caudata; family Salamandridae; genus Triturus; species Triturus cristatus. The sequence goes on along the minus strand of NC_140580.1, from coordinate 1,149,662,345 downwards.
AACACGTTTGTCAACACATGGGGGCTGGAAAAATTTATAGCTATACTATCGCCCTTAAAACATTTCTTTTGATTACCAAGCCATGTCACCCTTCTAGCCATTATAATTTCACTTGCTAATAGTTGCCTACCCCCTATGGATATCCTCATGTTATTAGTTAACCAATGCGTTGCTTTATTAATAAGAGTAGATGTTGTTTCCAGCTGACCTGGGCCCAAAGATGGAGCATTGGCCAAAACAAGTACCAAGGGGAGAGCCTCTGAGATAAACTGAAATGGTTCTCTCTCTATTAGTGATTTATGATTAACTGCCGAGACATTCCCATCTGTCACAGAATTAGCAAGTGAAACCACTTTCTTCGATATTATCCTGTCCCTAGTAGTTGGTTCAAGATCTATTATCATGGTGGTTGGACCCTCATTGTTAAGAGGAACACCTGGAATAGAATGACTTGAAGGTATTTTCTTTTTTTCCGCCTGTCTCTCTTTAGTAGTTGGTTGCCTATCAGACTCCTGTGAGCCTGGCATAGATCGTATAAGGGAGGGGATAGTTTGGGATACTATCCCAATATTCCGCTCTAGAGCGGACACCTTATCTTCTATGGAGGTCAATCTAGTCATGATAGGGACCAAGGCAGTATCTAGTTTCTCTTTAAAAATTACCCAAAGTGAACTAGATAGATCCTCTAAGGAAGGATGAATATTTAAGGGTGGTTGGTTAGATGGTTTGGGTATAGTTTTTGAAGCCCGACCTCTCTTCTGTTGTATAACTTTACTGGAGGGACCCAGCCCACCAGCCCTAGTACGTCGTCTCAATATAGGCAAAGGAGATAAACTAGACAATACATCTCTATTACAATCAGGAGAATGTTCAACCTGGGATTGATCACAATTTTCCTGGGGCAGACTAGATGAATCAACCTGACTAATAAGGTCCCGGGGAATACCTGGCGATATAGTTGATAACAGGGGGGTAGTACCTTCTGCCCTATCTCCACCCATGGGATCAACAGTGCAACTTGGGTCCAATGAAAGTCTTCGTTCAGTTCTTTCAATTTCGTCGTTTATCAATGTTGAGACCTTCACCAGGTACGAATCCAATGTCGCCACTCCCCCACCATTAGGTTTTACAAAGTCGAGACGCTTTTTCCCCATAGCTTACTGGTTTTACTGTAATTTGCTTGGAACAGTACCTCTCTTTGTAGCAGATGTTAGACAGTTGGCCCAGCCCAGCCTCGTCCTGCCCCGGATGACCACAGACGGCCCGCCCTTTGCCCGGGCTTCGCCCGGCGCTGCCCGCGCGCTTCCCGCGACGCGGGACTCTCGTCTATTTTTATGCACCTCCGGGCGTGGCAGGTGTGTGCGGCTTCCTCAGGATGCTGGGATATGTAGTCCCCCCCCCCCCCAACAGCGGCCGCGCCAAGTTTTAAAGAGGCTGCGGCGGCAAGGGGAGACCAGTGGCAGGAGCACAGTGAGCGGCAGGAACAGAGAAACCAACCGGACCCTCTGCTGTAATGCAGGGAGCTGTTTCTACGTCCAAGTAAGTCAGAGCCCCTCTCCACCGGGACTCTTGTCTATTTTTATGCACCTCCAGGCGTGGCAGGTGTGTGCGGGTTCCTCAGGATGCTGGGATATGTAGTCCCCCCCCCCCCCCAACAGTGGCCGCGCCAAGTTTTAAAGAGGCTGCGGCGGCGAGGGGAGACCAGTGGCAGGAGCACAGTGAGCGGCAGCAACAGGAACAGAGAAACCAACCGGACCCCCTGCTGGAATGCAGGGAGCTGCTTCTACGTCCAAGTAAGTCAGCCCCAATACACATCAGCCTGTCTGGGGAGGTGGTCACACCTCCCTTCGACAGGAAACCCATTGTCCAGGCCTCCCCTGCCGGAGTTTCGGTCAGCAGCAGGAGGCCAGGCCCGTGTCTGTGGCAGAGGCATCCATTTTGTGATGCCAGGGCTCAGGAAAGTCCTACCGGGTTACACCAGTGTAAACATGTCTCTCCCTCTAGAAGGGTGGAATTCTAGCCCCGCCGCCAGAACTGGCGGGGGGTAGTATTCCAAAGCGTTTGACACCAAACACGACATGTTTTGATGCAGCCATCCCAAAGTTAGCATTTACTGCGAGGTTATAAAACACTTAAGAGTATATGGTATGGCTGTATCACAGAACATAGACAAAATAGGGAATGCACACCTATTGAAATTGTAATCCAAAATTAATCCTTATGATGCCTTATTGCGTGCTCCTTGGAAAAGTGCCTTGCCCGTGGAACTTGAAATAACATACCAACAAATTGGGGCGACATACGCCCCAAGCCAAAGGCACAGCGTTCAGTCCTTAAATCCTCCATTATTGTAAAGACCTCTTAATCCTTAAGTTTTGCTTGTAATCACTTGTTTGCACAAACTTTTCTTTTAACTCCCGTTTGTTCCACAGGTGCGGTATCATGCCAATTTTCCAGGTTTCTCATGCCATTGATGTGCTCATCCGGACCTCTTTGCAATAACACGTACAAACGCATTTATTTCATCCAAAGGCAGCTTTTATTAAAATACCCAATGCATTTCGGGCCACTGGGGCCCTTCGTCAGGGGTCACTACAAGTAATAATAAAGACACAAATTAGTTCCTAGAACATTCACTAATGCACAATACTCTGCTTCAATTGTAGAAAATAAATGCTTTAAACTCAGCCCGCGCTGATCGCTCCCTGTTTGCTGTCTTAACAGTATCCAAACACTGAATAATACGGTCCCCAACTTTAACTGCAAAACCTCTAGCACCCCTCATTTTTTAACAATTCCGCAAGCCCAATGTATTGTTGTGACATTGACTCATTGTTGGAATACGTCTTTCTTAAAGACACAACCCTCTTTCTAATTCATATGCACTTTATTGCCTCCCCAACTTTCATTCAGATGTTATTCAGCAAGTAATACTCAAATGTTCTCTCTCCCTCCTTACTCGCGCTGCCTGTGTCTCGATCTCCACCTCCTTTAAACCATCCTGTCTATCGCCCTGTGCTGCGCGCCTTCAAACCGCCCTTGATTTTAACACATCACCTCACCAATCTGATGCCCGAAATATATTCCCTGAGCTCGTATTAACTTTAAGCTTCTCTAACGTGTGTACGAGCCTGCCACTTTCGAAGCTCTCTTGAACACGTACCTGCCGTAAATAAACGCTCCCCATCTGCTTTTCAAGGAAATGTTCATGATGTTCCTTACCCTTCGCATTTAAACTCTCTTTTGTGTGCTAGTCCCTCCCAATTCTACCGTCAGTTTCAAGTCGCCACCTGCATCGGATTATTCGCTTGAATTAACCCGCGCTCCTGTAACCAATACTACATCTCCCACAATTCAACAATTAAAACGTAAACAACATTTCAATAGTGAATAAACACAAACATTTTAAATACGATCATGCTCGAACTGACAAAAACTGTTAAGCACTTTAAAATACGTAATTCATATTTCACAATGAAAAAAATCATTTGTCCAATATCACTTGTATGTCCCATTCCTGGTAACTCGCTGTATGGATGTGATCTTCCACCGCACTTATGGAAAAAACGTCCTCCACAATATTCCATCTTAATACTATATGTTACGAATCTGGCGGGTGCAAACCCAAGGTGGGCAATGAATTGTAGTTTAAACATAGACAGAATAGGGAATGCACACCTATTGAAATTGTAATCCAAAATTAATCCTTATGATGCCTTATTGCGTGCTCCTTGGAAAAGTGCCTTGCCCGTGGTACTTGAAATAACATACCAACAAATTGGGGCGACATACGCCCCAAGCCAAAGGCACAGCGCTCAGTCCTTAAATCCTCCATTATTGTAAAGACCTCTTAATCCTTATGTTTTGCTTGCAATCACTTGTTTGCACAAACTTTTCTTTTAACTCCCGTTTATTCCACAGGTGCGGTATCATGCCAATTTTCCAGGTTTCTCATGCCATTGATGTGCCCATCCGGACCTCTTTGCAATAACACGTACAAACGCATTTATTTCATCCAAAGGCAGCTTTTATTAAAATACCCAATGCATTTCGGGCCACTGGGGCCCTGTTAGAAATGGCGATTTCTGGTTGGCTAAGGCGGGGATTTACACTCCATCCCCCTGAGGCTAACATACGACACATAAGTCGGGTGACTGTCTGTCTGGCGCTGATCTCCCGTCCCCTGTCCACCTGACAGTGCGCAGAGATCCCCCAGAACAGAAGTGGTGTCCCCATGGTCACTACACGGGATCCTAGCCCAACTGGGTAGTCCCTGACCCACTGGCTCTTCCACTGGGAAACTCATCCCCCAATCACTCCTCACGCTGGACTCCTGTACCCTCCCTACCGGAGCGGTACTGCCAGACTCTAGAACCAAAGGAGCCCTGCTTACAGGCGCTCCAGGTCCTCTACTCACTAGGAGATCTTCCTCAAATGGGCTAACAGGACAGCCTAGGTCCCCAACTTGGTGTTCCCTCATGAAACCATCCAAGTCCTGAGGCAGGGTTTCGTACGTCTGGGGGCCCTCGGTCACCCACTTACTCCCACTCCACTGAGCCAGGCCGTAAGCCCCTACACCCTCCTCGCTATCCTGGGACCTAGCTGGGCTACACTGAGCCTCTTCCACCACGCTGGGCTGGAAGACACCTGAACCACTACTTTTGGATTCACTCCCTAATGACTCCAGAGAACCTCTAGTACTTTCCCAGCGCTCTGCTTCATCTCCAAGCTCAAATGGCGCAGACAATCCACACCCCAACAGGTGTTGGCGCAACCCCGGCACACAACAACTGAGCAGGTGTTCTTTGAGAACCAGATCACACAGTTTATCATAATCAGATTCTGCGGGACCTCTTATCCACTCAAACAGTGCATTCTCACATTCATCCACAAACTCCTCCCAAGACTGGTGAGACAGTTTCCTACTGCCCCTGAACTTCAACCTTAACTCCTCCTCCTGGGGAACAGGTACCAGACTGGGGGAACTGGGACTGGGATTTCCTACCCTGAAATCTATATAGCTACCACCACTGGACTCAACCCTCCCTGGGGGATCCAGAAAACTACCACTGCGCTCAGGGGACAACTTACCCTCCAGAGCTAATTTCTCTCTGGCAAAGGCCCTCTCAGCCTCAGCCATCTGCTTCTGAGCTAAGACCCTCTCGGTCTCCAGCTTGGCAAGCTCTACCCTGAACTTCTCCAGGGCCAGCTGATGCTCCCTTTCTTCCCTCCTATCTACCCACTCCTCTGGGGACAGGGAAAGGGATGATGTGCTGCTCCTGACAGTGGACCCAGCAAGGGACTCCCTATCTATGGGGTCTCCACTATCTACTGGCGTCCCTGTCAGGTCACTTTCTTCCTCTTCTTCTGAATCTTCAGGGCTCCCCACCGACCCACCACCCTCCTGGTGTGAGGCCCGGGCCCTTATCCTACTGCGCTCAAGATCCCATTGACCCTTTTGCCATAGGATCAGGCTGCTTCTAAGTTCGGACTGAGTGTCTGACTCATCCACTCCTATGTCTCTCTCTTCACAGAACCTTACCAACTCCAACATACTGTACCCAAACAGATCACAGGAATCAAAAGCAGGCTCCATTTTGGCGGACGTTCTTGAGAAAAGATTACACAGGGAACCTAGGGGTCTGAGCTTAACAGGAACACACAATTCACAAAGGATTCAGCAAGCTCTCTATCCCAGAGAACTCACACTCACTTGCCTAGTGCCACACACCATTCATCCACACACACAACCCTCCCCTCGGACTGGTAAGGCAGTTTCTACCACCCCTGATTCCTCAACCTGACCACCACGTGACACAGGTACCAACTCTGGGCGCAGGGCGGGGGACAAATGTACTGGACACTATTACGCTGCCACCACTGGATCCCACCCTTTGGTGAATCCAGAAAACACAATCCACTTAGGGGGATGATCTACCCTCCCGAGCTAGGGACACCTAACTCACAGTGCACAAGAAACACATTTCCAAAGAAATGACATTTAAAAGCAACCTTAGAACAATAATCCCTATACCATGTGATTTATCTAAATGCAGAGTTTTGTAGTGCGGCCAGTTGCCGCTGCGGTACAGCGCAAACGCAAGTCCAAATCCCACCGCTGCCACCAATGTTAGAAATGGCGATTTCTGGTTGGCTAAGGCTTGCGCCAAAGTCAGGCAGAAACCACCACTCTAGTCAGGGCAAGGAAGTTACACGCCAAAGATAACCCCTGCTCACCCCCTTGGTAGCTTGGCACGAGCAGACAGGCTTATCCCTGAGGCGATGTGTAAAGCGTTTGCGCGCGCACCCAGCAACAACACCCAAGGCCCACCACAAAGGAAACTCCACACAAGGTATTCTATAAAAATAGCCTTTGTATTACCAAACCACATTAGATAAAAACACACACTTTACAATGTGCCAACAGGCACGGGCAGAATTTACAAGGGATTATATGTACAGGAGACAGGGCCACATGGACCACTGTCAGGAATTAGCACTTTGTAGAAATTAGCACATAGGATATAAAATACTGTAGTACAAAATAGCAAATGTAGCACACAACCAGTAACTACTGGTATCAGGTAAGTACCACCTACGCAACCCTAACCACCTTAGGACAATATCGCGCAGGGAACCAGGACCTCACTAGTACCACCTGTACTAGGGAGAAAACAACCACCTAAGTATCACAATACCTGTAGGGGGCTAAGCACATAAACACATGATGCATCACATTCAGAGGTGTAGGAAAGGAAAACACATGATGCATAAAATACATTCAGAGGTGCAGGACAAGAATAGCGCCAAACTCACATTAGCCACCACTGTGGCAGTCCCTAGGCCAACTGGCCTTGTCGGGGCTAGGACGCCCTGTGTCCCAGCAAAGTCAGGGGAAGACTGTGCAGGAGGCGCAGTCCAAAACGCAGAGTCAGGGCAAGACTGCGCACGCAGTCAGGGCAAAGCGCCACGGGCCCCCCAACCTAGACGTTGCAGCTGCCCACTAAGTGCTAGGCAGCTGTGGAACTGAACTGGGGCACCACTGGGCCTTGAACACCAGTATCGTAGTCACGTGGGGCCTCTCTGGGCTCTATCCACACAAAATGCCCCCTAGAGCCTTCGTGGCTCTACTCAAATATCTTCCCCGTCGTTGGAGCCTGTCGGGGCTCTGAATCAAGAATCTGGCCCCAAGTAACGTTGGAGCGGCCCGCTGCCTTCCGGGGCCGCTCTGATGATGAACAAAATGCCCCCGTTACCGAGGGAGTCCTGCTCGGGAACTCACCTCACCACTGCGGCGCGTAGGAGCCTCGGGGGCTCCACGCACCAAATAAATGCCCCCGGTAGGTTTAGAGCCTCCCTGGGCTCTTCCAAAACAATGTGGGCCTCGTTGGAGCCTCGTGGGCTCGAGAACACGTTGGGGCGGCCCGCTGCCTTCCGGGGCCGCCCGATCCTGAGATGCCCGGGTGCCTCGGGGCACAACAGAAATAACCCCCAGCAGGAGGAGCCTCTCGGGGCTCCAAATCCCAGCACAGCACGGAGGAGAAACCGGCGGGGACACCCCCCACTTACCGGACTGGCGCGCGGCTCCTCCGGTTGGGTCTTCTCTCTCCTTGAAGACCTGCAGGGCTCCCTCCACACACGGGGGCCCTGCGCAGGGAGCAGCCGTCCTCACTCTCCCGGTCGTCTTTTGCAGAGCAGACGTGCTCCTCACTCGGGCCCCCTCCTGGGACCCGAGACCTTCTCCCTGGAGCGCGGGGAGGCGGGGTAGGCTCCCGTCCTCCTCTGTACGTCCCGGCGTGGGGTAGGCTCCCGCCCGGGTTTTCAATACTCTCCCTTCAGGGAAGCGCGGGGTAGGCTCCCGCCTTCCTATTTCCTGTTCCTGGATGTCCCGGAGGCCGGCCCCCGGCCCGCCTGACATCCTGGTCGGGTGCCGGAGGGGCGGTTCGGCCTGATTTGCGGGCAAATACCGGGTGGGCACCGGCGCTCTTTTTAAAAGGCAATAAATCGAGGTGGGCACCCGATAGGGGCAGCAATGTCCCTGGCAGTGTGGGCACCAGCCAGGGGACTTCAGACTCGGCGAAGACGGGGCAAACACCGGGTGGGCACCGGCTTCCAAAAATAAAGCGCTCCTGAGCGCTACAGGCAAATCCAAGCGCTTTGGGGGAAAGAAAAGCGCTTCCAGGCGCTTAGGGGTGCCAGTCAACACCTAAGTCCAGCAAAGTTCTTCCCTGCATGCAGCAGGGCAGGGGTGGGGGGCAAGGCTGGACCCAGAGCCAGCTCACTGGGCCTCCAGGCAGGGAGGTAGTCCAAGTGGCGGTCCTCTGGTCCAGCGGCAGCAGCAGCAGCCCCCCTCAGGTAAGATCCTGGCAGAGAACAGTTTCTGTGGGGACACAGCCCCATTTTTATACACTAAAACCCTTTGTTCGTGGTTCAGGGTGAGGGGGAAAACCAGTCGCAGCTGGTTGGGGAGCACCCTTGATGTGCTCAGCCCCTCACTCTATTCACTGGCAGGGCTAGGGTCGTCAGTCGCACCACAGGGGGCGGAGCCAGCATTGTGTGGGGAAAAGCCCTGCCCTATTCAGGTCCAAGGTGCACTCCTCCCCAGCCATCAGCATGCTAATCTCACACTCACCACTGGGGCAGACCCAACCAGACTCCTGGAGCCAGGCTCACCAGCCAGCTCCAGCCAATCACACGCCAGACACACTGCACACAGAAGTGCCCACTTCTAGAAGTGGCACTTCCACACTAGGTACATGCACGCCGCACACATCATCGCGCAGCATTCAATCACACGAGTCCGCACATACCAAACTCGGGCCTGCACACCCCACGCATCAGGAACTACTAGGGACACATACATTCCCCATGCATTCCTATGGGAGGGCAGGCCTATCTCACCACATGCACTCAGAGTGCGCACGCACTTTACCCTGGGACACAGGGAAAGTGCGCAGAAACCAAAAATCACCACCCCAAGTCACCAATAAAAAGCAAAAAGTTCAAGGGTGAACCTGCCAGAAGGGCCAAGTCTAACAGGCCCTTCGTCAGGGGTCACTACAAGTAATAATAAAGACACAAATTAGTTCCTAGAACATTCACTAATGCACAATACTCTGCTTCAATTGTATCACAGAACGCTCCAGAGGGGCTCAGCTCATGCTCGGGCACCCTCTCACATAAAACCAAGCACTCTGCCTTCAGGATTGTCAAGGCCTGCCATAGGAGTGCCGTATAGGTTTATATGTGTCTGTATATACATTTTTATACCACAGTAAGGGGTGAAGCGCACCCTTACCCAGGCTGCAGTACCAGACCTGTGGTGCCATTTTGGAGTGCTTCCCAGGGGTGGCAAAATATATGCTGCAGCCCCTGGTAGGCCTCTGAGGTACCTATGCCCTAGGTACATAGTATACCATATACTAGGGGCTTATAAGGCACTCCAGAATCCAATTAGATATGTACCTAATGTATATGGAAACCATTTTAGAGAGGAAGCTAGGCTGTGGTCGTGATTAGCAGGGCCACAGCCAGACTAAGGTCGAAAAACAGTGAAACACCAGCAAAAAGTGGGGTTACCCATGTGAAGCAGAACCGACTCTTCTACAGCATGCACTCCCACAGAGAAGCCAATGGATTGCATCCAAGCGTGCCGCCAAAGCACCACACTATTATACACTGCTCTGGCCACGCAGTCGACCGTGTCCAGTCCAGAACGGATTATGTATAATGAAGCATTATGAGTATTGGGGATTGTTTGAGCCACATTGGCCCAAAACTCTTTCGGGACTGCTGGCAAGATCTCGCCAACCATATCCCATATGGCACGGGTGTATCTTCGAGCTGGCCTTAATTGACCAGAGGGCCAGACTGGCAGAGGGAAACATCGGCTTCTGAAATGTCTCCATTCATTTTGATTCTGTGCCAGAGCTAATTATAGCTCGCGCACCCGCCATGCTTCACATATGGCATCACTCAAGACATGTTCTATGACATCATTTATATCACCGATGACATCTCAAATGACATGATTGATTACATCACCGATGACATCATCCAATGAGTGTGTTAGTTTGTTTTATAGTTTACATAGTTACATGCCCTTTGGGGTCTGGGTGTGCTCCTTACATATTTGTTTTAATTTATTTACAGGACACAGGGGCCAAGTCCCTGAGTCTTGTAATGGCTGTCAAAATATATTGTTCGAGTTGAAACCAACCAATCAGGATTGACTAATCCTCTTTAAATTGCCCCATCAGAGCATATCTGGACACCAATTGTCCAGATATACAATTATTTATTAACCTTTATTTCTAAAAAAACAAATTAACAGATTAATACCAAATCACAGACATCACAATCTGAATACCAAGATCGAGCTTTCTGGCAAACTGGTGCAATTCCCTTCAGCAGTTTTTGATGTAGCCCTGCCTTAAGAAGTCTATAGAAAATGCATGAGGATTTTGTGCTTTGGGACCCACTTTGTTTTTTCCTCGCTCCCCACTTGATGGATCACCCCGAAACTTTGCAGGAAGGAGCAGAGGTGGATGAACTTTTTGGTGGGAGGGGGGGGGAAGGGGTGAAGATTCGTCAAACAGGTCCAAAGTTATTAGCAAAACAAAAAATGCACTCTCTATGGAAAAGCAGATCTGTTTCGAACCGGAGGGCACTATAACATAACTAGTCTGAGGCCACAAAAATTGTTAAGATGACACTCATCTGAGTTGGTGTCAAGAATCAGCATTCAAATCTTGTGATTGTGAAATGGTTGGGGGACAGGACACACCAGGGCTGGTGACGACGCAGGAAACAACCTCCGCGACAGTGGTTCTGCAGTGTCGCCGACATAGCAAGCCACTGAATCCAATGACAAATTTTCATACAATGACACATTCAGTCCCAGTTTTTCTGCCCAGCTCTCCGCCATATTGTACTGAATGCACTCATTGGCCACAGGCTGGGTGCCCTTCAGGAGGCGGGCCTGAAAGGGCTGGGGTACACACATACCTGTATGGTCATTAGCCCGGCTCCGGGCCTTACCTGGGAGCTTTGTAGCTGCTGCCAACACCGGACTCATTAACGGAGAGTACCCCTTTCAATGATTGATGCCCTTGGGGTCCCACATGCATCAACTGTGTATTCTAGCTTGAGTCAGCGTCCAGGCAGTTTTCCATGGCCTAATTACCTTTAAAGTATCTGTCAGCGCGCATCAGGGCCTTCTCTAGTGGCCCAGGAGTACCTCCATATCTGGAATATGCATGGGCAACCCGGGAACCCTCCCTGTCCAGCAGGCCCAGCAGACAGCAAGTGAGAGCTCTCTTCTCCTTCTCTTCTTAACCTCCATTATTAATGAGGGGAAATAATAAACACTTATCTTTGGCTTCAGGCGTCTGCAGTGAAGAGCCAGAGCTATTTAGCACCACTGCCCTACTGTGGCGTCCCACACAGAAGCCACTAAAGGTAAATCAGAGGGAGAAGCAGCTCTAACCACGCAGGGCGAACCACCCAACTCACACTCTGGACAAGGCTGAAGGAAGATGTGACTGGTCGAAAGGAACAGCCAGGTCATGCACCGGCCTGCAGACAGGTGCCAGCGTCAAAGGCCGGCCTTAAGACTGGAGCCTTGGCACTGCGTCGGCCGGCCGGCAGCCAGGAGCCAGTGTCAAAGGCTGGTCTGCAGGCTGGAGCGCCGGTCCTAAACCATCTGCAGGCTGGAGCTGCGGCCCTGAACCATCTGCAGGCTGGAGCCGCGGTCCTGAACCATCTGCAGGCTGGAGCCGCGGTCCTGAACCATCTGCAGGCTGGAGCCGCGGTCCTGAACCATCTGCAGGCTGGAGCCAGTGTCAAAGGCCGGTCTAAAGCCTGGATCCACGGTCATTAACCATCTGCAGGCTGGAGCCGCGGTCCTGAACCATCTGCAGGCTGGAGCCGTGGTCCTGAACCATCTGCAGGCTGGAGCCGCTGTCCTGAACCATCAGCAGGCTGGAGCAGTGATCATGAACCATCTGCAGGCTGGAGCCGTGGTCCTGAACCATCTGCAGGCTCAAGCCATGGTCCTGAACCATCTGCAGGCTCAAGCCATGGTCCTGAACCATCTGCAGGCTCAAGCCATGGTCCTGAACCATCTGCAGGCTCAAGCCATGGTCCTGAACCATCTGCAGGCTGGAGCCGTGGTCCTGAACCATCTGCAGGCTGGAGCCGTGGTCCTGAACCATCTGCAGGCTGGAGCCGTGGTCCTGAACCATCTGCAGGCTGGAGCCGCGGTCAAAGACCAGTCTGCAGGCTGGCGCCGTGGTCCTGAACCATCTGCAGGCTGGAGCCATGGTCCTGAACCATCTGCAGGCTGGAGCCGTGGTCCTGAACCATCTGCAGGCTGGAGCCATGGTCAAAGACCAGTCTGCAGGCTGGAGCCATGGTCAAAGACCAGTCTGCAGGCTGGAGCCATGGTCCTGAACCATCTGCAGGCTGGAGCCGTGGTCCTGAACCATCTGCAGGCTGGAGCCGTGGTCCTGAACCATCTGTAGGCTGGAGCCAGCGTCAAAGGCTGGTCTAAAGGCTGGAGCCGCGGTCCTGAACCATCTGCAGGCTGGAGGCATGGTTCTGAACCATCTGCAGGCTGGAGCCAGCGTCAAAGGCTAGTCTAAAGGCTGGAGCCACGGTCCTGAACCATCTGCAGGCTGGAGCCGCGGTCCTGAACCATCTGCAGTCTAGAGCCGTGGTCCTGAACCATCTGCAGGCTGGATCCGCGGTCAAAGACCAGTCTGCAGGCTGGCGCCGTGGTCCTGAACCATCTGCAGGCTGGAGCCGAGGTCCTGAACCATCTGCAGGCTGGAGCCGTGGTCCTGAACCATCTGCAGGCTGGATCCGCGGTCAAAGACCAGTCTACAGGCTGGAGCCGTGGTCCTGAACCATCTGCAGGCTGGATCCGCGGTCAAAGACCAGTCTGCAGGCTGGCGCCGTGGTCATGAACCATCTGCAGGCTGGAGCCGAGGTCCTGAACCATCTGCAGGCTGGAGCCGTGGTCCTGAACCATCTGCAGGCTGGAGCCATGGTCAAAGACCAGTCTACAGGCTGGAGCCGTGGTCCTGAACCATCTGCAGGCTGGAGCCGTGGTCCTGAACCATCTGTAGGCTGGAGCCAGCAGCAAAGGCTGGTCTAAAGGCTGGAGCCGCGGTCCTGAACCATCTGCAGGCTGGAGCCATGGTTCTGAACCATCTGCAGGCTGGAGCCAGCGTCAAAGGCTAGTCTAAAGGCTGGAGCCGCGGTCCTGAACCATCTACAGGCTGGAGCCGTGGTCCTGAACCATCTGCAGGCTGGAGCCGTGGTCCTGAACCATCTGCAGGCTGGAGCCAGCATCAAAGGCTGGTCTAAAGGCTGGAGCCGCGGTCCTGAACCATCTGCAGGCTGGAGCTATGGTTCTGAACCATCTGCAGGCTGGAGCCAGCGTCAAAGACCAGTCTGCAGGCTGGAGTCGTGGTCCTGAACCATCTGCAGGCTGGAGCCGTAGTCCTGAACCATCTGCAGGCTGGAGCCATGGTGCTGAACCATCTGCAGGCTGGAGCCATGGTTCTGAACCATCTGCAGGCTGGAGCCAGCGTCAAAGGCTGGTCTAAAGGCTGGAGCCGCGGTCCTGAGCCATCTGCAGGCTGGAGCCATGGTTCTGAACCATCTGCAGGCTGGAGCCAGCGTCAAAGGCTAGTCTAAAGGCTGGAGCCGCGGTCCTGAACCATCTGCAGGCTGGAGCCGTGGTCCTGAATCATCTGCAGGCTGGAGCCGTGGTCCTGAATCATCTGCAGGCTGGAGCCGTGGTCCTGAACCATCTGTAGGCTGGAGCCAGCATCAAAGGCTAGTCTAAAGGCTGGAGCAGCGGTCCTGAACCATCTGCAGGCTGGAGCCATGGTCCTGAACCATCTGCAGGCTGGAGCCATGGTCAAGGATCAGTCTGCAGGGTGGAGCTGTGGTCCTGGTACGTGTCTTGCACCAACCTGCAGGCTAAAGCGGTGCCCCCGGCACCCGTAGGTCGGAAGACAGGCTCCTGAACCCATCTTCTGGGTGCACCAATGGTCCTGCACCGATATGCAGGCAGCAGCCAGGGTGGAGAACCTGTCTGCAGGCTGAAGCTGTGGTTCTGGCTCTATTTGCAGCCTAAAGATAGAATGCTGCATCAGTATGTGGGCTCTGGCAGGCCAATGGCCTGGCCGAGGGGAATGTTAACGACCTACTGGAGGAGATCATCAGAACCTGCAGCTTGGCAATGAGCACACAAAGTAAGAAAGAAAGGTGACTCATGGGGTTAAGACAAGAGCTGTGCATAACAAGAGGCAGGACGTTTAGGTGGATCCACTCAATCACTCCCTACATGCCTCCACGCTAGAGTGCTCGCTACGTGCCTCCACGCTAGAGTGTTCGCTACGTGCCTCCACGCTAGAGTGCACGCTACGTGCCTCCACGCTAGAGTGCTCGCTACGTGCCTCCACGCTAGAGTGCTCGCTACGTGCCTCCACGCTAGAGTGCTCGCTACGTGCCTCCACGCTAGAGTGCTCGCTACGTGCCTCCACGCTAGAGTACTCACTACGTGCCTCCGCGCTAGAGTGCTCGCCACGTGACTCCACGCTAGAGTGCTCGCCACGTGCCTCCACGCTAGAGTACTCTCTACTTGCCTCCACGCTAGAGTGCTCGCTACGTGCCGCTACCGACTCCACGCTAGAGTGCTCGCCACGTGCCTCAACGCTAGAGTGCTCGCTACTTGCCATGCCGCTACGTGCCTCCGCGCTAGAGTGCTCGCTACGTGCCACTACGCTAGAGTGCTCGCTATGTGCCACCATGCTAGAATGCACGCTAAGTGCCTCCCCGCTAGAGTACTCGCTATATGTCTCCACGCTAGAGTGCTCGCTACGTACCTCCACGCTAGAGTGCTCACTACGTGCCTCCACGCTAGATCACTATACACATACATAAGTGAGCTTGTGTTGTATTGTAATTGATTTATATAGCGCTTACTAACCCTGACAAGGCATTGAAGCGCTTTTTCATCGAGTAGCACACTACTCCGGAACCCATAAAGCATTAGTGTTGAATTAGTATGAAAGTATTTTGCATGGTGGATATGTCAGTCAGTTATTTGGATTCAGGAGGATACTGGAGGGATAGAAGAGGGAAAAGTTTGCATTTATATAGCGCTTGCTACCCCGGATGTGGTGTTGAAGCGCTTTTTTGGCAAATAACACGCTACTCCGGAACTCAAAGCATTAATGGTGAATTAGTATCATGAAATATCAAAGTAATTTGAGTGGTGGATTTGTTAGTTACTTGTACTATAACTAAATAGCTTAGAAGGCTCCCTCAAACTTTAATTCGGATCCATTTAAAAAGAAAATATTTTCTAACACTGACCAAGATCCAAATCTGCATCATGCTCCCAACGCCTCAAGGGCCTCTCTTTGTTGGAGCAGAAGCAAAGGCCGTTCCATCACTCTGGTTTCCGCACTGAACCTCCAAGTGCTGAACCCCCGAAGCCCGAGCTCTGAGATGCTACAGTAATACCATGAGACTTCAGACTCCTACTCAGGCACATCTTAGTTTAGGGAAGCCAAGTTTTCAGGGTTTTCCTAGAAGTTGTAAGAAGTGGATTGTGTGCAGAGACAACATTGAAGCATCGGGCATCTGGCCGCAGGGCGCAAGATGACAGTCCGCATCACGTCTGTTCGTCTGTCTGAACAGTTATGACAGACCATGCAAGGCTGCGTCTGCGCACAGATACCAACGTAGAGTGTGCTAGCTAGACTGTACCAGAGGCGCCGTGACGTCAAAGTCTGCACCAGTGTCACGCCAGTGATAGGAGTTCTGCTCTTTCCCCCAGAGAAGCGAGAGCCATTGCTATCAAGGCTTATGAAGACATCAGCAACTGAAAGAACTTTAAGAAACCAGCATTGGTAAATGCATCGGTTTCGCCTATGCAATAAATAAAGAGCTGTTTTCATCAATCATCATCAGGAAGGAAGAAAGAGCTCCCTGGCAGATAACACGGGAGTGCAGAGTATGTGGCACAGCGACCAAAGCTGCTGACTCGAGCGCTGGGGATCCCGGTTCGAGTCTCGGCAACCCGCACAACATCCTGTGATTCTATGCGCATCACTTAATCTCTTAGGTTGGGAAATTATTACATAAATATGCTTCAAGATTAAAAAACAAAACGTTATCAAATATAGTTCCACCAAAGCAGATGTTAACAGCATTTTGGCTGCGGGAAACTGATAAGAGAAGCAAATGCAGAACAAGCACTAGTAAATGCAGGAAAATATGCCACAGCCAATAGAAATAGAGTAGACGTAAGTGGCGCACACAGGAACCAATGAGAAGCCAGGAGAGAGAGGAGGCGGGATGTAAGTCCCTTTTAAGTTTATATTAAAAACATTAGAATTCTCAAGCACAGCGCAAGCGAGGTGCAAGCAAAACCTAAAAAGGGCACACCAATAGTTTTTTCTCTTTACAAATGTCTTTCTTCTTGGGTCCCGTCTCACTTTTGAGTAAAGGCGAGGATGTTATTTATCATTTCAAAACCTTGGTCTGCTCCTGTTACTCTGGTGTATAATCCAGTTGTATGATAGAGGCATGCATGGCTAAACCATGCGCGCCTCTAACACGCAGCCAGAACCAAAAATGCGTCTTAACCAGGCATTCCTTTACCACGCAATTTCGTGGTAAAGGCCTGAATGGAAAAAGGGTAAGCGTGGCTAAGGTGGCGACCTCCCGCCCTAAGTTAAAAACTCCATACCTGCCCCCTCGCCCTGAGCTCCAAATACCCCCTCCAAACCTTCACGCTGTCCCTAAAACGACCACAACCCCTTCTACTGTCCTAAAACCCAGACCCCTATTTTAAGAAAATACCCCGACTTCCCATCCCCCTCCCCCAGCCCGGAGACCTAAAACCCTGTCCCTTAAACACTACCCCTCCCACCTCCCTTTCCTGTGTTGTCCCTAAAACAAACCAACCCCTTCCACTGCCCTTAGGCCTAATACCCAAATCTCTAATCTAAAAAAACTACACAACTCCCCCCACCAGCCCTGAAAACTACCCGACCCCACCACCCCTGAAAAATACAATCCACCCCCCCTACCCTGCAAACTACCCCAACCTCTCCCACGGCCCTGGAAACTACTCGAACCCCTCCAGCCCTGAAAATCTCCCAGGGCCCTGGAAACTACTCGAACCCCTCCAGCCCTGAAAACTGCCCAGGCGCACTCACATCACTACTGCTCTCTTCCTGGCGAAGTCTTCCTGCTTCCACCCAGCAGCAACAGCAGCTAGACAGCACACTGCCTTAGCCACGCGTGGTAGCCTGCCACCGAGCCACCCCGAAACGCACCCACGGAGCATTCACCTGCCGCGCCTGCAAGTTCACCTGCCCTCGGTCCGGCACCGCGCCCGCCAGTACCGGCGACAACCACAACCACCTCGAATGCATCCTGCTCAACACCCGCTCCGTCCACAAACACGCCGCCGAACTCTGGGACCTCCTTGACTCCACAGCGCCGGACGTCGCCTTCCTCACGGAAACCTGGATGAACGCCTCCTCAGCCCCCGACATCGCCATACCATCCCGGACGGCTACATGATCATCTGGAGGGACCGCGTCAACCAAGCCGGAGGGGGCATCGCCATTGTCCACAGAAACACCATCCACATCACGACCGACAACAACGACGCCATCACCACCGCCGAGCACCTTCACTTCAAGATACACACCGACCCCAAGACCACCCTCAGAGGTACCCTCATCTACAGATCCCCGGGACCATGCACCCACTTCAGCGAAGCCATCGCAGACTTCATCAGCCCGCTCGCTCTCGCCTCCTCCGACTACATCCTCCTAGGGGACCTCAACTTCCACCTGGAGAACAACAAGGACAACAACTCCACCTCCCTGCTAGACAACCTCGCCAACCTCGGACTCAAGCAACTGGTCAACACCCCCACCCACCGAGCCGGCCACATGCTCGACCCCGTCTTCTCCTCCAGCAACCACGTCTCCTTCAACCACGCCACCGAACTTCACTAGACCGATCACAGCTGTGTCCATTTCAACTTCAGGAAAATAACGACCCACCACCGCCCGCAACAAGCCCCCCGAAGATGCTGGAGCAAGATCACCACCGACCAGCTCACCACCTCCCTAAGCCAAAACCCACCCACCAACACTACGGACCCCAACGAAGCAGCCCGCAACTTCACACAGTGGATCACGGACTGCGCCGATGCCCTCACACCACTGAAGAACCCCCCAAGCAACCCTGATAGCAAAAAAGCCTCTTGGTTCACCAACAATCTCAAAGACTCCAAGAAATCCAGCCGTGCCATGGAGAAAGCCTGGTGCCACGACCAATCAGCGGAAGACATGACATCCCTCAAGAACGCCATCCGCGAACACCACCAGCTGATCCGCACCACCAAAAGGTCATCCTTCAAAGAACGCCCACAACAGCAAGGAACTCTTCAGCATCATGAAAGAGCTCTCCAACCCCAACGCCAGCAACAACGACATCACAAGACCTCTGCAACTCCCTCGCCACGTTCTTCCACCGCAAGATCGCCGATATACACGACAGCTTCGGCGCTCAGACCACAGACCCTACCACCGAACCAGCGCCCCCCACTACCACCCTCCGCACCTGGACCCCCGTCAGCACGGAAGACACCACCCACACGATGAACACCATCCACTCAGGCTCCCCAGCCGACCACTGCCCACACCACATCTTCAACAAAGCGGACTCCATCATCGCACCCCAACTCCGAGACATCATTAACAACTCCTTCGCATCCGCCACCTTCCCGGAGAGCTGGAAGCACGCGGAGATCAACGCCCTCCTGAAGAAACCCACCGCAGACCCCACTGACCTCAAGAACTTCCACCCCATCTCGCTCCTCCCCTTCCCCGCAAAAGTCATCAAGAAAACCATCAACAAGCAGCTGACCGCCTTCCTCGAGACGAACGGCTCCCTCGACCCATCGCAGTCCGGATTCCGAGCGAACCACAGCACCGAGACCGCCCTCATCGCAGCTACCGACGACATCAGGACCCTGCTGGACAACGGGGAAACTGCCGCCCTCATCCTCCTCGACCTATCGGCTGCTTTCGACACGGGCTGCCACCGCACCCTGACGACCCGCCTCCGCCACACCGGAATAAAAGGAAAGGCCCTGGAATGGATCACCTCCATCCTCTCCGACAGAACCCAAAGAGTCCGTCTCCCGCCCTTCCGCGCAGCAGCCACCAAGATCATCTGCGGCGTACCCCAAGGCTCCTCGCTCAGCCCCACCCTCTTCAATGTCTACATGAGCCCCCTCGCAGCCATCGCACGCAAGCACAACCTCAACATCATCTCCTACGCCGACGATACCCAACTGATCCTCTCCCTCACCAACGACCCCGCCACCGCCAAGGCCAGCTTCCAGGAAGGTATGAAAGACGTCGCAGAATAGATGAAGCTCAGCCGGCTGAAACTGAACTCAGACAAGATGGAAGTCCTCATCCTCGGCCCATCCATCTCCGCCTGGGACGACTCCTGGTGGCCCCCGGCTCTGGGCACCCCAAGCCCACGGACCACGCACGCAACCTGGGTTTCATCCTCGACTCCTCTCTCACGATGACCAGGCAAGTCAATGCCGTCACCTCTTCCTGCTTCAACACCCTCCGCATGCTCCGAAAGATCTTCCGCTGGATCCCCACTGGAACCAGGAAGACGGTCACCCAGGCCCTCGTCACCAGCCGACTGGACTACGGGAACGCTCTCTACGCAGGGACCACTGCCAAACTTCAGAAAAGACTCCAGCGCATACAGAACGCATTCGCACGACTCGTCCTGGACATCCCCCGACACAGCCACATCTCCGCCCACCTGAGAGACCTGCACTGGCTCCCCGTCAGCAAGAGGATCACGTTCAGACTCCTCACCCACGCACACAAAGCTCTCCACAACATGGGTCCCGAATACCTCAACAACCGCCTCAAGTTCTACACACCTACCTGCCAGCTCCGCTCTGCCAGCCTCGCCCTCACCGCTGTTCCACGTATCCGCAGAACCACCACCGGAGGAAGATCCTTCACCTAACTAGCGGCCAAGACGTGGAACACCCTCCCCACCCACCTACGACTGACCCAGGACCATCTCTCCTTCAGGAAGCACCTCAAGACCTGGCTCTTCGAACAGTAGCGCCCCCCCCCCCTCCCAGCGCCATGAGACGCGGGTGAGCAGTGCGCTCTATAAATTTCGTGATTGATTGATTGATTGTCGGAACCCGCGTGGCTGAGGCTGCGGTGTTCGGACTGTTTCCCCAATAATCCTTCATTTGCTGACACCATCCTAGGCAAGTCTATGATTTAGAGAAGGCGTCTCAGCGTAGAGTCACGCACTCTGGACCACGAGCGTGAGGCAACTTGGGAGCCTAAAAGGAGTAAGCTGTGGTGAACATGAGGCGGCCCCTCCTTGACTCATCAAAGATGGCTGCCAGGGAGTGACTGACCCAGCAGGGGTGATTCAAGGCGCCATCACTGGGGCCCGGGGAGATGGGCAACCGACTCAAGAAGTATGCTTGGGCTTGGAGCCAGCACTCTGCATGTGAACCGTGACTATGCTGCTCCCCTAACAACGAACAGAAGTAGTTTTTTTTTTAAGGAGTGGTCCCCAAAATGAAGAAGCAGGCTTTACCTGGAGCACCAGAGTCTCCACCGCATCATGCATCGGCACGTGCGCCAGCGGTACCATCCGCCGGTGGGTGTCAGCATGGACACCAGCCAGAGCAACAGTCCTTTCTTCATTTCCACTGTGTTCATAGCAAGGCCTTCCAACACCCTGAAAGGGGTTAGTGTCACTTTACTGGCTCCCCTTGCTCTATTTCTATGCTCAAGAGTTCTGGTCTCTTGAGGTAACTACCAGATGTGCCCACTGGCACAAATTAACCGCCGGGTGCATTGAGGTACACAGCCGCGCCTTGGGTGCAGAAATCCAAAAGCTCAGGAGCAGACAATCCCTTGCCTAGTCGTGCGTTTCTGCCCCATGCACTGGGCTGTTAAACCCCAGACATGGAGGTGTGTAAATGACGCCCAAGGACCCTCGTGTCGCTCTCTGGGGGGGCAGCAAGCATCAGTGAGGACTGCCGCGGCGTGGGCAGCACACGGCTCCACAGCACGAAGCACCGGCGTGTGAAGTGAACTTCAACGGGAGGTCCCCATCGGGAGGCCGCACAAGGAAGGAGCCACATGGGCGGGTGTCAAGAAGCCGACCCCGCGACATCTCAGCCGGCGACAACAGATGGCTCCTCGAGATCCAGGTACTTGTTATCATAAGAGTGCGTCCGACTAGAAATCAAACCAGACGAGGGCCCAAAGATGCCCCACACCCCCGAGGCACACATGGGCCAGGCTCAGAGGGTCGCGGAAGAAGAGAGCCTCACAGTGCGATCACTGATGCTGGGCTACATGCTGCACTACGAGAGACATCACTGATGCTGGTGCACTACAAGACGCACCGCTGGTGCACTACAAGACGCACCGCTGGTGCACTACAAGACGCACCGCTGGTGGACTACAAGACGCACCGCTGGTGGACTACAAGACGCACCGCTGGTGGACTACAAGACGCACCGCTGGTGGACTACAAGACGCACCGCTGGTGCACTACAAGACGCATCACTGATGCTGGTGCACTACAAGACGCACCACTGATGCTGGTGCACTACAAGACGCACCACTGATGCTGGTGCACTACAAGACGCACCGCTGGTGCACTACAAGACGCACCGCTGGTGCACTACAAGACGCATCACTGATGCTGGTGCACTACAAGACACCACTGATGCTGGTGCACTACAAGACGCATCACTGATGCTGGTGCACTACAAAACGCATCACTGATGCTGGTGCACTACAAGACGCACCACTGATGCTGGTGCACTACAAGACGCACCGCTGGTGCACTACAAGACGCATCACTGATGCTGGTGCACTACAAGACGCACCGCTGGTGCACTACAAGACGCATCACTGATGCTGGTGCACTACAAGACGCACCGCTGGTGCACTACAAGACGCATCACTGATGCTGGTGCACTACAAGACGCACTGCTGGTGCACTACAAGACACATCACTGATGCTGGTGCACTACAAGACGCACCACTGATGCTGGTGCACTACGAGAGACATCACTGATGCTGGTGCACTACAAGACGCACCACTGATGCTGGTGCACTACAAGACGCACCACTGATGCTGGTGCACTACAAGACACACCACTGATGCTGGTGCACTACAAGACACAACACTGATGCTGGTGCACTACAAGACGCATCACTGATGCTGGTGCACTACAAGACGCACCACTGATGCTGGTGCACTACAAGACGCACCACTGATGCTGGTGCACTACAAGACACATCACTGATGCTGCTGCTCTACAAGACGCACCACTGATGCTGCTGCACTACAAGACGCACCACTGATGCTGGTGGACTACAAGACGCACCACTGGTGGTGCACTACAAGACGCACCACTGATGCTGCTGCACTACAAGACGCACCACTGATGCTGGTGCACTACAAGACGCACCACTGATGCTGGTGCACTACAAGACGCACCACTGGTGGTGCACTACAAGACGCACCACTGATGCTGCGGCACTACAAGACGCACCACTGATGCTGGTGCTCTACAAGACGCACCGCTGGTGCACTACAAGACACATCACTGATGCTGGTGCACTACGAGAGACATCACTGATGCTGGTGCACTACAAGACGCACCGCTGGTGCACTACAAGACGCATCACTGATGCTGGTGCACTACAAGACGCACCACTGATGCTGGTGCACTACAAGACGCACCACTGATGCTGGTGCACTACAAGCCGCACCACTGATGCTGGTGCACTACGAGAGACATCACTGATGCTGGTGCACTACAAGACGCATCACTGATGCTGGTGCACTACAAGACGCACCACTGATGCTGGTGCACTACAAGACGCACCACTGATGCTGGTGGACTACAAGACGCACCACTGGTGGTGCACTACAAGACGCACCACTGATGCTGGTGGACTACAAGACGCACCACTGATGCTGGTGCACTACAAGACGCACCACTGGTGGTGCACTACAAGACGCACCACTGATGCTGGTGCACTACAAGACACATCACTGATGCTGGTGCACTACAAGACGCACCACTGATGCTGCGGCACTACAAGACTCACCACTGATGCTGCGGCACTACAAGACGCACCACTGATGCTGGTGCACTACAAGACACATCACTGATGCTGGTGCACTACAAGACGCACCGCTGGTGCACTACAAGACGCATCACTGATGCTGGTGCACTACAAGACACACCACTGATGCTGGTGCACTACAAGACACACCACTGATGCTGGTGCACTACAAGACGCACCACTGATGCTGGTGCACTACAAGACGCACCACTGATGCTGGTGGACTACAAGACGCACCACTGGTGGTGCACTACAAGACGCACCACTGATGCTGCTGCACTACAAGACGCACCACTGATGGTGGTGCACTACAAGACGCACCACTGATGCTGGTGCACTACAAGACGCACCACTGGTGGTGCACTACAAGACGCACCACTGATGCTGCGGCACTACAAGACGCACCACTGATGCTGGTGCACTACAAGACACATCACTGATGCTGGTGCACTACAAGACGCACCACTGATGCTGGTGCACTACAAGACGCACCACTGATGCTGGTGCACTACAAGACGCATCACTGATGCTGGTGCACTACAAGACGCACCGCTGGTGCACTACAAGACGCATCACTGATGCTGGTGCACTACAAGACGCACCGCTGGTGCACTACAAGACGCATCACTGATGCTGGTTGTTAGAAATGGCGATTTCTGGTTGGCTAGGGCTTGCGCCAAAGCCAGGCAGAAACCACCACTCTAGTCAGGGCTGGGGAGTTACACGCCAAAGATAACCCCTGCTCACCCCCTTGGTAGCTTGGCACGAGCAGTCAGGCTTATCCTGGAGGCAATGTGTAAAGCGTTTGCGCGCGCACCCAGCAACAACACCCAAGGCCCACCACAAAAGAAACTCCACACAAGGTATTATATAAAAATAGCCTTTGTATTACCAAAACACATTAGATAAAAACACACACTTTACAATGTGCCAACAGGCACGGGCAGAATTTACAAGGGATTATATGTACAGGGGACAGGGCCACATGGACTGTCAGGAATTAGCACTTTGTAGAATAGCACTCAGAACGTAGGAATAATACTGTAGTACAAAATAGCAAATGTAGCACACAACCAGTAACTACTGGTAACAGTACCACCTACGCACCCCTAACCACCTTAGGGAAATATCGCGCAGGGAACCAGGACCTCCCTAGCACCACCTGTACTAGGGGAAAACAAGCACCTAAGTATCACAATACCTGTAGGGGTCTAAGCACATAAACACATGATGCATAAAATACATTCAGCGGTGTAGAACAAGGCACATGACGCATAAACACACATTCAGAGGTGCAGGTTAGGAACAATAGCGCAAGAACTCACATGAGCCACCACCTGTGGCAGTCCCTAGGCCAACTGGCCTTGAAGGGGCAAGAACGCCCTGTGTCCCAATGTTAGGGTGGGGCCTAAACGTGGCAGCTGCCCACTAAGTGCTGGGCAGCTGTAGGGGCGGAGGCCTGGGCACCTCTGGGCCCTTCGAACAATGATGGCCTCTGTGGGAGCCTCGCTGGGCTCTGAGAAAACACTCGTGGCCCCCTGAGCCTCGCACGCTCTAAACAAGAAATGCCCCCCTGAGCCTCGCAGGCTCTAATCAATAATGCGCCCCGCAATTCGAGTCCCTCTCGACTCAGCAAGTCCCACCGTTGCCCGACGTTGGAGCCTCGGGGCTCTGTACACCACGGTCACGCGTTGGAGCCTCGGTGGGCCCTAGGACGTGGAGCGGCCCGCTGCCTTCCGGGACCGCTCTTCACATTCCAGGAATACCCCCTCTCGGAGCGGCCCGCAACTGCGGCGCCGCTGTGGGGGACAGGGGGGCAGAGACGGGAACCACGCGGAGTCCCGTTAGAGCGCACTGGCGCTCGGAGCAACAATGCAGGTAAACCCACTACCCTGGCCTGCCCTCTTCACTCACCGGCGGTAAGGTCTGCTCTTGGCCCTCCGGCGAGCGCTTCCCTCGCGGCAGGGGCTGGGGGCGGGCCCAGCACTTCCGTCTCTCTCCTGGGTCGCGCTGTGTCAGCCCGGCCGGACTCTGCTTCGTCCAGGAGGCCTCGCCTCCGTTGGTTGCAGTCCAGTGCGGGGTGGGCTCCCGCCTGGACTCCACCGCCGGCTCACTTCTCCGGGCTGCACCAGGGCACGGGGTGGGCTCCCGTTGGCTTCCGGGTCAAGTCCCGCCCACGTCCTGCAAGGGCTGCCTGACTTCAAGACGCACCACTGATGCTGCGGCACTACAAGACGCACCACTGATGCTGGTGCACTACAAGACACATCACTGATGCTGGTGCACTACAAGACGCACCACTGATGCTGCGGCACTACAAGACTCACCACTGATGCTGCGGCACTACAAGACGCACCACTGATGCTGGTGCACTACAAGACACATCACTGATGCTGGTGCACTACAAGACGCACCGCTGGTGCACTACAAGACGCATCACTGATGCTGGTGCACTACACGACGCACCACTAATGCTGGTGCACTACAAGACGCACCACTGATGCTGGTGTACTACAAGACGCACCACTGGTGGTGCACTACAAGACGCACCACTGATGCTCGTGCACTACAAGATGCACCACTGATGCTGCTGCACTACAAGACGCACCGCTGGTGCACTACAAGACGCACCACTGATGCTGGTGCACTACAAGACGCACCACTGATGCTGGTGCACTACAAGACGCACCACTGATGCTGGTGCACTACAAGACGCACCACTGATGCTGGTGCACTACAAGACGCACCACTGATGCTGGTGCACTACAAGACGCACCACTGATGCTGGTGCACTACAAGACACATCACTGATGCTGGTGCACTACAAGACGCACCACTGATGCTGGTGCACTACAAGACGCACCACTGATGCTGGTGCACTACAAGACACATCACTGATGTTGGTGCACTACAAGACGCACCACTGATGCTGGTGCACTACAAGACGCACCACTGATGCTGCTGCACTACAAGACGCACCACTGATGCTGGTGCACTACAAGACACATCACTGATGCTGGTGCACTACAAGACGCACCACTGATGCTGGTGCACTACAAGACGCACCACTGATGCTGCTGCACTACAAGACGCATCACTGATGCTGGTGCACTATGGGGGTACATCATGGACGGCACACTGGAGGGCACATCGCTGATGTGCACTGGAGGGCACATCACTGACGGCGCACTGGAGGGCACATCACTGACGGCGCACTGGAGGGCACATCACTGACGGCGCACTGGAGGTCACATCGCTGACGGCTAACACAAGGGCACAACGCTGGCAGCGCACTAAAGGGCACATCGCTGGTGGCGCACTGAAGGACACATCGCCGACAGCGAACACAAAGGCACATTGCCGACGGCGCACCCAAGGCCACATCGCCGACTGCGCACGCAAGGCCACATCGCCGACTGCGCACGCAAGGCCACATTGCTGACGGTGCACCCAAGGGCTCATCGCTGACGGCACACCCAAGGGCAAATCGCTGACAGCGCACCCAAGGGCATATCGTCAACGGCGCACCCAAAAGGCATATCTCCGATGGCGCATCGAAGGGCACATCGGTGACGGCGCACCAAAGGCCACATCGCCGACGGTGCACCGAAGGGCACATCGCCGACGGCGCACCGAATGGCACATCGCCGACGGCGCACCGAAGGGCACATCAAGGATGGGGCACTGAAGGGCACATCAGTGCCTCGTCCATGAAGGGCACATCATGGACGGCGCAACAAAGGATACACATGTGGTAATTTTTCTTTTTTACACCTGCTTACCCCCACTCAAACCCCCCCACGATCCGTGCCGGCTGCTACTGTCGCCGACGGCGCACTGGAGAACACATCGCTGACGGTGCATTGCAGGGCACAACGCTGGCGGCGTACTGAAAGGCACAACGCTGGCGGCGCACTGAAGGGCACAACGCCGGCGGTGCACTGAAGGGCACAACGCTGGCGGCGCACTGAAGGGCACAACGCTGGCGGCGCACTGAAGGGCACAACGCTGGCGGCGCACTGAAGGGCACATCACTGGCAGCGCACTGAAGGGCACATCGCTGGCGGCGCACTGAAGGGCACATCGCTGGCGGCGCACTGAAGGGCACATCGCTGGCGGCGCACTGAAGGGCACATCGCTGGCGACGCACTTAAGGGCACATTGCTGACGGCG
This sequence comes from Triturus cristatus, assembly GCF_964204655.1. Classification (NCBI taxonomy): domain Eukaryota; kingdom Metazoa; phylum Chordata; class Amphibia; order Caudata; family Salamandridae; genus Triturus; species Triturus cristatus. Next base: position 1,149,634,902 of record NC_140580.1, on the reverse strand, counting down.
CACTGAAGGGCACATCCCTGACGGTGAACACAAGGGCACATCGCCGACGGCGCACCGAAGGGCACATCGCCGACGGCGCACCGAAGGGCACATCGCCGACGGCGCACTGAAGGGCACATCGCCGACGGCGCACTGAAGGGCTCATCACAGGCAGCGCACTGAGGGTCACATCGCCAACGGCGCACAGAAGGGCACATCACAAGAGGCGCACTGAAGGGCACATAACCGGCGGCGCACAGAAGGGCACATCTCCGAGGGCGCACAGAAGGGCCCATCTCCGAGGGCGCACAGAAGGGCCCATCTCCGAGGGCGCACAGAAGGGCCCATCTCCGAGGGCGCACAGAAGGGCCCATCTCCGAGGGCGCACAGAAGGGCCCATCTCCGAGGGCGCACAGAAGGGCCCATCTCCGAGGGCGCACAGAAGGGCCCATCTCCGAGGGCGCACAGAAGGGCCCATCTCCGAGGGCGCACAGAAGGGCCCATCTCCGAGGGCGCACAGAAGGGCCCATCTCCGAGGGCGCACAGAAGGGCCCATCTCCGAGGGCGCACAGAAGGGCCCATCTCCGAGGGCGCACAGAAGGGCCCATCTCCGAGGGCGCACAGAAGGGCCCATCTCCGAGGGCGCACAGAAGGGCCCATCTCCGAGGGCGCACAGAAGGGCCCATCTCCGAGGGCGCACAGAAGGGCCCATCTCCGAGGGCGCACAGAAGGGCCCATCTCCGAGGGCGCACAGAAGGGCCCATCTCCGAGGGCGCACAGAAGGGCCCATCTCCGTCGGCGCACAGAAGGGCCCATCTCCGTCGGCGCACAGAAGGGCCCATCTCCGTCGGCGCACAGAAGGGCCCATCTCCGTCGGCGCACAGAAGGGCCCATCTCCGACGGCGCACAGAAGGGCCCATCTCCGACGGCGCACAGAAGGGCCCATCTCCGACGGCGCACAGAAGGGCCCATCTCCGACGGCGCACAGAAGGGCCCATCTCCGACGGCGCACAGAAGGGCCCATCTCCGACGGCGCACCGAAGGGCACATCTCCGACGGCGCACCGAAGGGCACATGACCGACGGCGCACCAAAGGGCACATGACCGACGGCGCACCGAAGGGCACATGACCGACGGCGCACCGAAGGGCACATCTCCGAAGGGCAGATGACCGACGGCGCACCGAAGGGGACATGACCGACGGCGCACTGAAGGGGACATGACTGACGGCGCACCGAAGGGGACATGACTGACGGCGCACCGAAGGGGACATGACTGACGGCGCACCGAAGGGGACATGACTGACGGCGCACCAAAGGGCACATGACCGACGGCGCACCGAAGGGTACATCACCTACGGCGCACGGAAGGGCAAATCACCTACGGCGCACAGAAGGGCACATCACCTATGGCACAACAAAGGGCATCACTGACGGCACACCAAAGGGCATATCACCGACGGCGCACCAAAGGGCACATTACTGAAGGATACACCACTAATGGTGGACTTTAAGCCATCTCTTAGAGCAGCAAGATCATTAAAAGAACATTCAGGAATGTAGTCAGTGGTGAGGGAGTGCCTGAACCTGGGATCACGCCACCTTTTATTGAGTACCATTGAGATACAAGTGCACAACATCGCATCATAGCTACTTACTTGGCTGCTGAAGAACGTCTAGACAGCAATCTCCATAGGCCGCGCTATGGACAACCGACCATTGAACGCTACCGAACATGAGAATGGGCACAGTACAGCCATCCATGTACAAAGCACACGACAAAAACTGAGCAGGATCATACCCAGTTTACTTCACAACAACCAGCACAAACCACTTGTGAAGCAGACATTCAACAAATCTCTACTAACCAAGCACAACCAAAGAACCATACACAAGTCCAAGAGCTGTACACAAACTGCAGAAGGCACCCTACAAAAGCTGATGACCCGAAACCATCAGCCGACTCTGACAATACCACAGCCCAGTTCGGATGCAGGACTGCTGTGAGGTGGCCAGCGGCTGGCTGGCCATCCTAGAGGCAGCCCACACATTGGTGATAGCTGCTGACGAGCAGAGCAGGATCACAGAGGATCCGGAGAGCAGGGTCACAGAGGATCCGGAGAGCAGGATCACAGAGGATCCGGAGAGCAGGATCACAGAGGATCCGGAGAGCAGGATCACAGAGGATCCGGAGAGCAGGATCACAGAGGATCCGCAGAGCAGGATCACAGAGGATCCGCAGAGCAGGATCACAGAGGATCCGCAGAGCAGGATCACAGAGGATCCGGAGAGCAGGATCACAGAGGATCCGGAGAGCAGGGTCACAGAGGATCCGGAGAGCAGGGTCACAGAGGATCCGGAGAGCAGGAACCATGTCCATGGCCGACAAATATGAGATTGCTCTTCGATGAAAACCACTGGATTCAAGCAACCAGCAGGCCGGGGAGCCCAGCCCTCCTACAAAAATAATCAGGCACAAATATGACCAGGCCACAGGAGGGCGAAGGAAGTTTCGTTTTTAGAAGGCTGTGACGGTAGGCCAGATAAAATATGTTGCACGGAAGGGCGCATGCCAGACAAGAGAGCGAGAAATGGATGGAGACAAGAAAAGAAACTGGCAGCACAGAAAACCTTAGAGGTGGAGAGGATGGAAAGAGAACTGTACAGTAAGCAAAACGTCAAGACAGGCCGAGCGAAATGATGGATCAGGGAGTGCAAATGCAGACGGCGCAGAGCGCATGAGACGACGCGACAAAGGACCCTGCCGCAGAGGAACTGGCGCGAGGAGTCAGGGGCTCTCACGGAGAGAGACAGGTTATGTCCATCAACAATCTGTGTCGCTGTGAGGGCAGCACCTATGGTCAGCCAGACACAATGTGTGACAGAGAACGGGGAGACCCTTCAATGTGTGCACAGGGCAGGGGCCGAGCCCTACAATAGTGTTCAGAGGGATGGTGGAGCCACACACTAGTGCTCAAAAGGATGTGAGTGGGCCCCTACACTAGTGCTTAAAAGGATAGAAGAGCCCTACACTAGTGCTCAAAAGGATAGAAGAGCCCTACACTAGTGCCCAAAAGGATAGAAGAGCCCTACACTAGTGCCCAAAAGGATAGAAGAGCCCTACACTAGTGCTCAAAAGGATAGAAGAGCCCTACACTAGTGCCCAAAAGGATAGAAGAGCCCTACACTAGTGCCCAAAAGGTTAGAAGAGCCCTACACTAGTGCTCAAAAGGATAGAAGAGCCCTACACTAGTGCCCAAAAGGATAGCAGACCCCTACACTAGTTCCCAAAAGGATAGAAGAGCCCTACACTAGTGCTCAAAAGGATAGAAGAGCCCTACACTAGTGCCCAAAAGGATAGAAGAGCCCTACACTAGTGCTCAAAAGGATAGCAGAGCCCTACACTAGTGCTCAAAAGGATAGAAGAGCCCTACACTAGTGCCCAAAAGGATAGCAGAGCCCAACACTAGTGCCCAAAAGGATAGAAGAGCCCTACACTAGTGCTCAAAAGGATAGCAGAGCCCTACACTAGTGCCCAAAAGGATAGAAGAGCCCTACATTAGTGCCCAAAAGGATAGCAGAGCCCTACACTAGTGCTCAAAAGGATAGAAGAGCCCTACACTAGTGCTCAAAAGGATAGCAGAATCCTACACTAGTGCTCAAAAGGATAGAAGAGCCCTACACTAGTGCCCAAAAGGATAGCAGAGCCCTACACTAGTGCTCAAAAGGATAGCAGAGCCCTACACTAGTGCTCAAAAGGATGTGAGTGGGCCCCTACACTAGTGCTCAAAAGGATAGCAGAGCCCTACACTAGTGCTCAAAAGGATGTGAGTGGGCCCCTACATTAGTGTTAAAATCGATGTGAGTGGGGCCCTACACTAGTGCTCAAAAGGATGTGATTGGACCCCTACACTACTGCTAAAATCGATGTGAGTGGGGCCCTACACTAGTGTTAAAATCGATGTGAGTGGGGTACTACACTAGTGTTAAAATCGATGTGAGTGGGGCCCTACACTAGTGCTCAAAAGGACAGCAAAGCCCCACACTAGTGTTCAAAATGATGGTGGAGCCCCATAATACTGTTCAAAAGTATGGGGGAGCTCTGCACTAGTGCTGAAAAGGATGCAGGTGGGGCCCTACACTACGGTTCAGAAGGATGGCAGAGCCCAACACTAGAGTTCAAAAGTATGGCAGAGCCCAACACTAGAGTTCAGAAAGGAGGAGGAGGAACGGATTGATGGAGCCCTCACTACTGTTAAGAAGATAGGAGGGACGGGTTTATGGCGCCCTACACTAATGTTCAGAAGGAAGGTGGAATGCATTGATGGAGCCCTCACTACCGTTCAGAAGGAAGGTGGAACGGGTTGATGGAGCCCTCACTACCGTTCAGAAGGAAGGAGGAACGAGGAGATGGAGCCCTCACTACTGTTCAGAAGGAAGGAGGAACGAGGAGATGGGGCCCTCACTACCGTTCAGGAGGAAGGAGGAACGGGTTGATGGAGCCCTCACTATCGTTCAGAAGGAAGGAGGAACGGGTCGATGGAACCCTCACTACCGTTGAGGAAGAAATGAGGAACGGGTTGATGGAGCCCTCACTCCTGTTCAGAAGGAAGGAGGCACGGGTCGATGGAACCCTCACTACCGTTGAAGAAGAAATGAGGAACAGGTTGATGGAGCCCTCACTCCTGTTCAGAAGGAAGGAGGAACGGGTTGATCAAGCCCTCACTACTGTTAAGAAGGAAGGAGGAACAGGTTGATATGGAGCCTTCACTACTGTTCAGGAGGACGGGATTGATGGCGCCCTCACTACCGTTCAGAGGCAGACAGGAATGAGGAGATGGGGTCCTAAAACTGGCATTCAGAAGGCGGAACGGGTAGAAGGAGTCCTGTTTGGTTATCTTCAATCTATCCTTAAACACAAACTTGCTAAACAACCAATATGCTGTATAAACGTAATGTTCCCTTTAAAACATCTACTAACCATGACTTAGAAAGTGAAGAGATTGTCCAGCAAATGAGACATAAATGAAGCTTGCCGACAAGACTAGATGAAAAGGGGCCTGAAGGAACTGGACGTACAACAGGCACCAATGTGATCTAACACGAAGAGAGAGGTACATCTTTGTTGGTCTAACACAAAAAGGAAGAGGTAGATTTTTGCTGGTCAAACAAGAAGAGAACAGTAGATACGTTTTGGTCTAACATAAACAAAGAGGTAGATCTTTGCTGGCCTACACAAAGAGGTAGATCTTTCTTGGTCTAACACGAACAGAGGGCCATATCTTTTTTTGCCTAACATGAAGTGTGAAGTAGATCTTTGTTGGTCTAACACGAAGAGACAGCTAATTATGTGTTGGTCTAATACAAATAGAGAGGTAGATATGTGTTGGTCAATAACGAAGATAGAGAGAGATATGTGTTGGTCTAATACGAAGAGAGAGGTATTTATGTGTTGGTCTAACATGAAGAGAGAGGTAGGTATGTGTTGGTCTAACACGAAAAGAAAGGTAAATATCTGTTGGTCTAACAAAAGGGAGAGGTAGTCCAACAAAAATTGAGAGGTCGATATGTGTTGGTCTAACAAAAGGGAGAGGTAGTCTAACACAATTAGAGAGGTAGATCTTTGTTGGCAGAGTGTACTCACCCGCACCACATCTCGAGCAAATCCTAAAGATAAGAAAACTGGAAAGCCGGATGTGCATCTAAGGAGCATATCATTCTTCAGGGAAGACACAGATCTAATCATCAGACACCGCTACGGCGCTGTGTCTGGGCTCTGCAGACCGCATGAGCACTCAGTGGACATACGTCCACATTATCATAACCCTATCGGAGGGGGCAAAAGTATCTTCCTCTGATGAGAGAACAGCAGAATTGGAAGTCGACCTGATGTTAGTGTAAATACAAGAGGCAGTGACCAAATTGAGGCATGGCAAAACCCCTGGTCCCAATGGGGTACCGGCGGAACTATATAAGAGGTGCATAGACCTACTGGAACCTCACCTACTACGCCTCTACCAACATACGCACAAGGCAGGAATTTTACCCTTAGCCTTGAGGTCCACTACAATTGTAGTGATACACAAAGACAGCTAACCTTGTGACCGGTGCGACTCTTAATGCCCCATTTCCCTATTGAACACAGAGGTGAAGATATTGGACACGATCCTAGCGACACGCATCCTTAAGCATGTACCTGCTGTGATACATGACGACCAATCCGGGTTCACGCCGGGTTGTGCTACCAGACTTGACCTGCGTAGAATCCACAACTGGCTGATGAGGGTTGAGGACCGCCCTGCACTGCACTTATTTCTATAATTAGATGCGGAAAAAGCGGTTGATGCGGTGCACTGGCCATTCCTCGATCATACGCTAGTTAAACTTGGTAATGGGCCTAAATTCCGAAGCTGGGTGGCACTACTATACAGAGAGCCCATAGCCACAGTTCGGGTGAATGGGATGTCATCATCGGCTTTTCCCATTGGAATGGGGAATGAGACAGGCTTGCCTCCCCTCCACGCTTATATTTGCGCTTACCCTCGAGTCGCTGGCCTGCGGTATTTGTTGTCACCCATGAATAGGAGGTTTTAGGATTACGCACACCGATGAGGAGGAAGAGAAGTTCTTCCTCTATGAGGATGACGTCCTTCTCTATGTCACGAACCCTGGTGACACTATCCCCGTTCTGTTTGATATGATCGAAGAGTACAGGAGGCACTCTGGGTATAGGCTCAACTGGCATAAATCCATACTATACAGCCCGGGCGGGACTCCACCGGGGCTATCCTTTCCCGGTGACCTGAAGGCAGTCTCCGACGGGTTTCTGTACTTGGGTATCTTTATTACCCCACATGAAGAAATATGCAGGCAGTGTAATCTTGGGAAGGTAATCACAAAATGTAAACAGGACGCCGAGAGATGGAGAGACTTCCCCCTCTCCTTACTGGGGAGGGCTGCTATTTTTAAAATGATTACTTAGCCACAACTGCTGTATTCTCTCCAGAACTTGTACCACCCACTCACACAGGCGGTGTTCACTGGATTAGAGGGAGACATCTGGTCTCTACTGTGGCGGGGGGGGGGTTATCCTTGGATACCTCTAAAAACACTACAATGCAACCCCTATAACGGTGGAATTGTGCTGCGGATATCGAGGCATACTATTGGTCCACACATCTAATCCTTATCAACGAATGGTTCCAACTAATACAGATTAGAGCTGGAGGTGATGGGGCCTTATTAGAAATGGGATTTTTGGTAGGCTAGGGAATGTGCCAAAGCCAGGCAGAAACTACCAATCTAGTAAGGCTAATGGAGTTACACTCCTAAAATAACCCCTGCTCAACCCCTAGGTAGCTTGGCACGAGCAGTCAGGCTTATCTTAGAGGCAGTGTGTAAAGCATTTGCACATAACCAACAGTAATACAGTGTAAGCACTACGAAAGGACACCACACCAGTTTAGAAAAATATCCAATATTATTATATACTTAAGACAAGACCAAAAACAATAAAAAACCACAATACAGTGCTTAAAAATCTTCAGTTATCAAAATATGCTAGAAAAACAGTTCCTTGATGTCGATAGCTCCGTCCGGGGCTATCACGGCATTGTGAGCAAACAAATCCAAAACAGTTCTGGCTGACCGCGGCGTCGCGGGCCAGCTACGGTGTCGGGAAGACCCGCAAACAGTACCTTTTAGAAACGCAGGGCGTCGGCGACCTCTTGTTGATCTTCTGAAAGCATGGTGTCTGCAGGCGTGGTTCCGGAAGTTGGTGCAGGAGTCGTCGGGACCCTTGAAGTCAAATGCGTTGCAGATCGAACTCCTTTCTGTTGAAGTCAGGAGCGCTGATGACGGCAGGCGTCGGGTGCTGCGGTGCGCAGTGCAGAGGTGCGGGGCCCTCAAGTAGCAGTGTGAGCAGCGGCTCCGTGGTGGCATCAGATGGCGTCGTCGGTGAGACCAGGGTCCCGGTGCAAAGTCGCGGTGCTTGCAGGTCACAGTGCAAGCAGCTGCGTCGTCGTTGCTAAAGCGCTGTCGTCCGCTGACGAACTGGAGTCGATGGCGCCAGAGTCAATAGGTGTGGGATGAGAGCAGTGCGTCGTGTAGCTTTTCAAGCAGTGCCCTTGAACCAAGGTGCACGCAGCGGCGTCTATTTCGGCGTGGAGCGTCGTCGTGGTGAAGTGAGGCAGTGCGGGGCTCACAGGTCGCAGTGCGGGCAGCGGCTCGGTGGATGAGTCAGCTGGCGTCGTCGGTGAGACCAGGGTCGCGGTGCGGCATAGCGGCGGTGCCCTCTGCGGTGCCTTCAGGACACGGAGTCGGCAGAGGCGACGGGTTGCTTTTTCTTCTGTTGCAGCACAAAATACACAGTCCCTAGTGCTGAGGGCAGAAGAACTTGAAACTTGAAGTCTTTGCTGTTCCTGAGACTTCTTGAACAGGGGGCAGGCTCTACCTCAAGCCCTTGGAGAAACTCACAAAAGTAGATTGCAGAAAGTTGAGTCCAGTCCTTTCACTGCCCAAGACAGAGGCAGCCACTGCAGGCCAACACAGCAAAAGAGTTCTAACATTCAGGGGTCTGGGCCCCAATATTTATATCCCAAAACCCTTTGATCTCTTAGGCAGAGAGTGTCTGTGCCCAGCCACAACCAGTTCTGCCTTCTCTGGTGTGACTTCCTGGCAGGAGGTGGAGACGGCATGGTCAGAGGCAGACCAGGCCCTTTGAGGTGCAAGGAAGTCTCCTCCCCCTTCCCCAATTGCAGCCCAGGTCTATTCTGCCCTTTCCTGACCCACCTAGAATATCTGGAGCCACTCCTGCTCCCCAGCCTTCTGTCATCCAAAACCCAGACAGGCTATCCACATTCCAACAGAGGCACACAGGATGACTGAGCAAGAAAATACCTATTTTCTAAAAGTGGCATTTTCAAACACAGAATGTAAAAATCACCTTCACTAAAAGATGCATATTTAGATTCTGAGTTCAAGCATACTAAACTTTATTTTCCTACCTAATTCCCCGGGCCAGTTATGTGTATAAGACTTTATAAACAAACTCCCCATTCTCTCCTATGGGGAACTGGTATCCTTGCAATAGCGAGAAACTAAATTGGCCGTAATTCACTATCAGCACATGCCACACACACCAGGGCATGTCATACCTTTCACATACACTGCACCTGGCCCACCGGGGTACCTTGGGCCTACCTTAGGGGTGGCTGACATGTAGGAAAAGGAAAGGTGGGGGACTGGCAAGTGTGTGCACTGGCCAAGTCGACATGACAGTTACAAACTGCGCGCAGACTCCGCAATGGCGGGTCTGAGTTACCTTTTCAGGGCTACTCACGTGGGTGGCTGCCGCGCGCAAACGCTTTACACATTGCCTCCGGGATAAGCCTGACTGCTCGTGTCAAGCTACCAAGGGGGCGAGCAGGGGTTATCTTTGGCGTGTAACTCCCCAGCCCTGACTAGAGTGGTGGTTTCTGCCTGGCTTTGGCGCAAGCCCTAGCCAACCAGAAATCCCTTTTCTAACAGTGGCACAATCAGTGCTGCAGACCCACTAGCAGCATTTGATTCACAGGCCCTGGCACACTCAGTGCACTTTACTAGGGACTAACAAGTAAATCAAATATCCAATCATAGAAACACCAATCCATAACACAATTTACCACAGGAGCATTTGCACTTTTCCGCTGATCAACAGTGAGAAAAGTGTGCAGACACACTACGCCAGCAAAAACGGAGTCAAAACCGGGAGTTCAGAAAGCAAAGACTCAGGAGAAACACGTCAAAAGATGCAAAGTCTAACAGGCCTAATAAACAGTTGCACCACCTCTATGGTGGCAAGGGGTGATTCAGACTTCTGCCAGCATCACGGGTCACTCTGGAGGTGTGGGACAGAGCCAAGAAGGCAATGGGATGGACAGGACAAATTACAAAATATACACCACTCTGGACGGGGGGATGGTTTTGTGAATTGAGAAAATGAAAGGGATTTGGGGCATGGGACCTGTTGGGGATTTCCACGATGGGCAATATTGTGGAAAAAGGCGAACTCAAAACCTGGTCCAAGCTCAGTACAGAGTATGGGCTCTTTAGACCCCAGTTTCTCAAATAGGCACAATTACATCATGCCTGGCAGGCAGAGGAAATATTATGCACTGACCTGCCCGAATATGCCACACTGGAAGGAAGGCTAGTACACGTAGAACACGTGGAGAAGCTGGTCTCCATCACTTAGAAAACAACAATAACATGCCAGATAACTTCGGGAGACTGCGCAAGAAATGGGAGAGCGGCTTGGGAAGCTTAGAGGATGTGGACTGGGAGGCAGCTCTTATACACCCCAGGTAAGTGGCAATTTGGGCTAGACTTCGCCTTGTCCAATATAAAATCTTACATAGGATATACAATGACAGAGACAAGCTGCATAAGATGGGAAGGGAGGAAAGATGGACCCTGGTTTCGTCCTACTCGGCATACCGAGTGAGGTCAACATAAACAGAGTCCAGTTGCTTTCGACATCATTGGGCCTGGTGGCGGCCAAGAGAGATGTTGCACGGTTGTGGGGAGTGGAGGAGGTTCCCACAATACAGGAATGGAGGAGAGGGGCGGACCGGTACGTGGCCGCTGAACGTACAACATACACAAGCAGAGAACGCCCACGTAAGTTTTATAAAATATGGGGCAACTGGAGACGCCATCATGGGCTAGACCGGTTGGATGTGCTCACACCCTCAGCTACCAGCCACGTCAACAGCATCATTCGGGGGGAACCATTACAAGTCCAACTAAACACACATCCGACCCTGAGGAACACTTGGGTAAGATGCGATACTGGGGTTCCTGTATTGTACTGTTAGCCGTGATTACTCCGTGGAGTGCATTGGTGTTGACAGTCTGCCGTCCATATTATTTGTAACTCACGAGAAACAAGTTACTGTTTTTGAAGCAGATAAGTTTTTCCTGTATGCAATATAAAAAGATGTTTTTTTTTAAGTATCTTGCTCCCCTAACTCCTTCAGCCAGCTGGGAGAACCAGAGCAAGCGGTAAACAGAGGTCCAGGCCCTCTTGGAGGAGATGAGAGGCAGCCAGCCAGGTGAAGCGCATCATTAGCAGAACTATGACCTCCTCGTCTATCTTGGGGGTCAAGTGTTTTCTTGACCTTTGTGAGACATTACAAAATACAATACAAGGAAACCGATAGCAAAAGGGGCATATGCACCCGCAAGACACCTTCACTCCTCCTCACTAGCCCCTGTGCACCCCCCCGCAGCGAGGGCCGCTCCCTCTTCCACATCGCCGCCAAGACCTGGAGCGCCCTGCCCCTCCATCTTCGAACAGCCCCCTCAGTGGTGGACTTCAGGAAGAAACTCAAGACCTGTCTCGTCGATGGAGACTCCGCATCCACAGCGCCTAGATGCCCCTATGGGCGACAGTGCTGCGCTATACAAATGCTGACTGATTGATTGAAAAGAGCACAAAGGCGTAACTCTGCTTTACACAACATCCAACTACAGCATCACAATTAGTTTAAGAGCACAATTACTGAAGTATAAAAGCAGGCGGCAACCAAGCACGTGAGTGGAAGTCAAGACGAAGCCATCCCAGATTGGAGAGTTCGCGAATGCAAGCCTGGAGAAGAGGGCGGCGATGGAGGGCTCTGTCACCAAGACATTTCTTGGTTTCTATGGAAGACGCCAGGAGGAGCCTGCCGGGGACGGCGCCTTGGGACGTATAGAGGACACCCATCGTCCTGCACGTTAGTGAAACACTGGTGAGCAATGCACAGAACACGAACACTTCCTCGCCTGCCCGAGTGCCACAGAAACCGATGAAAGGCAAGACAGGGCAGCAGAACAGCAGGCCCTCCGAGAGTGCAAACACCGCCTGTTGCACAAGGACTCGCGGACTTGGGACATTCAGATGCTCGGACTGTCTCAAGCTAATTTCTGGGTTTCAATGAACCATCTCCATAAGAGATGTGGAGGGGGTGCACAGTGAAACACGGCGGCTGAGGAGGAAACCCCTCCGCAGCTGCAGAGCTCTGGACGTGGAGGCCGGGGCTGGGATGGAGGCGTGGCTCAGGCAGGAGAGACGGGGAGCCCCAGGGTGCTCGGGGACACCCCGACATTGTACTCTGGGGCGTATGCCGGTGCTTCAGCCGAGAGGACCAGTCCTATCCTGTCTACGTCCTGCTCGAAGTGCAAATGCAGCGCTACGAGGCACCCGGCTGTCCCCCAGCAGCGCTGAACCCAAACTATGCCCCTGGAGCACAGCTGACCCTCCTCGGGGACTCGAGCACACACCGGTGCGCTGCGAGAGAGGCTTCTCGGCGCCAGCGCGGGGCCTTTGATTTCCAGCACCGGAGCCCTATGGATTAATTACTGTCAGGCATATTCATGGGCTCGGCCGTTCGTGGCAGCTGCCATCGGCGACGTCCTCAAAAAATGCTAATCATTAGGAAAACATGAAATGCCCCCTCTGCTTAAATACTCTTGGTAATCCGTTTTTCGTCAGTTCTCTGTTTTTTTCGCCGGGCGTTTTATGTTGGCGGCTGATGGCTCTTGTGCTAAATTGTTTTAATTTGCAATGGCTCCCATCTGTTGCTGGTGGATGCGAGCTGGGTACCAGGGCTTGGGGGCGGGTGGGGAGAGGGCGACATCCCTCCACCGTGAATGGATGCGGTAGGAAGGGCTTGTGTCCGCCTGACTGCCCTTCCACTGCTAACCACGACCTGTGCTCTCTCCTATCTCCTAGCAGCGAGGCTTGACATGTGCTCTCTCCTAGCAGCGAGGCTAGCCCTGGTCGCCACTGTGGGCGTGCTCGCACGAGTGTTTAAAGGCCACGCGGCTGACTTACTCGCGCGCACCGGAGGCCACTCAAAGTAGTCATGTGTCTGAACTAGGAAACAAAGTACAGGGGCGATCCCCGCGGGGCCAGCGGTGCTCGAGAAGGCCTGGTCCAGCGGCGCGGCATCCTGCTGGCGACCCAACACCTTCTCGGCAGGACAGTAAGCACATTTCTGCTGGTGTAGTTTACCACTTACACCCGCAGACTGCAAGGGTACGAGAGGGCGGAGGGACAGGAAGAAAACCGACCTGCTCTACTGCAAGACCTTTGTGTTGGGAGGAAATGACGCGAAGGACGGCAGAGGAAAGTGTACCAAGGACAAGAGATAAGATGCTGGTGTTTGTAGGACCCTCGTGTTGTGAGGATATGAGGGAGGAGGAACAGAGGAAAGCATGTGTAGTGTGTAACAGTACACACAGCAGACAGAAGATGTTCGGCCAGGACCTTGTATTCTAAGGACATGAGAGGAGGAACAGAGGAGAGCGTGCCTGGTGTATCAAAGACCAGAGAGACACAAGATGTTCGGCCAGAACCTTGTATTCTAAGGACATGAGAGGAGGAACAGAGGAGAGCGTGCCTGGTGTATCAAAGACCAGAGAGACACAAGATGTTCGGCCAGAACCTTGTATTCTAAGGACATGAGAGGAGGAACAGAGGAGAGCGTGCCTGGTGTATCAAAGACCAGAGAGACACAAGATGTTCGGCCAGAACCTTGTATTCTAAGGACATGAGAGGAGGAACAGAGGAGAGCGTGCCTGGTGTATCAAAGACCAGAGAGACACAAGATGTTCGGCCAGAACCTTGTATTCTAAGGACATGAGAGGAGGAACAGAGGAGAGCGTGCCTGGTGTATCAAAGACCAGAGAGACACAAGATGTTCGGCCAGAACCTTGTATTCTAAGGATATGAGAGGAGGAACAGAGGAGAGCGTGCCTGGTGTATCAAAGACAAGAGAGACACAAGATGTTCGGCCAGAACCTTGTATTCTAAGGACATGAGAGGAGGAACAGAGCTGAGCGTGCCTGGTGTATCAAAGACCAGAGAGACACAAAATGTTCGGCCAGAACCTTGTATTCTAAGGATATGAGAGGAGGAACAGACTTGAGCGTGCCTGGTGTATCAAAGACAAGAGCGACACAAGATGTTTGGCCAGAACCTTGTATTCGAAGGACATGAGGAGGAACAGAGGAGAGCGTGCCTGGTGTATCAAAGACAAGAGAGACACAAGATGTTCGTCCGGAACCTTGTATTCTAAGGACATGAGAGGAGGAACAGAGCTGAGCGTGCCTGGTGTATCAAAGACCAGAGAGACACAAGATGTTCGGCCAGAACCTTGTATTCTAAGGATATGAGAGGAGGAACAGAGGAGAGCGTGCCTGGTGTATCAAAGACTAGAGAGACACAAGATGTTCGGCCAGAACCTTGTATTCTAAGGACATGAGAGGAGGAACAGAGGAGAGCGTGCCTGGTGTATCAAAGACCAGAGAGACACAAGATGTTCGGCCAGAACCTTGTATTCTAAGGATATGAGAGGAGGAACAGAGGAGAGCGTGCCTGGTGTATCAAAGACAAGAGAGACACAAGATGTTCGGCCAGAACCTTGTATTCTAAGGACATGAGAGGAGGAACAGAGGAGAGCGTGCCTGGTGTATCAAAGACAAGAGAGACACAAGATGTTCGGCCAGAACCTTCTATTCTAAGGACATGAGAGGAGGAACAGAGCTGAGCGTGCCTGGTGTATCAAAGACCAGAGAGACACAAAATGTTCGGCCAGAACCTTGTATTCTAAGGATATGAGAGGAGGAACAGACTTGAGCGTGCCTGGTGTATCAAAGACAAGAGCGACACAAGATGTTTGGCCAGAACCTTGTATTCTAAGGATATGAGAGGAGGAACAGAGGAGAGCGTGCCTGGTGTATCAAAGACTAGAGAGACACAAGATGTTCGGCCAGAACCTTGTATTCTAAGGACATGAGAGGAGGAACAGAGCTGAGCGTGCCTGGTGTATCAAAGACCAGAGAGACACAAGATGTTCGGTCAGAACCTTGTATTCTAAGGACATGAGAGGAGGAACAGAGGAGAGCGTGCCTGGTGTATCAAAGACCAGAGAGACACAAGATGTTCGGCCAGGACCTTGTATTCTAAGGACATGGGAGGAGGAACAGAGGAGAGCGTGCCTGGTGTATCAAAGACCAGAGAGACACAAGATGTTCGGCCAGAACCTTGTATTCTAAGGATATGAGAGGAGGAACAGAGGAGAGCGTGCCTGGTGTATCAAAGACAAGAGCGACACAAGATGTTTGGCCAGAACCTTGTATTCTAAGGACATGAGGAGGAACAGAGGAGAGCGTGCCTGGTGTATCAAAGACAAGAGAGACACAAGATGTTCGTCCAGAACCTTGTATTCTAAGGACATGAGAGGAGGAACAGAGCTGAGCGTGCCTGGTGTATCAAAGACCAGAGAGACACAAGATGTTCGGCCAGAACCTTGTATTCTAAGGATATGAGAGGAGGAACAGAGGAGAGCGTGCCTGGTGTATCAAAGACTAGGGAGACACAAGATGTTCGGCCAGAAACTTGTATTCTAAGGACATGAGAGGAGGAACAGAGCTGAGCGTGCCTGGTGTATCAAAGACCAGAGAGACACAAGATGTTCGGTCAGAACCTTGTATTCTAAGGACATGAGAGGAGGAACAGAGGAGAGCGTGCCTGGTGTATCAAAGACCAGAGAGACACAATATGTTCGGCCAGAACCTTGTATTCTAAGGACATGAGAGGAGGAACAGAGGAGAGCGTGCCTGGTGTATCAAAGACCAGAGAGACACAAGATGTTCGGCCAGAACCTTGTATTCTAAGGATATGAGAGGAGGAACAGAGGAGAGCGTGCCTGGTGTATCAAAGACAAGAGAGACACAAGATGTTCGGCCAGAACCTTGTATTCTAAGGACATGAGAGGAGGAACAGAGGAGAGCGTGCCTGGTGTATCAAAGACAAGAGAGACACAAGATGTTCGGCCAGAACCTTGTATTCTAAGGACATGAGAGGAGGAACAGAGCTGAGCGTGCCTGGTGTATCAAAGACCAGAGAGACACAAAATGTTCGGCCAGAACCTTGTATTCTAAGGATATGAGAGGAGGAACAGACTTGAGCGTGCCTGGTGTATCAAAGACAAGAGCGACACAAGATGTTTGGCCAGAACCTTGTATTCTAAGGACATGAGGAGGAACAGAGGAGAGCGTGCCTGGTGTATCAAAGACAAGAGAGACACAAGATGTTCGTCCAGAACCTTGTATTCTAAGGACATGAGAGGAGGAACAGAGCTGAGCGTGCCTGGTGTATCAAAGACCAGAGAGACACAAGATGTTCGGCCAGAACCTTGTATTCTAAGGATATGAGAGGAGGAACAGAGGAGAGCGTGCCTGGTGTATCAAAGACTAGAGAGACACAAGATGTTCGGCCAGAACCTTGTATTCTAAGGACATGAGAGGAGGAACAGAGCTGAGCGTGCCTGGTGTATCAAAGACCAGAGAGACACAAGATGTTCTGTCAGAACCTTGTATTCTAAGGACATGAGAGGCGGAACAGAGGAGAGCGTGCCTGGTGTATCAAAGACCAGAGAGACACAAGATGTTCGGCCAGAACCTTGTATTCTAAGGACATGAGAGGAGGAACAGAGGAGAGCGTGCCTGGTGTATCAAAGACCAGAGAGACACAAGATGTTCTGTCAGAACCTTGTATTCTAAGGACATGAGAGGCGGAACAGAGGAGAGCGTGCCTGGTGTATCAAAGACCAGAGAGACACAAGATGTTCGGCCAGAACCTTGTATTCTAAGGACATGAGAGGAGGAACAGAGCTGAGCGTGCCTGGTGTATCAAAGACCAGAGAGACACAAGATGTTCTGTCAGAACCTTGTATTCTAAGGACATGAGAGGCGGAACAGAGGAGAGCGTGCCTGGTGTATCAAAGACCAGAGAGACACAAGATGTTCGGCCAGAACCTTGTATTCTAAGGACATGAGAGGAGGAACAGAGGAGAGCGTGCCTGGTGTATCAAAGACCAGAGAGACACAAGATGTTCGGCCAGAACCTTGTATTCTAAGGACATGAGAGGAGGAACAGAGGAGAGCGTGCCTGGTGTATCAAAGACCAGAGAGACACAAGATGTTCGGCCAGAACCTTGTATTCTAAGGACATGAGAGGAGGAACAGAGGAGAGCGTGCCTGGTGTATCAAAGACCAGAGAGACACAAGATGTTCGGCCAGAACCTTGTATTCTAAGGACATGAGAGGAGGAACAGAGGAGCGCGTGCCTGGTGTATCAAAGACCAGAGAGACACAAGATGTTCGGCCAGAACCTTGTATTCTAAGGACATGAGAGGAGGAACAGAGGAGAGCATGCCTGGTGTATCAAAGACCAGAGAGACACAAGATGTTCGGCCAGAACCTTGTATTCTAAGGACATGAGAGGAGGAACAGAGGAGAGCGTGCCTGGTGTATCAAAGACCAGAGAGACACAAGATGTTCGGCCAGAACCTTGTATTCTAAGGACATGAGAGGCGGAACAGAGGAGAGCGTGCCTGGTGTATCAAAGACCAGAGAGACACAAGATGTTCGGCCAGAACCTTGTATTCTAAGGACATGAGAGGAGGAACAGAGGAGAGCGTGCCTGGTGTATCAAAGACCAGAGAGACACAAGATGTTCGGCCAGAACCTTGTATTCTAAGGACATGAGAGGAGGAACAGAGGAGAGCGTGCCTGGTGTGTCAAAGACCAGAGAGACACAAGATGTTCGGCCAGAACCTTGTATTCTAAGGACATGAGAGGAGGAACAGAGGAGAGCGTGCCTGGTGTATCAAAGACCAGAGAGACACAAGATGTTCGGCCAGAACCTTGTATTCTAAGGACATGAGAGGAGGAACAGAGGAGCGCGTGCCTGGTGTATCAAAGACCAGAGAGACACAAGATGTTCGGCCAGAACCTTGTATTCTAAGGACATGAGAGGAGGAACAGAGGAGAGCGTGCCTGGTGTATCAAAGACCAGAGAGACACAAGATGTTCGGCCAGAACCTTGTATTCTAAGGACATGAGAGGAGGAACAGAGGAGAGCGTGCCTGGTGTATCAAAGACCAGAGAGACACAAGATGTTCGGCCAGAACCTTGTATTCTAAGGACATGAGAGGAGGAACAGAGGAGAGCGTGCCTGGTGTATCAAAGACCAGAGAGACACAAGATGTTCGGCCAGAACCTTGTATTCTAAGGATATGAGAGGAGGAACAGAGGAGAGCGTGCCTGGTGTATCAAAGACCAGAGAGACACAAGATGTTAGGCCAGAACCTTGTATTCTAAGGACATGAGAGGAGGAACAGAGGAGAGCGTGCCTGGTGTATCAAAGATCAGAGAGACACAAGATGTTCGGCCAGAACCTTGTATTCTAAGGACATGAGAGGAGGAACAGAGGAGAGCGTGCCTGGTGTATCAAAGACCAGAGAGACACAAGATGTTCGGCCAGAACCTTGTGTTCTAAGGATATGAGAGGAGGAACAGAGGAGAGCGTGCCTGGTGTATCAAAGACCAGAGAGACACAAGATGTTCGGCCAGAACCTTGTATTCTAAGGACATGAGAGGAGGAACAGAGGAGAGCGTGCCTGGTGTATCAAAGACCAGAGAGACACAAGATGTTCGGCCAGAACCTTGTATTCTAAGGATATGAGAGGAGGAACAGAGCTGAGCGTGCCTGGTGTATCAAAGACAAGAGAGACACAAGATGTTCAACCAGAACCTTGTATTCTAAGGATATGAGAGGAGGAACAGAGCTGAGCGTGCCTGGTGTACCAAAGACCAGAGAGACACAATATGTTCGGCCAGAACCTTGTATTCTAAGGATATGAGAGGAGGAACAGAGCTGAGCGTGCCTGGTGTATCAAAGACCAGAGAGACACAAGATGTTCGGCCAGAACCCTTGTATTCTAAGGACATGAGAGGAAGAACAGAGGAGAGCGTGCCTGGTGTATCAAAGACCAGAGAGACACAAGATGTTCGGCCAGAACCTTGTATTCTAAGGACATGAGAGGAGGAACAGAGCTGAGCGTGCCTGGTGTATCAAAGACAAGGGAGACACAATATGTTCATCTCTGCACTACACTCGTGCTGTGAGGATACGATAGGGATGGCGGGTAAAGGAAAGCATGCCTAGGGTACCAAAGACAAGAGAGACCAGGTGCTCGGCTCTGCCGGACTCAGGAGGGAGGCCGCAAGGACGTAAGTGGGCCTAGGGTCTAACCGACAAGAGACATACAGAGTGTTGGTCTTTCCAGGACCATCATATTATGAGGATAAGGGAGGGAGGGCGGAAAACATGTCTGGTGCAGAAAAAACACGAGAATCATAAGATGATTGTCTTTCTAGGAGCCTCATATCGTGAGGATACGATACAGAGGGGGCGGGAGAAATGTGAATTTATTGCACTAAAAGGCAGGATACAACGACGGTTTCGATCTTTCCAGGACTCTCTTCCGTCATTGTAAGAGCACAGTGCCTAGTAGAGGATTCGAGACAAGCACTCGCTGGAAATCTATCCACACCCTCCAGAAAAGCATGCGATAGAAACGCAGCCTGTCACCGCAGACCGTGGCGGGAGGCTTGAGACGCTGCCTAGAGATGGGACGGTGGCTTTCTTGAGCAGGACAAACGCAGCAGAGCTTCACCTCCTAAACCCACGGTCCGGCAGGAAGCCGATGCTGCTCGGGACTGCCGGGCTCTGGCTTCCCTGCTGCACCAATCAGTCACTTTCCACGCTTGATGGACGAAGCGGCACTTTCTGTTTCCAAACTGAAGACTTGTTTTGTTTCCTTTTGTGTTAATGAAAACCATTTCTAAACCGAAAAAGAAGTTTTAGAAGAGGTTTATCTATCAAACATGACCAGATGGCGAAGCTCTAGCAATTCTTATGGGGCAAGGTCCATTTTTTCACACAAACCGAGGCACATCTTCCTGTGTCATTTTCTCTTTCCTGGGGCGATAAACAAGCATTGTCAAAGCCAATAGGTCACACCTTTTGGCTGCCATGCAGTCCTACTGGCTTTACCAATGCTATTTGCGCTTTTCAGCATCGGTAAAATATATGAAAATCATGTTTTTTGCCAACACTCTACAGGATATGAAAAGAAAAAAAGCTAATGGTTTGTGCATGTGCATTTGTTATCATGCATGCGGCGTGACTGCAGTGGGCCAGCATGAGACATGTACACAAGCATTATGGTGAGCCATGCAAACATGGCGTATGCCAATCTTAGATTGGTAAATAAAACTAAATAATTTAAGAAAGGAAGAAAGTCCATTTTGTAAAAGTAGCAGCTGGGCAGCAGTGTGCAGCTCCCTGATCCTGCAAAAAGATCAAATAAAAACATTTAAAAAAGGGAAAGTGAAGACCACGACAAGAGGAGTGGGGGGAGGAACAGAGGAGTGGGGGAGGAACAGAGGAGTGGGGGAGGAACAGAGGAGTGGGGGAGGAACAGAGGAGAGGGGGAGGAACAGAGGAGCGGGGGAGGAACAGAGGAGCGGGGGAGGAACAGAGGAGCGGGGGAGGAACAGAGGAGCGGGGGAGGAACAGAGGAGCGGGGGAGGAACAGAGGAGCGGGGGAGGAACAGAGGAGCGGGGGAGGAACAGAGGAGCGGGGGAGGAACAGAGGAGCGGGGGAGGAACAGAGGAGCGGGGGAGGAACAGAGGAGCGGGGGAGGAACAGAGGAGCGGGGGAGGAACAGAGGAGCGGGGGAGGAACAGAGGAGCGGGGGAGGAACAGAGGAGCGGGGGAGGAACAGAGGAGCGGGGGAGGAACAGAGGAGTGGGGGAGGAACAGAGGAGTGGGGTGGGGACAAATTAATGCAGAGGGGGAGCAATAAGGAATGATGTGGTAACTAGAGGAACTTGAGGCAGAGGAAAATAAAATAAATAAAAAACTGCACAAAAAAGCCAGCCTTCGGATTGGAAGGAGAAACAACAGATGAGCTGAAGAGAGCGGTGCAACAAAGAGTGTGTGGGGATGGGCTTTGGAAGGGAGCCTGCGGGGGACGGATGAGGAAACACATGCAGTCCCACAGAATGCTGACACCACAAGAAACAAGCATTTGCAATGCAATAGGTTTCACATTTGCACAAGTTTAAGCTACGGACATTGTAAATAACAATGCCTTTTATTTATCAGTTTTGATAACTAACACATAAATAAAAAGAATTGTCATTCACAATGCCAATAGCTCAAACTCTTGTAAATGCGAGGCCTATTCCATTTGAAAGAAGCGGCCGCCATTGTCCCAGCCTGCTTGGAAAGTGAAAGCGTGCATGGCAGCTGAACGTTGCAGGAAAGCTTGGTATGTCTGTCATAGGAGAAACTCATAGTCTTAAAAAATGGAAAATATACATTTAAAAATACGTTACGGAATCCCACTGATGGGAAGCGATATTGCATAGTTTGTGACAATCAAAGAAAAGGGTGCTTTATCGCTGCAAATGGGACTTACAGTAGTGCTGCACTTGTAAAACATCTGGCATTTTGAATATGTTCAAGAAGGCATTTTCAGAACTCCCAGAGACCTCCACAGAGGGACAGTTTCATCCAGAGATGTCTCTGGAAGGGCTCTGGACACGCCCGGCTCAAGTAAACTAGAACATGCAAGTGTAACAGCTCAAGCAGATTTTACGCACCAGGGGGTACACTGGCCCACCCGTGCTCTCAAAACAGCCCCTGCGGACCACAGGGCAGAAGTAAGAAGCGCTGCCTGGCCAGGAGCCACGGGAGTTACACAGCAGGGGTATATTTCGCTTATTTCATCCAGCCTAAGAGTTTCTGCAGCGCCTCGAAGAGTGATGGAGCGCTTCAATGGCGATCCACCGCATGACGAGGCAAAGGACGCAGTTTGAGGCTAAGGCTGCAAAGGGCAGAGCTGTCTGTGACCAGAGATCCGATCACACCCAAAGCGCAGCACTCCCTCTCGGCAGCACCCTGGAGAGGAGGGAGCGGGCGAGGGCCTGTCCGGCACATGTCTATATATACCCAATAATGAAATCCAAAGCCATGGGCGCCGTACACTGGTGCCAGCGGAGGGATGACCACAGGGTGTAAGGCAAGGTGGGGCACACACCAAAGAACACTTGGATGGAACCTAAGGGTAGAGGATCACGGATCCCAGGAAGTGCTGCCCCTCGCCTTTAGTGACCACACCACAGATGCACTCCATCCATAGCGTCAGGGTCAGCCGGGCACATCTCGAATCCAGAGACAACCAGGAAGAGGCACACAGGTGTCAACAAAGGGTTAATGGAAGCCAAAGACAGATCAGCCCCCCGGGGCAGGAGCGTTCAGGTACTGCTTGAGTACATCAGCTACGGGGAGCCACAGAGGACCGGCTGCCACTTCCATCTCGTCATGGAAAACCATGTGCCCACCCTGCCTCCTCTATTATTTACTTGCCAACAAGCAAAGTCTGCACCGCATGCACTACACAGGAGGCAAGGAAGAGACAGGCATCTCCCCGAGCTCACCTTGGGCTGACACAGCAAAAGACGCACAGAAAAGGTTCCAAGCATCTACTTGGATTAAGAGGCTCGCTTGAAAGGCCTCATCCGCAGGCCCATCTGCTGGCGCAACTCCATCCACGTCAGCACAACCCGCACCTGAGATGGCTGCCACGCAAAGGCAACCTGGCACCTCCGCATGCACGCAAGGGCGAGTGAGTGCTGATGAACCGGAAGTGAGAACTAGGCCACTGACCTGATCTGCCTGGAACATGGAGAAACAACATTTCAAACTTGGAGAGGGAGGGGTAGTTTACACCTGGACGGGCACTGAGGACAGGAAGTTTGCAGCCCGAGCGGAACTTTACACTAGCACAGAAAGTGGGGACTCATCGTTTCCGTTAGGAGGGGAGGGAAGG
Organism: Triturus cristatus; assembly: GCF_964204655.1. NCBI lineage: Eukaryota > Metazoa > Chordata > Amphibia > Caudata > Salamandridae > Triturus > Triturus cristatus. The sequence goes on along the minus strand of NC_140580.1, from coordinate 1,149,612,148 downwards.
TTTACACCTGGACGTCCACCGAGGACAGGAAGTTTACAGCAGGTGAGGAACTTTACACTAGCACAGAGAGCGGGGACTCATCGTTTCCATTAGGAGGGGAGGGAAGGTTTACACCTGGACGGCCACCGAGGACAGGAAGTTTACAGCAGGTGAGGAACTTTACACTAGCACAGAGAGCGGGGACTCATCGTTTCCATTAGGAGGGGAGGAAAGGTTTACACCTGTACGGACACCGAGGACAGAAAGTTTACAGCAGGAGAGGAACTTTACACTAGCACAGAGAGCGGAGACTCCTCATTTCCATTAGCAGGGGAGTTCAGGTTTACACCTGGACGGGCACCGAGGACAGAAAGTTTACAGCAGGAGAGGAACTTTACACTAGCACAGAGAGCGGGGACTCATCGTTTCCGTTAGGAGGGGAGGGAAGGTTTACACCTGTACGGCCACCGAGGAGAGGAAGTTTACAGCAGGAGAGGAACTTTACACTAGCACAGAGAGCGGGGACTGCTCATTTGCATTAGCAGGGGAGTTCAGGTTTACACCTGGACGGACACCGAGGACAGAAAGTTTACAGCAGGAGAGGAACTTTACACTAGCACAGAGAGCGGGGACTCATCGTTTCCATTAGGAGGGGAGGGAAGGTTTACACCTGGACGGCCACCGAGGACAGGAAGTTTACAGCAGGTGAGGAACTTTACACTAGCACAGAGAGCGGGGACTCCTCATTTCCATTAGCAGGGGAGTTCAGGTTTACACCTGGACGGGCACCGAGGACAGAAAGTTTACAGCAGGAGAGGAACTTTACACTAGCACAGAGAGCGGGGACTCATCGTTTCCACAAGGACAGTATCAAAGGCGATTAAACCAAGCAAGGAGAGAAAGTTTACACATTGGGCAGACCGTGCTGGGTCTATGCCCGGACAGACACTGAAGAGAGGAAGTTTACACCTGGGCAGGCACTGATGACAGGGAAGCTTGCATCTGAGCAGGAAATGATAACAGGAGGTTTGCCCTTGGAACACAGACAGAGTACAAAGGAGCTTCACACCACCACCTGGGAGTCAATCTTTGCAACAGCTTAGAGGGCAAGGAAAGGAAGCTGACAGAGGGGACAGTAGATGACCAAGATAGGGTGGCCAGTAACAATATCGCTTTCATTAGGGTATTTATTTTTAAATATTTGAATTAGCGCATTTTCACAGTGTGAACCTAGCCGAGAAAGTCAAATTATGAATGTGCGTTGTTCAAGGGGACACATTAGCTGAGACAAGGTGGGTTAAAATGTATATGATCAATATGGCATCAGCTTTGAAGGAGGTACAAGGCGTAGCATAAACCATGGAATACCTTTTGTATAGTGTAGGTTTTTTAAGTACTGTTTTACGTATCTCGTATTTACTATGTTATACTATTGTTAAATGAACAAAGATTAATATACACAAACTGACCTAGTGGGTTAAAGTAACATATGGGTAAATAATCATGACGCTCATATTTGGCATGTTGAGATAGTGTCTCCGATCACCTCGCACATTTAATTACAAGAAGCAATGTATTATGACACGTCTGTGCTGTTCTTTGCATGTGTGTGGGGAGTCTTGGGAGGCCACTTCAGATATCCGTTCCTGCTAGAGAGCTCGTTTGTAACAGAAATTACACTTTTCTACATTATATTTGTTTCTCTTTAATATCTTCTAAAGATAGTTTTTCTACGGAAATCGTTTGAACAAAAACCCAGGTAGGACTCTCTTGGGTGCTTATATTGTTTGGTGACGAGGAAGAATAAAGCGAGCCTAGTGGCGACCTTTATAGGGATCCTCGAGCCCCAGACCAGAGAGACTAATTGAGGGCAGGAACATGCTGGTGACTAGCAGGCGGGTCTGAGTCACTGCGCTCTACCTACCCGCCGTACTGAATGCTTTTAGTCATACCTAAAGTCCCCACAAATTAAGGTGAAAATCGAGGAACTTTGAGGTATTTTTAGTCTTTCTGGATCCCGTCTTGTCCAGTAGGTTTTATGTAAGAACTCCCTCCTACCGCCAAGTCTTCGAGGAGGTTGAGTCCGCCCTGATAGGACCATCTTATCAGGGTGGGGAGAGGATGCCGATGATGAAGCATGACACTATTACGTGAGTGAGACATCCTCTTCCATAAAAAGTGGCCGTCCCTCTTTAAACTGACCCTCCACTGAATTCAGTGATAGAGGATGACCCCTTTGGTTACTCAGGTCGTGGTCGTCTACATTGATCTGTGATCTTCCCTGCAGGCACCATACTTGTATGTGATATATACCTTTTGTATAGCCATCAGAGTATAGAAAGGTGGATTAACTCACGGTAGCACTGATAAAATGTTGCTGCATTGGCACAGATGTAAGAGCTTGAATGCGGCAGGGGTTGATAAAATAGCAACTTTTAAAAGACCTTGTCATTTGCAAGGAAACGTAAAATATTTTTTTACTTTGCCGCAGAAGTGTACTACAGTATCCATCAACAGAACTGGAGTGCAAAAAGCACATTTCATCTATCCCTACAGAACTTACCAGGCCAGACCCCTTGTGATGGCATCACTGGAAGGACCGAGATGGACAAGGAACTAGAGTTGCACAGCACTGAAGCCTGGCCCTCTCATGGAAGCTACCTGGGACTGTGTTTAAGATCAGTGTGATGAAGATGTTTCTCCTTCGCAGATCCCAGCTGCCTGCAGGGCTGGGTCCAGGTCAATAACCGTTTGACCATCCGAGGAGTGTCAGTGTGATGAAGATGGTTCTCCTTCGCAGATCCCAGCTGCCAGCAGGGCTGGGTCCAGGTCAATAACCGTTTGACCATCCAAGGAGTGTCATTGTGATGAAGATGGTTCTCCTTCGCAGATCCCAGCTGCCAGCAGGGCTGGGTCCAGGTCAATAACCGTTTGACCATCTGAGGAGTGTCAGTGTGATGAAGATGGTTCTCCTTCGCAGATCCCAGCTGCCAGCAGGGCTGGGTCCAGGTCAATAACCGTTTGACCATCCAAGGAGTGTCAGTGTGATGAAGATGTTTCTCCTTCGTAGATCCCAGCTGCCAGCAGGGCTGGGTCCAGGTCAATAACCGTTTGACCATCCGAGGAGTGTCAGTGTGATGAAGATGGTTCTCCTTCGCAGATCCCAGCTGCCAGCAGGGCTGGGTCCAGGTCAATAACCGTTTGACCATCCAAGGAGTGTCAGTGTGATGAAGATGTTTCTCCTTCGTAGATCCCAGCTGCCAGCAGGGCTGGTTCCAGGTCAATAACCGTTTGACCATCTAAGGAGTGTGCTTTCACGCTTCACTCTTGGTCGAAATGAAAAACGTGCACGCCCACTTTCTTTTTGGACCATGCCGTTCAATGACAACCGAGCATGGTACTTATCCTAGCACCACTGCCAGCAATGCCAACAACCTCCGTTTCACGCACAGCCACTCGGGGGGTCTTTGAGTCCTGCTGCTGGTCACTCCCAGAGACCTCTCAGGATGGCAACACGTCTTCCCTCACGGTCAGAGGTACTGCAGGCTCCAAACACTGCCCTTCTGGCGTCCGGAACTTGGGAAGGCTCATCCAATCAATCAGGGAATTGTAAGCACGCTACTCACCCGTGAGGGTCTCAAGGCACTGAGGGAGGGGGGGTGCAGATCTGTTTAGCCGAAGAGCCAGGTCTTGAGGGTCTTCCCGAAGGTGTTCAGGGAGGGGGCGCGTCTGATGTTTGCCGGTAGCTCGTTCCAGGTCGTGGCTACAATGTGAGAGAAGGATCTTCCTCCTGCTCTGGCTCTGTGGATGTGCTGGTTTTCGGCCAGTGCGAGGTTGGAAGATCGGAGGTTTCTTTTGGGTACGTTGAAGTTGATTCTGTCGTTGAGGTATTTGGGTCCATTGGTGTGTAGGCATTTGTAGGCTTGAGTTAGGATTTTGAAAGTGATTCTTTTCTCCACGGGGAGCCAGTGGAGACTTCATAGGTGTTGGATGATGTGTACGTGTAGGGGGATGCCGAGGACGAGTCTGGCGGCGGTGTTCTGTATTGTCTGGAGTTTGCGGAGTAAGGACTTGTTGATGCCGGCGTAGGGTGCGTTTCCATAGTCCAGTCTGCTGGTGATGAGTGCATTGGTGACTGTTTTCCTCGACTCGGGGCGGGGGGTTCCATTTGAAGGTCTTGCAGAGGATGTGGAGGGTATTAAAGCAGCTGGAGGTGATGGCGTTGACCTGTCGGTTCATGGTGTGTGATGAGTCGAGTACGATGCCGAGGTTCTTGGCTTGGTCTGAGGGGGTAGGTGGGCTTCCGAGGGCGGTCGGCCACCAGGAAAAAGGAGTGGTACCGAGGACGAGGACTTCTGTCTTCTCGGCATTAAGCTTCAGGCAGCTGTTGGTCATCCAGACTGCGACGTCTTGCATTCCTTTCTGGAAGTCGAGTTTGGCAGTGGTGGGGTCTTTGGTGAGGGAGAGGATGAGCTGGGTGTCGTCAGCGTAGGATACGATGTTGAGGCCGTGTTGTCGGACGACAGCTGCGAGGGGGGCCATGTAGATATTGAAGAGGGTGGGGCTCAGTGATGAACGCTGTGGTACTCCGCAGGTGATTTTCGTGGGTCGGAGAGGAAGGGTGGGGGTCTAATTATTTGGCTTCTTCCGGTGAGGAATGATCGGATCCAGTCCAGGGCTGTTCCTTGTATGCCTGCATCGTGTAGTCTGGCGTCTAGTGTGCGGTGGGAGAGGGTGCTCAGATCCTAGGAAGAAAGGTGCACTATCAAGGGGATGGTGTCGCAGGGACTTCCTACATTGGAAACAATCCTCAGTCGTGCAGGGAACATTCAGTACACAAAGATGATCCGTACACCAGAGACAATATTCTGTAAGGTGATTCACAGGGTGATCCTACATACGTAAATTTACAATTCTACCATGTCCAAATTTAACACCCCTTTAAATGGATATGGGAATGTTTCCCAACTGTGCCATTCTGCACTTCATCACCAGGCGGGCATTAGAAGCTCTCACAGGAGCTGGAATATATAGATCGGTTATTAAGAACATTCCTCAAAAAATTTAGCGGTCCATATAATACGGCTCATCTGGAGACTATCAGCCTCTTGAAGTAGAACTGGAAGGTTTAAAACTGCCGATGATTGGCTGGCGCGATAAGTAGGCCAATGAGCACTCGTAAGGACACGCTACAGCCTGGTGGATGAGGTACAGACCAGTTCTGTGCCCTTTTTGACAAACATGGTCGCTGTTCACCTTTTCATATCACCAGCAGGGCTGGAAAAAAGCACAGCTCAAATCCATAACAGAAATGAAAACATATGAGGGAATGGTGTTGAAGACATCTTGAGGCTTAGCAGATTGAGCGGGATTTCAGCTAAAAATTCAACTTTCAAGAGAAATGTCACTCAGCCAAGTAAACTGTGAGGCCACGAGCCACTGGCTAAAACTGCTAGTGCCTTGAAAAGAGGCGGAAGCGTTCGGCACATAAGGATTCTACACAATAAAATATAGCCTTGTCTATTCTATCCCAAAGCTAACCTTTCAACTCGAATTTCTTAATCAGATGGTACTCAAAGTTGTCCTTCCAACCTCAGCCGCACAAATAGCCCCTCTGGGGGAGGTTTCTAGCTAAAAAGGGTGCATCAGAATGCAGACAGATTTGTGCACGAAACCAAATTGATATTTTAAATTCTGCATCCCCAAAGAGAAGCTGCTGCTGTGACGGGGTCCATCTGTGTTTTGACTCACTGGTTTCATGCGTGACAGGCGATGGGTAACTCAACGCCATGTCTTCGAGTCTGAAGTTCTTCTACATTTATTTTTATGTTAACACCTGCCATCTTATAAACGGATCACACAGACTCCATGGGCTCGCGCAGGCTGGTCTGCCTGCGGAGGGGGGTCAGTCAGAAGGAGAGAAGGTCGAAGGTCAAGGAAGGAAATTCAGCAGCATAAATACGAGGTGCAATAACTGGAAGACAGGTAGTGTCAGGAGAGCAGAACCAGACATATGGCTCACACGCGATGTGAGTGCAGTTACAGCCCTTTAACAGGCAAGGCCGGTACAGGGCAGGAGCCAGAGGGGAAGGGGGTATAGGACTGTGGATCCACGGGCAGGACAATAACGGGACAGCGGGAGCAAAGAGTACACAAGCAAGACACGAGGAGGGGTCACATTCGGCCTCGACACCTTTCTAGATAGAGCTCTGCTGGTCAGTGCTTGCACCTGGACTGTAGTCAGACCTTTCTAGATAGAGCTCTGCTGCCTGTGCGTGCACCTGGACTGTAGACAGGCCTTTCTAGATAGAGCTCTGCTGGTCTGTGCTTGCACCTGGACTGTAGACAGGCCTTTCTAGATAGAGCTCTGCTGCTCTGTGCTTGCACCTGGACTGTAGTCAGGCCTTTCTAGATAGAGCTCTGCTGCCTGTGCTTCCACCTGGACTGTAGTCAGACCTTTCTAGATAGAGCTCTGCTGGTCTGTGCTTGCACCTGGACTGTAGACAGGCCTTTCTAGATAGAGCTCTGCTGGTCTGTGCTTGCACCTGGACTGTATTCAGGCCTTTCTGGAAAGAGCTCTGCCGGTCTCCGCTTGCACCTGGACTGTAGTCAGACCTTTCTAGTTAGAGCTCTGCTGGTCTCCGCTTGTACCTGGACTGTAGTCAGGCCTTTCTAAATAGAGCTCTGCTGCCTGTGCGTGCACCTGGACTGTAGTCAGGCCTTTCTGGAAAGAGCTCTGCCGGTCTCCGCTTGCACCTGGACTGTAGTCAGACCTTTCTAGTTAGAGCTCTGCTGGTCTCCGCTTGTACCTGGACTGTAGTCGGGCCTTTCTACATAGAGCTCTGCTGGTCTTTGCTTGCACCTGGACTGTAGTCGGGCTTTTCTGGAAAGAGCTCTGCCGGTCCGTGCTTGCACCTGGACTGTAGTCAGGCCTTTCTGGAAAGAGCTCTGCCGCTCTCCGCCTGCACCTGGACTGTCAGACCTTTCTAGATAGAGCTCTGCTGGTCTGTGCTTGCACCTGGACTGTAGACAGGCCTTTCTAGATAGAGCTCGGCTGGTCTGTGCTTGCACCTGGACTGTAGTCAGGCCTTTCTGGAAAGAGCTCTGCCGGTCTCCGCTTGCACCTGGACTGTAGTCAGACCTTTCTAGTTAGAGCTCTGCTGGTCTCCGCTTGTACCTGGACTGTAGTCAGGCCTTTCTAGATAGAGCTCTGCTGCCTGTGCGTGCACCTGGACTGTAGTCAGGCCTTTCTGGAAAGAGCTCTGCCGGTCTCCGCTTGCACCTGGACTGTAGTCAGACCTTTCTAGTTAGAGCTCTGCTGGTCTCCGCTTGTACCTGGACTGTAGTCGGGCCTTTCTACATAGAGCTCTGCTGGTCTTTGCTTGCACCTGGACTGTAGTCGGGCTTTTCTGGAAAGAGCTCTGCCGGTCTGTGCTTGCACCTGGACTGTAGTCAGGCCTTTCTGGAAAGAGCTCTGCCGGTCTCCGCTTGCACCTGGACTGTCACACCTTCCTAGAGAGAGCTCTGCTGGTCTGTGCTTGCACCTGGACTGTGGTCAGGCCTTTCTAGATAGAGCTCTGGTGCCTGTGCTTGCACCTGGACTGTAGTCAGGCCTTTCTAGATAGAGCTCTGCTGCCTGTGCGTGCACCAGGACTGTCAGACCTTTCTAGATAGAGCTCTGCTGCCTATGCTTCCACCTGGACTGTAGTAGGGACTTTCTAGATGCATCTCTGCTGGTCTGTGCTTGCACCTGGACTGTAGTCTGGCCTTTCTGGAAAGCGCTCTGCTGCCTGTGCGTGCACCTGGACTGTCACACCTTTCTAGATAGAGCTCTGCTGGTCTGTACTTGCACCTGGACTTTAGTCAGGCCTTTCTGGAAAGAGCTCTGCCGGTCTCCGCTTGCACCTGGACTGTAGTCAGGCCTTTCTACATAGAGCTCTGCTGGTCTTTGCTTGCACCTGGACTGTAGTCGGGCTTTTCTGGAAAGAGCTCTGCCGGTCTGTGCTTGCACCTGGACTGTAGTCAGGCCTTTCTGGAAAGAGCTCTGCCGGTCTCCGCTTGCACCTGGACTGTCACACCTTCCTAGAGAGAGCTCTGCTGGTCTGTGCTTGCACCTGGACTGTGGTCAGGCCTTTCTAGATAGAGCTCTGGTGTCCGTGCTTGCACCTGGACTGTAGTCTGGCCTTTCTGGAAAGCGCTCTGCTGCCTGTGCGTGCACCTGGACTGTCACACCTTTCTAGATAGAGCTCTGCTGGTCTGTACTTGCACCTGGACTTTAGTCAGGCCTTTCTGGAAAGAGCTCTGCCGGTCTCCGCTTGCACCTGGACTGTAGTCAGGCCTTTCTACATAGAGCTCTGCTGGTCTTTGCTTGCACCTGGACTGTAGTCGGGCCTTTCTGGAAAGAGCTCTGCCGGTCTCCGCTTGCACCTGGACTGTAGTCAGGCCTTTCTAGATAGAGCTCTGCTGGTCGGTGCTTGCACCAGGACTGTCAGACCTTTCTAGATAGAGCTCTGCTGGTCTGTGCTTGCACCAGGACTGTCAGACCTTTCTAGATAGAGCTCTGCTGCTTGTGCTTGCACCAGGACTGTAGTCAGGCCTTTCTAGATAGAGCTCTGCTGCCTGTGCTTGCACCAGGACTGTCAGACCTTTCTAGAGAGAGTTCTGCTGGTCTGTGCTTGCACCAGGACTGTCAGACCTTTCTAGAGAGAGCTCTGCTGCTTGTGCTTGCATCAGGACTGTAGTCAGGCCTTTGTAGATAGAGCTCTGCTGCCTGTGCGTGCACCTGGACCTTAGTCAGGCCTTTCTAGATAGAGCTCTGCTGCCTGTCCGTGCACCTGGACTGTAGTCAGGCCTTCCTAGATAGAGCTCTGCTGCATGTGCTTGCACCTGGACTGTAGTCGGGCCTTTCTAGATAGAGCTCTGCTGTCTGTGCTTGCACCTGGACTGCACTAGGGCCTTCCTAGACAGAGCTCTGCTGCCTGTGCTTGCACCTGGACTGTAGTAGGGCCTTTCTAGAAAGAGCTCTACTGCATGTGCGTGCACCTGGACTGTAGTCAGGCCTTCCTAGATAGAGCTCTGCTGGTCTGTGCTTGCACCTGGACTGTAGTCGGGCCTTTCTGGAAAGAGCTCTGCCGGTCTCCGCTTGCACCTGGACTGTAGTCTGGCCTTTCTACATAGAGCTCTGCTGGTCTGTGCTTGCACCTGGACTGTAGTCGGGCTTTTCTGGAAAGAGCTCTGCCGGTCTCCGCTTGCACCTGGACTGTAGTCAGACCTTTCTAGATAGAGCTCTGCTGGTCTGTGCTTGAACCTGGACTGTCAGACCTTTCTAGATAGAGCTCTGCTGCCTGTGCGTGCACCTGGACTGTAGTCAGGCCTTTCTAGATAGAGCTCTGCTGCCTGTGCGTGCACCTGGACTGTAGTCAGGCCTTCCTAGATAGAGCTCTGCTGGTCTGTGCTTGCACCTGGACTGTAGTCAGGCCTTTCTGGAAAGAGCTCTGCCGGTCTCCGCTTGCACCTGGACTGTAGTCGGGCCTTTCTACATAGAGCTCTGCTGGTCTGTGCTTGCACCTGGACTGTAGTCGGGCTTTTCTGGAAAGAGCTCTGCCGGTCTCCGCTTGCACCTGGACTGTAGTCAGACCTTTCTAGATAGAGCTCTGCTGGTCTGTGCTTGCACCAGGACTGTCAGACCTTTCTAGATAGAGCTCTGCTGGTCTGTGCTTGAACCTGGACTGTAGTCAGGCCTTTCTAGATAGAGCTCTGCTGCCTGTGCGTGCACCTGGACTGTAGTCAGGCCTTTCAGGAAAGAGCTCTGCTGGTCTGTGCTTGAACCTGGACTGTAGTCAGGCCGTTCTAGAGAGGTCTGCTGGTCTGTGCTTGCACCTGGACTGTAGTCAGGCCTTTCTAGAGAGAGCTCTGCCGGTCTGTGCCTGCACCTGGACTGTAGTCAGGCCTTTTCTAGAAAGAGCTCTGCCGGTCTCCGCTTACACCTGGACTGTAGTCAGGCCTTTCAGGAAAGAGCTCTGCTGGTCTGTGCTTGCACGTGGACTGTAGTCAGGCCTTTCTAGAGAGAGCTCTGCCGGTCTGTGCTTGCACCTGGACTGTAGTCAGGCCTTTCTAGCTAGAGCTGTGCTGCCTGTGCGTGCACCTGGACTGTAGTAGGGCCTTTCTAGATAGAGCTCTGCTGGTCTCCGCTTGCACCTGGACTGTAGTCAGGCCTTTCAGGAAAGAGCTCTGCTGCTCTGTGCTTGCACCTGGACTGTAGTCAGGCCTTTCAGGAAAGAGCTCTGCTGGTCTGTGCTTGCATGTGGACTGTAGTCAGGCCTTTCTAGAGAGAGCTCTGCTGGTCTGTGATTGCACCTGGACTGTAGTCGGGCTTTTCTGGAAAGAGCTCTGCCGGTCTCCGCTTGCACCTGGACTGTAGTCAGGCCTTTCAGGAAAGAGCTCTGCTGCTCTGTGCTTGCACCTGGACTGTAGTCAGGCCTTTCAGGAAAGAGCTCTGCTGGTCTGTGCTTGCACGTGGACTGTAGACAGGCCTTTCTAGAGAGAGCTCTGCTGGTCTGTGATTGCACCTGGACTGTAGTCGGGCTTTTATGGAAAGAGCTCTGCCGGTCTCCGCTTGCACCTGGACTGTAGTCAGGCCTTTCAGGAAAGAGCTCTGCTGGTCTGTGCTTGCACGTGGACTGTAGTCAGGCCTTTCTAGAGAGAGCTCTGCTGGTCTGTGATTGCACCTGGACTGTAGTCAGGCCTTTCTAGAGAGAGCTCTGCCGGTTTGTGCTTGCACCTGGACTGTAGTCAGGCCTTTCTAGCTAGAGCTGTGCTGCCTGTGCGTGCACCTGGACTGTAGTAGGGCCTTTCTAGATAGAGCTCTGCTGGTCTCTGCTTGCACCTGGACTGTAGTCAGACCTTTCTAGAAAGAGTTCTGCTGCTCTGTGCTTGCACCTGGACTGTAGTCAGGCCTTTCTGGAAAGAGCTCTGCCGGTCTCCGCTTGCACCTGGACTGTAGTCAGGCCTTTCTACATAGAGCTCTGCTGGTCTGTGCTTGCACCTGGACTGTAGTCGGGCTTTTCTGGAAAGAGCTCTGCCGGTCTCCGCTTGCACCTGGACTGTAGTCAGGCCTTTCTGGAAAGAGCTCTGCCGGTCTCCGCTTGCACCTGGACTGTAGTCAGACCTTTCTAGATAGAGCTCTGCTGCCTGTGCTTCCACCTGGACTGTAGTCGGGCCTTTCTGGAAAGAGCTCTGCCGGTCTCCGCTTGCACCTGGACTGTAGTCAGACCTTTCTAGATAGAGCTCTGCTGCCTGTGCTTCCACCTGGACTGTAGTCGGGCCTTTCTGGAAAGAGCTCTGCTGGTCTCCGCTTGCACCAGGACTGTCAGACCTTCCTAGACAGAGCTCTGCTGGTCTGTGCTTGCAACTGGACTGTAGTCGGGCCTTTCTAGAAAGAGCTCTACTGCATGTGCGTGCACCTGGACTGTAGTCAGGCCTTCCTAGATAGAGCTCTGCTGGTCTGTGCTTGCACCTGGACTGTAGTCAGGCCTTTCTGGAAAGAGCTCTGCCGGTCTCCGCTTGCACCTGGACTGTAGTCGGGCCTTTCTACATAGAGCTCTGCTGGTCTGTGCTTGCACCTGGACTGTAGTCGGGCTTTTCTGGAAAGAGCTCTGCCGGTCTCCGCTTGCACCTGGACTGTAGTCAGACCTTTCTAGATAGAGCTCTGCTGGTCTGTGCTTGAACCTGGACTGTCAGACCTTTCTAGATAGAGCTCTGCTGCCCGTGCTTGCACCAGGACTGTCAGACCTTTCTAGATAGAGCTCTGCTGGTCTGTGCTTGAACCTGGACTGTAGTCAGACCTTTCTAGATAGAGCTCTGCTGCCCGTGCTTGCACCAGGACTGTCAGACCTTTCTAGATAGAGCTCTGCTGGTCTGTGCTTGAACCTGGACTGTAGTCAGGCCTTTCTAGATAGAGCTCTGCTGCCTGTGCGTGCACCTGGACTGTAGTCAGGCCTTTCAGGAAAGAGCTCTGCTGGTCTGTGCTTGAACCTGGACTGTAGTCAGGCCGTTCTAGAGAGAGGTCTGCTGGTCTGTGCTTGCACCTGGACTGTAGTCAGGCCTTTCTAGAGAGAGCTCTGCTGGTCTGTGATTGCACCTGGACTGTAGTCAGGCCTTTCTAGAGAGAGCTCTGCCGGTCTGTGCTTGCACCTGGACTGTAGTCAGGCCTTTCTAGCTAGAGCTGTGCTGCCTGTGCGTGCACCTGGACTGTAGTAGGGCCTTTCTAGATAGAGCTCTGCTGGTCTCTGCTTGCACCTGGACTGTAGTCAGACCTTTCTAGAAAGAGCTCTGCTGCTCTGTGCTTGCACCTGGACTGTAGTCAGGCCTTTCTAGATAGAGCTCTGCTGGTCTGTACTTGCACCTGGACTGTAGACAGGCCTTTCTAGATAGAGCTCTGCTGGTCTGTGCTTGCACCTGGACTGTAGACAGGCCTTTCTAGACCGAGCTCTGCTGGTCTGTGCTTGCACCTTGACTGTAGTAGGGCCTTTCTGGAAAGAGCTCTGCTGCTTGCGCTTGCACCTGGACTGTAGTCAGACCTTTCCAGATAGAGCTCTGCTGCTTGCGCTTGCACCTAGACTGTAGTCAGACCTTTCCAGATAGAGCTCTGCTGCTTGCGCTTGCACCTGGACTGTAGTCTGGCCTTTCTAGAGCGAGCTCTGCTGGTCTGTGCTTGCACCTGGACTGTAGTCAGACCTTTCTAGAAAGAGCTCTGCTGCTCTGTGCTTGCACCTGGACTGTAGTCAGGCCTTTCTAGATAGAGCTCTGCTGGTCTGTACTTGCACCTGGACTGTAGACAGGCCTTTCTAGATAGAGCTCTGCTGGTCTGTGCTTGCACCTGGACTGTAGTCAGACCTTTCTAGAAAGAGCTCTGCTGGTCTGTGCTTGCACCTGGACTGTAGTCAGGTCTTTCTAGATAGAGCTCTGCTGGTCTGTACTTGCACCTGGACTGTAGACAGGCCTTTCTAGACAGAGCTCTGCTGGTCTGTGCTTGCACCTGGACTGTAGTCAGACCTTTCTAGAAAGAGCTCTGCTGCTCTGTGCTTGCACCTGGACTGTAGTCAGGCCTTTCTAGATAGAGCTCTGCTGGTCTGTACTTGCACCTGGACTGTAGACAGGCCTTTCTAGATAGAGCTCTGCTGGTCTGTGCTTGCACCTGGACTGTAGACAGGCCTTTCTAGACCGAGCTCTGCTGGTCTGTGCTTGCACCTTGACTGTAGTAGGGCCTTTCTGGAAAGAGCTCTGCTGCTTGCGCTTGCACCTGGACTGTAGTCAGACCTTTCCAGATAGAGCTCTGCTGCTTGCGCTTGCACCTAGACTGTAGTCTGGCCTTTCAGGAAAGAGCTCTGCTGCTTGCGCTTGCACCTGGACTGTAGTCAGGTCTTTCTAGATAGAGCTCTGCTGGTCTGTACTTGCACCTGGACTGTAGACAGGCCTTTCTAGACAGAGCTCTGCTGGTCTGTGCTTGCACCTGGACTGTAGTCAGACCTTTCTAGATAGAGCTCTGCTGGTCTGTGCTTGCACCTGGACTGTCGTAGGGCCTTTCTGGAAAGAGCTCTGCCGGTCTCCACTTGCACCTGGACTGTAGTCAGACCTTTCTAGATAGAGCTCTGCTGGTCTGTGCTTGCACCTGGACTGTAGTCAGGCCTTTCTAGACACAGCTCTGCTGGTCTGTGCTTGCACCTGGACTGTAGTCAGACCTTTCTAGATAGAGCTCTGCTGCCTGTGCTTGCACCAGGACTGTCACACCTTTCTAGATAGAGCTCTGCTGGTCTCCGCTTGCACCAGGACTGTCAGACCTTTCTAGATAGAGCTCTGCTGCCTGTACTTGCACCTGGACTGTAGACAGGCCTTTTCTAGAAAGAGCTCTGCCGGTCTCCGCTTGCACCTGGACTGTAGTCAGGCCTTTCAGGAAAGAGCTCTGCTGCTCTGTGCTTGCACCTGGACTGTAGTCAGGCCTTTCTAGAGAGAGCTCTGCTGGTCTGTGATTGCACCTGGACTGTAGTCAGGCCTTTCTAGAGAGAGCTCTGCCGGTCTGTGCTTGCACCTGGACTGTAGTCAGGCCTTTCTAGCTAGAGCTGTGCTGCCTGTGCGTGCACCTGGACTGTAGTAGGGCCTTTCTAGATAGAGCTCTGCTGGTCTCTGCTTGCACCTGGACTGTAGTCAGACCTTTCTAGAAAGAGCTCTGCTGCTCTGTGCTTGCACCTGGACTGTAGTCAGGCCTTTCTAGATAGAGCTCTGCTGGTCTGTGCTTGCACCTGGACTGTAGACAGGCCTTTCTAGACAGAGCTCTGCTGGTCTGTGCTTACACCTTGACTGTAGTAGGGCCTTTCTGGAAAGAGCTCTGCTGCTTGCGCTTGCACCTGGACTGTAGTCAGACCTTTCCAGATAGAGCTCTGCTGCTTGCGCTTGCACCTGGACTGTAGTCAGACCTTTCCAGATAGAGCTCTGCTGCTTGCGCTTGCACCTGGACTGTAGTCTGGCCTTTCTAGAGCGAGCTCTGCTGGTCTGTGCTTGCACCTGGACTGTAGTCAGAGCTTTCTAGAAAGAGCTCTGCTGCTCTGTGCTTGCACCTGGACTGTAGTCAGGCCTTTCTAGATAGAGCTCTGCTGGTCTGTACTTGCACCTGGACTGTAGACAGGCCTTTCTAGATAGAGCTCTGCTGGTCTGTGCTTGCACCTGGACTGTAGTCAGACCTTTCTAGAAAGAGCTCTGCTGCTCTGTGCTTGCACCTGGACTGTAGTCAGGTCTTTCTAGATAGAGCTCTGCTGGTCTGTACTTGCACCTGGACTGTAGACAGGCCTTTCTAGACAGAGCTCTGCTGGTCTGTGCTTGCACCTGGACTGTAGTCAGACCTTTCTAGAAAGAGCTCTGCTGCTCTGTGCTTGCACCTGGACTGTAGTCAGGCCTTTCTAGATAGAGCTCTGCTGGTCTGTACTTGCACCTGGACTGTAGACAGGCCTTTCTAGATAGAGCTCTGCTGGTCTGTGCTTGCACCTGGACTGTAGACAGGCCTTTCTAGACCGAGCTCTGCTGGTCTGTGCTTGCACCTTGACTGTAGTAGGGCCTTTCTGGAAAGAGCTCTGCTGCTTGCGCTTGCACCTGGACTGTAGTCAGACCTTTCCAGATAGAGCTCTGCTGCTTGCGCTTGCACCTAGACTGTAGTCTGGCCTTTCAGGAAAGAGCTCTGCTGCTTGCGCTTGCACCTGGACTGTAGTCAGGTCTTTCTAGATAAAGCTCTGCTGGTCTGTACTTGCACCTGGACTGTAGACAGGCCTTTCTAGACAGAGCTCTGCTGGTCTGTGCTTGCACCTGGACTGTAGTCAGACCTTTCTAGATAGAGCTCTGCTGGTCTGTGCTTGCACCTGGACTGTCGTAGGGCCTTTCTGGAAAGAGCTCTGCCGGTCTCCACTTGCACCTGGACTGTAGTCAGACCTTTCTAGATAGAGCTCTGCTGGTCTGTGCTTGCACCTGGACTGTAGTCAGGCCTTTCTAGATACAGCTCTGCTGGTCTGTGCTTGCACCTGGACTGTAGTCAGACCTTTCTAGATAGAGCTCTGCTGCCTGTGCTTGCACCAGGACTGTCACACCTTTCTAGATAGAGCTCTGCTGGTCTCCGCTTGCACCAGGACTGTCAGACCTTTCTAGATAGAGCTCTGCTGCCTGTACTTGCACCTGGACTGTAGACAGGCCTTTCTAGATAGAGCTCTGCTGGTCTCCGCTTGCACCAGGACTGTCAGACCTTTCTGTGCTTCCACCTGGATGGTCGTAGGGCCTTTCTGGAAAGAGCTCTGCCGGTCTCCGCTTGCACCTGGACTGTAGTCTGGCCTTTCTAGGAGCCAACCTCAAGGAGAAGGGGGTTGGCCTCCAGTGAGGGTACAAGCCTTTGACTGAGTGACGAGGCTCCGTAAAAGTACATGGCAAGGAAAGCACATAAAATCAATGAACAGTTAACACACGTTAAGATGCAGTGTCTGGTATGGTATATGGTGGCAGCGAGAGCGACAAGACAAGGTCTAGAATCAGTGGCGGCCTCCCCGGAGTGGTGGGAGGGGGTGTAAGAAAAAGAAAATATCACTTACCTTCCGGCCCGTGCCTCTTCTCTGTCCTCTTCTGTCAACCGGAAGCATCCAGGCTGCCAGACTCAACTAGCCAATCATGACGCTGATGCCAACAGTATGACAGTAGCATTGTGATTGGTCTGAGTGGCGTGGTTCAGACCTCAGACTGGGAGCATGTTCTTTAGCCAGGCTCTGCAATACAGCTAGGTGGAGAACATGCTAAGTGTGTATGACAGTTTGGCCAGCCCAAAACGTCCTGCCAAACCGTCATGCGCACTTGAGTGCCCCAACCTCTTCTCCCCCTGCTGGCTGTGACGGCAGCCAAGCCCCGCCCAGTCCCAAAACTGGCTTCATCCCAGAAACATAAAACACCAGCATGTTGTTATCATTGTATTCTTTCCTTTTTGCACTGCTGTGACAGCAGTGGGGCGACGCCCCTCCGCCTCAGCACAGGAGCCGCACAGGGGCGGCTCCTGTGCTGAGGCGGAGGGGCGTCGCCCCACTGCTGTCACAGCAGTGGGGCGACGCCCCTCCGCCTCAGCACAGGAGCCGCCCCTGGACAGCAGTGGGGCGACGCCCCTCCGCCTCAGCACAGGAGCCGCACAGGGGTGGCTCCTGTGCTGAGGCGGAGGGGCGTCGCCCCACTGCTGTCACAGCCCAGGAGCCACCCTGCGCTCATGAATAGGAATCTGCCTGTAATGGTCCATGAACGCCCAGGCCCTTGAATCCAGAGGGCGCGGGCTGAAGTCCAGCTTGTCAACAGCATCCTTAGCACTGTGCACCCTGCTCACATAAGCTCTACCTTACGGTAATAACTTGGATTTTCCATGTTTGATACAGGACAGGAGACTCCACCCGCTGATGGGAGCGCGGTACCTCCTTTCCCACCCCGGCTGAGAACGGTTAACGGGGGATGGATGGCAGGCAGCGACGCTGTATTCTCACCCACCAAAGAGCTCTCCCCTCTCCGAGGGATGTCTTGCAGATGCTCTGAGCCCTGACAGCCAGCAGGCAGAGTCTGACGGCTCCGTTACAGTTCCTGCCGCAGGAGGGATGCAAACCACAGGCCGCACAATTAGGTGGCGTTCAGCGGGGGCAGCTGAACCAGGGGTCACCTTGGCTAATTACAGGCGAAGCCCATCAGAAGGGTATATCGGGTCTGTGGTGGACATGGCTTGGAAGGGCTCTTACAAGGCGCGCGTGCCAAGCGCTACACTCCCACAGGGGCGAGGCAGAGAAGCGACCAGCAGCTCACTGCATTTATTAATATTACGATCAGAGCGCGCGCTGGTAATGGAGGCCGCGAGGCGGCTGCAGAAGCAACTCCGCAGCTAACGCAAGATGGGAAGAAATGGGACCTCAATATTCAGGGGGCCGGACTCACCAGGCCACGCCCAAACTCACACTTGCAAACAAAAAGGCGCACCGAGGGCACACCTGCAACTCCTGCTGGCACCAGATGCCAACGGAAGTAGGAGCCAGGCCTCTTGCGTCCGGCCGGGACCTACAACAACTACACAGTGTGCTGTTATGGTGCAAGCCACCGTCTGTTTACAACACGCAGCGCGAGGCACTGCGACTCGAGTACTGGCCAGGCAGGCCGAAGGCAAGGGGCATGCACACCCTGGAGGCTGCCCAGCCTGTGGCTGGGGAAGGATGCCCTCAGCCCTGGCGCAAGGCCGAAGGCAAGGGGCAGCCACACCCTGGAGGCTGCCCAGCCTCTGGCTGGGGAAGGATGCCCTCAGCCCTGGCGCAAGGCCGAAGGCAAGGGGCAGCCACACCCTGGAGGCTCCTCAGCCTCTGGCTGGGGAAGGATGCCCTCAGCCCTGGTGCAAGGCCGAAGGCAAGGGGCAGCCACACCCTGGAGGCTGCCCAGCCTCCTGCTGGGGAAGGATGCCCTCACCCCCGGCGCAAGGCCGAAGGCAAGGGGCAGCCACACCCTGGAGGCTGCCCAGCCTGTGGCTGGGGAAGGATGCCCTCAGCCCTGGCGCAAGGCCGAAGGCAAGGGGCAGCCACACCCTGGAGGCTGCCCAGCCTCCTGCTGGGGAAGGATGCCCTCACCCCTGGCGCAAGGCCGAAGGCAAGGGGCAGCCACACCCTGGAGGCTGCCCAGCCTCCTGCTGGGGAAGGATGCCCTCAGCCCCGGCGCAAGGCCGAAGGCAAGGGGCAGCCACACCCTGGAGGCTGCCCAGCCTCTTGCTGGGGAAGGATGCCCTCAGCCCCGGCGCAAGGCCGAAGGCAAGGGGCAGCCACACCCTGGAGGCTGCCCAGCCTCCTGCTGGGGAAGGATGCCCTCACCCCCGGCGCAAGACCGAAGGCAAGGGGCAGCCACACCCTGGAGGCTGCCCAGCCTCTTGCTGGGGAAGGATGCCCTCAGCCCTGGCGCAAGGCCGAAGGCAAGGGGCAGCCACACCCTGGAGGCTGCCCAGCCTGTGGCTGGGGAAGGATGCCCTCAGCCCTGGCGCAAGGCCGAAGGCAAGGGGCAGCCACACCCTGGAGGCTGCCCAGCCTCCTGCTGGGGAAGGATGCCCTCAGCCCCGGCGCAAGGCCGAAGGCAAGGGGCAGCCACACCCTGGAGGCTGCCCAGCCTCTTGCTGGGGAAGGATGCCCTCAGCCCCGGCACAAGGCCGAAGGCAAGGGGCAGCCACACCCTGGAGGCTGCCCAGCCTCCTGCTGGGGAAGGATGCCCTCACCCCCGGCGCAAGGCCGAAGGCAAGGGGCATGCACACCCTGGAGGCTGCCCAGCCTCTGGCTGGGGAAGGATGCCCTGAAACCCTTTCGCCAGATCATGTTTAACCAGCAGCAAATGCCCACCAAGCTCTGCCTTTCTTTTCCAGGATACTTTACTGACGCAGTTGCGTTACTTTTACAGGTTAGTTTACGGACGCAGTTGCGTTACTTTAACAGGTCAGCTTAGGTTAGTTTACAGACGCAGGTGTGTTACTTTCCAGGTTAGGTTACAGACGCAGTTGCGTTACTTTAACAGGTTAGTTTACAGTTGCGTTACTTTTACAGGTTAGTTTACGGACGCAGTTGCGTTACTTTTACAGGTCTGGTTACAGGTTAGTTTACAGACGCAGGTGTGTTACTTTTACAGGTTAGTTTACAGACGCAGTTGCATTACTTTCTAGGTTACTTTACAGACGCAGATGCATTACTTTCCAGGTTACTTTACAGACACAGGTGCGTTACTTTCCAGGTTAGGTTACAGACGCAGTTTTATTACTTTCCAGGTTACTTTACAGACACAGGTGCGTTACTTTCCAGGTTAGGTTACAGACGCAGTTGTATTACTTTCCAGGTTAGTTTACAGACACAGGTGCGTTACTTTCCAGGTTAGGTTACAGACGCAGTTTTATTACTTTCCAGGTTACTTTACAGACACAGGTGTGTTACTTTCCAGGTTAGGTTACAGACGCAGTTGAATTACTTTCTAGGTTAGGTTACAGACGCAGTTGTATTACTTTCCAGGTTAGTTTACAGACGTAGATGCGTTACTTTCCAGGTTAGTTTACAGGGGCAGTTGTGTTACTTTTACTTTCCAGGTTAGTTTAGAGGCACAGTTGTGTTAGTTTACAGACGCATGTGTGTTACTTGCCTGGTTAGTTTACAGATGCAGGTGCGTTACTTTCCAGGTTAGGTTACAGACGCAGTTGTGTTACTTACCTGGTTAGTTTGCAGTTGCGTTACTTTCCAGGTTGGTTTACAGACGCAGTTGCACTACTTTTACAGGTTAGTTTACAGACGCAGGTGCGTTACTTTCCAGGTTAGCTTACAGGCGCAGTTGCGCTACTTTTACTGGTTAGTTTACAGATGCAGGTGCGTTACTTTCCAGATCAGTATACAGATGCAGTTGCGTTACGCTTACAGGTTAGTTTACAGATGCAATTGCATTACTTGTGCTTATTTGCGAGTGCAATCGCAAATTACAAATTATTTAAGCGCCTGGATACCCTCTTGGGTGATTAGTGCGCTATTCTAATCAATATAACCTGAAAAATGCAATTTAATAAACATGACTTTGCAAAGGATGAAAGTGTGAAAGCCTCGTCAGATCATTACTTGGATAGCTCCAATATCCACTAATCAGTAAGGTTTGCACAATGCTTGGGTGCAACTCTTACAACTGGTCCAGACACTCTCTCATTTTCCTAAGGTGGAGAAACCAAGGAGGTCCTAGTCAATTTGCTCCAGGTGCTGTTTCCATTCTCTTTCGTCTGGGATGCATTTACCGCCCCAAAAGAAGGTGTTGACGCGTTTCGCCACAGGTTTGATAGTTCAAGGGTTTCATCAGGACTTGGACTCGAGCATACAGAAATGGACCTCAGTCAATGTTAATGTGAGGTATGCAAGGGGTCTTTCTTTATGCCTCTGTGGAATATTCTTCAATATCCTTAGTAATCCATATATGGTTAGGTCGTCAGGAACTGGTGGAAGCAATCCAGTGCTGAAGAGCTTGCTGCACAAGTAGGTGTGCTGCACTTTCTCATATATTACTGCGGACTTTAATGGTCTGAGTTGGCAAACCCGCGTTCGGCCTTCCTTTGGGTTTGTCATCTCGAACTATTAAACTTCACTGGGCACAGACTCAGATGGCCATCACATTAATTCATAAGAACCAGAGGGGAAAGTAGAAACCACGTTTCCCATCTACTAACGGCCTAAAAAACATAAGGAAGTCTGAATTCCAGTCCAAGACAAACCAAGCAGTCAAACGTTTCTAATAATGTATTGGAAAGGTACAGTAGACCCGCTTGCGGTGCACGGACTTCGGAACCCTCACCAACCCAGCTCATCCGCCCTGTCACACTGCTCTTCCATCCAACCCCCCCTGACCTCCTTTCCCCTCCCTCGCCTCAATATTACTTTTTGCCTGAGTAACATTTCCCAGGGCCCGGAAGCTGCACATCCCATCAGGACTGCTCGCCTTCCATCCGTTGCTCCCCACCCCCTTCCCCATCACATTTTTAGGTCTTGCCTGACCCAGCGCATTGCGCTTGTCTGGCGAGAAAATTTGTGAGGGCTCCAAAAAGTGCTACCAGGCCAGCCTAGAGCTACAGTGCATGTGCGTGGGCGCTCGCGTCGCGGTTTACCGCGATTACTTTCACTTTCGCGGCCGTTAAAACAAGCATTGGCATAGCCAATAGGTCTCGCTTTTGGGACCTTATAAATTTTTAGTTATGCAACTGTTGCATGGCTAAACACTTATAAGGTCCCAAAGGTGTGACCTATTGGCTATGCCAATGCTTGTTAATTATTTTTTTGCGCTGGCCTGGCAGCAGCACACTGTAGCCAGACCACTCGCTTCCCACCACCACAGGCCCTTTTCTTCCGGTGTATTTAAAATGGTTTAAACTTTTTTTCTGCAATGGCCCATCAACTGTGCACTGTTAACATGCTACTTATTTTTTTTGTCAGCGATACATTCTTCTTAAAATGTTACCATTCTACAATGGACGACGTACATGGTGAAATGGAAAATTCATAATAGCTAAAACGCCACCAGTGCATCATGAATTAGTAGTCAGACATCTTGGGATGTTGAATTTTTCCCCCCAACATGGCCACCCCACGCATATGTACACCAATGTCATGCCGCACCAGCAGCCATGTTTTACTTTCCAACAGGACCAATAGACATTTTAGAAAGGTAAATTAAAGGAACACTTTAGAAAAAAAAACACGCACGCACGCGCCACGCACGCGCCCCGCCCGCTCAGAGTTCATCTGGAGCAAACACAAAAAAACATCTATTGGAAAAGTCAACAGATCGCACTTGGTGGCAGATCGGAGCCCTAGCATCTTTCAATACTTTGCCAATACTTCTTTACATTTGCAATCAGGTGCACACTGAAAAAAAACGTGACTTGAGAACTTCTTCTACCATTACTCTTAAACTGTGTGCCTCAAAATGACCTCCTTGTAAATTCGTGTTTGAGAACAATTCCAAGGAGCACATGGATTCTTAACCACCTCTTTCCTCTACTCCAAAGCAGCGCACCAACCATGCACTCACCCACAAAATACTTCCACCCTGACACCAGAGTGCAGAGAGTTTATAACGAGAGGTCAGGGGTTCGCACATAGCTCTGGCTTCCCCATCTATCTTTGAAATAGGGCCTCGTTCTGGTGAGAACCCTTCTTCTGAAGGAAGGGGACGGGGCCAGCACACGCCAAGGTTTATCAAGTCATCTGCGCGGAGTAGACGCTATTCTTGGAGCTTTCTCAACTCCTGACAATCCTACAAGGGGCCTTGATGACAGCGGACGCCCTACTCTGAGCTAAGGCTCGCTTATTGGCACTCAGTTCATGGTTTAGTGCGTTGACACGTGTTCTGGTGACCGCTCCTAGTAGTCACTGAGAGAGACAGGATATATGTGGCTTAGGGAACACCCTGTGAAGTTTATCAACTTGGAGACTCTCCATGGCTCCGTTTGGCTACTCACACTACAGACTAAGAGTTTCACAAAAGGAAACAAAAAAGATCTGCAGTAACTGTAGGATGAAGGAAGCCAAGAGGCCCCCTCGGCGGATGTGTAAGGAAGAAGCTTGGGATGGCTAAACCAATAAAGACAATATTACGTTCTCTAGCTAACTGGCAGCTTTTGATATTGGTGTGCGTTTCTGGAAAAGTCAGCCTGTCCAAACTCTACTAAGGCACTGAGGCTCAACCCCTCTCACACTCTGCCCCACCGCTCTGATGTCGAACGCTTCCACCTCAATTCTCAATAAGTAAGTCCTCAAAAAGGTGAGCTCTTAAGAGGGTCCTCCCTCTGAGCACTTGTCACTCAGCTGCATGTGCAATCAGGAGGTGCAGGCTGCACTCGCAGAGCCGGCATAAGGCATGGTACCGTCCCAAGCATCCAAGGAGAGGAGGCGGGCACACTCCTCCCCATCAAGGGGTCGGTCTGATGGGTGCCTGAAGGGACAAACCTTGCATGGGGCATGTAGGAGGCAGGCTTGGTATATGGTGCCCACTTATTCAAGCAACAATATCTCAAACGGCATCAATGGCGAAGACAGTTAAATTAGTATGTAACATACATTACGAGGAAGGGAAGAGGGAGACTCGCGTAAGGTTTTCACATTTGTGCACCAAGTCCAAATTGGGCTGTCTATACGATTCATACATACAGTGCTGATACAACTGTACCGTTTCCCAAAACTTTTTTTCTAAATATATGATGCCATGTGCACATTTGAAAAACCTTACGCGAGTCTCCCTCTTTCCTTCCTCGTAATGAATGTTGCATACTAATGTAACTGTCTTCGCCATTGATACCATTTGAGATATTGGTGCTTGTTGTCATATTACCCAGATCTCAATTGGTTTATGGGTCATACTCCTGTGGTTTTTTCCACTTATTCAAGTGGGCACCCTGCACTAATCCAGACAACCCTTATGGTGTTTTTAGTGGGTTAGACAACCTTAGAAAGCTCTCTAAGTGGCGGCTGTGAAGAGCAGCCTTCAGGTTCAGTCTAGGAGGAGTATAAAGCAGTTTGTTTCACCAGTATCTAACATTATAGTACAGATCAAGTGAAAACCGCACAGTGTAGTTGTAAAAATAGTTATTTATTACACTCACTAACCCCATTCAATATCTCCTACCTGGAGATATAATTACAATACTTTGATAATACGACAGGTAAATAGCACGAAAGTACAGTGGACTCCAGTGGGAAACCAAACCCTATACAAAAATAGAAGAATGCGATTAATGACTGATGTCTGGAGTGCACCCAGAAGACTTAGTAGTGCTGGGGAACCAAGGTACCAACCGAGGTAAGGACCCAGGAACCCCACGGAGGCCGTGTGCTAAGTAGATGCTCAACCAAAAACTCAATGCAAGTCAATGTGGGAGTCGCCGGTGCAATTCTTAGGAAAAAGGACTCTTCCCTGAGGACTTGGAAGACACCGTGTGGAAGATGGACGGTTCGAGAGTCACCCCACCCGTGGATATCCAGGAGACCAGGTTACCTGCCCCAGGGAAGCCGGGTGAATAGGTACGAAGTGACGTCGGCAACCGTCGTAGACCCCAATAAAGGACTTACAAGATGCTGCTGCAGAAGAAGCTGGAAGTGTCTGGTGGACTCCAAGCCTGGATTTAAGAAGAGTAGAACCTGCAAGCAGTGGGGACAGAGTCTAGGTCACTCAGGAGTGACCAGGGGGCACGGGATTTGTGTGCCCACCAATGTTGTCTGTTGCAGGGAAGTTGACGGTGCCTTTGTTTCTGCAGCTACGTGGACCAGGTGACGCTGAGGACGACCAGGAATGGTGTTCGAGCTGTCCCACGTCTATATCCGGGTGGGGGGGGGGGGGTCGGGGGGGTCAGTGTCCCAGAGGAGTACCAACAGGCCTTGGCAATAGCAACACATGGAAGAAGACCAAAAGGAATGGTGTTGGAACCAGCAAGGTCTAAGATATTCACCACGTTCAGGTGGTCAGGGAAGACCCCGAGCAGTCAGGGGAGCATATTGGAACCAAAGAAGACCCTCAAAAGGGCCTGAAGATCTCTCGAGACAAGAGTTGCCCAGCGTTAGCAACGGCCAGCCGACACAGTGCACAGGGACTCGGTTCGACGAGGGATCCTGGCCTCAGACTTGGTCTGAAGACAGTACAGGCCTCTTAGAAGTTGCAGAACCGCCTTTTGTGTAACCGACCCGGTTGGAGACCAGGATCAGAAATCGGTCAGCTGCATTGCAGTGCCTGCCTCCTTCACTCCAAGGGAGATTCCTGGATGGTATGGAGCACAGACACGGACGGTGCAGCGGGCTTGCAAAACGAAGAGATCAGGAGCAGACGGAGTCTTACCGGTTGCAGTCTTGGTTCCAAAGAAGAAGTCCGATGTGGTCAGTCCAACGCGGTCTGCACGACTCGGTCAGAATGTCCAGATGGTTGAAGAGGACGTGGAGTTTGATCGGAATCGAATCTTGCAACAAATCAAGGGACCCACCCTGCGGTAAGTCCTTAAGTACCCTAAGGAAAGGGTTGGGATGATTATGGAGTCCCTCCCAGAGGAGGGGCTGGACAGTGGGAAGGATACTCCCGTGTTCTTTGTACTGTTTCGCGCCCGAGCGGGAGCCAACAGCACCCTGGACTGGTTGGAGTATGCAAGGAGGGCACCAAATGTGCCCCTCATGCAGTCTGAGTGGTGCTGGCAAGCACCCCACCCTGTCCCAATACACTAAACCCTGTCTGGGAGGTGGTCACTCCTCCCTATGGCAGGATACCTATTGTTCTGCCTTTCCCTGCTCGAGCTTGGCTCAGCAGCAGGAGGGCAGAATCATGTCTCCGGCCAGCAGCAGCCCTAGCTTGCTGTCAGGTTCTGGAAGACCGGTACAGGAGCACTGAGGAGCTCTACAGTGCATGGAATCATACCTCCCAAATTGTTGAATCATACCTCCCACATCGTTTACGCAGTAGGGGTATGATTCCAACATGTTTGATACCAAACATGACAGGTTTCGTTAGAGCCAGTTTAGAGATGGTCATCGCGTAATGATGCATGGCCACTCTATATATCGTAACAGCTGATGCACTGACAACCCAGGAGAATGGATTTCAAAGGTTGCAGGGGTGTCCTGCTAATGCAGGGGCACCCTCACACTTAGAACCGAGCACCCTGCCTTTGGAACTGAAAGGCCTACTAGATGGGTGACTTAGTGGTTATAAGTGCAGTGATGTCAGATATAAGGAAACGTATATGTTTCGTGAGAGGTGAAAGCACCAACTCACAGAAGCTGCAATGGCAGGCCTGTAGTCAGAGTTTGGAGGGTCCCCTATGGGTGGCATAATACATGCTTCAGCCCAGGGGGGACCCCTGGTGTACTTAGGCCCTAGGTACTTGAGTACCATATACTAGAGACATATTAGGGTACGCCAGCAGCCAATTAGGAATTTAGAAAGGTACTCACCATAGCCAATTTAGGGAGGAAGCATGGTGACTGGGGTCCTGATTAGCAGGATCCCAGACAGAGTAGTCAGAAAAACAGTATGGCACCAGCAAAAGCGGGGGTAACCATGAAAGCAGATCCTACTTTCCTACAGGGCACATTAAGAAAAGGAGGCGAAGCCGCATCAAAGGGAAGTACAAAGCGCGGCTACATTGTGATATCTTCTTCAATCTTCCTGAAAAGTGATTAAGGTTGACCTTTAAATCTACTGGACCAACCAATCAATTCCCGTGGAGCAGCATCGCACGTGCTGCAAGAGCGCGCCCGGCGCGGGAAGGCTTGGCGGGCGCGGGAAGGCTTGGCGGGCGCAACCACTTGGCTGTGCTGGAAAAGTTACCAAGATTGGGCTGCATTGATTTTCTGAGCAAGGGAGGGAAAAAAAAAAAAGAGCAGGGCATGAAAAGTGCAGCGTCAGCAGGTGCGAAAGGTCTCAGTTTGTTAGAGGCTGAACCCTGTATCGATGGTTATTAGGAAAGAGTCATGCGGTCCACAGGAGGGATGGGGGCAGTGCTGCATAATCCCCAATAATCCTAAAGCGGCCTTACACCGGCCCCTAAGACTGTGGGAAAGAAGAAAGGGAAGCTAACAGTTCCTCTCAGTGCATTAAATCTCAGGCTTGAATCAGGGTCCCGAGAATCTGGCGCAAAGACCACAGGCTAATTTCCAAGAGCACCTAGCGAATCAATGCTTGAGCAAGGAGCCCACAAACCCTGGCAGGAGCATACTGCCCTGCACCCTGATGCGCCACCAAGGAACCACGGTTACCCATAATGCCCAGCGCCCTGATGCGTCACCAAGGAACCATGGTGGCCCATAATGCCCTGCACCCTGATGCATCACCAAGGAACCACAGAACCACGGTGGCCCATACAGCCTTGCACCCTTGATACACCACCAAGGAACCACAATGGCCCATACTGGCCTGTACCCTGATGTGTCACCAAGGAACCACAGTGACCCATACTGCCCTGTGCCCTTGATGCGTCACCAAGGAACCACGGTGACCCATACTGCCCTGCGCCCTGATACGTCACCACGGAACACCGGGGGCCCATACTGGCCTGCACCCTGATGCATCACCAAGGAACCACGGTGGCCCATACTGCCCTGCACCCTGATGCATCACCAAGGAAACACAGAACCATGGTGGCCCATACTGGCCTGCACCCTTGATGCGTCACCAAGGAACCCACAGAAACATGGTGGCCCATACTGGCCTGCACCCAGATGCATCACCAAAGAACCACAAAACCATGGAGGCCCATACTGGCCTGCACCCTGATGCGCCACCAAGGAACCACAGTGGCCCATACTGGCCTGCACCCTGATGTGTCACCAAGGAACCACAGTGACCCATACTGCCCTGCACCCTGATGCATTACCAAGGGACCACGGTGGCCCATAATGCCCTGCACCCTGATGCGTCACCACGGAACGCTGGGGGCCCATACTGGCCTGCACACTTGATGCATCACCAAGGAACCACGGTGGCCCATACTGCTCTGCACCCTGATGCGTCACCAAGGAACCACGGTGGCCCATAATGCTCTGCACCCTGATGCGTCACCAAGGAACCACAGAACCACGGTGGCCCATACCGCCCTGCACCCTTGATGCATAACCAAGGAACCACAGACCCACGGGGGCCCATACTGCCCTGCACCCTGATGCTTCAACAAGGAACCACAGGGGCCCATACTGCCCTGCACCCTGTGCCACCACAGAACCACGGTGGTCCATACTGCCCTGCACCCTGATGCATCACCAAGGAACCACAGAACCACGGTGGCCCATACTGCCCTGCACCCTGATGCACCACCAAGGAACCACAGTGGCCCATACTGCCCTGCACCCTGATGTGTTACCAAGGAACCACAGTGACCCAATACTGCCCTGTGCCCTTGATGTGTCACCAAGGAACCACGGTGACCCATACTGCCCTGCACCCTGATGCGCCACCAATGAACCATGGTGGTCCATAATGCCCAGCGCCCTGATGCATCACCGCGGAACGCCGGGGGCCCATACTGGCCTGCACCCTGATGCGTCACCAAGGAACCACGGTGGCCCATACTGCCCTGCACCCTGATGCATCACCAAGGAACCCACAGAACCATGGCGGCCCATACTGGCCTGCACCCTTGATGCGTCACCAAGGAACCCACCGAAACCTGGTGGCCCATACAGGCCTGCACCCTGATGCATCACCAAAGAACCACAGAACCATGGCGGCCATACTGGCCTGCACCCTGATGTATCACCAGGGAACCACAGAACCACGGTGGCCCATACTGCCCTGCACCCTGATGTGCCACAAAGGAACCACAGTGACCATACTGCCCTGCACCCTGATGCATTACCAAGGGACCACGGTGGCCCATAATGCCCTGCACCCTGATGCATCACCACGGAACGCTGGGGGCCCATACTGGCCTGCACCCTTGATGCATCACCAAGGAACCATGGTGGCCCATACTGCTATGCACCCGGATGCGTCACCAAGGAACCACAGTGGCCCATACTGCTCTGCACCCTGATGCGTCACCAAGGAACCACAGAACCACGGTGGCCCATACTGCCCTGCACCCTTGATGCATCACCAAGGAACCACAGAACCACGGTGGCGCATACTGCCCTGCACCCTGTGTCACCAATGAACCACGGAGGCCCATACTGCCCTGCAACCTGATGCGTCACCAAGGAACCACAGTGGCCCATACTGCCCTGCACCCTGATGCATCACCAAGGAACCACAGAACCACAGTGGCCCATACTGCCCTGCACCCTGATGCGTCACCAATGAACCACGGTGGCCCATACTGCCCTGCACCCTAATGCGTCACCAAGGAACCACGGTGGCTCATACTGCCCTGCACCCTGTGTCACCACAGAACCACTGTTGCCCAAAATGCCCTGTGCCCTTATTGCGTCGCCCAGGAGCCCACACAACCACGGTTGCCCATACTACCCTTCACCAACTGAACTCCCCCCCCCCCCCCCCCGGGTAACAAACCGGGGAGCTTGAGGAGGGTCGAGCCAAAATGGAGGGACAGCGGGACGGGAGTAAGTGCGTGGAGGAGAGGGGCGTTTTGTTTTTTTAAGCGCTATAACACGGCTAGCACTACTAAATTTTTAGAGTTTTTTTAAAAGCACCTTAGCAATAGCCGTGTCATAGGGCTTTTTATTTTTTTTTAAATTAGTGTTGGCAATGCTGCACAGTAGCTGCACTGCTGTACACTACGGCAACAAGTTGCCAAAAATAGGAGCTCTCATAGGCGAGGCCTACTGGCTTTCCCAATGCTTGTTCTATATTTTTGACTCATGATAGCAGCTCACCCATAAAGAAGCAGCTGCGCCCACCTTTGTATGCATATGCAGGTTTGATCTATAGAACCAATCTGGTCCGGTGCTAGATCATCGCTTACCTCAAGTGGCGCCAGGCCAGCGGCATACTGAGGGCCTTCCCTCCGTAGCTTCATACGGTGCATCGGGTAAAGAGTGCTTAGGTACAAGTACAATGTTGTATTGGTTTCTCTCTTGCCGATTCACCAGATGTATTGGTGGGCCTAGCCGCTGCTTTTTTCAAACACACTTTTGCACACTTCTTTTTGCTTTTTGTGTGCTGCACAACTGACGTTTGTGACACGTACGCAGGCATGCATCATGATGCATACGCGTCTAAAAATCTTCATACTTCTTTCTTCTTACTTTTTATCCCAATGCTGCAGGACAGGCACAAAGCATTTATTCTTGACGATGCTGAACAGCATTGGCAAAAAGCGCTGGCAGAGCCAATAGGTCGAAAGGAAAGACCTATTGGCTTTGTTAATGCTCATTATTGCTGGATTTAACAGCACAGCTGTCAAACAGAGCTATTGCTAACAATACACAGAGTGGGCTTTGAACATGACCCTTCAAACAAATGGATTTCTTCACCCACCCTCTATTAGCCATTGGCAGGGGACTTTAGAAATCATGTCTTGGCTCAGTTCAGTGATGCACTTATCTATCATCTAATGCTATTGGCTGTTTGGGTGTATTCTTTGGCCTCCACCCCAAATTTACTGCACAAGGGACCACATTACAAATACAGTACCCCCTGTGTCCGCTCCTGATTTTTCCCTCTCGACTCCCACTCGTTAAAACATTAAATCAAGACATACTGGCTTAGAAAATCCTTGCTAACATAACTGTGGATTAGGTACAGAGAGAGGTGTCACACTTCAGTGCTTGGAAGCAGTAGATTGGAACTTGCTATGCTATGCAGATTTTTGTAGCACACCATCACCCGTGAGGGTATCCATTCAGTTGTTGGTAGGTGGGTGGGGGTTTGCCTGGAGTTACCTAGGAGCCTGGACTTCAGTGGATGAGCGACACAGGGGACCTGACGTGGTGGGGGTGGGTTGTTCTAAGCCTTGGGGGTGATGTGTGAGAAGTCACGACCTCCCACTCTGATCTTGTGCATGTGGGGATGTATGCGAGTGAGAGACCAGCTGAGAGGAGATGCCTGACAGGCTGGTGGGAGTGGATGCAAATGTTGAGGTAAGCGGGGCCTATGTTGTGTCGAGCCTTGTACGTGTGTGAGGAGTTTGAAGGGAGTGCGTTTGTGTATGGGGAGCAAGTGGAGTTCCTCAAGGTGTGATGGGTTGTAGACGAGTCTTGCTGGGGCGTTCTGCACGGTTTGGAGTCAGTTCAGGAGCCGTTTGATTACTTCAACACAAAATAATGGCCTCAGGTCTGCAATAAAAGTCTCTGACAGCTACATCAGGTTACTCACTCAAACGTTCCCATCACACCTCTTTTGTTCGGTCTAGAACACTCATGTTATCAATTCTTTAAAAAACATGTGTGCACTTTGGGCTGCCGCCCTACCCCCACCGCCATTGACTTTCATGGCGCACTCAGTCAGTCAGCCTGTGCCCTACACCTTGAAAGCTGTCAACCTCATCTGCAGAGTTCCAACGGTATTCGCTGATCCCCACTTTGTTCAATACCTACATGTTGGACTTGGCCCTTTTTCCAGTGTCATACCAGAACATTTGGCCTTCCCTCCTATATTTTTTTCTGACCTGTTGGTGGTGGTTTTATGACTCTGGGCACTTTATCACTGCTGGTCAGTACTAAAGTGCATGTGCTCTCTATTGGTAAGATTGGTCTACACCTGTTTGGCATATTTAATTTACCTATCAGTTCCTTGTACAGTGGTATCTCATATACCCAGGGACAGTAAATTAAATGCTACTGATAGGCTTGCAGCGCTGCTTGCGCCACCCACCAAAGTAGCCTTTCAAACCTGTCCCAGGCCTCTCCCACTGCAGGGCCTGTGCGCACAGTTTACTGCCACTGTGATATGGCACATAGAGTGGTTGCCATGTATGTAACTCCCCTTTTACTACATATCAGCTAGCTAGCCCTATGCGGTATAGAACAATTGGTCCTAGGACTCATTTAACTACGCATTAAAGTAAAAGAAAATTAGTAATTCAAAATATGCAGAAATATATTCAGCAAACAGTACAAATACAATTCTGCACCTTCGGAAAAGAAGGGCACCACTGTATTTAGAGAAAATGGTCTATTTTATTCATAGTACCAAGATCGTAGGTAAAAACTTTACCAAGCATATATTCGTCAAAAGGTTGCTTGAAGAGAAAGGAGGGTGAGAAAAGGGGTGCTCATGTGTAGTAAAGCTAAGAAGCATAGAATGAGAATAGTTCAACAGAAATGAATTGGTTTCCAAATACAACTGGTTATAACATAAGCACCAGTTGTTTGCGGCCTGTCCAAAAAACCTCATTTTTCATCAAATTCAAACACATGGAGTGTGGCAGAGAAAGATCATCTGTTCCAAAGGGGGGGTGGGATGGTGGTGTCATACGGTACAGGCCCTTGGTGAAGGGTAAATATCGATGTTTCGACCCGACTTAAGGCACAAGGGGTTACTTGGAACCTCCGCTAGCCCTATGGACAGGGGGCTGTGTAGGTAAAAGGTAGGACATGTGCCTTAACTGCGTTGCATGTCCTGGTAAAACAGCCTATTATGTTTCTCACTGCTGTGAGGATGCCCTCTCAAAGGAATGCATTGGGGATTACCTGATATGTGCTTCAGTGGTAATTCCTGACCTGAGTGGGGTAGCGTGATCAAGTTTGGTATGTTCGGAATAGTAGCGGTAAATCCTGCTTATTGGTAATAGTGGATTTTTTTATTACTATTTTAGAAATGCCACTTTTAGAAGTAGGCATTTCTGTGTGCTATGAGTCTATGTGCCTTCCTGTTCTGTATTGGCCTTCTGGTTCTGACTGACAGGGGGGGTGAAGTGTGTCCGGACCTGCCTGGGTGACTTCGCAGGCTGAATAGATCTTGGCTGAATTTAGAGTAGCGGGAGGGGTTTCCCCTGGCACCTGAATAGGCCTAGTCTGCATTTGGAGTGGTGGGAGTAGTAGTACCTGCACCTGAATAGGGCTGTGCCAGCCTTCCACGATGATGGCTCTGCTCCCTTGTGGTGTGTCTGGAGCCAGGTCTTACATTTTGAATGGGGGTGTTGTGCACTGTAATTATATTTTTAGAGTGCCCCCAGAACAGTTTTAAACTGGGCTCAGGGCCCTGTGCCAGAACAGAACAAAGACTTTGTGTGCTATAAGTACTGGAGCTGTGACCCCATGTCTGTTGAGCTTACTCGGAACTTCTTGAACTCGAACTGGAAGCATCAACGGGGTGAAACCTCGGTGAGGCCCCCTGCCACACTCCGGACAACCCCGCCGACCGAGCAGCGCCGGGGCCGTGATCCACAAGAGAGTAGCACTCCGCGCCCTGATGTGGGGCACTGGGGACATTTCTTTTTCAGAGACTGTGTGTGTGTGTTGCACCCCCACACCGGATTTCATGCGCTGGGCACCGGGGCCATTCTGTTTAGGCAAGAACGGAGTGAAACATCGACGGAGGTCCCCGAGTCCTGCAGGAGAAAGGAGTCTCCACGACATTGCCGCATTGGCCATAATTGAGGCCCAGTGGCTTTTGGGCTCTACGTAGGGTGGAGAATTAATGCATAGCGAGGAATGTGGAGGTATTGGGCCCTGATGAGAAGATGATGTGTATGCATAACATCATGTGCAGTTTACGCCTACGAGAGGCATAATGTGCTTATGGTATTCCATGATGTGTGCACAGCTGCCAGTGTTTACTATGGTGCACTGCTGATGATGTTTTATGTCGAGTAGTGCAATCCTAACAGTAGTTGCCGGTGACGCTAATTGTAATGGTGGTGACGGTGGCCCGATTGCCCATTGATTTATGTAATCACTGTGAAGTAATGACAAGTGCCTAGTGGCATGGTAAAATACGTGACTGTTTTCTAATGTGTTTTTATGGATAATACAAAGGCTATTTTTATATACCCTTGGGTGGAGTTTTTTTTGTTGTGTGCCTAGTGTGCCACTGCTGTGTGAGGGTCTTGCGCAAACACTTTGCACATTGTCTCTGGGATAAGCCTGACTGCTCATGCCAAACTACCAAGAGGTGAGCAGGGGTTATCTTCAGCGTATAACTCCCTTGCCCTGACTAGAGTGGTGGCTTCTGCCTGACATAGGCGTATGCCCTAGCCAACCAGAAACCCCATTTCTAACACTACATTACACCACTCGCCATCTTCATCGACGACACCTAGCTCACACTCTCCAACAAGACGTCAAACACCTGGATCAGTTCCTACGCCTGCATGACCAAAACCGCAAGATGGATGAAAAACAGCTGTCTCAAGATCAACCAAGACAAGACAGAGGTAATAATCTTCGGCAAAGACACTTTACTCTGATTCTGCACCTGGTGGCCTTTCGAACTCTGACCCATACCCCTCCTGACAACCCACACAAAGAACCACAGAACAGTAATCAACAACCAACTCACCATGACTGGCCAAGTAAACAGTCTTCTGTCTTCTGCTTCCATCCACTCAAAATGCTCAAGAATATCTTCAAACGGCTCCCCGCCAACACTCGCAAAACTGTCACCCAAGCCCCCATCACCAGCAAGCTGGACTCCTACATCAAACTCTACTCCAGAAACAATGCTCAACTGACCCGAAAACTCCAGACCATTCAAAACTCAGCAGATAGGCTCCCCCTCAAACTCCCAACCCGCACCTCAAAGAGATCTACTGGCTCCCGATCCACAAACGAGCGCTGTTCAAACTCGTCGCACACACATACAAAGCCTTACAGAACGTTGGCCCCACGGACCTGCACGACTGAATAAACTTCCACAAACCTAGTAAAAGCTTCTGCTCAGCTGCTCTCCTACACGCACACAAGCACAGCCAGAGCCTCCAGTCGTGCCTTCTCCTACCTCGCTCCTAAAGCCTGGGACGACGGCCCCTGCACATCCGAGCCACCTCCTCAGTTCTTGACTTCAGCAAGAACGTGAAGATCTGGCTCTTCAGCTATCCCCAACCCTGGCTCTTCAGCTAGCCCCGGCCCTGGCCCTTCACCTAGCCCCGGCCCTGGCCCTTCACCTAGCCCCGGCCCTGGCCCTTCACCTAGCCCCGGCCCTGGCCCTTCACCTAGCCCTTGCCCTTCACCCGGCCCTGGCTCTTCACCCGGCCCTGGCTCTTCACCCGGCCCTGGCTCTTCACCTAGCCCGAACCTGGCTCTTCATCTAGCCCAACCCTGGCTCTTCAGCTAGCCCCGACCCTGGCCCTTCACCTAGCCTCGGCCCTGGCCCTTCACCTAGCCCCGGGATACCCTCCCGGGTGGGTCGTGCGCTACATAAATACACATAACATAACATACTGCGTGTTTCTCAAGCTTCGCCGTTCCATGTGGGAGTCAAGGATGTGCACATCTCGGCCCTGTGAGTGCAAGGCGTGGGCTGTATGGATATAACATATGAGGCCGGACGGGAGGAGGGTCACGCTTTGCGTAGCGCAGGCTGGTAATGTAGTCTGTCTGCGCTACTAAGGTATTATCATCTGCCACGGCCATATGCTGCAGCCCTGCTCTTTCATGAGATGTGTCTGCGCTTACTGCTAAAAGCCCCAGCGCCAACTGGAAAGATCAAACATCAAATGTAATGTTCTCCCCTACAGCGCAGGCTTCTCTCGGCTTCTTTCCATATTTTTTCTGCAGTCTTTCTTCAATGGATGCAGTTTTTAAGGATAAAAGGTAGGTGCCAGCGTTAGTAACATATTAAACGTCAGTTGTCATGATCATCCGACTGACAAAAGGCAATTTTTGCAAGAAAAAAATGTTTCATCAGCAGTAAGTAGATTTCAGTGGCGGGGTGGGGGGGTTCATCGAGAACGCTGCTAAGAGATCTTCCCTCCAGGCGTCCAAATGAATTGTAGAACACAGGAACAGGGACACGAAGGGCACACCATCATGAGGTACACATGTTATAGTGTTAATGCAGGATGCCTGGTAGTCAATGCAATCCTGGCTTCACATGGACTGTGTGTGATCTTGGTCAGTTTGATTGACAGCCGCATCACCTAAACACGCTGGAAGCAGAGCAGCACTTGTTGAGAGGCCAACACGGATACCCAGAAGCCCCCCCCCCCCGTGCTGTCTCTGCCTCTAAAACGTGGAGATCTGGGCACGAGAGTGTTCAGGGGGCTCTTGCTGCGCGAGGGCAGGCCCGCCACAGAGCTGCTGTTCCCGCTGCACCTCAAAGGGAGGCCAGGCGTTGACCCACAACTCTGCCTCTTGTTACCATTGCGGGTATCAGTTGTGAGCCCCACTCCTCGCCTCAATCAGCCCACACACACGCAGGGACCGTCTGGGAGGGCTGAGGGAGCCTTGTGTACCTGGGAACATGAGCTGAGCGGAGGTCCCTCTGAGGAGACGGGGTGAGGGAGGAACTCTGCTACAGAAGGCCTGCACCGCGCAGAATTAGGAACACCTTTTACCTTGCAAAGTCTGACTACGGTGCAATTTCAACACCCTCAGCAGAGCGGCCCTGAACCAGCAGGGGTCCGAAGGGATCAGCCAGGCTGGGGTCCTCGCCTGCTCCCAGGAGCCCACGCGGGGCCCATCTTTGCCCACCGCAGTACACAGGTTAGAGTAGAACCCTCTGAGGGTAAATCATGCGTGCCCGCATTTCACCTCTTGCTAACCGCAGTTAAAATTCTGCGCCTGTTGTGCCCACCCCGGCCACGTGACTGTCGGCTGCTTGTCACGCGTGATGAGTGGCTGCTTAGACTCATCCTTGCGCTGATAACGTGTCAACATTTGTTCGCTCGCACCCTCGTTTATAGTGTGAAGTTTTCTGTCCCGCAGTCTGGCGCACACCATATGCTTCCTTGGAAACTTGGCGCTTTCCACGGGTCTGCGCTTAGCCCGGAGTGGGGCTGCGGGGAGCCGTCGAGGCCCGGTCCGGCGAACACACATGGAGGGATGCCCCGGGTACCCTCAAGGTCGGGGGCGGAGCTTCAGGGGTGTTACACCCCCCTAATAAATGCATCTTCTGATGAATAGTGGGGTACAGGTGCGTTCAGGCGGGTATGACGAGGTGTCTGCGGGTTGCACCTGGGATGCCCGCCCCTGCAAACAGACATGGATGAATGTCCCGGAAGGGTCTGAAGGGGCCGCGTCTGAGGCCACCTGCCCTGCCCGGGTGCCGCCTCATTACTGGTGTGTCTATCCCAGGCGCCCTGCCCCGGTGCCGCCTCGTTACTGGTGTGTCTGTCCCGCCCTGCCCCGGTGCCGCCTCATTACTGGTGTGTCTGTCCCAGGCGCCCTGCCCCGGTGCCGCCTGGTGTCTGTCCCAGGCGCGCAGCAGCCACTGGGCTGAAAGGGCTTCAGCCCCCTCGTCAGGTGCCGTGGGCTGAGGCTGCCAGGCAGTAATCGAGGTTCATCCAGGGTATTTTACTCCACCCCTCCTAAAGCCCTGGTGTTCACAGTCTTCGTGCCTTTATAGTCTTAGGTCTCGCGCCTAGCGTTGCAGTGCATAGCGATGCTCGCGCAGCGAGAGACTTCTTGTAGGAGGTTTCAAAACGTACCTATAAATCGCACACGCACTTTTTCTTTTGATCCCCGCGATTGGCTTGTGCTTGCGTGTTTTTCGCAAACAAAGCACGCAATAGGCAATGGCACTGCTGCGCCCATGGCCTATTGGTGTCTATTACGCGCACAGGCCGTCATGTGGTTTCAATTATCGTGCCCAGACACGGGCGCGATAATTGAAGCCACATGTCTCGCTGTGGCGCGCACCACTCGCGGGCCACTTTGTTTTTCAATAGCGATCGCTTTTACTTTCGCGATCGCTACCACTTCCTGTGACTTGACGACCGTGTCTCTCACACAGTCTACTGCGAGCTCGTGGCTTCTATTAAACGCAGGAACAGTGTGGGAGCTTGCCTCTGACTTTTGCACAGCTACAACGCTTTTAGAAAAAAAGCGCAAAACGCAGAGACTTGCAACTCTCGGGACGGTGAAACGTGATCCCGGGGCTTCAAAAAGCAGTGAGTACAATGTGTCTGTCTTTCCCTTTCATTTAGCTTCTTTCTTCTTTTCCCTAACGCTACACAGACTGGAATCTGTTCAGGGGAATGTTTGTTCTTTTCACTTCACTTTCCTTCCTGTCAGGGTTTTACGCGGGCCTGAATTACCCCGCCCTGCCTTTCACTCCACAAGGCGTGGTAAAACCCCCAAAACGCCGTCCTCGAATACAAAACGGTGCACGTGTGCGGACCGGGCTGTAGGGAGGACAGTGTTCAGTGCTGTACTCTCAAAACAGCCCCGTCCGTGAAGTTAGCAGCGTTGGTCGTTCTTCCTGTGCGAGTGTTTGCCCCTGTCTATATGTCTGCTCCGATGAACACTTGTGTGCACTCTATGTAAATGCATGTGTGCACACTGCTGTATCAGTGTGTGCTCTCAGTCGCGTTAGTGTGTGTTCGTGTCTAGGTTTTGTGTTAGCCTAGGTGCTTTAGTGTGAGTATATGTTTTATTTTTTCAGTGCGTGCACCCGCTTGTAGTACCGTGGAGTTGGTGCGCGTGTGCGCTCGTGTCACTGTCGTTACACTTTGTTCCTGTGTGCGCATACCTTTGTTCGTGTGTGGGTACATGCTTTTGTGTTTATGGGTCCACTTATGCTTTCCTGTCGCCTCTGCATCACAGTGTACGTGTACTCTTGTGTTAGCACGTTTGTCTTACGTCACATTGTGAAAGCTTTTTTTGTTGGTGCTTATGTACTCAGAGTGTGCAGGCGATCTCGAATCAATATTTGTGTGCCCCAGTGTCACTGTCGGTTCTTTTGTGTCATATTGTGCATGCACACAAATGTCAGTTTGTGTATGATTGGTGTCAGTTTGTGCATGTCTGTGCTTTTGTGACTGGATGTGTATGCTCTTCTGATAGTGGTTGTGCGCTTGGATCAGTGCGTGTGCTTTTCTGTCAATGCATGTGCTCTCGTGCTTAAGTGTGTTCTTGTGTTAGTGTGTGCACTTGTGTGTTCTCCTGTGTCAGGATGTGTATGTTCTTGTGTCCAATTATGTGCATTGTCAAGTGTCAGTGCTTTTAAGCTCGTGTGTCAACATGCGTATACTCTTACGGCAGGACTGTATATGTTTTTGTATCACTTTGTATGTGCTTGTGTCATTGTATGTATGGGCTTGTAAGTTTGTGTTTTAATGTTAGTGTGTACTCGTGTGATTTTTGTGTATGATCTTGTAGTGTCTGTATTCTCTTGTGGCAGAGGTGGTTTTCTATTGAGTCAGATTCTGTACACACGTGTCAGTATGAAGGTGCTGTTGTGCTAGTGTTTTATGTGCTTTTGTATTCCTGTGTATACGGTTGTGTGTGATGGTGAACTGGTGTCAGATAGTGTACGGACGTGTGCCAGAGTGTGGGTTTTCTTCTGTCTTTTGCCACTATATGTGCACTATTATGTCAGTGTATATGTATGCTCTGGTGCCTGTCTGCGTGCCGCTCCTGTGCTCTTGTCTGGGTGTTCTGTGGACAGTGTATGCATTCTTATGTATCACAGTATGTGTACTTTTGTGCTACACTATGTATGCTCGTGTGTCAAGATGTTCGGGCTTATGTCATAGTGTGTATGATTTGGCTTCTGGTTGTGTGTTCTTATGACAGCGTGCGTGTTCTTGTTTCAGTGTGTATACGTTGTTGCGTCAGTGGGCATGTTATTGTGTGTCACACGCAGTAATGTTTATTCTGGTTTTTTTTTTATTCAGGCCGGAGTTGCCCCAAAGGCAGCTACTTTGTCCCAATTACGTTGTCCCGATTTTTTTTATTTTATTTAAAATGTGCCACTTTCCTGTTGTAAACTACTGACGGGTATGTTTATGTAACTTTCCTGTCCAGGGCGCACTGCTGTAACGTCACTGAGGGGGTTAAAGTGCCCGATGCAGAAATCTGTGTGAAACTTCCCAGTCACGTGTACCAACGGATTCACGGCAGCACGGATTCTGGTCGCATTGCCTAGATCTTGCTCAGTAGCGCATGTTCTCCCCAAACTCCATTGGCTGCCGGTTGACAAGCGGTTACAATTCAAGGGGCTGTGTATCTCACATAAGATCCTGTCACGACAGGCTCCGTCGGGGCTATGCCATCTGTTGGAGGCCTATGTGCCTAAGCGCTCGTTGCGATCCGCCGACCTAGCTCTGGTCTGTACTCCCCGAGTTTGGAGAGCTAGGGCCTGGGGCGCTCCTTCCGCTGGCTGGCAGCGAAACTTTGAAACACACTCCCGACCCCTATCAGAACTATCCCTAATCATTTGGCATTTCGTAAGGCTTTGAAGACATGGCTTTTCCCTACTTCTACTGTCTAATTGCTCTGTCCCTCTCCTAGGCTCTTGTCTCTGGTCCTTGGTCTGCGCTGGGACACCTCGTTGCTGAGGCAGCCATGCGCATTACAAATTCGCAATAAATACAAATTCGCAATAAAACGCTACTAAGGTATTTCAGGGCACGGGGTTAATGTGCTGAAAGCAGAGCTCTGTGTATCAGGAGAGGTCACAAGTTTAAATATGTTTAGTCCGTATTTATTATGCTTGTTGAAAGTGGACCCTTGCACCTTCGTAACTCACACCTCAGCCTCACCTTCACGTACCCAGTCTGGCAGGAGCTTATGGTGGCATTGGCGTGAGAGTCCAGACAAAGGGCAGCTCCAGACACTGTCTGATTAACCAAGCCGCTCCAGCCTCAGTCTCCAGGAAACGCAATGCCTTTTCGCCCAATTACTTCAATGTAATAGATCTCGCATTTACGCGACTTTGAACAAACTGCATTGTAAATGACAATGCCTTTTATTTATTTTTTTGTTTTTGAAACAAATAAAAGGCAGTGTCATTTACAATGCCAATAGTTTAAACTCAAGTAAATATGAGACCAATCTCGCATTTGCGAGAGGTTAAGCTACTGGCAATGCTAAAAGCATAGCTTTAATAATGCGAGACCTATTGCATTGCAAATGCTTGTTTACCTCTTTCTTTCAGCAGCATCCCCCGAATGGCCCTCTCAATGCTTATCCGCTGTACCCACATGACAACAGGGGCGAGGCTGGCGATGTTAAAAGGTTTATAGGTGTGAAGTAAAGCCAGAACCCCCCTTCCAGGAAAGAACAGAGTATCCTGCAAACCAAAAGGAATACACCCACATCCCAAAAGGCCTTAGCAGAGAATGTAGGGGAGAGGCGGCTTTATAGACGTACATAGGGTTGTGACTTATCTGATACAAATGGGGACGAGGCTGGTAAGTGAATAGCAACTTATGGAAAAATCTGCATTAAGCTGCTTTTTAAAATTTCAGTCACAGCTCTGTTAATGTTTTTTCTCAGACAATTTCTTTTTATTTTATAACGCCACCAAACTAAAAAGACAGTAGGGTGTAAAACAAACAGTATAGTGAGCGTTACAGAAAGTATAGTAGTCCTGAAGAGTTCACGATGTACACAATGTATGTTGCTTGGAAATAATTTTGATGCGATATATGAAGTCTACTGGAATTCTGCAGCAGGAGAGAGACAAATTATGTAGCATAATGCTATACATTTTGTGATAGCATTACTATATTAATTTGCAATTTTTAGGTCGAGTATTCGAGACCACTTGTATATACTTTATTATATACTTATATGTGTATGTACTTTGTGAGCTCTGGAGATCAGCCGCAGGACTTGTCTGCTTCTGTTTATGGACCTGAAAGTCTTGTACACTAGGAAATCTCCCATCTTCACTGATACATCAGCAGTATGGAAATGGGCTGAAGCTCTGACAAACTTTGGGAGCTCTATCTATTGGTCATCCCAGAACAGATTGAAATCTAGCCCGCAACAAAGGAGAAAAGCACAAAAGGCTGACAGGTGATCCGCTACTCTACACAAGCTGAGAGGGCTGCCGCAGCAGTGGAGACACCCCATGAATCTTTAGGCTTGATTGTCCCCAGTGGCCTAGGAGACAGCACATTGGTGATAAGTGGCAACACAGATGACCCGGAAACGTTCCTGAATATGGGAGTCTTCGCTGAAGCTCCGTATGTATGCAAAATAATAAGGCCCACTGGCTGCTCTTAGTTAACCGCGGCTAGGGTATATTGCCTGTTATCATTCCCACATGGAATCTAAGTGGTAGCGCTGTGAGATGCAGCTTATCTGGGGACTGTGATGGATGCCCACGTGGACTATTGTAGGGAAAGTGTAGGTACATCAGGGAACGTGCTGACTGAATCATTAGTGTTAACGAGAATGATTCGGGGAGTATGTATCAAGATAGTAATTGGGGCTCGAGTGCTGCTAGAGAGGGAAGTATGCAAGAGCGACACTGCCATGTGTACTCCTCTGATGTATTCTAGGGTTGACATTAAGAGCAATGATAGAATACTAGCATGTAGGGAAAGATACAAGAAGAAACCAGAGTGAACCCTACTTGCTTTCAAGGAATTCACAGCCAAGCAACTTTGAGGAGGTGAATGATCAGGCAGGTTGTTAGCAAGCTTCCTGACCTCAGAGATGCTCCAAATTCCAGTGGTGATGCTGTGAGGAGATAACCCGGAGTGTGTACTATGCACAGACCAACATCAATGACTTTTTAAAAATTACTACACCGCCTTGGATGCACTACCATGTGAGATATAGGGCACATTTACTGAAGTTCTAAGGTCAACAGGCTCGCCCCATTCATCTGAAGATCAAAGACTTGCTCTGGAGGCACCACTAGCCCTGGCTGAAACAGTGATAACTGAGGGCCAGAACCCAGGGTCGGATGGCCATGCCAAACAAATTTTACTCCACATACAAAAGACTGCTGGCTCCCCAGTTCTTAGATGGCTCAAACTGTACTCATGCTTCCACAAACGACAGAGATTCAAGTACTGATTCTGAAATCTGTCTGTGATAGTTTTGATAGGACTTTGAAGCGACCACCCTCTTTGATGAATATACACTATAAAATCCTAGGGAATGTGCTAGCAAATAGATGTTTTCCCTTGTTCTCTGTCTCAGCTCACGATCAAAAAGGCTTCATTTTGGGCAGGGAAACTTCCTTGAACTCCAAGAGATTGGTCTACTCGATGACACCTCTAATAGATGTTGTACACTTCCTAGCAGTGGGATCATCGCCCTGTTCAAATTAATACAATTTCATTTTCTTCGTCGAAACTATCTCAGCCCAAGGAAGCTCATAATGATCTGGAGAATAAAGATTAATCTTTCAGACGTGAGGGGCTAAAGACAGATTTGATCATAATCTGTCTTTAGGAGCGTTCAAATCTATTAGACTAAAACAATAGCAAAAGTAGTGATGGAAAAATAGACTGTCCTCGGAGGGTGAGCATGATGGTGTTGATGGCCAGAGCCAAAAGAGCGAAGAATGAGCAGGTGCAGATTTGACCATAGTGGTAGCAACATGTTGCGTGGATATGTCATGAAGACCAACAATAGCACTTAAAAAAGTTTGAGGGAGACAAAGAAATGGATAGAGGTATAAAGTACAACGGTGAGAAACTCAGTAATATACATAAATGGAACAGATAGGGGGAAGCAATAATGCTGGAAACGGAAAGGCTTTCGGATTATAGGCCTCCCAACTGTATAAAACACTATACTGGTGTGTGGTTAACAATTAAATATAGACTGTATAAGAGGCAGATGATAATCAAGGGATGGACACACACTTCTCACCAGAAGAGCAGACACGCCGTTCAGTTTAACAGACCTACTACCAGTGAGAGACCAGTTTATTCGGGGTCCAAATCAGTATGCTGTGGTATTGCATAGTTGCGATCACCCACTAAAAACAGGCTAAATCTGACCCATAACACAGTTGTTTGTATTGTGTAGTGAGGTATACATCTATTGTCCGCACTTATAAATGGATAGTCTATGTCACATAAAGAGTACATTTTAAAATAACAATGTATGTGCTTTAAGGGGATTTTCATATGCGCTTTAATAACATGATTGTTTTGGAACTTTATAAAAAATTTTATTAGAATATCAATGATTTGTAGCAATGAAGGTACTGCCCTGGTGTGTCTTAGCTTTTTTCTATCTGAGAGAGCATCAGCAGTCCACATCCCCCTATTTAAGTCATGTTCGAGACCACTATTTGCAGAATCCCTCGGGGCTTTTCTCTGAGGCCTACATTGTTTACTCTTCTTCTTATTGTGTTAGCTTTATTCATACACCCCTTTGGTTTCTCCGGGATGTCCTACGAAGATGATATCCTCAGGATCATGTTCTTCAGCAATGATCCGGGGTCTGCCCAAGAGAAATGATGATCTCGCTTTTTCCCAGTGGCCTCCCGGATCAAGTCAAATTTTATCTCAATAGTTTCAACACAGAGGGCCTCATCGTTAGGGAACCTTCACTGAAAAGATATGGTCTTCACTTTGGTGGTGGAGCTGGACACATTGCCCACTCCGGGTTGACTACGCAACAAATTCTGGATTTATTTTCAACTAATTTTTCTCTTTCTTTCAACAGATCAGGCACATTTTCTACTTGTATTAGCAACGTACTCGTACAATGCAAAATCATCAATTTTCTCCCTTCTCGCAATCATCGGACTGCTGTAAATTCAATTATCTTCTCACAACTAGATAATGGGAGTCTAGCTCGGGCTTCCTGCTTTCGAATCATTCCAAACCCTGCTGCCGGCCTCATCTGAGGACTGCCCCTTGCTTCACCATCTCTTCTCGCCGTTCTACTGTCTATTGCCTTTTGAATGCGAAATGATGTAACTTCAAAGTACTGTGCCTAGATCTTGGCGCACTTCACAAAATAGGTTCTCTGCTTCTGCTCCGTTGTATCACTCTTCATAATCTTTCCAAAATCCTATGCGTTGCAGTAGCCAGCTGCCTGCATCTGCAGAACATTAGGCAAGTGCCTAATGGACGCTGATGCTTCGCCTTTCTGGCATCAAAGCTCTGGAACTCTCCGGCTCCCATGCTTCAGGGACTGGAGTCTTCTGTCCTTCGGAAAAAACAAAAAACCTGACTTTTCCACAAGAGTGCAATCTTCACCTCTCCTTCAGTTACTGCTCAGCACCAGGCTGCTGGGTTACTGTAAAAGAGCACCTTACATA
Organism: Triturus cristatus; assembly: GCF_964204655.1. Classification (NCBI taxonomy): domain Eukaryota; kingdom Metazoa; phylum Chordata; class Amphibia; order Caudata; family Salamandridae; genus Triturus; species Triturus cristatus. The sequence goes on along the minus strand of NC_140580.1, from coordinate 1,149,567,586 downwards.
TTATTTTCAATCATTCATTTCATCCAGTAGAACAAAAAGTATAAAATGTGCTTAGACTGCACTATTTACCACCATTTTTCAAAACACCCTGGGAGTTTGGAAGATGGAGAAACCCAAATATCTTCTAAAAGTATTTTGAAAGGCTAATGGGTTGAGGCCAATGCAATTGACCTTAGGTGTTTTACAGCGCATCATATGTCACTAATTGTTGGCAAAACTATCATTATAAAAAAAAATATCATGTGAGAGTAGGTAAACACATTAAATGTGTGCTAAAATACACCATTTACTATTTGTTCTACTAGAATTCCTTGAAGGAGAGCCATAAACTTACTACAAAAGTCGTTAAATACTATTATGAATACATCAATGTTAGAGACCAGCCTGCTTTAAATTGAGCTGTGATGTATTGGCAAAACAATTACCCCTGTGCATTACACCACTAAGACAGGATGACCGACAAGCAGTTTTTAGTCTGACTCTCAAATTTCGCTCCACCTCCAGCATTCGAAGTGTCCTCCCACCCTGAAATTTGGGTTTAGTTGAGACCCTGGTCAGTCCTCAGTGATGGCACCTGGCTCCCACCGGTCAACTGTCCCATCACATCTCTGTCCTCATGGATGGGCGCCTCGCTACCACAGGTCCACTGTCCCATCACAACTCTGTCCTCTGTGATGGCACCTCTCTCCCCCCGGTCCACTGTACCATCACATCTCGGTCCTCAGTGATGGGCACTTCTCTCCCACTGGTCCACTGAGCCATCACATCTGTCCTCATTGATGGGTGCCTCACTCTCACTGGTCCACTGTCCCATCACATCTCGGTCCTCTGTGATGGCACCTCTCTCCCACCGGTCCACTGTCCCATCACATCTCTGTCGTCTGTGATGGCACCTGGCTGCCACCGGTCCACTGTCCCATCACATCTCTCTGAGCAGTACACTGTCCCATCACATCTGTCCTCAGTGATGGGCACCTTGTTCCGACCGGTCGACAGTCCCATCACATCTCTGTCCTCCGTAATGGCACCTCGTTCCTACCGGTCTACTGTCCCATCACATCTCTGTCCTCATTGATGGGCGCCTCGCTACCACCGGTCCACTGTCCCATCACAACTCTGTCCTCTGATGGCACCTCTCTCCCCCCCGGTTCACTGTCACATCACATCTCAGTCCTCAGTGATGGGCACCTCTCTCCCACTGGTCCACTGTCCAATCAAATCTCTGTCCTCTGTGTTGGCACCTCTCTCACACCGGTCCACTGTCCCATCACATCTGTCCTCTGTGATGGCACCTCTCTCCCACTGGTCCACTGTCCCATCACATCTTTGTCCTCTGTGATGGCTACCTCTCTCCCACTGGTCCAATGTCCCATCACATCTCTGTCCTCCGTGATGGCACCTCTTTCCTACCGGTCTACTGTTCCATCACATCTCTGTCCTCCGTGATGGCACCTCTTTCCTACCGGTCTACTGTTCCATCACATCTCTGTCCTCTGTGATGGGCACCTCTCTCTTAAGCAATTCATTGTCCTATCACATCTCCGTCCTCTGTGATGGGCACCTCTGCCCCAACGGTCCACTGTCCCATCATATCACTGTCCTCTGTGATGGGCACCTGTCTCCCAACCAGTCCACTGTCCCATCACATCTGTCATCTGTGATGGGCACATTTTTCCTACGCGGTCCACTGTCCCATCACATCTCTGCCCTCTGTAATGGGCACCCGTCTCCCAACCAGTCCACTGTCCCATCACATCTGCGATGGGAACCTCTTTCCCACACGGTCCACTGTCCCATTACATCTCTGTCCTCTGATGGGCACGTCTCTCCCACTGGTCCACTGTACCATCACATCTCTGTCCTCCGTGATGGCACCTCTCTCCCACTGGTCCACTGTCTCATATCATCCCTGTCCTCTGTGATGGAACCTCTCTCCTACGCAATCCACTGTCCCATCACATCTTGGTCCTCTGTGATGGCACCTCTCTCGCACCGGTCCGCTGTCCCATCTTTTTTTGGTCGTCTCTGTTCCTAATGATAGAGACCTCTCTCCCACACCAAGAGTTTGAAGCAAGGGCTTCGAGAAAGCTGCTTCTGCGAATGACAACTCATTAAAATGTAGGGAGCAGGCTGCTGCCTGCAGCAGGCAGGAGACACCGTGTTTCCCTGTGTGTGTGCTCCCTCCACCCCCTCCCATTCAAGGGAAGCATCACTTCCATGCTTAATGTCGGAGGCTTATCCCTAGCAGGACTTCATCCCTACTTTAATGACAGAATAAACTCCGCCTTCCGGCCAGATGCCCCTCATCTTCACGCCTCTTTGTGCTTCTGGACTTCCAGAGCTCCAGTGTGGACTTCTCCGACTCCATGCGTTTGGTCTTCTGAAAGGCCCAAAAATCAGGATGAGCCTCGCAATATGCCTGCACTGCCAACTACCACTGTAGCGCCTTGAGACCGGGCACGATGAGCGGATCCTCACCTCGAGGCCAGGTACGATGAGCGAGAACCTCTGGAAACCTGACCCAGATAGGTAGGAACGATGAGCGGGATCCTCTGGAAACCGCACCTCGGGGCTACACACAAAAACGATCCTCTGGAAACCTCCCCTAGATGGGTAGGAACGATGAGCGGGATCCTCTGGAAACCTCACCTCAAGGCCAAGCACAATGAGAGGGATCCTATGGAAACCTCACCTCGAGCCAGGCACGATGAGCGGGACCCTCTGGAAACCTCACCTCGAGGCCAGGCACGATGAGGGGGATCCCCTTGAAACCTCACCTTCGAGGCCAGGCACGATGAGGGATCCCCTTGAAACCTCACCTCGCAGGCACAATGAGCAGGATCCCCTGGAAACCTCACCTTCGAGGCCAGGCACGATGAGCGGGACCCTCTGGAAACCTCACCTCGAGGCCAGGCACGATGAGGGGGATCCCCTTGAAACCTCACCTCGAGACAAGGCACAATGAGCAGGATCCTCTGGAAACCGCACCTCCGGGCTACACACAAAAATGATCCTCTGGAAACCTCCCCTAGATGGGTGGGAACGATGAGCGGGATCCTCTGGAAACCTCACCTCAAGGCCAACTACGATGAGCAGGATCTTCTGGAAAACTCACCTCGAGCCAGGCACGATGACCGGGATCCCTTAGAAACCTCACCTCGAGGCCAAGTACGATGAGCCGGATCCTCTTGAAACCTCACCTCGAGACCAGGCAAAATGAGCAGGATCCTCTGGAAACCTCACCTCGAGACCAGGCAAAATGAGCAGGATCCTCTGGAAACCTCACCTCGAGCCCAGGCACGATGAGCGGGATCCCTGGAAACTTCACCTAGAGGTAAGACACGATGAGTGGTATCCTCCGGAAACCTCACTTTGAGGCTAGGCACATTAAGCGGGACCCTCTGGAAACCTCGAGAACAGCCTGTTAGAAATTTAGCTTCAGTAATGGGGGAAGATGGGAGAAGGTTTTAGCACGCATTCACTCCTCTCTATACTTGTGGATATAAATAGAGCATCCAGCGTACGCAAAATACGATTGTTACAGAAAGAAAAAGCACAAATGGCTACTCAACGAGGCGGAGGTGTACATGGACTCCTAGTTCCTTCAGGCAAGATTGAAGCTGCTGTTGGAGGTCACTGGTCTTTAACTCTCCATGGGTCTCCTAAAGAGATGTCCCACAGCACAGCTGAGTTACCTTAAAAGGGGGAAGCCTGCTGAAGCACAGATCTGTACAGTGCTTGTGGAACCTAGGCGCTATACAACACCAATCATGACATGCAACAAGCAGATCGTTTAACTAGCCTGGCAGCCTTCCTTCCCGTGGGATCCACTCACCTGTGGGTGGTTGGTCTCAGAGTTCTTTATAGTCACATCTCCGCCATGTACACATATGACACACAGAGAACACAGACATGAAGACCATTAGGCATCATTGGGACATTCCATTGAGCCTTCTAGGACGGGACCAATCAGGCAATAAGGATGCTCTAACAATGTGTGCGAGTGTGTACAATAGTCTTCACCAGTGGTTTAAGGTTACTCTCACAATATGCCACCCAGGAGCTATTAATGGCAGAGAAGTAGTTGTCGGCAACCCAAGTTGGCTTGGTCATCAAGATTCTTTGTTCTAGCTGGAAAGCCTGCATGGAATGTGTTCACACTGGACAGTCCTACCAAGGGCGGCCACATCACCACTGCTCTCTGCAGCCATCTCCGATACTAGACTAGCCTTCAGCTGTGGTTTCTCGATACAACAAACTAACATCCAGCCGTCCGACACATGACAGCATCAATGCCGAATCAATGACACAGATCAACAGCAAGGGTCTACTATTGAACTCAGCTCTGGAGCAAGAAGAGAAAGTTAAGTACAGCTCAAAAATACTCCAGGAGAAGAAGCTGAACTCATGAATCAACAAAGGTCCTTCGTTTATCTTTTTACATGTCCTGCACCTATTTCACAACCCATTCACTTGTTCATAAAGTGCAAGCATGGGTCTAGATGTTGAACAAAGATCTTTACAGAAGACATTAAAGGAACCCATGTACACCAGGAGTCTACCGGTTCTTATGAATTACTTCTGACCCCAGGCAGGAGAACCCGCATGGCATCAATTGACACCTCGGAGCCTGCTGCTGAATACATGAGCTCTGCATCTTCACCAAGTCTTGAACAAGGAAGGGTGCTCCGTCTCGGTCTTCAAGGTTCTCGTTTGCATTCTGGGGGCATTGAATGAATGAAAGAAAGCGCGATAGTGCCCTCACCGGGATATCCTAATGCTCGTGACCAGAAACAAGGCAGCAATGAGGAGAGGGAGCTAATGCATGAAGGTTGTGAGAAGAGCCAGGACTAATGGCTTTCTGAAGGCTGCAAGAGGCTGACTAGCACAAGTCGATGCAGGAAGTATGTTCCAACGCTTGGGAGCCAAGTATCTAAAGAACAGCCACCAGCACAGCATTTCTTTAATTCATGGGTCGAAGAAGAAAGAACGACCAGGGTCATAATGAGGAAGGCAAGCTAAGATAAACGACAGGCAGTGAAAGGCCTTGTAACAGATGCATAGAATATTACAAATAATATGCTTATGCACAGGAAGCCAGTGAAGTGCACTGAGAGGCTGAGATATTCACTACGAAGGAGGGCGGCCCAAAACAAAAAGGAGCCATATTTTCTATCAGTCACACAAAAAGGTGATGGGAGAAATGCTTGCAAATGATCTGACCCATGGGTACTCGCAAACATTTGCCCATGTAAAATAAAGTTTGGTCTGTGATGTGACTGAGGGCCGCATTTATGGCAGCAAGGAGGCGATTAGGGGAGTAGTGGTGGTGGACACGGTGGACAGTGAGGTGGGTGTTGGGGAAACAACATCTAGTGGCTGAATTTCACAATGTGAAAGCAGAAAACCAGGGATTAATTCCAACTTCCCCACTTAACCAAATTGTGTGATCTTTTGCAATTTTATTGACCTCGAAATATATGAATTCAGGATGTGTGCTGTACAAAACATTCTACTCTGTTTGATTTAGTAAACTATAATGTTGTTAATGTATAAAAAGCCCCCTCCAAAAGTGAGCACAAGTAACCCCAAATTGGTTTCAGCCTTGTTAGGCCTCGTCAGTGAGGCAGTGCTAAGGTCCTGTGGCCCAGTGAGAAGACCAACAGGAACACCATAAAGGGCTGCAAGACAATCAGAGTGGTAAGGGGGCATGTGATAACCTAACTGGTCTTCCAAAAAGAAGGTGAACCAGGCAAGAGCTACGCCTTACCCCACTGAATCCCCAGAATCCCTAAAACTACTGAGGAGCCTGGGTTGGTGAACGGCTCCGAGAGGTCTAGAAGGACCAGGTGGACTCTTTTTTCCTATGTCTAGGGCAGCCAGGAACACGTGGTCCATGCTGTGCGTTGGGGGGGGGGGGGGGGAGGGGGGACACTGGCTTGGGTGGGATCTAAGATTGTGTGGGCCTCTAGAAAGGTCACCATTTGACTGGGTTGGCTCTGACCAAAACTGAAAGCCACTAACTTCACAGACTCCTGGACAACTGATTGCTGACCAACTGGTCCTGCCTTCTCTGATCTCAGAAACCACCATGCCAGCAGCCCTCAGATAAATATGACATTACAAAGCAACAGTCACACACACAGTGGTAGCAGAGAGGCCACAACACTTGGCACTTGAAGTGGATCACGGACCAAAGAAAACAGACTTTCTGATCGTGTTGGGTAAGTCAGGCCCCTATTGGTGACAATTCACCCGACAGTATTTAGAAGAAATCTACACTAAAATTAAATTACACCACTTTTTGGTACCAAATACATACTACCCCTTGCATTATATATGTTTGTGTGGTCAAGTAGTGATCATTTCACTCCGTTTCATTACAATGAAGTGTTGAACGCAGGGACGCTTCGCCGGCAGTGTGTTTTACCACTACCCAATAACATAACGAAATAAAGAACAAGCTCGAACAATGTTACGCAGCCATCAACGAGATGACTGACAAGCTTATCGAACAATGGATGTTACACATTTTTGCAATCTAATCTCTTAAGCCCGACATCTCTCTCGGGCAGCCACATCTTAAAAGAGAATATTATTGCATTTGTATTTACTTGCTCCACAGCTCAATCCAATAAGCGCTTCAGTCTGTATCCGCAAGCTTGCTGCTTTTGGCGCCAGCAAAGATTCCAAGAAGAGGGGGGTGTCCACAAGTCAGTCTTGGCAGATGGCAGTGTGTGGGAGGCTCTGAGCAGATATGCCCACAGCAAGTACTGAGCTCCTTCCAAAACTCCTCCACTGCAGGCTGACCGGCGATCAAAGGGATTTAGTTAGTACAGTCCCTGCTTATAAACCTGAGGCATCTGACCCACCTCAAGTCTTTTGTGAAGATGACGTGTCTAACTCTATCGGAAGGTACAAGCGGAGACAGCTTGAGTCGATCACCAGAACTAAGGCAGGATCTCAGCATGGTCCTGGATGCCTTCTCTTCTCCTCTGCCTTTGATAGAGTGGACCATCAGGTTCTGCTGGTCCATCTAAAAGAGGTCCACGGTGTTGAAGTGCGGGTCGCTCATGATGAACCATCTGCAGCAGACAGCATCGACTTGCTCTTCTTTAAAAAGGCCCCACGCTGTTTGTTACCCACACCACCATCCAGATTTTTCTTTTTATTTCGTCTTTACTTTTTCTTACAATTTTGGCAAAAACACACCACATTACTTTGTCCTATATGGCATTTTCATTCATTTAATTCTTTTACTTACACTACCACCCAAACTTTCTTGGTCCATTTCGGCTTCACTATTGCTTATCACCTTGGTAAATGCACATCACAGTATGTTGTTTTAACATGTAAAACAAGTGGATATTTTCACATCACTTTGATGTGTAGTGTACCTCCATTTTGGTAATTACCAACACTGGCATTGTGTTTTTTTACTTATTACGAACGTATTACTTTTAATACTGTTTCAACATGATCATGTTTGTTACAATCAAAATCTACCGTATAATTGTTTGGATAAAAATTGTTCTTTTCTATTGAGTGTTTATAAAATGTATATATATACTGAACCCTATACCTTATCCTTTCAGAGTACCTCCCCTGAAGAAGGGCTTAAGAAAGCCCGAAATGCATTGGGCAGTTGGATATATGATGTATTGATAAAGAATGAATACAATTCTTTGACTTCATTAACTTTGAACAACGGTTAATAAACTCAAGTTATACTTGAATAAATTCCGATTTACCTAAGTTTAATTTCACAAAAGAGATCATATCTCTGAGATTGAGTGCAAAACGAAAGACATTTTCCTATTCAGGAACGTGCTATCATTATCTGTATCACGGAAGGGGCCATCCTCATGGTTGGCCATATCTCCACACTCGCTTCTACGGAGTAAGCGAAAGCTGTGCATCTTATATACACCGCAGTCTACTTCCAATGCTAGGGCCAGCTGAGGAGACGCTGCTGTCCTTTGAATATTTCTGGAATTTAATGTATTCGATCAGCGGCAGCTCTTTTTGCACTAATAAAAAGAATAGTGGCTCAATGTAGCTAGGTCTGCCTTCTTAGCAAGCCCTATAGTTCATCTGGACATGTCCCATAAGAGTCCTCTCAAAGGCCAGAAGCCGGGTCAGGAGACCTGGACACACTGCTTCATGAGATCTCACGAGGTCCACACAACAGGAAGCACCTATTAACAATGACAACATTATAAAATACATATCTTTGCAACAGGCTCCGACTGCTACTCGTGGACCGTGGCGAATTTGATTTGTGAATTTCTCATGCAATATTTTGCCTCCTTGGCTTCAAGGACACATGTAGGGGATGTTCCAAAACACTAGTGATTCCTAAACCAAGAGGGGCAGGTGCTTCACTGTCGCCAAGGAAAAGTCAGACTGTTTCTTTGACTTTTTGGAAGTACTTCGGGGACTCCTGCGATTTCCTCTTCTGGGCGCTGGCTGTGTGATCCCAGCGATTCTCCCCCTTGCTAGTCGGAAAATACTAACAGGAATGTCTTCATGCAGCATGTAGCCTGGAAGCATGGTCAGTGTTATGTGAAAGTGAAAAAATCATCATGACGAAAACAAGATGAAGAAATGAGAAATTCAATAATAGTTATTCAGAGTGATAAAAGAAAATCCTTTTTAAAAACGGTCTTTTATTATTAATCATTTCAACACTGTAGACTAGTGTTGAAGGTTAGGTTCGGAGTTTTGGTTAGGTGTAGTGTACGGGTTCAGAGTTAAAGTAGGTTTAAGGTTTGTGATAGGGTGGTGCTTAAGTTTAAAGTCAGCCTTACAAGTACGTTTTATGGCTCAAACTATTGAAGAGATTAGTGCTGTGTCTCCAGTTAAGGTCAAGTTTTGGTTAGGTTCAGAACTTGCGATGTTTAAGTTTTAGGCTTCATTTAGGGCTGTGATTACGGTTATGTTAAAGATGGGGAGAACAATTTGGTTTTACAACTCCACTATCGTGAAGATGAGTGCTATATTAAAGCTTAGGGTAGAGTCTTAGTTTAGGTTTGAGTTAAGGTTGGAATGTTTAAGAGTGGACTTACAATTAGGCTTTACAGCTCAGTTATTGAGATAGTGCTGTGTTTACAGCTAGGATGGGGGTTTTGGTTAGGTTTGGAGCTTGGTAAGGGTAGGTTTATGTTCAGGGATTGAGCATAAGGTTATTAAAGGGTGAACTTATATTTAAGTCTTACACCTATAGTTAAATTATGGTTAGTGCTGTGTAGGAGTTTAGAGTTTGAGGTCATCACTGCACCTAGGGTAAAGGTCTGAGGTAGGCTTAGGTAAGCATAAAGACTAGGTTTAGAGAAAGGCTCAAGGTCGGGGATTTTGTTAATTCTGATGTTCTTTCCAATGGTGTTTTCATAATTGTCCAAACACAAAATATTGTTTTCATCTTAATGGGTTCTTCAGAATCACTCCTTCCTTGTTTTCTACACTATGATATAAATCAATTTAGAAGTGCTGTAGAGAAGAGGAGACAATATCTCCAGCTAATGGTCATCAATTTATCGACCTCAGCAATGAAAGGGTAAGTGGGTTCAGTTGTGATTCAACCCCTTTACTTCTAACACCCACATGCATCGATACACATGCAACGGTAAGAGACCTGTGTAGGGGAGCCTATGAAAAACCAGCTAGACCTTGAAGAAGGATGTAGCACAGCTTGGAAGGGAACACGATTAGAAACGCAGCTGTGAGACCCCGATTTCACTTTGTAAGCTACTCACCCGTCAGCTCAAGAAATAGATCTTTCCTATCAAATAAGATATCCATAACTTTCTACTGGGTACTTGAGATAGGAGACCTTCAGCGAGGCCTGCATCCAATGGAAGAACAGGAGGTTCTTTGTTTCCATTTAAGGGCAGAACAAAGTCACTTGAAAGACTGTGGCTATAGGACTTTTCAATGTCTACACCCTCCTAGTAGGGGAGGCATGTCTTGACTCAACTTTGTTAGTGGATAAGTAAAGGTATGATTTGGGTACACAAGTTGGACAGGAACCAAAAGACATAGGCAGTTGGCACCACTAAAAAAGGCGGTGGGACTGTGCTTAGACCCAAAAGCATGAGCAGCATTTCATGGGATGAGAGGCTTGAAAAGGTCCATAGGAGAGAATGATCTTTGCAATGGCACCCATCATCTAAACCTCCTTAAACACCCAGACTAAACTGAGATGACCAGGTAAAGTACCTGGTAACTTATTGTCCTGCAGAAATATTCAACAATATCCACTGGACCAGTGAACTACAGTAGTCTACTGCGGTGTTAAGATGGAAAAGGACTGTTAAAGGGGTATGGCCAAGAAGCAGGGAACGTCCACTTGAACCTGAGGAAAGAGCAACATGGGGAACCTCTGATGAGGGGACACAATCAAAATCTAACTGGTACTAATCAGCTTCCGGTTTTGTCAAACCAGGAAATCTGGGCACCCTGGGCTACTATCCGCACAGCGCTGGGTTTATGCCTCGGGAAACAAAAGCTTTTATCCATCCACGATCCACCTAGGCAGCTGGAACGGTTTTTGTGTCTTAAACGGTTGGCCAACATGTGGTTTCAAATCACCTACACACTGTTCACTGCGAGGGAATGAGAATCCGAACGTAAAAGTAAAAAGTGTCAAATGCAGTCCATGCCTCCAAGCCCTACCGTGAGGCTAACAGAGAAGGGATGCTTGTGGATGGCACTGGTAGCCGTGGCCTGTGAGGATGCCCCCTACAGGGATCTCGAATTCCTGCTGCCCAGTTCAGGACATGTTGTTCAGGGCCAGGGACAACAGATTTCATACCTGCTATGTCCACCCGATAAGCAAGCTGGACTCTCTGAAGTGCAAACCCTTTGCTTCCAGCACCGCAGTGTGGATCTGGGAAAGAGGATTTTCTGCGACTCCAGCAAGATTTATATCCATAATGTATACGTTGCTCATACTTGTAAATATGTTTCATTAATGCAAAGCCTTTACAATTAGGGTGAACGCTCCAAGAAAATGCAGTGAGCTGTAAGCTCAACTTGCATTACTGACAGTGAATTCAGTATAAAAACGTGTATAAGTTTCAAAATTTACCAATTTGAGGCTACTTATAATGATCTCAGAAATCCCCGATTACATGCAAATACATGCAGAAGCCTGAAAGGAAATGTATTTGCTTTCGGAATAAAATGTACACTAGACAAGTTTGGAGCTCGACGTTTTTTGTTGCTAAAGATACAATTTCGCTGAGGCATAATTTAGTAAAACGCGTTTGGTGCGAGCCCACGTCAACAACTGGGATTAGAGTCGGTGTAAAACCAATTTGGTCACCATGAACATTAATTAGGAGTCCAATTCTTAAAATCATAAATCCAGGAAATGGGGCCTAGACCGAATCAAAAATAAACACCAACCATGGCAAACCGAGTTTCAGAGAAGGGCGTACCAAGGAGCTTCTGGTTCAGCAGCGAGAGACGCCCTCCGCCTGGTCTCCTCCTGATCTGAGACAGGGAAGGTGCCAGGGCGCTCATTCAGATCACCCGTCGAAGGCCTGAGGTCAGAGAAGGGCTGCTTTATGAAACTCTTCCTCGCCTCTGCTGTCTACAAAGCATTTCAGGTTCTTCTTCCTTGGCATCTAGCGAAGCTAGAGCACACCTAGCTACAAAGCAGCGGAGCACTTACAAAGAAGGGTTTCCTCAACAGGTCAGCTGAGCAAGTATGGAAAGAAGGGGAAGGGGAGAGAAAGGACAACTGAAGGGATGGGGGGGGGGACCACGGAGGAGAGGGACAGGTCTGAGGACACAAGGGGCCTTCTCTTGTAGGGACCGAGGTGGCCAGGAGGCTACTGAGAGGCGAGATGGTGCTTGAAGAGAGGAGCCTTCATCTACTCGCCGTAGTCTCAAGGAGGGACACCATCAAGGAGAGAGCTGCTGTTAGAGGTCACAACAAGAGACAGCCGCTTCGATGGGTTGACACAAGAGTGCAGCGTCATCGACTGAAGTTCAGTGCGGGGCTTCTGTACCACTTGATACCTTCCTTGAGTCCTACAGGAATCAGATGAAATGTGCTGGTACTAACCCACCTAACCTCATGTCTCAGGCGGCCTCAGGTTTAAGATGTCTTCTGCTGTGAAGAAGTACCCAGTTCCTTCAACGCCTTGATTAGTTATTAAGTGGTATCGGCGTTCTGGAGCAGAGGACGAGGAAAGATGGGGTCGGACATGGCACTGCTTTATTTGTTGCCATTCTGGGGCACTTCCGGCCCTGCCAGGTTAGTGGAGACCCATTCCACTCATGTGAAAAGAGAGCTGACGCCCAAACACAGGTGAAACCTTGGAAGGGCAACAGATATCACTTGAAGGGGACTGTAATCGGATTTCTTCCCACTGCTAACTGGTGGGAATTCTCCAGTCCTCGGGCAAGAAGAAGTCACAGGCTGCCCGCTTGGGCTCGCCAGGTGCCCAGACAGTGCCAACTGGCGGTCATCAGTCGTCGTCAGGAGCGAGGCAGAGAGAGAGAGAGAGAGGCCTGACAGCTGAAAACCCTGCAGTGTTTCCCAGGTCCCAGAGCGATATTTATCTACAAGAGATGCATTAGGCTGAAAAAGCTAACTAGAGCATAATTAGCCACTCTGCCTAATAAACGATAGATTAGACGCATTGAATTAATCAAGTAAAAACACACAGCTCTGGGGGCGAGGAGGAGTGGCGGAGCCTTGGGGGAGCCTGCGGCCCATGCCGGCTTCCTCGGAGGAACCATGGGAAAGGACTGTAGGATGCTAATGTTGAAGCGAGGCATCAAAGGGAGGCCTTTGGGACAACTGCCGAGTACCGGTGCGCCATCATGGCAAAATCGCCATGTCGTGACATGCTTTTTAGGTCGAGCCTGAGCAGCGCATGCGCTGCTCTGCGAGGCATGCTGTATTCAGGTAGGGACTTGAAGGTCCACCCACTCTACGCCCATCTTTTCAATTGGCAGCTGCGACTGTCCTTCCTAAATGTTGGCCTTTGATTTAATGGGCTTACGAGTTCATCCTTAGTACCTTCGTCTTCTTTTGTAACCTCCCATCAGGACTGGACCTTTTACATGTGTCCTTACGGTATTGCTTGCATTAGAACTCTTTGCTTAATTAATCTAAAGAGCGCTGGTGGGACGCCAGCTTTAGCAATAGCGGGCGCTTTTCAAAAAAATTAATATTTGCAGCGCGCTGTCAATTTCACAATGGGGCCGCACATAAATAAAAGGCATTGTCACTTACAATGCCAATGGGTCAAAATCTCTCAAATGCGAGACCTATTGCATTGCAAATGCTTGTTAACAGATGCTGCTTGGGAGTGTACAACGGATCACGCAGGCAGGACAGTCAGGTATCCCCAGAGGTCAAAGGTGACATGTGGTTAGTCAGATGCACCTTGGCCAGGGTGCCACCCTCGGGGGCAGACGGCACACGCGGGCATCTTGTAAGTCCCCATCTAGGCGCCCTGCAAATATGCATAGGCACCCTTCCATACAGCGCATAAAGCTGGCAGCCGGCTTCTAGGCCCTTCCGATGGATAAGAATATTAAACCATTTTTCAAAGCTCACACAATATGGTCTTGAGGGAACGGCAAGGACAGAACTCTACTCTTTCTGCAGTTAGACATTTTATCCAGAGACTGTCCACCATCCTTGCCAGGGCTGCTAACCCTTCCTTGTGCTGCTCATCATCAATGTACAGACTTGAAGACTCCCTACAAGGTGAAACCTGCATCAGACCTGGATTTTTATCCCAGTTGCAGTCAACTTCTGGTTGGTAGACAAAGCAACTTCAGGGATCTTACCTGGTCAGTATTGATAACTAGCAGATGAAGCTTCCTGGTCAGAATACATACCTACAACAAGGAGCTTCCTGGTCAGTATACATACCTACAACAAGGAGCTTCCTGGTCAGTATACATACCTAGCACATGAAGCTTCCTGGTCAGTATACATACCTACAACAAGGAACAAGGAGCTTCCTGGTCAGTATACATACCCAACACATGAAGCTTCCTGGTCAGTATACATACCTACAAGAAGCGTCCTGGTCAGTATAGATACCTACAACGAGAAGCGTCCTGGTCCGCACACATACCTACAACAAGGAGCTTCCTGGTCAGTATAGATACCTACAAGGAGCTTCCCGGTCAGTATACATACCTAGCAGATGAAGCTTCCTGGTCAGTATATATACCTAGCAGATGAGGCTTCCTGGTCACTATACATACCTAGCAGATGAAGCTTCCTGGTCAGTATACATATTTACAATAAGAAGCTTCCTGGTCAGTATAGATCCCTGGCCAGTATAGATCCCTGGCAGATGAAGCCTCCTGATTAGTATACATACCTTCAAACGAGGAGATTCCTGGTCCATTTGCATACATACAAGAAGCTTCCTGGTCACTACACACACCTACAACAAGGAGCGTTCTGGTCTGTATACACATCTAGTACATGGAGGTCCCTAGCTGGTTTACAGACCAACAATATCAAGTTTCCTGGTCTGGCCGGTATACCTACCTACAAAGGGAGGTTCCCGGTCCATATGCATCCCTATAAAAGAGATTCCCGGTCCATATGCATCCCTACAAGAGGGAGGTTCCGGGTCCATATTAAGCCCTACAAGAGGGAGCTTCTGAGTCAATATACAAACCTACAACAGGGGGTTTTTTGGTCAGTACACATACCTAGGACATGAAACTTCCTGGTCAACTAACATACCTACGGAAGAATTTCCTAGTCAACATGTATACATACGAAAGGGAGCTTCCTGGTTAGCATGCATAACGATTGCATGGAGCTTCCTGGTTAGCATGCATAACGATTGCATGGAGCTTCCTGGTTAGCATGCATAACGATTGCATGGAGCTTCCTGGTTAGCATGCATAACGATTGCATGGAGCTTCCTGGTTAGCATGCATAACGATTGCATGGAGCTTCCTGGTTAGTATGCATAACTATTGCATGGAGCTTCCTGGTTGGAACGCAAACCTACACCAGGGAGATTCCTTATTGGTACATGATGCACCCACAACAGGGAGATTCCTATTGGTATATGCATCCACAACAGAGATTTTTTTGGTCGGTATATACAACCACAATAGTTTAGTTTCTTGGTCAGTATACACCACTACAACAGGGAGTTTCCTTATTGGTACACACACCCACAACAGGGAGTTTCCTGGTCGGTACACACACCCACAACAGGAAGTTTCCTGGTCGGTACACACACCCACAACAGGGGGGTTCCTGGTCGGTACACACACCCACAACAGGGGGTTTCCTGATCGGTATACTCACCCATAACAGGGGGGTTCCTGGTCGGTATACACAAGCACAATAGGGAGTTTCCTGGTCAGCATAAACACTTATAACAGGGAGTTTCCTTATTGGTACACAGACCCACAACAGGGAGTTTCCTGGTCGGTACACAGACCCACAACAGGGAGTTTCCTGGTCGGTACACAGACCCACAACAGGGGGGTTCCTGGTCGGTATACACACCCACAACAGGGTTTTCCTGATCGGTATACTCACCCACAACAGGGGGGTTCCTGGTCGGTACACACACCCACAACAGGGGGTTTCCTGATCGGTACACAGACCCACAACAGGGGGGTTCCTGATCGGTATACTCACCCACAACAGGGGGGTTCCTGGTCGGTACACAGACCCACAACAGGGAGTTTCCTGGTTGGTACACAGACACACAAAAGGGAGTTTTCTGGTCAGTATGCACACCTCCAAAAGAGATCTTCCTCGTTGGTATAAGTGTCCACTGAAGAGACGATGCCCAATGCTAAGGCGGAGGATAACATGGAACTGGAAAGAAACAGGGTGGAGCAACATGAAGAGAGAAATGCAACACCGGCTCATTCTGGGGGAGGGAAAGAGTTGGGACAGAAACAATCCCCCCATGAAGGATTTCTGAAGGCCACACTTTATAGATCTGTTTCTTATAAACTTTCTTTATAAGCTTTATGAGTTTGTACTTCCCTCGTTTGAAAGATGGTCGCCCCCTTCCCCTTGCACCGGGACAGAAGGACATGAACCACAAGCCACATCCTCCCAGTCAAGAGAGCACCTCTGGGCTTGCGCTTGAGCTCCTGCTCTTTAGGGGGTGATGCTCACTGCGAGACACCCCTCTCGGGTTGTATGCTTCTTAGGACTTGGATGGCCACTGAGATCCTGGAGGAAGAGGAGCAGTGGCCATAGGACGTAATATCTGAAGAGTTTGTGCAAGGGTTGAACCAGGGATGGAGCGTGCTACTAATCCTGCTCTGGCAGGAAGTGACGAGGGTGGCTTGTGTTCTGGTTCAGGGACGACCAGGCCATGCAGTTCGGGCTGGAGGGTTCCCACTGGAGCAGGGTCAAGGCTGATTTGCACATGGCTGGGTCCAAACTGGACTGGCACGTTGGGCAAGATAGAACGATGGGCTGGGATCCTACCCGAGCTATTGCCAGTGGTTAGTCTTACTGCAAACAGCCTCCCATCACCTTCGTCTTATTCTTCAGCTAATTTGGAAGCCTGCACCCGTTTCATCCCATATCACCATAACAGGTGTACACTGGCACAGTATTTCAATGCCACTGCCCTTCAACAGCCTTGAATGTCAGATGAAAGCATTGCTCTAGTCCTGTGCTAAGGCTGCAGGCAGGTTCCACCGAAGCTCTGAAGAAGGTGACCTTTGATAGTAAATACATCCGCACCTTATGGACATTTTTGGATGTGGTTTGTGAGGCTTGAAAGATGTGACATCATTCACAACCACATCTAAACCTCTCAGGCGAGGGTGGAGATCTGAGCAAATTCAAGGTGCAGTGGAGGCGCTCAGAGTTTCAGGGACGAAGGGGGGGTCAGAAAGGAGTCATTGTAGGATGGCCACACCCCATCGGTGCACAAAGGGATCTTGTTTAGACAGGAAGCTGTTGGTTTGTGATTTACTCTGCTGGACTACATTTCCTCTTGCATGGTCACACTACTTGCATCTCCTTCCAAAATAAACTGCTTCCCCTCTCCCAAGGACAAAATCAACCATCGCTCATATTAGAGCTCAGGGGCGCTAAGCCTCTGACTTGAAAAGGGTGCTGGAAGTCAGACCCTCCAGCCCTGGAGCACAAAGTAGATAACTGGCCCAAAACTCTGGGCCTCCTACCATGGTCAAGAGAATCCAGGCACCCAGACCAGTGACTTACTACCCAGTATTTATCCTTGGTAGGGCGACGCAATTGTTAAGTCCACAGCGCCTCTGTTTGGGTTGCATCGGGTGTTGGTGTGTTTTATGAAATCTTTCTCAGCAACAGCCCTCTGATCTGCAGAAACAGCGGGCAGATGGGCGCACATCATGAGTGCTGTCAAACAAAGGCGGCAAAGGCAGCCAAGCCCAGGCACTAAGTAGCACTGCCCGCAGTAGTCCTTCGGGAGGGGGGAGGGGGGGGGGGGGGGGGACAGGAAGTGGACAGAGGCTGCCTTTACATTTCAAAGGATGATCACCCGCCTCTCTCCCGCTTCTGGGGCAGGGCACACCTGAAGAGAGACTGCTGGGTGTTCAATCAACAAAGACCCTGAGCAGCGGTACCTCCAGCCTCCATTGTGTCAGCCATACACAGACAGGAGTTTTAACATGAATTTCTGTCCCCATCCAGTAACGTACAACTCCCATTCCATGCTCACCCTACCGCATATAATGCATTTTAAATAGGCACTCTTTACCTAGGTCCCACAAAGACGGCGAGAAGGACGTGGTCGAGGGCAATAGTTTTAACAAGACAAGCCACTGGGGCTTAGCGGAGCTGCCGGGGTCACTCAGCCCGGTTAGGGGGGGCACCCTCAGCAGAGATGGTGCACTGTGGGATCCCCTCCTGTTCTGGGACTGGTATCTGGGGTCTCAAGTCATATAAGAGGTCCTCAGGGGACATTAGTAATCATGTTCACAAAGAAAAAAAAACTCCAACCCTGCAGAGTCCTGTCTCAGGAGAAGCAGCGCAGGACGCATGCTCGCCAGCAAGGCGCATCTTCGTCCCAACCACATGCCTGCCGGGCATGGAGTTAGGGCCGCAGCGGTGAAAATGCAAAGGAAATGAGGGGGCGTCTGCGAGTTTCGCTCCCATATCACTGATTCCAGGAGGTAAGTGATGACCGCACCAGTGTCTGCTCCCAGGTTCACGTGTTTGGGCCCCGGGTGAGTCCCCAGCCTTGCACCCTTCGGCAGTCGATGAACTGAGGACAACAAATGGGTGCTGTTCAGCGCCGTCGCCTTACAAATACACATTGCGTCATATTGTGACTTGAACAGGTGGAGGGGATACACCTCATGATGTTCTGGAGAGTAGACAGCCCCCCCCCCCCCCCATGTAACCAGCTCTCCTCCCACCCAAGTCCTCCAGCGAGCCAGACTGAAGACAGCTGCTGACATTCATCTGCTGTCAAGACATCTTTAGGGCCACTGACACGTGTCATAACATTTGCCTGGCTGTAATCAGTGGGTGGGGGGGCGGCTGGGGCTCAAAGGGCTCTCCACCCTCCCCCACCCACACCCATAGCCTTCCTACACCGCACCACAAGTCAGCGTGGGAATATCTATAGCTTTGCCCTTTATGCTGCGGTGAAATCTGAATATTCAAACGATACAGAGCAGAGACAAATCGTGTGCCAGTCAGAGGTGCCTCATCTCCATCCCCATATATATGCAGAGATGCAGCGTCACTGCAGAGCTCCCACCCGACCTAGAGGAACAGGGGGGTGAACTGAGGCGCGCCTCATCCAGGGGTTCACCAAAGCGTGAAGATGCACGAGTGCAACCTGCACTTATCAAACATTTACTAGAACATTCCTACATCCACTGAGAGCTGCATCTGCGGCCAGAAATGCACCGTCTGGTGTTAGGAAATGGACAACAAGTGTTTTAAATAGTTGTTCTTGAAAGTGAACAAGGATATCCTCTCCAGATTGAGACATTTACAGACACCAAAAAGAGAGAGCTCCAAGGGGAAACTGGTGGCATCACAAAAAGCAAAGTTCGCAAATACGCTACACTCAATCTGCTCCTCCACAGCCTGGATTATCCTCCTCCAGGCCACGAAGGGTCCCGTCCTCAGGAAGCTGCAGTAAAGGGCAGCAGGCTAGTCAAGCAGGTCACTGAACTCCTGATTGGCGCGGTTCTGATATCAGAGACCAGAAGAGATAGCTACGATGCCACCTCAAAGTCTCTGAACGGTTTGATTATGAAATCGGAGGTCGGGTAAGTTGCTCAACACCCCACTCAAGAAAGTCACTGAACCTATCCCTAGTTTGATTTCGTTATCAGAGACCAGAAGGTTTAGCAAACAGGCCACCTGAGGAAGGCTTGGAACCTCCGGCTGGTTTGATGCTGATATCCTGGACCAGGAAGGGATAGCCGGCACCCTCGAGGAGGAAGTCGCTGAAACTCAGGCCAGAAAGGGATAGCTAACATCCTGCCTGGGAAGTCGTTGAAGCTCTCACTGGTTTGATTTTGATACCAGAGGCCAAACAAGCCATTCCAGGAAGTCATGGATTCTCTGACTGGTTTGATTTTGGTCTGAGAGCAGGAACAAACAGCCAACATGCCTTTTGAAGAAGTCACAAACTCTGAATGGTTTGATATCAGAGTCCGGGAATGATAGCCAACACACTCTTCGTGGCAGTCTGACCAGAAGAGATAACCAGCAAGCCCCCTTGAGTAAGTGACTGAAGCTAGGCCTGTTTTGATTTTAATATACGGTAGCACGCAAAATGGTTGTTGGATTTACTCATATATGAAAAGAATTTTTTTTTCAATCACACCCACCCCGGAGTAAAACAATTGATAAAAGATCATTTATAGAAGCATTGCACCATTCAAATATACAATAGTTTCTGCGGAGGTGCTCTGTGATAAGAGCAAAAAGTGTTTGTGCAGTGGGAAAATAGGTGTATAAAATATACACAATCGAAAAAACAACCTTCAAGTTATTTCAATCTGAGGGCCTGGTCAAAACTATCTTGTACATAAGGTCTCTATAGGTGGGACACTGCTGACACATTTCTAAAAATGGTATTGGCCCAACTTAAGTCCTTTGGATACAGGCCAAGAATATGGACACGTCGACTTTGACCCGCTGAAGCGTGCGAGTTGTACCACTTCAGGTGCTCTCCACCTTCCTTACTGAACGCCCCTTTCCCCAAAGGTGCAGGCCCTTATCGTTGGAAGGCCTCTCAAAGAAATGTTGATGATAGTGAAGAATCCATCTACCATCCAATGTTACCCTTGCCAGTTACCACAATGAATAGCAAAAAAATTCCCAGCTGACTAACTCTCAGGTTATCTAGAATCCACAGACGTTTTTGATTTAAGCAGATCGCTTTTTGGTCAGGGTTGGGGAACAAAACCACTCTGGTGGTGGCTTTGTGTGAACTGCGGCGGAGTCTCAACAGCAGCCATTCAACATGACTGACGGATCTTTCTGCAGCCTTCAATACGGTGGATCATTGAATCTTGATTCGCCAGAAGCCGACGTGCTTGGCTCTATGTTATTCTAGTTTTCTTCCTTTCAGTTCACTCTCTCCCAATCTATAAACCTGCCATTATTTCATTCAAAACAGACGCAGGATCACTGTGAAATCCTACAGGGCTACTCTGTCACCAAATGTAATGTATGTATAGTGGCCATTATTGGATCCTCCAGTGTGATCCATTCTTTTAAGCAAGCTCATTCTGCTTTTCGATAAACAGTCACAGTCTTAACACACTCTCCAGCTGCTTACCTTGCACCTAGAAGCGCAGTATCTTGTCGAAGCTCGATGGTGACAAGGCAGAAGTGTTGACCACTGGCCCGGACAACTTATGGAATCACAATTTTTGTCCTAGGGAAATGGTGTCTCCACCAAGCCCTGTCCACAAAGTTAAAACATACTATTCCTGATCAACAAAACAATTTCCATTGTAGACTAGGTACATTTACTGATAGCTACTTGTAGGTCTCTGAGAAAAATATTACTTTGCATTACTCTGCCCTACAGACACCAGTGGTGGAAGCCTGAATCTTGTCATTCTGACAATGCTATGTGGTCTAGACCGCTCGTTTGAACGGGCAATGCTCAATCTATGTAAATCTACCCATGTCCCCAAATTTCACTGATAACCAGTGCCTGAACTTCAAGACATTTTAACCGAGTCACAGAAGCTCCTACAGACTCGAACATAAAATATCTTTCAATGCGGTTGAGATTCCCTGTTATCAGGCGAACCAGGCCTGGCTGCAGGTCTTCTCCACCACTACTCCCTGCTCTGGAACACTTTGCCGCTATCACTTCGAAAGGCCAGCAACCACAAGGCTCTGAGGTCCAATCTATTCTGTAGGATGGGAATCCGCAAGTTCAGAGGTAGTGCTGGGTTCCAACATAACAAATCTATATATATGGGGTATACCCAAATCACCCTCCTATACCTGGGTATGAGATACGGTCATATACAAAAAGAAGTGGGTAATGAGAAATTAATATATAGCTTCTATTTTTGAGTAGAGCACATTCAATTACCCTCTCTTCAGTTTTTAGTCCTTCATAAACATTATCAAATTTATAAAGACACATATATACAATGGCACCAATCAATGGACAAAGCATAACTACAAACAAAATAACGTGAAAAAGGTAAGAAAACCATACACAACTATACGTTGCCAATACCCGGAAAAATTGATACTATTGTTCACACATTTGTTCTGGGCGATACACTCAGAGGTAGTCTAAGCGAACCCTTTAGGCAAAGGGACTTATTTCCCTATAGCTCTATTGTGTCACAAAAGAGTTATTAAACCACTCCTTATAAATTTGATAAAGACTCCTCCTTAATAAAGGTCGACGCGGACGTGTTTCAGCCTTAGGTGTTCTTCTTGGCCTCCTCAGGACAAGGGCAATGGAAAAATAATAAATTCTTTCAAGGGTCGCTTCTATTACAGACCCGGGTCTGTTACGCCTCCTCGGGCGCCCCAAACACGAGGTGAGACCACCTCTCTCTCACAAAGGAGAACCTTCCATAATGCGTGCCACGGATTGTCAATGGGAAAGTCAGAATCACGGTCTCCTGGTCAACCCTCCGTAGTAGCAAAAAATGCTTTCACGACCTTTCACTGCAACCAACATAACATCCCAGTGGTTCCATACGGTGGCCTCCAGAAAGGAACTGGAAGGACAGTTATTTAGCTTGGGCTCCCAAAGCCACATCCCCCAGCCTTCTGGAAAATTCAGCATCCTTTGAATCTGGGAACAAGGAATGTATCAAGATTGGCGTAGCTTGTATTTCCTCTGCTTCACTGCTATGTGCACCAGCATTAGTACCGTTACATGGTCATTCGTGCAGTAAAGGACGCATGGAGAGTAGTTAGCAGCATGCAAAACCTAGGAAACTTAACCTAGTTTGTCAGTCACCTGGGTAGCTGTAGTGGCTGCTGCCTGAAGCAGCATCACTAGACACTGGAAAGCGCTGCCATTGAACAATTACCCAAACTCAGCCAGGATACCAGGGAAGGAAGGACATCATCCCTTGGCCGACCGGGTTCAAAAGAGCCCGCCGTGTGTTGCCTGGATAAGCCTTCATGCAAGTCTGCGGAGGATAGTGTAATACGCACACATGTGTGCAGCGATGAAACAAGGCAAAGGGTTCTTAGAAGTGGCCACCATCATTCAAAGACCTGACTTTCCAACAAGCAGCAACATTGCCAGAGATCTGTAGATTCACAAGACACGCCGCCTGATCTACAGTGCCAGTGATCCGACTTTAACAACACTAGCGGCATGATCTACAGTGCCAGTGATCAGTCTAACACTCGCCGCCTGATCTACATTGCCAGTGAACCTTCTTTAACAAGACTCGCCGCCTAATCTACAGTGCCAGTGATCTGTCTTAAACAACACTCGCGGCATGATCTACAGGGCCAGTCTAACACCGCCTGATCTACAGTGCCAGTGATCCTTCTTTAACAACACTCGCCGCCTGATCTACAGTGCCAGTGATCTGTTTTTAACAAGACTCACCGCCTGATCTACAGTGCCAGTGATCCTTCTTTAACAAGACTCGCCGCCTAATCTACAGTGGCGGTGGTCCGTCTCTAACAAGACTCGCCGCCTGACCTACAGTGCCAGTGATCAGTCTAACACTCGCCGCCTGATCTATAGTGCCAGTGATCTGTCTTTAACAACACTCGCGGCATGATTTACAGTGCCAGTGATCCGTCTAACACTCACCCCCTGATCCACAGTGTCAGTGGTCCGTTTTTAACAAGACTCGCCGCCTAATCTACAGTGCCAGTGATCTGTCTTTAACAACACTCGCCGCCTGATCTATAGTGCCAGTAATCTGTCTTTAACAACACTCGCAGCATGATCTACAGTGCAAGTGATCTGTCTTTAACACTCGCGGCATGATCTACAGTGCCAGTGATCCGTTTTTAACAAGACTCGCCGCATGATCTACTGTGCCAATGATCTGTCTTTAACAACACTCGCCGCCTGATCTACAGTGTCAGTGGTCCGTTTTTAACAAGACTCGCCGCCTGATCTAGTGTCAGTGGTCCGTTTTTAACAAGACTCGCCGCCTAATCTACAGTGCCAGTGGTCCGTCTCTAACACTCGCCGCCTGACCTACAGTGCCAGTCTAACACCGCCTGATCTACAGTGCCAGTGGTCCGTCTAACACCGCCTGATCTACAGTGCCAGTGGTCCATCTAACACCGCCTGATCTACAGTGCCAGTGGTCCATTTTTAACAACACTCGCTGCATGATCTCCAGTGCCAGTGATCCGTCGCCAACACCAAGGAATCACTCAGCACCGTCTCAGCAGAGCAGCACCAATTCAAAACCAGCTTCAAGAAATCTCTTGTGCTTACATTTCGGTAAGAGGTGAGCAGTTTCCGTCTTTCACCAGAGCTGGGCACACACAATCCCCAAACACTGCACACATCATTAAACCCACAGACCATCACAGCAGCACATGCTTCGCAATGTTACTCCAGGCCTGATCACTCACATCTTCCTTAAAACTAAACACAGTCCTTGAAGTCTGACCAAGAATTTCCCAAACGGACCTCAAATAAGGGCTGCCCATCACTGATCCTACCTGACCCTTGAACATACTCAGCCCAGGTCATCAGCGGACAAAAAGAAAAAAAAATCACAACGCGGGTGTACACACAACTCTACCATTTAATTAAGGTGTTGAACTGTACTTTGCAAACTAGAATGGTTCCCAGGGGCCACCGGTATTTGATAAGAGATGAAACAGGAAGCAGCACTTCTATTTGGCACAGTCAGCCCCTGTGCTAGCACCACAACAGCAGATATCAAATACACTGTCAAGGCATCTGAAGAGCACTTGGCAAGGGCTGGAAGGCACGCTGAGCACACGGCTGGCATCAGATTTCTGCTGAGCCACCAGGCAATCCTGCTAGTAAAGTGGTGTGGGCCTAAATCAGCAGTATCCTGAGAGCTTTGAAGGATGCTGCCGGTCTGGGAGCCTTAAGTACACATCCCCTTTGAGCTCCCGTCAAGCAGGTCTGGCCCATCCCTCTTCTTCAGGCTGTCCGTTCAGGCCGCACTCTCATACAGCTCGGAAGTCCACTCACGTCATCATACAGCTCCCCTTCTGCTTGTGGATCTACTCACTATCATCTTAAAGTGGTCTCTCTGATCTCCAGCCCACGTCCAAAAGAAACCTCTCTTTCGAGATGTTGAGCCAAATCTTCAGAGTCTCATCCCAAGTACCATTCAAGTAGCTTGATGCAAGCCTCCAAACCCTACGAGTATATATAATCAATCAATCAGGGATTTGTAAAGCGCACTACTCACCAGTGAGGGTCCCAAGGCACTGGGGTGGGGTGGCGGATATACGTTGAGCAAGTTTGCCATCACCTCCACATGGCACATCCTCTAATATACCAGGGCCATGTTTAAAGTACATCTTGGCAAGGTCCCGAGATCGGCAGAGTGAGACTCTTAAAAGGCCCACGTCCGGGCACTTAAATCTCATTGAAGGGGAAGGCAGGGAGGGGGTCGAACAGAATTCTAAGATACTCCTAATAAGCCTAGTCTAGAAACTGTCCGTCTTTCAGGAAGAAAACGTGTCCACCAAGACCATACTCTGGGGAAAGTAACACAATTTGAGCACTTTAAGGAAGTTCTCACTCACCAACTGGTCCTCCAGACAGCTCAGTCAGCGTAACTAAAGTAACAATGCATAACATCCCTGGGGTCAGGGGAGAGAGAGAGTGAGAGAGAGAGACAGAGAGACAGACAGACACGCACACACACACCACCACAAAGACAAGTCAATGCCAAAATGTAGCACGTCACAGCACACACATTGCAGCTTTCCTGTAACGTTCAAACAATGTACCACCACCCTGAATAGGTACAGCCTGCATTTGCCTCAAAAGAGAGTCTCCCATGTTGTTGGGGGTGCCCTTATTCTTGTATATCTCTCAAACAAAGAGCAGAAGGAGGTGGTCTATATCTGTAAAAATGCCAGCAGCCACAACGGGGAGAATGCCCTGTACACAACGCTACTCGACAGGGTAATACCCAGCCAGCTTTTAATTGGTGGAGGGTTGATCTCACACCTGCCAGACCACGACCAGAGCAGGCGCGCCGCCTCACCCGCCAGGGCAGGCGCGCCGCCTCACCCGCCAGGGCAGGTGCCGCGCATCACTCGCCAGGGCAGGTGCCGCGCATCACCCGCCAGACCAAAAACAGGACACTTGTGCCTCCTCACTCGCCAGCACAAAAACATGGCCACTGACACACCTACTCACCCGTCAGACCAAAAACAGGACACTCACGCCTACTCAGCCAACACTCGCACCTCCTCACGAGCCAGACCATGAGCAGGGCACTCGCGCTGTCTCACCAGCCAGACCATGAGCGGGATACTCGTGCCGTCTCACCTGTCAGACCATGAGCGGGGTACTCGTGCCGTCTCACCAGCCAGACCAGGAGCAGGGCACTCGTGCCGTCTCACCAGCCAGACCAGGAGCAGGGTACTCGTGCCGTCTCACCAGCCAGACCATGAGCAGGGCACTCGTGCCGTGTCACCCGCCAGACCATGAGCAGGGCACTCGTGCCGTTTTACCTGCCAAACCACCTTCTCACCTGGTTGACCAGGAGCATGGCACTTATACCTTCATGTCCAGATCAAGAGCAGGGCACTTCCATCTTATCAGCCAGCAAAGGGCAGGGCACTCTGCCTTTTCCCCTGCAAGCCCAGGAGCAGGGCATTTTGCACCTTATTACCATCAAGGCCAAGTGCAAAACACTTAACCTGTATACAGCCTGAGAGAGAGCGGGGAAAGGTATCCACTCTTGAAGAGGCACTCTCAAGGAATAGCAGAGGCTACCAGTGTCGAAGCAGCATTGCTTGCAGTCACAGGAGGACACCTCACACTTACAATGGCCATCAGAGGACACCAGGAAGAGACAGAGCTCTAAACACTTTGAACCGAGTGCTGGGTCTATTGAGCACTGCTTGCTACCGTCTGCAAGGCCAAGTCAAGGATTTGTAGGTGGATGAAGGAAAGTGAAGCTGCCAACATTATTGTGAATAAAAATGGAAGACAATGCTAACGGACATGGGGTGGAAAAGTTAGGATGTGTAAGGACATGTAATATCTAGAGCAGCAGGTGGAGGGTTAGATGCTACCGCGTCAAGCACCACAACGTGATGGCCAGTAAGTCCTGCCATCTCCCCGCTTTACAGTCTCAAAGACTGCCAGGAAGCGGCCATTTCTGCAGTGCACACTAGCAAGCACAAGAGCTTCGCTCTGATTCCCGCACATAATGAACCGTGCCAAGGTCTCAAAATGCTGATAGAACCTGCACGCAAGAAAGCAAGAGTCCTGCCTCAGCCAGGGATAGCCAAGAGAGGACAAGAAAAGCACTGTTCCTTGGGCCGTGGAGCTAGGAGGCTCAACAAACGCCTGAGCGCCTCCAACTTTCACTCATTAAAACTCTCAAGAGCAACAGCTCCTGTCCACAAGCAAATGGGACTGCATTGCCCTTAAATGTAACACGTGCAGCCAATCATCACAAGGTTGATGAGAGCAGTTTTAAAAAGTCACAGCTTTCATCTGAACCTTCTACTGATTGGATCCTCAGCACCTACGAGCAAGAAACTCGAACAAAAACCACCATCATCACACTTGTCTGTGAGAGACTGGAAATCAATTGAAATGTTTTGCTATCTTCAGATGCTAACAAAGAAGCCCCCTCGGGCACTCCATGCCGAGATCCTTGTTTCTGGAGACTACATTCCTAGCTGTTTCCAGTACCTGACTTTTGCAGACGCGACTAGCTATCAACCACGATGAAAGTGGGGTACAGCAAAGTAATGGCAGGCAAAACTGCAAGGAGTACCATCTTACTTACTGACCGGGTGCACCACCTTACTTACTGGCAGGGTGCACCACCTTACTGACTTGTCGGATACACCACCTTACCGACTGGCAGGGTGCACCACCTTACCGACTGGAGGGTGCACCACCTCACTTACTGGCCGGGTGCACCACCTCACTTACTGGCCGGGTGCACCACCTCACTTACTGGCCGGGTGCACCACCTTACTTACTGGCAGAGTGCACCACCTTACTTACTGGCAGGGTGCACCACCTTACTTACTGGCAGGGTGCACCACCTTACTTACTGGCAGGGTGCACCACCTTACTTACTGGCAGGATGCACCACCTTACTTACTGGCAGGATGCACCACCTTACTTACTGGCAGGGTGCACCACCTTACTAAAAGCCCGGGTGCACCACCTTACTTACTGGCAGTGACTAGCAGGGTGCACCACCTTACTGACTGGCAGGGTGCACCACCTTACTGACTGGCAGGGTGCACCACCTTACTGACTGGCAGGGTGCACCACCTTACTAGTGCAGCAGCACCAACACAGATGTGGAAACAGAGACCCATATGAGCCTTAGGGCAAGTTCTTGCATCTGAATGACTACAAGGTGCGGTGCCCATGTGATAGCCAGCCAGACACCCTCTGAATTCTTCAGCTGTCAGTCAAGAGTTGATCCTCTCCTTGCCTGGGAATTCCAAGCGCAACGGGATAGGCTTTTCTCTTTAATGTGGTAAAAAGGGCAGGAATCAATGCATCTGCCATTTTAGAACCAGGCAAATCCACAACTGCTGAAAGGAGAACTGGAAATAAAAGACTGGGCATTCTACAAATGCTCAATGTCACACATTTACACAAAAAAGGAAGTAGAAAGGATATAAACCAGCCTAAAGGAAGAATGCAGGGTAGCATAACAAGCTGTATACCACAAAGAACATTTGACGAATAAAGTCAAAAACACATTGTGAGCATACCAACGTTAATGACTTGGTGTAATGCTTGGGTTAACAACTATTCCTTTCTTTCTGCTCTACACTACATGCCGAACGTTGGAGTTACAATGTTTGCGTCTCTGATGCTACAGTACAGTGGCATGTAGTTGTGGCACGCCAGCGCATGTTCTCCAGGTCCAACAGCATTCATGTAGTTATACAACTCCTTACATTTTGCTCCAGTGCAACTCCTCATACACATTCCACTGTCTTCAAAGCACCCAAGGAGTCTAGCAGGGCTCGTATGGAAGGAGCTACATTTTCAAGGAATGACGCCTCAGTACATGTTCAGAGACCGGTTTCTGCAGGCACTGGCATTGATGGGAACACTCCAAAGAACCAGCATTCATGACTTCCACGCGTTTCAATGCACTCCCAACCAGCAGCGTATCCAGTCTTAACCAAGGCATCCAGTGACGCTCTCCATCTTAAACCGTATAACCTGCAACACTCCCTGTCTCAACCAGTACAACCAGTGGCAGTCCCAGCCTTAACCAGTACAATCAGCAGTGCCCCCAGCCATTGTCAGTCCTACCAGCAGCATCCCAAGCCTTATCCACCAGATCCAGCAAATCTCCCCATCTTAAGCAGTATAACCTGTAACGCACCGAGACATGACCAACAAACACATCCTGCAAGGCTTATCAACCAGTACAGCGTGTAACAAATCTAGCCATAACCACTGCATCAAGCAAATCTCTCCATCTTAAGCAGTATAACCTGTAACGCACCAAGACATGACCAACAAACATCCTGCAAGGCTTCTGATCAACCAGTACAGCGTGTAACAAATCTAGCCATAACCACCGCATCAAGCAAATCTCCCCATCATAGACAGTATAACCTGCAACCCTTCCTGTCTTAACCAGTGGCACTAAACGCCTTAAACAGTACAAACAGTAATGCACCCATCCATAAACCAATTCCACCAGCAATGCTGCCTGTCTTAGCCAGAATAACCTGCAATGCTCTGTCTTGACCAGTATAACCTGTACATCCCCCCATCTTAATGAGTATAACCTACAATGCACCAAACCATAATCAACACATCCAGCAACACTTCCTGTCAAACAATATAACTTGCAACGTATGAAGACATAACAAACATCCTGCAATACTCAGCCTAAACCAGTGTAGCATGCACCGTATCTAGCCATAACCAACATCCTGCAAAGCTCCCCCGTCTTAACCAGTACAACCTGCAGAGCACCTAGCCATAACGAACACACATCCGGTCTTAACCAGTATAACCTGCAACACATCTAGCCATAACCAGCACATCCTGCAACGCTCCCTGTCTTAACCAGTATAACCTGCAACACATCTAGCCATAACCAGCACATCCTGCAATGCTCCCAGTCTTTACTAGTATAACCTGCAATGCATCTAGCCCTAACCCGACACCCTGCAACGCTCCCCAAATAGCATAAACTGCAGCGCTCCATGTCTTAACTAGTACCACCAGTGGCACTCCCAGCTTTAACCAGTACAATCAGGAATTCTTCCAGACATAAACCAATATCTCCAGCAATGCTCAGAGTTTTGAACCAGTACAACCAGCGGCGCCCCATGTCTTGACCATTACAACCCTTATGCTCCCAGTCATGTGCATTATAACCAGCAACACTCCCAATCTTAACAAACATAACCAGCTACACTCTGACTTGACCAAGGCAACCATCAGTGCTCCTAGCCATAACAAATACACTCAGCAACGCTACCATTCTTAACCACCGCAACCAACAGTGCTCCTAAGCCGTAACTGATACATGTAGAAACGCTACCATTAACCAGTAAAACCAGCAATAATCTGTCTCACCGGTACAACCAGTGATGCTCCAAGCATTAACCAGTATAACACACCGTGCTCACAGCAATTCGGAACCAGCAGTATACAAAGACAGCTTAACCAGCAATGATTCAACACCGGTGTCTCGGTCGATGGTCCGGCTTGAATGCAGTATCTTGGCAATTTACTCAGAGCATGGAAATCTGCGGCGCTCTCATATATATCAACACTGTACATGCTTTACAGAAGTGAGAAAACCCAGTAGTACACAATAGGAATCAGTTTGTAGAACTCTTTAGATTTTAGGTTTTCAATAAGCGGTTTGTGCATAAAAGTCACTTTTGAAAAAATGACAATTCTACACAAAAGATCTTGTAGAATAAGAAACAATATGTAGGAAAGGCACTTTTCCACATGGTTTTCGTCTTTTTTACTCTCCTAGATACTACTGGTATTTTGATTCTGCACTGTGAGAAACCACTAACTGGTTTCTCGGTGCCTGCATTTCCATCATTGTGTAGCAGTTGATAGCCTTTAGGTTCTCAGCCGCAGGCGGACAACATGTCTGTTCTTTGTAGAAGAGAGCTGCAGAGGGGCTGGTTTCCCTTTGGACTATAGAAGAAGATAGCCACCT
This sequence comes from Triturus cristatus, assembly GCF_964204655.1. Taxonomy (NCBI): domain Eukaryota; kingdom Metazoa; phylum Chordata; class Amphibia; order Caudata; family Salamandridae; genus Triturus; species Triturus cristatus. The sequence goes on along the minus strand of NC_140580.1, from coordinate 1,149,536,764 downwards.
CTATATAGGCCTGGTAGGAGATAAGAGCAGTGTCCTTCAGTGAACCTTCAAAACAACTGGCAGCTCTGGGAGAGGATGGGGAAAAGAGACATTTCCAGCGTGTCCACCATTGCAGCTCAAGATCAGAAGTTATCAAAGCAGTTTAGGTCAGACCAGCCTTGGTTTTCAATGGAAGGGAAGCAACGTAAATAAGCCGCCCAAGAGCAGACCGGTGTTTAACCGTTATTCGTGTAAACTTGAAAAATAATAATACATTTGTCGGACCACTAATAGTGAGAGGGGCAGTTCCTGTAATGGAGCAACTGCTGCACACTGTAGGTGTGGGGAATTACAATAGGGCATCCAAACCCCCACCTGTGTTAGGCGGTGTATGTTGATGTTCCAGTGAGAAGCGCTAGAATGGATTGGACTGGACTGTCATATTGCTTGAGTGGCTCAGAAACTGACCCTCTAAGGTGGAAGCAAAGTTGTGTGGGATCTGATATCTTTTAAGAACAGACTGGAACACATCACGTCTGGGCAGAAAACCATACCCGGGCCCATGAACTTCAGTAGTGCAGGACTTGGAAGCAGGTCAAGTCTGTGACTGTGGGCGGGAATGTGACCCACCCCAGGACTTCAGTGTTTAGTTCTACAAACGGTTGTGTCAGCTGATCCCTAAATTGTCTTAACCGGACCACTCAAGATCACCCAAAAAACTCTAATGAAGCAAGCCAGCTGACTGGTAGTGACTTGTCTGGTACAGGACTTGGGGAAGATGCATTTATTTTTGGAACTGGAAAGTGAGTGACATTACACTCGCTGTGAACTGGTATCCGGAAAGTACACTCTCTAAAGGACGATGAGGACTTTGGAGTTGGCACCAAGGACTGGTATCAGATGAGGCGCAGTTTACGTGCTTGGGCAGACTCTGGAAGACCAAAGAGAATCTGTTTGCCGAGGAGATGCAAGCCAGAGACAACTGCAACTCTGAAGTTTGGAAGCTGTGAACTGTGCCTGCCAGCACAAGACGAGGGACTCTCATCCAGTCCCTCCAGCTGGACTGAAGGCTAGAGGCGGCTGGGAGTATTTGTGTGACTGTGGTTAGTAGAAGCCTCTAGTGACCACTTTTGAGTGTTGCGCAGGATCTTTCATTGAATGTCCATGCGGAATGGAGCTGTTACTTTAAGAGGTTGTAAGTTTGCAGTGACTGATCTAATTTTGGTTGTTTGGCCTGATTCGAATAATGTCACTGAACTAGTCTGGGAACTTCACAGAGTGGATTTTGATGCAAGCCTTGTGTGAATATTATTAATTTTTAACACATTCTCCTTCCGTCTCTGTCCAGTACTACTTGGGGGTAGATGAGGCCGTCTCAAAGCAAGTCTTTGCCTGACTAGGAGCTGCACTTTCACGATGGGGAGAGAATTTGCACCACTCTGTAACCCTGTGGCACAAGGTAGCATACCCAAATAAATTAAAGTGGGAGCCTTCCCATTACCATGTTTCACAGACCAAAAATAAGTTTAGATGCATCTCTTTCACGGCCTCAGGTACATCTGGGGAAATATTCATCCTTTATTCGATCACTCAGAGGCACTGTACAATGATGATTAAAACTGCTTCATGACAAACAGTTCACAGCAGGGGCAGCACAGGTTAACTTAAATCAACAGCTCACTAGGTCATACGTTCTCCATAGCATTGTATATTAAATTAGTTAGTAGAAACCAAGTATGTAACATACAGTAGTTGAGAAAATACATGGAGTTGAAAAAGAATTTCACTGCCCAGGCTGAAGAAGCAACACTGTCAAATGACTCTCCAATCCACGCCTCTACTATAAAAAACCGAGATCTACCCATGTGGACAGGATTTACCCGCCCTATTACATCAGACATTACACTAGCTCCCTGCAGCTCTGCTAAACTTTCACAAACATGAATCCTTCCATAGTGGATGAAATGTGTTTTTCTCTTCTGCAATAATGCCTTCACTTCCAATCAATGGCCCTAGCCTCTAAAGGTGATCAATCTCTGCCAGTTATTGGTGCCTGTTTATAGGGCCTAGCCCACAAAGGTCTTCAGTTAAGCTCTTAGGTGACAAAGTTTTCATACAACAGCCCTTTTATAGTTAGCGCTGGCTGGATGGTAGGTGCCCACTGGTGGCTTGGCCCACCAGATGCTTCTCATGCACAAGGGCACACAACCCTCAGCCCAAGTGTGCAGGAGATGGAGCTTCCCTCGTGGGCTTCATAAGAGGCAATCGGGCTTCCTGCACCCCTGGCTGCTGACATTGGACTGTGGATAGCTCCTTGAAACTCTACATGCAGAGGACAAACAGGGCAACTTACCAGGACAGGATGGACATAACTTTCCCTTTCTTGGTTTCACGCTCAAAGATGCAGTGTAGAATTGAGTTGGGTTTGCGCTTCTTAAATCAAGATTTCATGTGAAGTGGCGTCTTATAGCTTAGGGTCATCCAATGACGTGCGGTCCTGCCAAGGGACCACCTCTATCCTATCAGCCTTGTATCCACTCTTCTCACCCAGCGTTCCTAAACGTCAGTCACAGGGCGCATAAGCATGGGTACCCTCAAGCGTAGATGTAGGCATGTGACAGCAAACTAGCCTTTCTGGAATTCGGATACTCTCCTTTACTCTCACTTGGTCTGAGGTAGCTCAATTTCCAAGGGGCGATGCAACATCAGGGCTATGCAGGGGGAAGACACCACACCACTCAGTCACAAGGAGAAGCTACACCTAGAGGAGTCTGCTCTACTCAACACCCCCCATCATGTCCACAAGCATGTCGCTGTCCAAACCCCCCGCCTGTGGCTGCTCCCGTCCTCAGACACCAGCAGCGGCGAAACCAATATCCTTAAAGGGACCAAAATGTCCAGCTTTGGTGCAAATGACACAATCGAGACGTCACTTGGGCCGCAAGAAGGCTTGTTGTGCAAGGCAGGGAGCCATCTTGCATACGTAGCTGGAGCCACTGTCATAAAATACCAACACTCCCTGAGCGGAGGGAGCCTCCTACAGCACCCTAGGACGAACATTTACCTGCTGTGCGTCTTATTTTGAATAACTCAAAGATTAGTGCAAAAATAACGAAAAGCTTAAGATTGTGCGAATTATTTCACCTAAAAATCAGTTCCTTTGTCTAATGATGCTGGTTTGACAACTGCCGTAGGCAGAATTTTTTTTTTTTTAACATATAAAGTGCCAGAACATGACAAACTGCTCTGCTAAAGCAATTTAACAAACATTGAAAAATCAAAACAAGATAAACGTGGCCGCATCTAGCCGCCGCATGGGAGCTGGCCACACCATTCCACCAGCAAGCATCATCATTGCTACATACTTAATTAAACTCTTTTCTTTGCAAGTTAAAAAATAGTCTCTAGTCTGTTCATTTTTAATTGCTGCGAAAGCCAGTGGGCAAAAGCTGTCAGAGAACTCTATACCTGCAGAATCTCTTCAGCTTCGTCTAGCAGAGAAGCGGGGAGCACCGGAGACGGCAGGCAAGGATGTACCCCAGGGGCAGATTTTACACAGACCGCTTCACATATTGTAGGGCACGTGGAGGGATACTCCAGGGACAGCGGTACAGCGCCGCGACTGCTCGCGCTCTCGAAGGGCGCGCGAGACCTGGGCCCACACAACTGCGTGACTGCTATTCATTTGCCATCGCTGAAGATGGGAGCTACTTTCACCACAGCAAATTCGTAAAATAAGGTCTAAAACATGGAAAGCTGATTTTTTTTTGTGTACACACTATTTTATGCTCCTTAGGAGATATTAGCGCGACACCTGCCAGTCAAGTAACAATGCTCTTACCATAAACAAGCCAAGCAGGGCAGGTAGTGAGCGCTTTATAAAGCTTTTCAATCATCTTATAAAAATGGATAATGTTGTCATAAGCGATACAATACTACTACACTACATTTTACACACATCGCAAAGGTTGCAATGAAAATATTTATGCTGGTGCAAGTTTAACCAACGGAAAACCCACAAATCAATGAATGTTCACCAACACCTACCCACTTTGGGAAACCAAGGCCGCAAGGTCTCTGGTGCACTCTTCGTTTGCAGTATTTTGAGAAACTGCCCAAGACACTGCAGAGCAGGTCTCAAAAAGTCGATTTTGCCTGGCTGGACAACGAACAGTGGCCACAGACTTCATTAACACCCAGGAAGGTGGTCATAGATGTGGCTTTCATCAGCAGCAGTCGGCTAAAATCTAGGTAATGAGGAACCTTTACCCAGAAATATCAAATTCTTTTGTAAGGACTCATTACACCAAGACTGTAAGAGTTACAGCCCACACTGCGAGTGATTGTGGAGGCGTGCATGAACTGCTCTTAGGAAATGAATCCCACTAAAGTTCAATACTAGGAACAGCGTAAGATAGAAGCTCTGGATTAGGGCTACAGAGATGTCCTCATCTATGAACTCTGTATGGCCTGGCCCACACGGTGGAGGATTAGTGCAAACAGGAGCACCCTAATGCTCCAGCGGGACACCTGGTCAGACGATTGAGAGAATGACCAACAGAAGTGTAGGTGTTCCACACCAGGACAGACAGACCGACCAGAGGCCCATGAAGTTGTCCTGCACCTCTGCTTTGACCCTTGCGCACCACTGAGACATGGGCTCAGTCTGCCAAGCAACAGATTGCAAGAGGCGGGTGCACAAGGAGACAAGGCCTTGGAGCAGACGGCCACCTCTCTCTTGGGTTTCTCGCTCTAGACCTCAGCATGGATGCGCAGCAGGTTGTTGCTACCCCTGCAAAAGACTGAGCTTGCATGTGGAAGTATCAAACTTTAGCAGAACTTATCAAACCTCTCAAGCTCCCAGTGAGTAAGGTCATAACTATTCCATTGGTGGGACGAGAGAACAGAGGCTCTGGTGTGCACTCTAACCATCAGTGAGTAAGGTCAAAACTATTCCATTGGTGGGACGAGAGAACAGAGGCTCTGGTGTGCACTCTAACCATCAGTGAGTAAGGTCAAAACTATTCCATTGGTGGGACGCGAGAACAGAGGCTCTGGTGTGCACTCTAACCATCAGTGAGTAAGGTCAAACTTATTCCATTGGTGGGCTGAGAGAATTAAGGCTCTGGTGTGCACTCTAAGCATTGGTGAGTAAGGTCAACTACTCCATTGGTGGGCTGAGAGAATGAAGGCTCTGGTGGGCACTCTAAGCATTACCGGTTCTGGCTCTTGTTTAATACTACAGCTAACCATTTTAAGGACTATGCCTTTCAATATATACCAATTTTGTCAATTTCCTTTCCGATTTCTTAGTCTGCTTTGTCAAACTGTGTAAATGTTGTTCGCTGGTTCTTTTGCTTGCTTCGAATTGTATTATATTTTTTTATTTTAGTAGGAAGGGGCTGCTGGGCCACGACGACACAGCAGGATCAGTGATGTTCTAGGTTTCGGTACTTGGATACGACTTAGAGCCCATATTCAGAGCGCTACAGAAGACCCCATGAGGAAGAGAATATTCATTCGCTGATCTGCAGTAGAGCACACTAGCACAAGGACGCCCTAAACAGTTCCACAAAGATTCAACATTGAGTTTCAAATAAGAATTTATAAGCAGAAAAATATACCAGGGCAGCCCAACAACCCTTGCATGGGCAGCAGATGGTTCCAATGGAAGAACAATAATGCACAACCACAGCACCCTTTGGAAAACTCAGAGAATGGGCCATATATCCAGTGTCGACCAACACCTGTATCCAAAAGCACTAGAGCTCGAAGAGGGTATGCAACGGACTAACCTTGCGCTCAAGATTCCGCCAACATCCACAGCGATCTGGAGCTCAAGATTTCGTAACCTGGAAGGGGTTAACTCAGCCTTCTAACTAGCAAAGTTTACTTAATTGTGTTACTTTAAATTGAGTAAGGGCTACTGATTTCATTTTTAGCGAATAGAAATAATAACATTGTAGTATGAAGTTCTACTAAAACTACTATTTATAAGTACACCGAGCAATGGTAACCATTCTAAATCTGATGCCTGTACGCACTGATCCTATACATTTTATCTTATAGCACAATGCAACCTCGCGAAGGCACTTCCAGCGCTATGAAGCAGCCAGAGTAGCATTCAGTGTGTTAAAAACAGTCAAAGCCAACAGGTCAAGCTTTAACATGCTAATACATGCAAACTGCATGGTTGAGGTCCATGTGCAGCCACATTCAAGCCAGAGATATTAGTTTTGTTTAACGCAGCTGAATGTGCACATGTATGGGACCCGTACACAATTCCGGATTAAACTTTAAAACAAGCATTTCCAATACAAAAAGTCTTGCATTTGCAAGCGTTTAAGCTACTGGCATTGTAAATGACAATGCCTTTTATTTAAATGTTTTTAAAAGCAACACATAAAAGGCAGTTATTTTTAATGCTAATAGCTCAAACTCTCACTTATGCGTGACCACTTTAATGGTGGCCACGCCCTTTTCTTTATACGCTGCTCCCAAATTCAAGTTACAGTGAGCAGCGTCTAAAGAAAGGTGCGAAGCAAACATTAAAGTGAAAGCGCGTAGGGGGTGCTTTTACCCAAAGTTTTAAAAAATGAATTCAGAAAAGTTCTGTAGCACGACCGCTAAAGTGAAAGCAGCCCTCGCTGTTAAATAAACGCGGCCACTATCGCGGAGATACCGCTTTGGGGGTGATTCAGGCGCTTTATAAATAAATGAAAAAAAATAATGTGAAAGCAGCCCGCACTGTAAAAAAAATATTTAAATAAGCGTGGCTGCTAAAGTGAAAGCAGACCCCGCCGTAAATTAAATAAGCGCGGCAGCTATAGCTAAAGCAGACCTCACTGTAATTTAAATAAATACATTACTAAAAGCGCGTGGCGTGCTGCGATGTCGTGGGTGGAATAGGGGATCATCATTTAAAAAAAATAATTGTGCTCATCAGCTTATAAAGCCGGCTGTGTAACGAAACAAGTAAAGTCCAGTCATTATGGGAGGTTACAAATGCAGACAAGGCGGTACCAAGGAGGGACTGTTAAGCCTATTTACAAATAAAAAGCAACAATTTCGCAAGGACAGTAACAGCAGCCAATTGAAAAGATAGGCAGGAAATAGACGGAGCTTCTATGCCTAACCTTAATACAGCATGCCTCGCAGAGCAGCACGTGCACGGCCCAGGCTCAACCTAAAAGGAACTGCTGCAGCGAGACAACAAATCAAAAAAGGACTGCTGTTGGTATATAATGCATGCAAGAAATAAAGAATGTAATATGTGATGATTCAGTATACTTTTAAGATGTAAAATAGTCCCTTGTGAACTGTAATTTAAGTACTGCACAGAAGGCGAAATGATGCACCAAACGGACAATAGCATAGGGTAAGACACTCATTCTTCTGGGTGGAGAAAAGCCCACTCTATGTATAGTTTAAAAATTGGTAACAGAAAGTACACACACTGATGCGAGGCCAGGAAAGATCTAAAAAACAAACCAAGCGGGATGTTGGAGGTTTTGAGTCTAGAACTTACCTACTTATAGAACTTAAACCACACCTGTGAACGTCAGATAGAAGGCCCCCAGGCAAATGGAGTCCAATGAGAAGAGGACATGATATTTTTGAATCCTTCTATGGACACTGGGGCGTGTAACCACCACCTCACTAGATGTACGAGCCTCCTCGTATGAACATAGACATAGATTTGGCCATAGGCCTCGTGCACAAGTCAATAGTGCTAGTCAGCCCTGGGAGGGCCCACAGAGCATGGGCCTGGGAAATGAGAACATCTTTTTAGGTCGAGCCTAGCACAGATGCGCCGCTCTATGGGGAGGCCTCTTGGAATCACTCCAGGCAATCTCAAAACTGGTCCGTGTGGTTTTTCAACGTCCACACATTCTACTGACCTTTGCGTGTGGCTTTCAAAAATGAAAGCACGCAATTGGCCAAAGGCGGATGCGTGTCCAGTCTTTTATCTAAACATGGACTCCCATGGCCTTTGGGTCTCGGGAGCGAGCGGCAGGGCGCATTCCTCCCTTGTTGTTGTGGGTTACTAATTAACAGCGCGGTCACTTTCGCGGCCACGCTTGTTTTAAAAGTGTAAGAGTAAAATGGCATCTGTAAATGTTCCGAATAATTTGATTAGACTCGAACTATAAATACAAACGGCGTTGCATTTTACTGATGTGGTTCCACAGTGTTAACATGTTTGAAGAGTTGCTTTCCTTTTCCACCTCTATACTCTCTTATTTGTTTGAAAACGACGATCTTCTCAAATATGCTTTCGTTTCACGTTTTGCTGTACGAATTCTTTAGTGGTAGTAGATTTCTTGCACTTTTTACAGCCTTCACAATAACTAGAGTGGTATAAGAGCTGATTGAAGCAAGCGGTCGCGCTATAGCAGTCAGTCATTGCATTTAAACTGCAAAGCTGGCTGGTGCAGGCTTCAAAATGTGGACAACGCTGGTATAGGTACTGCGCCTCGATTTTCTCCGAATAAACTTCACATAATGTGAATGTTAGATGGGTGTGGCATTTCAGCTGGCTCTGTGCCTGCCGGTGCTTTCTTTCGACTGATGTTTCATAGCCGTCTTGCACTGCAGCAGCCTGCTCTTAACGCTCAACACTAACCCCGCCACCCCTTCGTCTACCCATGGAGAGTAGGCAGCCCGTTGCTAAGGTTGCTGCAGCAGGTCGCATTAGGTGTGAAGGCTGGGAGGTGACGAGCACACATGGCAGCCGCAGCCAATGTAAAGCGAAAGGGAAGTAATGTTTGCACCCGAGCAAGGAGGGGTGAGACAGATGCACATTACTGCAGCCCACAGGCAGAGTAGCGGCACATTGTATATATTTATGCCGCACGCATGACTTAGCATTTGAGTTAAGTTTATAGGGATGACCACCGTTGAAATACGTCCTACGAAGTTTTGCGGTTTAATAACGTCTTCGTTTATCTGATATGGGAATACTTTTGTTTGCAGACTAGGAAGGCTCCCAGTCCTTGGTGGTGGGGTGGGTATACATATATATATTCCTAACTAACTACCCACTGGCCACCACCAGTAGGTAATATATATATATATATATATATATATATATATATATATAAAAATAAACTGCACACTACTACATCGTTTGGACCATAGACATGTAGCAAATGTCCTGTTGCTTGTACCCTTAAAATGAAGGGCTCTTTCTACTCAGTGGGGTTTAAAGAGCTTTCTATTACTAGTGTCGAAGCCTTATCCACAGAATATTTTAGGACCGAATAATTAGTATGGCATTACATAACCCCATGTTAATCTACAGAGCACCATCAAGTTTGGTTGGTACGGCATGGGGGTTTATTTGGCATGAATCTAGTGTGACAGGAAGCAAAACTGTTTTGAACCGAAAAGGCAACGATGTAAAACAAAAGCTGCTGCCGGATCCGGGCACGCATGCATTTACGCATTCGTTTTTTCCAAATCTGGTATGATGGTGTCTAAGCACAGCTGTCCTGTTGTCTTTTACTACATTTAGAAGCGTCCCTACCACTCCCTTCCCCAATCTACTTACTGGTGACTACTTTTTAATATATTCTTTTTTAATTAAAGTTTACACCCCACTCCTCCACCCACCCGCTTCATTTTAGCCCCGACTTGTTAAGATGGTCAGAAGTTTAACAGGTTAAGAATGCCAATTAAGAACTTCCCTTTCATTGAGTTTGTAGCATTTATCATGCTTTCAGGCATAATTTAGCAACGGTGGGTTTTTTAGGTCTCACCTGACCCAGCGCATGCGCTGGTCTGGCGAGACATTTTGTGAGGGCTCCAAAAAGTGCTAGCAGGCCAGCCTAGAGCTACAGTGCGCGTGCGCCACGCTTTACCACGATTACTTTCACTTTCGTGGCCGCTTTGATGTTTCCTCGCGATCGCGATCACTTTCACTTTCGCGGCCGCTCTGCATAGGCAATAGGTCTCGCTTTTGGGACCTTATAAGTATTTAGTTACGCAACTGTTGCATGGCTAAACACTTATAAGGTCCCAAAGGCGAGACCTATTGGCTATGCCAATGCTTGTTGATCTTGTACTGGGGATGGTTTTTGAGAGGACTACAGTGTGGAAAGAACTGATGCTTCTCGACAGCGTTTTTATTACTTTTAAAGTTATCTCACTGCTTAACCAGCAACAATTTTGTAGTTGGTATGTATGTTGCTTAGTGTAATTGAACACCCGAGTAACTTATTCAGAACAAGTTTGGTGCATCTACCATGATTGATTTGGTGAAAAGGAAAATAAAACGCGCTTTCTGCTGTCTGGGTTCTGCGGTCACCGCTCACTTGAATGGGTCTTTGATGCAAACACCAATAATTTAGAGCATCAAGGGCTTGAACTCTGGTTTTACCGACCATCTAGCAGCGTATAGCTCTCCAACAGGTCTGCGCTGCACTCCGCTTCACCACAGAACACCAAGGGGACCTTTACTCCTTTGAGACGGCCAACAAGGCCTGCTCAATCGTTTCTTCTTATGCTCATCAAAATAAGTCTTAATAAACATGCTGTACATTTACCCTACACCTATACAACAAAAGTCCCCCCCCCCCCCCCCCCCCCACAGCCCCTTCTTTCATCTTTTGGCTGCTATTTATTTTTCATCAACATTACTGTAAACCAAGTACTGTTCAGGTGCTTCGTACCAGATGACGTTCAGCTCCCGCTGGCGGTCCCAGCAGTGTTCTTATATTGGTGCAGCAGTCTTCATCTATATGCATAGTTTGTCAAGGTCATGGTCTTTCTTTTCGGATGCAGTCCGTATTCTGTTCTCTTTAGGAACCATGGTGCTCTTGGTTTCCTGGTGCAGGTTACACTGACAAAATCACTAGCCAAAAATTATTTTTTAATTGGGTCGTTCAGTGGTACATAATGTCTTCTTAGTTATATATATATATATTAGGTAACAAAAATGCTTACAACACTTGTTTATTATAACTTTTCAACATGCTGCATAGTAACCGCAATCCTCTACAACACAGCTTAAAAACATTGGCAAAACCAATCTCTCTGGCTGGTGTGTGAAGAAACCATTGGTATATATGAACATATTATTGGCATCGGCAATTGTAGTGAGCTGGCTTCTCTCTGCTCCTCGAAAACTAATTTGTTATTGTGAAAGGCTTGGACGTATTTTGATAAAGAAGAAATCATTTGCAACCCAAAATGTACAAGCTAAGATCAACGAGAAACATTGATGGATTTGAATGTCTTCCGGGTAAAATTCCTACATACCTAATTCCGCAGCGCAGATAATGGCCGAGTGTTTTGCCCTAGTCACACACAGTATTTTCAACATCAAACCAATGGCTGCTTAATTGTTGAATCCTTACATTTATAGAGATGGGCCGCAAACGCAAGGACATTAACGATTACGTACAGGAGTATGCTGAATTTGAAGCCGTATCCCTTAAAGGCATGAAAATGTTCACCTGCAAGTCATGCCGAACAACTGTCGACATTGAAAACAGGGCAGCGGATAATATCAAAGCACATCTGAGCAGCAAAACCCGCGAGAGACTTTCTTCTCCGGTCGTACAGAAGGCCCGCATGGAGCAAATGACCATGGAGCAATGCACAACTCGTGCACGCCAAAATATGGAAGAGGCTGCGGATATCCCGCACAAGTTTGTGAAAGCGCTGTGTGAAGGTGGTGTTCCACTTCACCAGACTGATGGTCCAATTGGAGATCTGATTAGGCAGCTGTGCCCTGCAGCAAGGACAATGTGCAAATCCAGCCAAATGTACGAAAAATATCTCCCCGAAGTGTTTGAAGCACAGCTTGGAAACATACGTCAAGCTGTAGCAAATGTCCCTATCTCTTTAACAATTGATGAAACCACAGAGGTGCATGGTGACCCAGCCATTGGAACATTGGTCACATATTACTGTGATGATGAAGAAAAGGGTCGCCGCTCAGCCTTAGTTGACATCACTGTATCTGATGAGTGCAATTCTGCTAAAATTTGTATGCAGTGTGCTTCACAAGTTGGGTAAATCATGGCATGATCTCGTTGCAATATGTTCTGATTCTGCATCCTATATTACAAAGGCAGTAACTGATTTGCGCGCTGCTCAGAGGATTAATACCATCCATGTAAAAGATCCATGTCACCTTATACATGCTGCTGTTTCCTATGCTCTGTCTCAGCCTGAGAACCGGGACATGTATGATTTTGTTATAAAGGCTGGAGCAGTATTTAAGTATGCGCGAAACTTAAAACGCATTTATTCTCAAGGAAATGTAGACGGGAGAATGAGATATCCAAGGGCGGTTGTTGTGATCCGATGGTTCAGCTGGTATGAGGGAGCAGTAAGACTTTTGGCAATATGGCACTACTTCCTAGCTTTTGTAAACAATGAAGAAGCCACTGGATCCAAAATCGATCACCTACGTAAACTACTAGGCCCCAACAGTGCAAACCACCAATCTTTCTATGTGAAGATGCATTTCATTGTTAAAACTCTCACTGGTATCATCAACATTCAGAAGAAGCTTGAGTCAGAAGAAACACATGCCCACCAAATATATTCAGCCATAGAGGTTGACATGGCTGTGGCATTGGAGCAAGACTATACACAAGACCCAATGATAGCCAGTCTATTGCAAATGTTACCACCCAAAAAAGCAAATGCCCTAACAAAAGAGATGATTACTTTTAAAGATGCTCTGAAAAACAAGTGGGATGCTGTACTAGCTCGTAACATAACTGGGCAAATGAGTTACAGCTCTTTTTGGAAACGGGTTACAATCCTGGACCCATTCAAGAAAGTTCAGTTTAGTCAGGATTTCAAGGATTACAAAGATTTATTCATGTTGGTTGGAGCTTCGGATGATGTAATGAATGTTGTAGAAGAAGAGTTCCAGAAATATGTAATGCAGCCTATCCCACAAAAAGACATCAGTGCAATGACATACTGGCGTTCTCAGAAGCAAGAATGGCCAACACTGTGTAATCTTTCTTTGAATATTTTGGCCATTCCGGTATCATCAGCAAATATTGAACGGGTTTTCAGTGGTCTTCACTTCATTAACAAACCCGAAAGAGCCTCAATGTCCTCAAAGTCTCTTGAAATGCACATGTGCTTGTACTACAATGGTAAAGTTTTCAGCTGAATGTATTGTGTTGACCAATAACAACCGGGCGCAGGTGTGCCTTGTCAATGTAAATAAATGTGGAAAAATACTAGCTGTAGCATCGCCTTTTGCTTGTGGCAAAAATAAATATGGATAAATACAGAAAAAAAGCCTAAAAAATAAATATGGATAAATACAGACGGAAATGGCAAAAAAATAAATACCATAAAACCGGGAGCCCTACTTATAAGGTCCCAAAGGAGTGACCTATTGGCTATGCCAATGCTTGTTACGATTTACTGCAGCACATCCACCTAAATATCAGGAATCCACGGGCAGGGCAGAGTCTGGGGTACCTGATGCTTTATTCCCTCAGGGCAGGGTGAAATGCTGCTTTACCACAATCACAGTGTGGACTCCATGGGCAGGGCAGACTCTGGGGTACAGCATGGCAGGGTGAAATGACGCTTCAGCACAAGCAGAATCCACTGCAAAGACAGAGCGTGGGGTACCTGATGCTTTATTCCCTCAGGGCAGGGTGAAATGCTGCTTTACCACAAGCACAGTGTGGAATCCACGGGCAGGGCATACTCTGGGGTACAGCATGGCAGGGTGAAATGACGCTTCAGCATAAGCACAGTGCGGAATCCACTGAGAGGGCAGAGTCGGGGGTACCCGATGCTTTCTTTCCTCAGGGCAGTGAGGAATGGTACTTAGGACAAACTCCTTGCAAGCCTCTTACTGGCTGCAACTACCAATATTCAATACCAAAATGTCCTGAAGATTAATAAATATGTGTTACATACAAAAACACAAGCACTTACAAAGACAATTGGCTTCATCTTCCAACTGTGGTACCTGACATTTTGGCATTACCAATGCTTTTGCCAATGCCGTTCCACAACAGCCAAAAAAAAAAAAAGGAAAATACTTGCTTAAATGCTTTTTTGCAGCTAATGAACTTCAGCAGCTAAAAAAGCCTTAGTGGTGATGCGCATGTATTTAATTTACCATTCCAAGATGGCGGACAGGAGAGAAACAGAGCACTCATGGGTTGGGGATTGTGAGCAGAAGCATCACGCAAGAGGGAATTTATTTTAATTTTATTTTTTTAAACATGCACTCTAGAATGATATAAAACCAACAAACATTTGCAATTCAATAGGTCTCGCAAATGCAGGACCCATTGCATTACAAAAGCAATTTTTGTAAAAGCACCCCATGCCGTGCTTTCACGTTTAGGTCGGCCACGCCCTTTTCTTTAGACGAGCCGCGTCTAAAGGGGCGCTGCCGCCATTAAAGAGAAAGCGCATGTGCTGACCAGGCTCGACCTAAAAACTGTTGTTGCCTCAACGTAAGCAGTGGAAGGATTCTCATCCAAGCCAAAGGACAGTAAAGAAATGATGTCCAAAGAAGGGGCAAACAGGAGGAAGAAAAGTAAGTGAACACTGAGGAAGCAAATTCATATGGACAAGCTAGGCAACCAATGGTAAGCAACAAGGGACCCCAAAGCCCACTGTACGCATTGGTATTGCCACAATGTTAAACAAAAGAAAAAGCCATCTGTAAAATAAACATCTGTCTTCTGTGAACAGTGATCAAAGACCGTTTCATCATGAATCTAGAAATGAACCTTGTTCTTCTGGGATGAACACAAAGGTACGTTTTCACATAATTGTTTAATGTATTTACTTTTGGATTTTACACCGCGCTCCTTACTCGGGATTACCCGGATTTCTAGCAATACTAATGTAGGCAGATGAAAGAGCAAAGGCAGCCTTTGTCCAGGACCAGAACGTTACAAAGTGGGCTAGCTGGGACTGGAGCCCGGGTTTCATGGCTCACTCTCCTCCAGGGGCAGGACCTTGCTCTTAGGGTGTTCCACATCCACCCCCTTACAGAGGTCGGAGCCGGTTGGAATAGGCTCTCACGCAAGCACATGGACTAAAAATAATACCTAAAGCATCTCCGAGCCGCCGTCATCCGCCGAGGCCACAGAGAAGCCCTCTTCCATCCGCAGCAGCCTGGCATCCTAGCCTGGTGTCCAACCCTCTCAAGGTTACCCTTCCTGGAATCGGCAGGTTCTGTCTGGAGGGGCGGCAGAGGTCAAAGGGTAAGTGTTCAGCGGTGCATATTCATTGATCCTCCATACAGGAAGGAATGTTGAGGGAACAGACAAGGAAATGGACAGCAGAGGCTAAGGGTGATAACCGTCAGCGAGATTGCACAGGGCCATCGCATCGATGGTTGGACACAAATTACCCATCCAAGGTAGCTGGAGCGAATAGCTCCTTGAACCCCATCACACAGGGCTCGAAGCACACCGCCCTATGCAGCGGCGAGTGTCTGTCGGAGGGTAAAGGAAATGGACAGCTGGCTTAGGTCCCACAGTGATGGCTCTCAGCAAACATTAACAAGACCACCAGGGGCCCAACAACTACTGACCATCTAAGAAGACGCCCCACTGCAGCCCATGGGCTACTTGAACCTATCTCAAAGGACACCACCCTCTACTGGGGCTAGTGTCTGCCAGAGAGACTAAGATGGACAGCTGGTGCTTGCGGCCCTGTGATGGCTCCCAGCAAACATTAACAAGACCACCAGGGGCCCAACAACTACTGACCATTTAAGAAGACGCCCCACTGTAGCCCATGGGCTACTTGAACCTATCTCAAAGGACACCGCCCTCTACTGGGGCTAGTGTCTGTCAGACAGCCTAGGAGATGGACAGCTGGGGCGTGAGGATGGCTCCCAGCATACATTAACTAGACCACCACAGGCACAACACATTCTGCCCATCTAAGACGACACCCCACTGCAGCCCATGGGCTACTTGAACCTACCTCAAAGCACACCGCCCTCTACTGGGGCTAGTGTCTGTCAGAGGGACTAGGAGATGGACAGCAGGGACGGAGGCCACGGATAGCTTTTAGAACCCTACCACACAGGGCTTACAGGTCAATTTCCTCTGCGGGGGCTAGTGTCTGTGGGAAGGACCGGGATACACACAGCAGAGTCTAAGCCCTCCACAGATGATGGACCAGGAAACGGACAGCAGGGTCTAAGCTCCCATAGGTGATGGACCAGGAAACGGACAGTAGGGTCTAAGCCCCCATAGGTGATGGACCAGGAAACAGATAACGGGGTCTAAGCCCGCAAAGATGATAGACAAGGAAATGGACAGCCGGGTCTAAGCCGTCCATAGGTGATGGACCAGGAAACGAACAGCGGGGTCTAAGCCCTCCATAAATGATGGACTAGTAAACGGACAGCAGGGTCCAAGCCCCATAGGTGATGGACCAAGAAACAGACAGCAGGGTATAAGCCCCTCAAGAGACGAAGCAGTGGGAAACAGACAGCAGGGTCTAAGCCCTCATAGGTTATGGACCAGGAAACGGACAGCAGGGTCCAAGCCCCAAAAGATGATAGACCGGGAAGCGTCCAGCAGGGTCTAAGCCCCCCATAGGTGATGGGCTGGGAAACGGACAGCAGGGTCTAAGCCCCCCATAGGTGATGGACCGGGAAAAGGCCAGCAGGGCCTAAGCACCATAGGTGATGGACCAATGAACGGACAGCAGGGTCTAAGTCACCATAGATGATGGACTGGGAAACGGACAGCAGGGTCTAAGTCACCATAGATGATGGACTGAGAAACGGACAGCAGGGTCTATGCCCCCATAGGTGATGGACCAGGAAACGGACAGCAGGGTCTAAGTCACCATAGATGATGGACCGGGAAACGGACAGCAGGGTCTAAGCCCCCATAGGTGATGGACCAGGAAACGGACAGCAGGGTCTATGCCCCCATTGGTGATGGACCAGGAAAAGGACAGCAGGGTCTATGCCCCCATAGGTGATGGACCAGGAAACGGACAGCAGGGTCCAAGCCCCAAAAGATGACAGACCGGGAAGCGGACAGCAGGGTCTAAGCCCCAATAGATGATAGACCAGGAAGCGGACAGCAGGGTCTAAGCCCCATAGGTGATGGACCGGGATACGGACAGCAGGGTCTAAGCCCCCATTGATGATGGGCCAGGAAACGGACAGCAGGGTCTAAGCCCCCATAGATGATGGACAATGAAACAGGCAGCAGGGTCTAAGCCTCCATAGATGATGGACCGGGAAACTGACAGCAGGGTCGATGCCCCCATAGATGGTGGACCGGGACACGGACATCAGGGTCTAAGGCCCATAGGTGGACCGGAAAACGGACAGCAGGGTCTAAGCCCTCATACGTGACGGACCGGGAAACGGACAGCAGGGTCTAAGCCCCATATGTGATGGACCGGGAAACGGACAGCAGAGTCTAAGGCCCCATAGGTGATGGACCGGGAAACGGACAGCAGAGTCTAAGCCCCCAATATGACCAGGTACTCGTGCAATATATGCTCTACTGTGCAATCACCAGGCACTCGAGCAATACATGCTCTTATGTGACATTACCAGGCGCTTGTGCAATACATGCTCCAATGTGGCATTACCAGGCGCTTGTGCAATACATGCCCCACAGTGCCATTAACAGGAACTCCAGCAATACATGCTTTACTGTGCAATAAACAGGAACTCCAATGTTCCATTACCAGGCGCTCGTGCAAAACATGCTCCACTGTGCCATTAACAAGCATTTGAGCAATGTATGGTTTACAGCGCCATTACCAGGCACTCATGGATAACATACTCCACGGTGTGATTACCAGTCACTAGTGCAATACATGCTCCACTGTGCCATTACCAGACACTCATGCAATACATGCTCCAATGTGCCATTACAAGGCACTCATGTAAATAAATGCGCCACTGTGCCATTACCAGGCACTCTAGCAATACATGCTTTACTGTGCGGTCACCAGGCACTTGTGCAATACATGCTCCAATGTGCCATTACCATGCGCGCGTGCAATACATGTTCTACCGTGTCAGAACCAGGCACTCGTGCAAAGCATATTCTACCATGTGAATAGCAGGCAGTCGAGCAATACATGCTCCACTGTGCCATTACCTGGTGCTCGTGCAATACATGCTCCACTATGCCATTACCATCCGCTTGTGCAATACATGTTCTACCGTGTCAGAACCAGGCACTCGTGCAAAGCATATTCTACCATGTGAATAGCAGGCAGTCGAGCAATACATGCTCCACTGTGCCATTACCTGGTGCTCGTACAATACATGCTCCACAGTGCAATTACCTGGTGCTCGTGCAATACACGCTCCACTGTGCCATTACTAGGCACTTGTTCAATACATGCTCAACTTTCATTACCAGGCGCTCGTGCAATATATGCTCCACTGTCATGACCTGGCAATCATACAATAAATGCTCCAGTGTGTCATTGCCAGGCGCTCGAGCAATACGTGTTCTGTGTTATTACCAGGCACTTGTGCAATAATACTTGCTCAACTGGGAAATTACCAGTTACTTAAGCAATGCAAGTTCAACGGTGTCATTACCACACACCATAGCAATGCAAGTTCAATGGTGTCATTACCAGGCACCATAGCAATGCATGCTCCACGGTCTCATTACCAGGCACCATAGCAATGCAAGTTCAACGGTGTAATTACCAGTCACCATAGCAGTGCAAGCTCAACGGTGTCATTACCAGGCACCATAGCAATGCAAGTTCAACGGTGTCATTACCAGGCACCATAGCAATGCAAGTTCAACGGTTTCATTACCAGGCACCATAGTAATGCAAGTTCAAAGGTGTCATTACCAGGCACCATAGCAATGCATGCTCCACTGTCATAACCAGGCACCATAGCAATGCATGCTCCAATGTCTCATTACCAGGCACCATAGCAATGCATGTTCAACAGTGTCATTACCAGGCACCATAGCAATGCATGCTCCACTGTCTCATTACCAGGCACCATAGCAATGCAAGTTCAACTGTGTCATTGCCAGGCACCATAGCAATGCATGCTCCACTGTCTCATTACCAGGCACCATAGCAATGCAAGTTCAACGGTGTCATTACCAGGAATCATAGCAATGCATGCTCCACTGTCTCATAACCAGGCACCATAGAATGCAAGTTCAACGGTGTCATTACCAGGAACCATCGCAATGCAAGCTCAACTGTGTCATTACCAGGCACCATAGCAATGCATGCTCCACTGTCTCATTACCAGGAATCATAGCAATGCAAGTTCAACGGTGTCATTACCAGGAATCATAGCAATGCAAGCTCCACTGTCATTACCAGGCACCATAGCAATGCAAGTTCAATGGTGTCATTACCAGGAATCATAGCAATGCAAGTTCAACTGTGTCATTACCAGGAACCATCGCAATGCAAGCTCAACTGTGTCATTACCAGGCACCACAGCAATGCAAGTTCAACTGTGTCATTACCAGGCACCACAGCAATGCAAGTTCAACTGTGTCATTACCAGGCACCACAGCAATGCAAGTTCAATGGTGTCATTACCAGGAATCATAGCAATGCAAGCTCAACGGTGTCATTACCAGGCACCATAGCAATGCAAGTTCAACGGTGTCATTACCAGGCACCATAGCAATGCAAGCTCAACGGTGTCATTACCAGGCACCATAGCAATGCAACTTCAACGGTGTAATTACCAGGAACCATCGCAATGCAAGTTCAACGGTGTCATTACCAGGCACCACAGCAATGCAAGTTCAACTGTGTCATTACCAGGCACCATAGCAATGCATGCTCCACTGTCTCATAACCAGGCACCATAGCAATGCAAGTTCAACAGTGTCATTACCAGGCACCATAGCAATGCAGGTTCAACGGTGTCATAACCAGGCACCATCGTAATGCAAGTTCAACTGTGTCATTACCAGGCACCATAGCAATGCAACTTCAACGGTGTAATTACCAGGAACCATCGCAATGCAAGTTCAACGGTGTCATTACCAGGCACCACAGCAATGCAAGTTCAACTGTGTCATTACCAGGCACCATAGCAATGCAACTTCAACGGTGTAATTACCAGGCACCATAGCAATGCATGCTCCACTGTCTCATAACCAGGCACCATAGCAATGCAAGTTCAACGGTGTCATTACCAGACACCATAGCAATGCATGCTCCACTGTCAATACCAGGCACCATAGCAATGCAAGTTCAACGGTGTCATTACCAGGTACCATAGCAATGCAAGTTCAACGGTTTCATTACCAGGAATCATAGCAATGCATGCTCCACTGTCTCATAACCAGGCACCATAGCAATGCAAGTTCAACGGTGTCATTACCAGGCACCATAGAATGCAAGTTCAACTGTGTCATTACCAGGAACCATCGCAATGCAAGCTCAACTGTGTCATTACCAGGCACCACAGCAATGCAAGTTCAACTGTGTCATTACCAGGCACCACAGCAATGCAAGTTCAACTGTGTCATTACCAGGCACCACAGCAATGCAAGTTCAATGGTGTCATTACCAGGAATCATAGCAATGCAAGCTCAACGGTGTCATTACCAGGCACCATAGCAATGCAAGTTCAACGGTGTCATTACCAGGCACCATAGCAATGCAAGCTCAACGGTGTCATTACCAGGCACCATAGCAATGCAAGTTCAACTGTGTCATTACCAGGCACCATAGCAATGCAACTTCAACGGTGTAATTACCAGGAACCATCGCAATGCAAGTTCAACGGTGTCATTACCAGGCACCACAGCAATGCAAGTTCAACTGTGTCATTACCAGGCACCATAGCAATGCATGCTCCACTGTCTCATAACCAGGCACCATAGCAATGCAAGTTCAACAGTGTCATTACCAGGCACCATAGCAATGCAGGTTCAACGGTGTCATAACCAGGCACCATCGTAATGCAAGTTCAACTGTGTCATTACCAGGCACCATAGCAATGCAACTTCAACGGTGTAATTACCAGGAACCATCGCAATGCAAGTTCAACGGTGTCATTACCAGGCACCACAGCAATGCAAGTTCAACTGTGTCATTACCAGGCACCATAGCAATGCAACTTCAACGGTGTAATTACCAGGCACCATAGCAATGCATGCTCCACTGTCTCATAACCAGGCACCATAGCAATGCAAGTTCAACGGTGTCATTACCAGGCACCATAGCAATGCATGCTCCACTGTCAATACCAGGCACCATAGCAATGCAAGTTCAACGGTGTCATTACCAGGAATCATAGCAATGCATGCTCCACTGTCTCATAACCAGGCACCATAGCAATGCAAGTTCAACTGTGTCATTACCAGGCACCATAGCAATGCAACTTCAACGGTGTAATTACCAGGAACCATCGCAATGCAAGTTCAACGGTGTCATTACCAGGCACCACAGCAATGCAAGTTCAACTGTGTCATTACCAGGCACCATAGCAATGCATGCTCCACTGTCTCATAACCAGGCACCATAGCAATGCAAGTTCAACAGTGTCATTACCAGGCACCATAGCAATGCAGGTTCAACGGTGTCATAACCAGGCACCATCGTAATGCAAGTTCAACTGTGTCATTACCAGGCACCATAGCAATGCAACTTCAACTGTGTAATTACCAGGAACCATCGCAATGCAAGTTCAACGGTGTCATTACCAGGCACCACAGCAATGCAAGTTCAACTGTGTCATTACCAGGCACCATAGCAATGCAACTTCAACGGTGTCATTACCAGGCACCATAGCAATGCAACTTCAACGGTGTAATTACCAGGAACCATCGCAATGCAAGTTCAACGGTGTCATTACCAGGCACCACAGCAATGCAAGTTCAACTGTGTCATTACCAGGCACCATAGCAATGCATGCTCCACTGTCTCATAACCAGGCACCATAGCAATGCAAGTTCAACAGTGTCATTACCAGGCACCATAGCAATGCAGGTTCAACGGTGTCATAACCAGGCACCATCGTAATGCAAGTTCAACTGTGTCATTACCAGGCACCATAGCAATGCAACTTCAACGGTGTAATTACCAGGAACCATCGCAATGCAAGTTCAACGGTGTCATTACCAGGCACCACAGCAATGCAAGTTCAACTGTGTCATTACCAGGCACCATAGCAATGCAACTTCAACGGTGTAATTACCAGGCACCATAGCAATGCATGCTCCACTGTCTCATAACCAGGCACCATCGCAATGCAAGTTCAACTGTGTCATTACCAGGAATCATAGCAATGCAAGTTCAACAGTGTCATTACCAGGAATCATAGCAATGCATGCTCCACTGTCTCATTACCAGGCACCATAGCAATGCATGCTTACCTCTGCGATTCTCAACTCCCACAGTGCATGCTCGGCCAAATAAAAACCATTCCTTGAACATAAGCAAAACCATGTTCAGAAGGCGGCAGGAGGTCTTGCAAGACGACCAATGGCTCGTCACCTCTCAGAGCCATCAGTGGCAAATTGAAAGGATGGCATTACTTTAGCGAGTTCATTTCACGGTGTTAAAAACAGAGCTATCCTACTGGTTAAAGGAAAATGTAAGTGTCTGTACTTCTTGTTTCAAATGCTATCAGAGCACACATGGCAATGCAGCCTTTGCTGTGCCTCCATGAAGGCAGTATTGTAATGAACAAGGCTGAGCTGAGCCAGACATCCCCACACATCTGACGGTAGCAGCCTTCAGAGACATCAGGTAAGCCCTTCAAATCAAACTGAAGTAGGAAACAAAAAGACAAGAGCAGTGCCACCGTCCAGCTTCACAAGATCGGATTCACTGCTAATCTGCAGGAAGCCCCTTTCAAGCCACCCCCACTGAGTCCAGCGCGCAACGCCCAGAGGGCTCAAAGGGCTTCAGCCCCCCGTGTGTCAGCCGGGGCCGAGACAGCCTCCCCGGCGCACACAGGCAGTTTTTGAGCTGATCGCAGTCGCACCCAAGTACTTCACAGGTCTTTAAAAGAAGCTGTGTTGTTTCTTCACTGCTACATCTGCACTCTGCCTATTGCTGGAAGAAGCCCCCCCCGCCCCCCGAAATGTGGCTCTAGTTGCGCCTCTGCACTGGGTCCGACGCGCTGGCGGCCCCCCGTACACACCGTGGCAGAGGAGGTTTGAAGGGGTTGGGTCTCTCAGGACTGAACCGAACTAAAAACCCCCATGTCAGGATGGATTTCAGATATTACAGTACCCTCGTGCAACCCTGGCAGCTCTAGCAAGGGGCTTAGACCCAAGAGGGAAGAAGTAGAGGACACTAGGGCCCCAGGGCACCACCAACCAAACAAGAACGAACAACCCCAGCCCTGGTCACTGCGACCCTTTATGTAGCGCACCGATACTCCAACTCATCAGCATCACTGACCCCCAGGGAGAGAGAGAAAGGGAGAGAGAGAGAAAGAGAAAAAAAGAGAAAAAGAGAGAGAAAGAGAAAAAGAGAGAAAGAGAAAAAAAGAGAGAAAGAGAAAAAGAGAGAGAAAGAGAAAAAGAGAGAGAAAGAGAAAAAGAGAGAGAAAGAGAAAAAGAGAGAGAAAGAGAAAAAGAGAGAGAAAGAGAAAAAGAGAGAGAAAGAGAGAGAGAGAAAAAGAGAGAGAAAGAGAAAAAGAGAGAGAAAGACAGAAAGACAGAAAGAGAGAAAGAGAGATAGAGAGAGAGTCTTCCCTTAGACCAACCTCTGATACATATTGGAAAGCATCAGTGTGCATGCCGACAGGATTCAATGGCCCAGGGACTCAGTAGAACCCGTTCCTTACTCATCAGCCGGCTCATGGGGACCCCCAGTCACTCACTGCAGTGACTGCCTGTGACACCCCAGGGTTTACAAGTCATTCTAACCCGCCCAAGGAAAAACGACCAATTCCAATGACATTTTTGATTTTCTTTAGCCACTCTTTGAAACTGCGAACATAGTGCCTCAAACAGTTTTTAAACCCTCGTTGTCCTTCCTCAATCTCCCTCCCCCAGGTCTTCCTCCGTCTATGTGGCATCACAATTTATTGATGCACGACTTTTGTTAAGGGTAATTTTTTGTTTTAACCCAAAAAAAGAGATGACCAGGAGAAGCGCAACTAATGCTCACTATTCACTGGCCCCTCTCCCAGCTATTTCACAGGTCTGTTTTAGCCCAACAGCAGCTCTGGAACAAACCGTGAATAACATCAAAAAGCAACACTAAACTAACACATTTTTAGAAATGTAAAAATACAAGAAGGAAAGGACAGGCTGTGTGCCCCCACCAAGCAGTGTGTCTTTGGAGGGCTGCTGTGTCCCTTCAGCCAGGTCCGTTGTCGCAGCCCCCACCCAAGTCACTGCATCTCCCTAAACATGAAGACACCTGCTCACTCAGGTGATCAGCAACGCATGAACAGCCTCGGAGCAGAGAGGGAATGGCCCTATCTCAGCTCATCAAAAATACAGCAAGCAAGCAACCGAGGGCTCACACATTAAAAATTAAAAAATAATAAATAAACGCAAAGAGGCAGAAAGTGTTCCCACACATCACTGCAACTCGGTCCACGCTTGGAATGACCGAAGAGCCGACATCTCAAGAAGAAAGCACGGTGAGATGCTAAATGTCAGAACGAAGGTGGGTGCGGGGGAAGGTGGCCAGACTAGTGGATAGTAGGGCTCTACAGGGGGAAGAGTGGTAACCTGGCATCCAACCATGAGCATGCTTATAAAGGACAAGGCAAGGAGACACACAAGGTGTCAGAAAGAAGGTGGGGGAGGGGGCGGACTAGAAGATGGTAGGGCCACAGAGGACGAAGAGTTGTAACCTGGCATCCAACCATGAGCATGCTTACAAAGGACAAAGCAAGGTGTCGGGTGAAGGTGGGCACTGTAGAGGGTGGAAGGATGGCTGTCGTATGGCTGCCCTTTGAGGACGG
Source organism: Triturus cristatus (assembly GCF_964204655.1). Classification (NCBI taxonomy): domain Eukaryota; kingdom Metazoa; phylum Chordata; class Amphibia; order Caudata; family Salamandridae; genus Triturus; species Triturus cristatus. The sequence continues at coordinate 1,149,511,893 of NC_140580.1, read as the reverse complement.
AAAGGATACAAAAAGCCCAGAGAGTTGAACTGGTACACATCTATGAACATGTTTGCGAGCTGGTGAGATACAAGGTATCATAATGAAAGTGGGCACGGGAGAGCTGAAGGACATGGGTATGGCACACTGTCCTATGGCCGCCCTTTGAGGACGGCAGGGATATAAAGGTTCGACAGTGGTAACCAGGGACCCACCATACTATGAGGATGAATAGGTTCTATAGGGTCAAGAGAGGTAAGTAGGCATACAGCCATGAACAAGGGCGCCAGTGAGAGGCAAGGAACAGGTTTAAGTAGTAATGCTTGGCGGGTGAAAATGGGAATGCGCTTTTATAGGCTGCCAAATTACAGATTTTAGGATGGGTGTGATGCGATCGCTGTGTCACGGGTTTGAGATCTTTACAGTTTGTCCATCTGCTCTTAGGAGTCAGTAAAGATGCTGCTGTATTCATCCAGGTGAGAGGGGAGAACAGCAAAGCCAACGCAGCCTCACAAGAAGTGAGCTGGAGCGCTGCACGCCTCTGTGACTAAGATTCTTCTTCTCCATAGGACATTTGACAGACTCTTCACGGACATGATCTCCGGGCCCCTTTTAAACCCGATGGGACATTAAATCAGAAGACCACTTTGTGACAACCAGGGTATGGACAACAATTAAATGCCCACTATGAGGACACTTTGTGCACCTCTGTGGGTCCCCCGTGCACTACCATGGACAGTCCAAGGACTCTGTACGCATGTTAGATTAGTGACACCAGGGCTGCAATAATTATTATTTTTTTAAAAATCAGGATACCAGTGTGACACGTACTCTGGTCTTAGGCCAGGGGTACAAGCCTGTTTACACAGCGTGGTGCATTACGGTCTCAATACTCCAGCTTTGCAGAAGTGTGGGACCACTCTTCAAATCTAGTGTCTTCAGAGCAAGCACATTAAATTCAGTGAAGAACTTTGCATCTAAGACAATATATTCAGTATCAAGGATGAAGCATGTAGACAAATGCTATTTTCAGAAAACAACCAAGTCAGATAGAAATCATAGTCTCCTTGCGCAGTGGATGGAGTGAGTAAAAATCAAGCACTTCTTAGCCACAGCTATAAGGTGGAGAACTTTAAAAACAGCGAGCATACTGGATTAGAGTGCAACTGGATAAACACAAGAATGAATCGAATTAAAAAGTACTGTAGTCACGTTTACGACCCATACCAATATTTCTACCTTCACAATTCTCGTTACTGTGTTCAAATCAAAATTAATAAAAAATTCAAAATGTTCTTGAATTGAAAGTTGAAATTTACTGAAATGGGTTTTGGAGTTAAGAGGGTGCCGAAAGATGAGAGCACTTTAGTCGTGGTTAGTTTGAAAACTGCAAAGGGATATCTACTCTACTCTTAAAACCTTTCAGCTCAATAAAAACATGGAAGCAAAAACATTTGTCCAGACAGCCAACAATTTTCCATTTTGCATTTATGAAAAAACACTGTGCCAGAATCACTAGCAGAATTAGGTCATGCATAGAATCTGTAGACTGGTTCTTACAAACGTGAACTAAAAGATTTTGTGGCTTTTTAAATTATTTCTAATCTAATTTGTTTATGAAAAATGGCTTTCAAAGTTCAAATATTTACTCATTATTTAACAACTTTGAAACGGAGATCCATTGGTGGCTGCGGGGAAAGCGACCAGATGTTTTTAGCTCCAAAATTCAAAACTAAGCAAGCAGAGACATGCGTAGGGAGTTTCTCTCCAGTTTCACTGCAGAATATACATATTTTTTTTAATCCTGTAGGACATAATTGAAGTCGTTTTCCTTTGGCAGAGCAGGAGGAATGAAAGCAGGAAAAGAAAGCAAAAGGCGACAAGTAGAGCAAAACTGAAGCTCAGATCTGGGCTCGAGTTCTCATTCTCATCCATGTGGCACCTGTAGATGGGCGCGCAGATCACATGCTGCAAGTCAAGCCAGCACCCAGTGGCTTCAACGCAGACCGCCTGTTACGCGGCTGTGGGTCTTTACGCTCGCTCCAATAGGTCCACACGCGTCAGCCATAGACACGCAGCAATGTCCTGCTCCCATAGGCCTCCACGCGTCAGCCATAGACACGCAGCACCGTTCTTCAAGTCACAGAGATGCTGGTGCCTGGGACTAATGAAGTTTCAAGTAATAGAATCCTAGGCAAGAATGCTGGTCACTTAAAACTGTGACCCAGGTCAGCACATTTTTACTAGCCCACAGGTTGGGTTTCTGCTTTCTATGCATCCATCAGCAAGATGCACATATTTTAAACAGCGGTGGATGGTTCACACAAGATTAGATGCTCACTATCAGTTTGACTGCAGCAACCTGTACATGCAGCCATTACTGTCCAGCAGAGGAGGAACCTGTTGCCTTTACATGTTCCATGCGTGTTTCCCATTCTCAACCCAAACGCCTTGACTGGGCCAGCACTTCGTCTCTGCAGATAGAGTAGCTTGATGTCCAATACTGGAGCATGCATGCTTCGTATGCTGCTCAGCCGCATGGAGGAATGGTGCTATCAGGGTGGCTGGTCAGACATCATGTGACCTGCAAGAAAATTTAACGAGAGATTGTATCAGTTCCAATTACTAGGGAGATCACATCACAGCAATGAACACCACAAACAGCGCAGTCTGTGCTTACGAGGGCATTCAAAGCTGCGTTTCAAACTGGAAAATTATTTCTGTTCCAGATCCGTACAAAAGATGAAGCAGTTCATACATCTTTTATGTCCAGCATCACAGTATTGACCAAGAGCTCTAGAAGGACCCCATAGGTTAGTCAACTGGAGAGTGAACATTTTAGGACTCGCTAACCTGTTTTAAGTGCTCCCTTAATAGGAGGTATAAAGATAGACAAATACTTTTTCTAGGTGGAACCTCTGGCCCACGTTATGAATGTTAAAAAAGATTTAACCTTTATTATTGTTGCGATGGAAGTATTCAATTTTTGTAGATCTTGCATTTTGTGCATCAACTAGTAGCGCACACAGCAGCGTTCAATAACCCATTTATTTCGGCTAATAAGCTTTGGACCGGTCTGATTTGGCAACTCATTCTAAGATAAACATCCCGCCAGCCACCCTCACAAGGAGACGCGTACATCATTTTTATAAACTGCATTGTTTTTTCAACGCTCTTTATGCACAACACTAAATGAAAAACGCGCGACTTCTTCTGGTTCTGATGCTCATGGACGCTGCAGGGTTATCGCACTATATATAAAAACACGTAATTGGGATCTGAAGAGGTGCAGTCAGGCACCGCGGACGGATCCACCATAATGCCATGATGGGTTGGTTCATCTCCACTGTAACGTGCCCTCAGCTCAATGACCATCTTTGCGTTCAGACTGCTCGTGTCAGGGTGGGGCAGTCTCTCCAGGTCTTCACCGACGTCTCAGTGCTTCTCTTTCTAGCGAAAGATGCAGTGCCTGCGTGGGACCTACGAGGATGTGCCTCCCGTCTCTGTCACTACATTCTGCAGTCTACACTGACAATTCTCAGTCTCATCCTACACCCATTTAAAGACCAAAATCTAGTTACAGGATATGGTGCAGAGATCACCCCGCCACGCCAAACCCACAATTATCACTGGGGCTGCCCCCAGAGGAAGCCACGAATATTAAAAGCAAGAAAATAGCCAGGTGGAGGCTACCGCTGGGACTGAAGGTCTAGTATTAAAAGCGGGTTGGTCTAACTAAAGAAGTGGGAGAAGTGGGGAGAGAGGCATGAAACTCCTTGAATGCAATGTGTTCGCGACACAGTTTATTGTGGTCCCTTTTATAAGGATCCAAACTTAAACTCATAAGTCACTCAACCACAATATTTTTCTAAGCGCCGGTCTTTCATAAGCAGCCGGGCCCAGTAGGAAACAAGGAACATAACCCTGATCTGTGGGACTGAGGAGTCCCACACATTCTCAAGAGTATCAAGATAGATTCCAAGAACGAGAATCCTTCCGTCCCTTCTTGAAGAATGTAGCTTCCGCCAAAGGATTTGGCCAAACCGATTGTTTGGAGCAGAGTAAATCAAACATCAGGAGAACTTATCAAAACTGAGAAACATGGGAGACAAAACAATGCCACCTATAAAATTATTTGATAACCAGAACAAATAAAGAAAGGGTTGGAAAATGGCACTGTTTTTAGGTCTCGCCTAAAGAGGATACCAATTCTCAGACAGGTATTGGGGTCAGCCCACTAGCTGCCTTTCATGCCAGTCTCAATTGCCTGCTTCTTATTCAGCGGTTTTCTTCCCTCTTCGTGGTCAGAGTCTCCCCTGGAGCATAGCTTCTTTAACAATTTGATTGGATGAATGTATATCCTTCCACGGCTTATGCTCATGGAAGTACTTTTAGCACTCCATGAGAGTGCATCCATTTTCCTGCTCTCACTTGGGTGCTGCTTCAATACTGCAATCAACAAGCTCTGCATTATACTGCTGGCTCGCCCCAAACTCCTTTTTAGGTCTCGCCTGACCCAGTGCATGCGCTGGTCTGGCAAGACTTTGTGACGGCTCAAAAAAGTGCTACCACTGTAGCCTAGAGCTACAGTGCATGAGCGCGCGCGCCTCACTTTCGCGGCCGCAAGGCCGCTTTGATGTTCTCCGTGAGCCAGTTTTCTTTTTCCTGTTTATTACTTCTATGTAGTAATGGTGGCACCCGTGCGCCACCATTACTACAGAGCAGTAATAAACAGAAACCAGCATTGGCATAGCCAATAGGTCTCGCTTTTGGGACCTTATAAGTATTTAGTTATGCAACTGTTGCATGGCTAAACACTTATAAGGTCCCAAAAGCGAGACCTATTGGCTATGCCAATGCTTGTAATAGTTTTGATTCATGACTACTTGTAAGAAACATCACAACATGTAATTTCCATGTCTTCAGAAAAATAGATCGAGGTAATTCGTTTAATAATATGTATGTTTTTTAATTTGGTTAATTATATTTTACATTCTAAAGAGAGCGTGTTGCACTTCTGAATGTATTTATTTGACTAAAGTGTAATCTCCTAGTGGAATCTGCAGAAATAAACTGTGCTCATCAGAACACTCTCTACCTTCTACTTTTGGCAGTGCTTTTGCAACCTCCAAGGCCAGGGGTCGCAAAGACAGCGCCACGGGTCACAAGGGACAAGACTGAGGTCGCAGTTGCGACCTCTGACAACCTCTAAATGATATCAATGGGCCCACATAGAACACATCACATTTGTAGGTTTTGAAATAAATGAAGCAGTGAGCAGACTACAGGCTCGTGGGCTCCTTTTCTGGTCCATTACTGAATCTGCAATGGCACTAGTGATAACCTGAGTCTTGGTGCTGTAGGCGTTTCCTGAATTGTGATGTTGTTGACATGCTTGTGGATACTTGGAAGGGTTGAAAAATGCAGCTGCATCTCTAGTTGTATGTAAAAATAAAGCAACTTCTATAATTTATTCCTTCAAATATTGGCAGCTATTCAAAGGTAAACTTACACTTTTCTGTAAGTTTGCTACTTTTAGGTGTTTACAACTATGTGTGGAGTTTTATATCCACACTCCCTATACTTGTGTGTGGGGCAGAGAGCTCCACACACATAAGAATAGGGAATGCAGACTTGCAAAACTCTGCACATAGGGCCCGTTTCACAAAGGCTAACTTTACGACTTTCGGTATTCACAAAGGGCATTCACGAGTAGTAAAGTTAGACTTTTGTCTCAGTTCAACACAAGTTGTGTCTCGGTTAAACGTAAGTTTTGTCTCAGTTCAACGTAAGTTTTGTCTCAGTTCAACGTAAGTTTTGTCTCAGTTCAACGTAAGTTTTGTCTCAGTTCAACGTAAGTTTTGTCTCGGTTAGACGTAAGTTTTGTCTCGGTTAGACGTAAGTTTTGTCTCGGTTAGACGTAAGTTTTGTCTCGGTTAGACGTAAGTTTTGTCTCGGTTAGACGTAAGTTTTGTCTCGGTTAGACTAAAGACCAACACTTAAGTTGAACTGAGACAAAAGTCTAACTTTACGAATCGTAAATGCCCTTTGTGAATACGTAGAGTCGTAAAGTTAGGCTTTCGTCGCAGTTGATCTTTGTGAATCGGCCCCATAGTTTGTGAATACCTAAAAGCATTAAACTTACAGAAAAGTAAGTGCAAGTTGAACTTTAAGACTCATGCCCACTGTTTCTTAAGCAATGCTTTAAGCCAATATTCTCCTGCTACTGGATTCACATCATTTCCAAGTCCAGACAACGGCGAGATGCCCTATGATAGGTGACTTGGTCAGCAAACAGGGAATTAAAGAGTTTGACCAAATTAAGAAAGAGCACAGGTTGCAAGAAAGCAAGAGTTTCATTACTGGTGAGCCAGACATGAATGACAACCAGGCATAATAACTGCAAGCTGCTGACTGACGAGGTTAGAGAGGTGGCTGATTCTGAAAGAAGATGGCGAGGAGATGATCTCAGTCTACAAATTCATACCGGACTCCAAAGATGTAAGAGAAACCCTGACATGAATCGAATGAGGGGTAATTGGGCAGTAGTCTTTTTCACGGAGTGGGTCTGATCCACTCCAGAATTCACCATACCTTTAGAGATAACCTCAACAAGAGAATCTGTGCCTAAAGTTGTCAGCTATTGGTATACAGACCGAGTTCATAGTTGGGATGCAAACAATAGTGACACTGGAGCGATTGTGGGGAAGATGGGACGCTGCTACATCTGCTCTGGGGTTCACCGCGACTTAAGGGATACTTGCAACAAGTATCCTAGATGTGGTGGACTAGATCTTTCTTTCAAATATAACCAGATTCCTGGCGAGCACGTTATTAGGGCATCCAATCATATTCACATTCGCACTCTAAACAAGGAGAGGCAAACACATGTCATTGGGTCTAAGTGAAACAAAGCAGGCTATTCCAGTCAGGTGAGGTTAGAACCCCACTGTCCTCGAATGGCTTCACCACCTTGAGATGCACATGGACAATTACATATGGAAAACAAGCATTGGCATAGCCAATAGGTATCGCTTTTGGGACCTTATAAGTATTTAGTTATGCAGCACAATATCCTTGCTGCAACAACATTAACTGTTGTATGGTTAAACACTTATAAGGTCCCAAAGGCGAGACCTTTTGGCTATACCAATGCTTGTTTTGAAGATGTTAATACATTCCCACAAATAAGGACATCTATGGTATAGGCTGGGCTGTTTACACTAGGCAGCATCCAGGGGGTATTTTGTGATGATCCTATGTAGGCCAGAGGATCGGCACAAAATAACCCCTTGGTCCGAGAAAGTGGCGCGGCTCGACCAGAAAACGACTCAAATTAGACTGCCTCCCAACCACAGGATTTTTTGCGTGAAACAATGCTCATCGTTATTATGTATATTAATGGATTAAGGTCAATCAGCAAGCAACCAAACCAAAAAACAACAAAAAAACACAAACACATAGGAGGACAGAAGCAGCAAGAATGTAAAAATGACTTTATTACTCCTCAAATGTGTTGACAAGTTTTTGTTCAGACATCACCGCGTTTTACACTTACTAAAGTTCACTTAGTGGTGGCACTGAATGCGTCCACATGGAAAGGCACTGACCCTGCGGGATACAGATTATTTTGTCTCACAGACTGGATATCAAAACAATAAAAAGATGACAGACCTTTCACCAGTAAAGCAAAATCATTTGTGAGCATTTACTTTTACACATCACTGCTCTTTTGCTGATGCTATTCAGCATCAACAAATACATTTTTTTGCTTTCCCCAATGCTAAAGAGCAGCAGCAAAAACAAATGAGCGACCCAATAGTCTGCAAGGCAAAAAGGCCCACTGGACTGCACGCAGCAATGCCAAGTGCTTCCGAAGTTTAAAACATCTGGGTGAAGCAGAAGCAGCGCGAGAAAAGAGGGCCCACAACTTGGGTGCACAAACCAGAAAAGCAAAGTTTAGCACCGGCTAACTTTTAAACAGACTTGGGGTGCCAGATGATGGAGTCAATCCCAATACAGAGAGGTTGTCACATATTGCAGGATCCGTCATGTACAACTATAATGCAGGAGCAAGGGGACATGGGCTATTATTACAGACCGCTGAGGACATAAGTATCCTATTTCATATTTAACTGGACATCTGAGCATAACTTGCACAAAGAAAAAAAATTAAAGGCACAGATAGAGCAAAATATAACACATCCGTTTGCCAACTAATAGTTAATGAGTCCATACACCTCAGTTACAGGAATAGGCAAAAATGAAAGAAATCTGAATGCTTCAAAGGAAGGGAATTGAAACCAAGAGAGGAAAGTAAAACAAGCATTTGCAATGCAATAGGTCTTGCATATGCAAGAGTTAGAGCTATTGGCATTGTAAATGCCAATACCTTTTATTTATGTGTTTTGAAAACCTGAAAGCGGTGCGTAAATAAGCACTTTGTACTTGTAGTCCTGTCTTACGACAAGCAAGTCTGGCAGTAAACGAGGCGCAGTTACTGCCAGCCTTGGTTCTCGTAAGCAAAGACTATAAGTAGAAAAGTGCGTGTTTACGACCACTTGCAAGTTTTTAAAACACATACATAAAAGGCATTGTCATTTTCAATGCCAATAGCTCAATCTCTCACAAATGCGAGACCGATTGCATTGCAAATGCTAGTTTAAGGCGTCGTCAAATTTTAGAACCGCTTTTTACAGTTTAACATCCAGGCTGACTGAGTTCTCCCTCTTATTTAAAGAAACCACTATCCGTGTTAGCTCCACAAAAATTCTCTGCAATGGGCTCATTATCTTGGGTAACTATTTCATTAGCAGAGGAAAAGCAGGCTGCACGTGCATATACCAGTAGCTGGTGCATTAATGTGACATGCTATCCTACCTGCATCAAAACTTGTAACTTTTTGATTACACATCCTGGAAGCTGGTGGATCAACTGAACAAGCGGTAAAACCGGCATTGGAACATGTGACCTGCATGATGTACACAAATGTGTGCTTCAGGTCACACAGTTGTCTGTGGCAGATGCTCAAGTCACTCATATGAACCTAGCTTGCTTAAAGTCGTTTTTTTGCTTCACACGCAGTGCAATACTTGAATTTGTTTTGCGACCTTTTGCTACTTCAGTACCACATCCCATTCTAAACTGAGGTACAGGAGTACATGAATGAAGAAGCAATTTTACTAAAAATTGTAAGTGAATTGTTTAGAAGGTGTTTGTAAGTAGGCGATTAGCTTGGAATGATGTGGCTCGTTAGCAAGTAATAAGCAGCAGCCTTCCGTCTTCAGGGCACCAACTACCCAGGCTGTAGCATTGGACTCGTCAAAGGTAGCAAGGCAGAGCAGGTCAAGCCCTACTCAGGGAGGTGGTGTGGGCTAATCCCTAGACCGAAGACATGCAACAAACACCAAATAAATTATTGTCCGGTTAATTCTTTTACCTATAAAAAGCAAAATTACTTTATTATGCACAAACTACTCAGTACTACGCATTAATTTACAAATATACACCTGATGGCAGGTGTAAATACCTAAGGCAACACTCTTTTTAACAGCTCCCACCCTTAGTGAGGCCTGCAAACAACCACTATACTCACCCATATGCTAAGCACAATATAATAGAGTGTAGTTATCATAACGGACCTTGAGTTATTTTTATTATGAAAAAGAAAAGTGTGCAACAAATTATTTTTGGGGCAAGACCGCAGACGCAGGATCGACCGAGGCAAGAAAACTACAGTTCCCATTATTGTAAAAGGGTGCGCATATGGCACGGTGCACGCATACGGGATGAGAGGCGGTATCAAAATACTTCTGCCATCATCCTAAGGGACACATCACGGTGCGACGCATGGAGACAGGATTGTGATAGACATTGTATAAAGGTTTATTACACCTGCACCGCATTGCTGCCATACACCACTACTTATGATGCAAGTTACAACAGGACAAAGGTTGATGTCCCCTGCTCACTGTACTTCCGCATGTCACCCCTCCACCAGCCGACCCAGAGGGGATTAATGTCAGTACATCATTTTTTCCCCATCTCATTAGGTCTCGCCTGACCCAGCGTATGCGCTGGTCTGGCGAGACTTATTGAGAGGGCTCCAAAAAGTGCTACCAGGCCAGCCTAGAGCTACAGTGCAAGTGCGCGGGCGCCCCGTTTTACCGCAATTACTTTCACTTTCGCGGCCGCAAGGCCGCTTTGATGGTGATCACGATCACGATCGCAATCGCGATCACTTTCACTTTCGCGGCCTCACGGCCGCTTGGCATAGCCATAGGTCTCGCTTTTGAGACCTTATAAGTATTTAGTTATGCAACTGTTGCATGGCTAAACACTTATAAGGTCCCAAAGGCGAGACCTATTGGCTATGCCAATGCTTGTTTTTGTTTTGCTTCAGGTATATAAGCCACGCGTGCTCATTAAGTCACCTGTGAAAGCTCTCGCGCACACCCATGTTAATATTAGCACTCTAAATGCATTTCTAAATCCCTTTAAAATGCCTGGCCCAGTTTAAATTCAAAATAATGCATTGGTTATCTTTAATACGATGCAGAGCGGGTTTGAAAACTTCATGCATGCATTACAAATGAAACAAAATACGCAACCTCCCGTGGTTGACAGTAAATATCCCGCGAGGTAACTCAGTCCTGCGGCATCCAATGTGTAGAAGGCTGCACTGCGCCGAAGGTGTATCTCACGAGCTGCGCACTCCTCTCCCCTCCCCCCCCCCCCGAGGCGTCCCACTGCCATGTCCCATGTCCCTTCATGTGCAAAAAGTAGTTTCGTGTACCACCGGTCAGTGATAAAGGCAGTATCATGAGATAGGATCAGAGTTTGAGGTCAAAGGTAAGGTCTCTCCAGATGACTCCATATCACGAAGGAAACAGTGTTCTAGTACTGGAGTGGAGCACAACCCTGTGCATTCTGGTTTCTCTTCCTGGTTCACTTCACTTGTCGTCCCAATTGAACAAGATTAGAATAAGAGCGATTTGCTCAAACACATAAGCGCAGGGCTGGAGCACTGCTTCTGTGGCGAGACATCTAGTAACCGGAGTCAAAGTGCAGCAGAAAGTGCAGCGTGGTTTAATGGTTGCTCGTCAGGAAACCATCACATTAAGAGTGAGTGAGTGAGTGTGTGTGGCGCGTCGGGGAGGAGGGAATCAATGGCTAGACCGAATTCACAAGTGCCGAGATATTTCCGGGACACTTTGCACGATCGATATTAGTGCTCTTGAAGCAAAACACAAACAAGAAACGCTGCAGCATCGCGACTCCGGCAGCACCCACAAACAAGTCAAATGTGAAGCGAATTAAGGTACACACCAAAGGGTCGACCTTTGCCTTCATAACTGCGAGCAGGAAAACCGCGTGCGCGCAGAAAGTGAGCGAGCAGCCGAGCCGTAATAAATCAAGCGCGCGGTGGGAGACGCCATGCGCGTGCACATCGCCTGTCCGTGCATATGGTTTGTCTCCCTTCACAAACGAAAGCGACAATAGTCTCGCCAAGGCGAAGCAGCTGTGCTGCGTTCGCTAGGCGAGACCTAAAAAAGTGAAAATACTGGATTTACGTGTCCCAACCCACACTAGAAAATGGGATAGTATAGCAAACTCAAAGACCACTGTCCAACCAACACCTTTAGTACGCTAAGTAGGAGCGACAAGATCTGGAAAACCATCAAAAATATTAACTATCCTGGTGTATTAAACAAATTACTAATATTGTTAATCTCTGCCCCTTACCATCACCATCTCTGCAAAAAGCAGTACATCCTCACACAACAGGAATCCAACAGTAACTTGCCTCTCTCGTAACACGCCCGCTCTCCAGCACTGCTCCTATTTTAAAAACCACCACATTCATACCTGTGCTTGCATCACCAGTAATGGGCATTAAGGATAAAGTGTCCAATCTACAGGTGAAGATTCTTGAGTTTAAAACCGATGTAAACGATAAAGCATACAAAGTATTTTCAAGATTAAAAAGATAAAGAGAGTTTTACAAGAACTAAATGATTGTGAAGAAATTACTTTACAAGATAGTAGGTTTTATTATACAGCGTCTTCCAAAAATCAAGGTTATCCAAAAAAACAGCAAGGAAAACTACAAGTGATCGAACAATCACTGATACGAAAACGTCCTAGGATGGAGACCATGTAGTCACCACAAGTTTTGGTTTTCGGAACGTTTGGGATTTTGTTAATCAATGATAGTTGGTCTTGCGTTACTTGAACATAACAATATCCCCGACTGAGACAACCAGATTTTCTGTACTACATGTAAATTATCTAAGGGTTAAAGTGACTAAGAAGGGAGGGCTAGGCTAACCATTACTTCTGGAATTAAGTTCCCGTTTTCTTTATTGCACTGTAGAAGAACAGATAGGGGACAAAAATAAATTAATGAGCAGGAGTTGAGCAGCTTCTTAAGGATATCTACGAAACTCAGGAACATAAATGAAACAGGTGAATGCTCAGTAGTGTAAATGGCACCTGGCAGATAACTTTCCTCTAAAAGCTAGCTGGCATAAAAGAGCCACATGGTACTAAAATCAAATTAAAGAATATTTGAGTACATATATTTTAGTGTGCCTAACAGGGTCTTTACTCCTAAGCTCTGTATTGTTATTTCCCGACGTACATATACAAATTTTTACAACCTCAGCATAAGAAAATACTCAGTTGGCCGTGCTTGGATTTGATCATGTGACCTGCCGGTCTCTCTCAAGTGAGAGATCGTGTTTTAGTATATACTTTAGTGAAAACAGTGTCTCATTAAGTACTCTCTTTCATGTGAATGACTCGCGGCATAAAAATGCCCCTGGACACAACTACAAGCGGGACCTATTCACACATTGACTGCATCAAAGAAACACAGTGATTTGGTCTACACACTTAGAACGCTTCCCGAGGTACTGAATATTCATAGCCAACAGCTTGAGGAATATCTGGGCAGGCCCCGACTAACCATACTGGGTGTTTCCTGGTAGGCAGGCAGAGCTGGGGCTGGTTTTGAAGCCAGAGGCTGAGCTGGCCACGGTTCTTTTCTGCAGTACTTCAGCAACGCTTTACCAACAATGCACAACCAACTGTTTTAAAGCGCTCCTGTCGGGCGATGCTCGTTTCAATAACATTTGATTTTACATTTGGTTGATTTCTTTCTCCTGCAGGGTCCCCACAAGGAGCGCAGACCTTCAGAGGAAACAAGCATTTGAAATGCAATATCCTCGCATTAGTGAAACTTTGAGCTATTGGCGTTGCAAATGTTTATTAGTTTTTTGTCCTTTTCAAACAATATCCCAGGAGGTAGCATTAGTAATAAACGAAAATCCATGAAGAAAGAAAAGGGTGCAGTACCGCAGGCTATTACTAGGTGTCCCTGTGGAGTTGTAAAGGGACCTCTGTTAGCTACATAGGGTACTGCACCCTTAATGCAATTATACAAATTTTAAACAGAAAAAAATGCCGCTGAGCATACGTTTCCATTTCCACGTTTCTGGTTTATATTGGGGGCAGGTGGATGCTAAACCAGTGGAAACAGGAGGCACTGCCTTAAGTTTCCCATCAGTTACGTTGGAGTTATGAATGCTGAATGTAAGTAAAATGGTGACGGTGCACTGCAGACACAGAAGCCCCGTCTGAGGCCCCTAAAGTTAGAACTAAACAAGGAGACTGCACAGGGGACTATTTAGTGTGTCAGTGCATCAGCTAATTATAAATAAAATGGTGCTGATGCACCTTAAGCAATGAAACCCCACTGCACGGCCTCCAAAGATAAAATAAAGCAAGTGGCTGCACGGAAGAGCCTGTACACGGTGGACAAGGGAAACTTGTCTGAGGCACCCAAAAGTATAACTACACCCAGAATTCTATGAAGTGTCCGTGTGACAGCTGAATGTAAATACAATGGTAACGGTAAACCGCAGACAGCGGAAAACTGTCTGAAACCCCAAAAGCGGGACTGGACAAGAAGACTGCACAGGGGACCCCTCCCCCCCCCCCGCCGATAGAATTACAAGTGGCTGAAATCACTAAGGCAACAGAAACTGGGTGTTCCGATGAAGAAAGAGCAAGCAGTGTCACGAGAGTGCAGTACCACAAGCTGTCACTAGGTTCCCTTGGGACCTCTTTTGGCCACTTATGGTACTGCACCCTGCAACATGGCTAGAGAGGATATAGTGCAGCGGTGAGAGCTGGGGATCAGTGTTTGAGACTGGTGTGGGCTCAATATCCTGTGATAATGAGCGGATTGTTTAATTTCCCCTCGAACCCATGGCTATGTACATTACATAAATAAAAGCACCAAATATAATATAACACACATTTAATGCAGCGATCTAGGGTGCTTGCAGGGGGTTGGGGTAGATGGCAAAGGGATATTAAACGACAGCACTGCACTACCAATTATGGCTAAAGTAACCAAACAAATAAAATAAAAAAAAGACAGCACAACAGCAGTGGCCCTGGAGTGACGGTGGGGGCCTGCCGGGAGCGTTGTGGGAGGCATAAAGGCACAGCAAGCAAAGAAAGCGACGGAACAGCAAAGAGGCAAGCCAACTAAAAAAAAGGAATTCTCTCCAAGTATAAATAACCTGAACAGCAAGAACACATGTAAGAGGGGAAGTGCTTATAGCAGGATGCAAAATTTCCAAAAGGAGGGACTACTAACTGTATTCACCAATGAAAAGCCAGTATTTCTAAAGAACAGCAAGAGGAACCAATGAAAAAGATGGGTGCTTTTTCAAGCCCATATCCTAGATACAGCATGTCTCGAAGAGACAGTGCAAGCGCTGCTTAGGCGCGATCTAAAAAACAGGGGTAAAAGGGGTCTGCTGTTGCTTGGCTCAAGAGTCCCGTACATTTATGATAAAACTTCAAAAATCAAAACAGTGTATTTCTTCATTATATGACGATTACAACGCATTTTAGTTTATGATATAAAATTATACGATTACATTAACTGATAATTGTTCGAAGTGGTTTTCATCTTAAACTTAAAAACATTCATGCCCCCACTACCCTGACGATTATGCTATTAGTGAACCAAGTAGAAAGTCAGTTGTCTTTTGCCCCCTATAAATGGCTTGGGTGTTACTGTAACCTGAGTAACATTACAGTATTTTGTTTTTGTGCAGCCTACACATTGAAAAGAAAGAAAGCACTGAAAATAGTAATTGGCTAGGATCACGGAATATAGTCAAGTAAAATCCAGGGCGTATGCAAGGTTTCCTGGTTTCAATTTAGTCGCCACATGGTTCTCTTTATCCCGTTTTAGACCAAAACTTACTGCTTTGAGTTTAATTTTTAAGGTGCTAAATCAGCGCACTGTGTTACATTCATCCAGGTTATGCATGTTTCACAAGGAAAGGTTGTGGTAGTGCTGGGGAAGATGTTTTAATGCAGATGTTAAAATGAAAACCAGAGCACCCATCTCTTTGGTCAGTACATTCAGACCATTTGTTCCAAATAGCTAAAAAGAACTCTTTAATGTGATCCACTCTTGAATGGATTCGTCCACCACCTCCTCTCCCATTCTTACATTCAATTTTGAGCCATATCTGCAATCTCCATCCATTCAATGATTGGACAATGTTCTATAGTGAAGAATGTGTTATGAAACGCCACATTTGCAGTTTTTTCATACAATTCTTAGGGTGGTGAAGAGCTCCCCTACATCTGCCTTGAAATGACCAGGCTCACTCACTATGTGCAGTATGGGGGCTGGTCTAACAGAATTTTCCGTGACTACTTTTGCTTCCCTGGTCCTGCATCTGGGGTATATAGGATGGGATGATCATGGCTCTCCTGACCTCAAATGCCTTTACCCACCATCATATGCATTCTTTACCAAAATTCCAATATGGAAATCTGCACATACCAACCAGCAAGACCACAAAAACGAACTGGATTAGTGCAAATAACCCACAAAAGTCTACATCAAGGCGACCAGCCCAAAGCAGTGCAGCACCCCACAACTGAGGCAGTTCATAAGCTAACATAGTGAAGCATTGTTGGCAGCCCTGCACTAACAATAATAAGAACGTAACATTAATAAGAGCTGGTGTGTACATACCCTGGACAGTATTCTCTGAAATACCAACAATATTAAACATCCCACAGCACAAACCAAAAGTATCAAACTCCCAAATGTACACAAATTAGAATGTTGACCAGCACCGCCAGACTAGGAAGTTACAGTCAAAATTGTTTGTTTTAAAAAGATAAGAACAGCAGCCCTCACAGATTCATATGAGGCTTTTGCAGCACTGCATGGAAGGATTGGTGCTAATTAAGAGAGTGCCTACCAGCCTTACGAAACTTAACACAAATAGGAATGCGCGGATCTCAGCCTGAAAAAGATTCTGTTAAATTATTTAGATCTGGGACAAATCTAACCTTGTTCGACCATTTGTAGGCTTGGAGAAGCTGGCTGTACAGAGGAGTTTTGTCCTGCACTGGATCCAGACTCAGCAGGCCGCTGTTATGGAGGGGGTGGTTCTCGGATGGTTTTCCCACCAGATTACTGAGACGTTCAAGTTCACTGAAAAACAAAGCAAAGAGTACAACCGTTTGAGAAGTCCATGCTCTACCCAAATCTTTCAGCAAAGAAAGTTCTTGCATGTCTCATGTGTTACGAGTCAGGGCTCTACAAACACAAACCATGTCACTCAATATGTTCATTGGTAGGTAACAAGTAGCTAGTAGTATTAGAACTGAAATACCTGTTTTACCATATTATATGGTGCACGTCACAGATTGAGGGAAAGATTAAAGATTTTAAATATATGAATTTTTATGATGGTTGTTTTTTTAAAGAATTGTGATTTTAGGAGCTGTATTTATTAAGATTTTAAATGTTTAAGGACCACTTAGTCCAAATAAACTTTACTTTTTAACTGAAAAAAAGTAGCTAACAATATACAACTCTGTTGCTCAAAGCCCATGGCTCTGAATCCAGCCGGGACATGTTTAAAAAATAAAATAGGCATAAACAAATTGTCCATATTATTGAAGGTCTGTCTGGAATGACACCCTTTCCACATCTCCATCACCGGGTTATGGAGAAGGGATCCAAACTCACACCTGGACTAGGCTCGAATTCTATTGGATAACAACTACATGTTGATCTGGAATGGAAACGGATATGTTTTAGGCAGAGGCCTGGCCCACTGCAGGAACAGACTCTGGTAATATGCAGGATGCATGGAATAATCAAGTTATGCTCCGCAACGCTGGATAATTAAGACCAGATTTCTGGTGCTCCCTCCCAACAATGGCAGCATTACTTGGGAACATTTTACATAGAAATGGCTCCTATCTTAGTATCCCTTATGCCACTCACCCCTCGACCGCGTCCCAGACATGCAAGATTGTCCATGCTCGCTCTATGGGTTAATTGGAGACCTAGGCGAGAAGTCGGTCTCCAGAATTTTCCTACCAAATATTCTGACAGACGGCTTTTGCATATGCAGAGTTCTTTAGGTGCAACACCTTGGCTAACAATACAAATTAGGTACATATGTAACTAATAGGCATATATATTGTAGACTGTTCTATGTAGCAAAGCATCATTTTGTAAAATATTTAAAAGGTAAGCACCATTCACTGCAAACACTTATTTCACAGTTGATCTTCGCAGATCGTCATTTATAAGAGGTTAACCTGTATTTTAACCAAAATACCGGTTTTTGCACATCTGGCTCTGCATCCCAAAGTTTTTTTCTATACATACTCCAGGTTTCAGAGAGGGGCGGGGGAACAGGCACTGCATTTGAATGTTGCTCGTACTAGGACTTGCTCATCTCGTGATAATGAACGGCAAGTATTTCTGAAAGAACATGTCAGCATTCTCACCCTCCTACTAAAAAGTGGGTGGGATTATCACTGTGCATGGGTCCTTAGCTCGCTATTCCAAGGAGTTGGGTATATACTTCACTGATGAGGCCTCAGAAGGCTGAAGACGGTCTGCTGTTACTTGTGGTTCTCGCAGAAGTTACCTGAGCTGGCAGCTCAGGCTTGACTTTTCCTATTGGAGAAAAAGTTAAACGGATGTGCATCAAGTTAATTGTCTGTATGGAGAGGCACAGTGGCCAAAAAACAATAGATTGAATGTGGCCCCAGTGATTGTCAGTGACTTTGAGTAAGTCATACAATTCTTTCATCACAATGCCGTTTGTTCTAGTAGACATCTTAAGAGAGTATATATATTTTTTACAGTGCCACAGAACATAAGTTATACCGCACTAATGAGGACCTCCTAGACCGAAACAGGTCTCGTGTTGCATGTGTTGAGAGCAGACCACGCCCGGTAGTTTGAGCAAGACTTTATCTTGGAACAAGATCAATGTCAATTCTCATACGGATGGCCTCTGTCTTAGAAGTGGTACAGCGGGGGAGAAAAGACGGAATGGGGCCTGAATGATCACCACTGGTTCCGATTAAGACACGCATTGCTTCCAGCATCCCCATGGTAACGTTTACACCTCTCACCCTTTCTTCTCAGAGCCAGCCTTGACCCATGTCTACCCTAATATATTCATATAGATTACAGAATCTGTGTTTCAATGACGTTCTGATTTTACTACCAAAATGACAAATATTTACACCTTGAGAAATGAGCATCTTATGAATAGGTTTAATTCACACCATCTGTAAACTTCACCTCTGGTTACAGTGGCTGCCAAAACCAGCCCCACTTCTAAGCATGTGGCCTGTTCCCGTATTTATAAAACCAGACTTCCTACCATATGTCCCCCAGAACTCCAGTGCCTCCATGTCCTTTACCCCCAGCGCTCCAGAGGCCCCAGGGTCCGTGCCCCCTTGTTTCTAGGCACTCCAGAGCCACAGCTCCCTTGCTCCTAGACCCTGCTACAAGTGATTGATGACGTGCTGCGGATACTCGATTCGGGGGGGGGGGGGGGGGGGGGGGGAGTCTTGTCTTCTAATTCTCCTTGACCTTTCTACAGCCTTTGACACTGTCAATCACAACACTCTCTTTACCACTCTTCAACAGAGAATGGCCATGGAGGGCACTGTGCTTAAATGGTTTGCTTCCTTCCTCTCTGATAGATCCCAAATGATCAAAATAGCGAACAGTCTTTCATCTCCTTTGGCGGTAGGTCAAGGTGTTCCTCAAGGCCGTATACTTGCACCCACATTGTTCAATCTCTATTTAGAACCATTGGGAAATCTCCGTAAATCCAGGATCCACTATCATCACTATGCGGACGACACCCAAATCTACCTTAAGGTGGCCTCCATTCACGATCTCTCCATCCTAAGCTCTACTCGCGACTCCATTCAAAACTGGATGTTAACTCATCAACTGATTCTGAATCCCTCCAAAACTGAATTCCTCCTCCCCCGGTTCAATCATGGATGGATCAGATGAATCTACTTAACAAACCCATCATTGTCGACAGCGCAAAATCCCTTGGTGTCAATACTCTACAAAAAACTCAATCTACTCTCCCACATCAATTCCATTGCAAAGTCTGCTCGATACCAACTGCGCCTTCTTTGGGGGATTTGTTGCTTCGTCCCGAAGCAAGACCTTAAAACTCTGGTCCATTTGCTGGTTCTCTCCAGACTGGACTACTGTAATTCTCTTCTTACTGGCCTCCCCAAATCCCACCTGTCCCCCCCTTAAATCTGTTCTCCATTCAGCAGCTCGCTTCATATATGGGGCCAAAAAAAGCAACCACATCAAACCCATTTTATCCACCTTCCGTTGGCTTCCCATCGAGGCAAGATCTATCTACAAGACTGCCTGTATCACCCACAAAGCCTTGCACTCCTCCTCTCTTCGCTACCTGGAGAATAAACAAACTCTCTGGAGCCTCTAGACCATCACGTAATGCAGAAAATGTATTGCTTGAACCTCCCACTTTCAAGAAGGAAAGATCGATGGCCCAATCCTTTTCGGGCAACGCGGTGAGAATCTGGAACTCACTTCCGCCTCAGCTCCAGACCACCACCTCTTCCCAGGCCTTCAAAACTGACCTCAAAGTTCTCCTCCTTCAAAGACACTTCCAAATTTAATTAATGCCCTCTCTATTATCTGAAGGAAGTCCTTCCGTTATAGGAAATTCTGTTCTCCATGCCTATAAGTGCCTTCCCAGTGTGTTCTTTTGGTTTGAGTGTCTGCCATTTATTGCAGTATTATACTTCTACTTGTATTTTGTACTCTTTTGTAACATGCACATGTCACTTTTCCTTTTGTAACGTATCGTTTGCTACATCTTGTATTGTTTACTTTTGATACATGCACAATTGCCACCATTGCCTCATGTAACATAACGTTTGTTCTTGTATTTTGAGTGTCTGCCATTTATTGCAGTATTATACCTCTACTTTGTACGCTTTTGTAACCTGCACACGTCATTTTTTTTTGTAACGTATCGTTTGCTACATCTTGTATTTTGTTTACTTTTGATACATGCACAATTGCCACCATTGCCTCATGTAACAACGTTTGTTCTTGTATTTTGAGTGTCTGCCATTTATTGCAGTATTATACCTCTACTTTGTACGCTTTTGTAACATGCACACGTCACTTTTTCCTCATGTAACGTTTGCTTTTGTAACATGCTCACTTGAAAGTTTCTCCTCGTGTATCATTACTGTTCCTAATGTGAAGCGCTCTGACACCTTCGGGTAAAGTCCGCGCTATATAAAAACGCATAAAATAAATAAATAACAAAATAGGCACCCCAGAGCCCTTTCCCTCAGCCCTCACCTGAGGTCCCGGGTCACCGCTCCCAGCCCCTCCTGCACCCCCCCAAGGAAGGCTTTCTCGCGCTCCTCCAGGCCCCCCTTGTTCCTGAGCCCCTCCTTCAGGGAATCGAAGACGCGAGTGACGCTGGAGCGCAGCGCCTGCACGGCCGCTATCGCCTGGGCAAAGGCCTCCAGATTCACGGCGTCCGCCATGTCTGCGAGCTTCAGACTGGTCTGCAGCGCGCGCGGCTGACGTCACGACGCGCGGGATGACGGACCTGGCTCTGCAACTCCTGCGGGAGTGACGTCATGCCTCGAGGGGCGACGGGAATTGTAGTACGACGGCTGGAGCACGCAGTCGAAAACAGGAGGCATGATGGGAGGTGTAGTGCGAAGGTGGCAGCAGGGAATGGTGAGACTGGCACAGAAGCACAGCGTGAGGGTGAGAGAGACCCCGGGTGGGCATGGGAGTTGCAGTGCAAAGAGTAATGCGTAGGGGAGGCAAGTCTCTGCTAGTGAATTTATAAGGGGGGGGGGAGGGGGAGGGGCTGCACTGCTTTAAATGGAAATATAGAAGTGCAGGTACTCCCTATTTAGAGTATTCATTTATTTAAGGTTTTTTTATATAGCGCGAATTTCACCCGACGGTGTCAGAGCACTTTACAATAGAACCAGCTCCAAAACATAGCGACTTCAGAGTACACGAATTACATAACAGATACTAAAACATAAACTTTAAATTCACATAAGAATAGTAGTAACTACGTAAGTCTACTACAGATACTAGTGGTTAGGGATACATATATACAAGTTGCAAATTCACTCAAGGTTACATTTTAAGATAAATCCAATCGGTCGCACACTGCTCGTCCTACCAGCGTGTTACCCCAAAGCATTGTGGTCCATGAAGTCAGCATCAGCGAGTGCGCCTCTGCCAGAGTATTAAGCAAAATCAAAGTTGCGTTGGCCATCCCTGGACACGTGTTTCGAGGTTATCACCTCTCGTCAGCAGGGAATAGGCATGTGTGTATGGTTGCTGCTGATACTAGTGGTTAGAGATACATATCTACAAGTTGCAAATTCACTCAAGGTTACATTTTAAGATAAGTTGAAGCGATTAGGGCTGGACAAATATATATTACATATTTACAGAGCATGATCTTCTCGCCATTGCTGGGGTTCTTGCTTTCAGCCCAGCCTTCAGGGTGTTGTTGCACTCACAGTCGGTGATCTTGGGCTTGGAGGGATCCCCGAGCTGGTGATGTCCAGATGTCCTCCACGCTTGTTGAGATGGTGGCTTACCAGTCGGGCGCTAGCACAATGAAGTGGCCATCAGTCCTCATCAAAGCAGCTAAATCAGAACAGCAGGTCGACCCTGCCCCTTTGTCTCCCTCAGTCCTTGGCCCTCTGTCTGTGCACCAAAACATCCGTGGCCACACCCAAGGCCACATCACAGGATCCGTGCCCCATTCTCGGCTGTCACAGACCCAACGACTGCCACAGTGGCAAATGATGCTTGCCTTACTGTGTCTGTACACATTGTGTGCGATCATGCACTTTGCACAGAGACTTGTCTGTTCTGCAGCTCTGTGAACATGCCCAAGGCTGAGGAGAGGCCGTGAGTTATCAGCCGTTTACAAGTCACAGACTCTCCTGGCTGGCAGCTTTTAAAAGCCTCATTCCATCTAGAGCTCTGCCGGTCAGGGTTAGCTCTGGGTCCTCCTGACACACAGCACTTGTCAGCATGCAGTGAAAGACTTAAGAGCCCAGCAGAGTGACTTGGTTGTTTACCTTGTGAAGGATCTCAAGACCTAGCTCTTCGACTGAGGCTCAGAGCACAGTAAGTCCTGCAGCCTCTCCCCCTCCCCCCTAGCGCCTTGAGACCCTAGCGGGTGAGTAGCTGCATTTAACAAATTTTGATTGATTGGCCTTCACCTCTGATTCAAGGGCTACCGCTGCTAGCCCTTGCAGAGGAACCACCAACACGATTCTGTGACTGTAGCTGCTCTTTGCACAGCATGTACCAGGCATCCACTATGGCATGCAGCAGGTGGGCAGTCAATGTATCTTTTTTTATTGCCATTCCAACTACCTCTTTCTTTCAAAGGGCGCTTTTATTCATGAGATATGGCTCAGATATAGAATTTCAGGAAGCTGGTCGAGGGAAATTAATCTTATGAACATTTGCAATACTTTGAAATGTTTTTGTTTTTCTGCATACATTATTTGAAAAAACGTAAAACCTTTCACATACCCATACCTGCCTATATTGTAGATGAGGAAAGAGGGAGATTCTGACAAAATAATCGGGAGAATGTATTTCCACCATTGCCTTCAATTAAAGTATAGGCAATTTCAGGCGGGAGATGGCAAAAATTAATGCATTTTTGGCTTTAAAAATCCAGAGTCTCCCACCTGAATCGGGTTGATTGGCATGTATGAGAAACAGATATCAGAAATTTAAATATGTTTCTTCCATACCTGTAAGGAGCACAGAGAAATCGCTAGGGAAAAGTGTGACAAAAATGTTGTGCACTTGCTTGCAGGAGAAGGTTATTGGCAGTACATAATCCAAGTCACCCAAGACCAGCCCCTGACATCTGAAGCCCACAGAGGAATCACGTTTCTGCATGCAGGCATTGGGAGGTGGGAGAATAGTCTTGAAATCGGTAGTCTCCCTCCTGAATCGGGAGGGTTGGCATGTATGCATATCCGAGGCCTGTAAACCTATATTGGTACGTTGCTCATCAGAATTTTTCACAGCTGGCAGTGTTAACATTGCTAAATTTTATCAGGACTAAAGGCTTCATTTTTTTTGTTTACATGTACTGTGATCAGGACAATTAAGTTTACCCGATCAAGGCACCGTAGTAATGGTGAGCAATGTAAAACTAATCAAATTTTTTGGTACTGAAAAGGCCATGAACATTGTATTGTTTCAAAGTCTATATGTAGAACTCTAAATAGGCAGTTCTGCATTTCGAGTCATTTCCACTTGTACGTTGGAACTGGGAAGCCCATGCCTTGAATGGGAAAAACAAAGCTAAGAGCCCACTGCAGTGCGCAACGGGGTCTATTTCTTATATTTATCTCATTACGTGGATTTAACTGCTTACTCCTACTCGCATTGAAGTGCCTCGCAACACGTTTCATGTGTTAGTAAAATGTCAAACATATGCACACCGAAAACAGGAATTGTCACACGCAGTCAAAACTCAAAACTTAGCAGCTCTGTGCTTCATCAGTGCTGAATGAGAAGTGAAGGGACATTTTTTTTTTTTTTTAAATTTCATTTATTTATTTTATTTTTATCTCCTACTCTCCTTTTTAAATTGAAGTGCAGTTACTCAGTACCGGACAGTACCATACATGGCAACATTTTAGAAGAGGAAAGTGGGAGATTTTTGAAAATTAATAAGGAGAATATATTTTCCAAATTGTCTTCTATTCAAGCGGAGACATTTTCAGGCAGGAGGCAGACAAAATAAAGCCATTTTTGGCTTGAAAAATCAGACGTCCATACATGCCAACCGAACTAATTCTGACGCTTTATTTTGGCTGTCTCCCGCCTGAATTTGTTACAGCTTCAAAAGAACTTAATGGGGGAAATACATTCTCTTCTTAAATGTTGCCATGAATGGGAGTCTTCCGCCTGAATCAGGTCTGCTGGCATGTATGCAGCACCTGCCCATTTATGGTTTAAATCTTTTTATTATTTTAGGAGAGCAAGGTTTAACAAAAGCCGCCACCTACATCCACTGGCCGGTGGGGAGCAATAGAAAAGCGAGCTTCATAAAGATAGAGATGGGAGAGACGATATAAAAACAACAGCGTAAGAGATTAGGGGTCTGGGTGTGTCTATTTGTTTCAGTGATGCAGGGGGCTGGCTACTGGAGGGGTATGTCTTTCTTGGGGCAGTCCTTGAGGCATGGGTTTGCATTAGGGAGTCGAGCACCCGGAGATATTTCGGGCACGTAAGCTCCATGAATTCCATGGAGAGGAAAGTGATGATGGGGCCCCAGGTTTTATTGAATCTGGCAAGGTGCGGGACAGGCCAGCTGTGATCTTCTCCATACCCACTACCTCCCAAATCTTATGTATCCAGTCTAGCTTAGTAGGGATGTCTTCTGCGAGACAACAACAATTGCTTAGCAATGCCCAGCGCTAACGTGGTTGCTCTTCCCCGGCAGGACTTGAGGGGTAAGTGAGGGGTTTAGGGAGTCCCAGTAAGGTGTAGCTGGGAAATCTGGTTATTTCTGTATGGTGGATGGTGTCAATGTCATGCAAGTTTGCATCCCAGTAGGCCTGTCGTTCCTACCAGGCTTCCAATGAGCGGTTCTGACTGGGGTATAGTACCAGTAATGCGCTATTTTTAAAAACATATTTTTTCCTGCTTTGCTACAAGACATTCTCCCCCAGTCAAAAGATCCAGGTTAAATCCATCGTTCTTTTGCCCACTACGCCACCCCAGTTTGGACCCAGCCATATGCAAATCAGTCTTGACCCTGTGCCTCATGGGAACAGTCCAGACCGAACTGCCAGGCCAGGTCCTCCCTGGACCGGAAACAAGCATCCTGGGACCGGTTTCAGGATATGTCACCCTTCATCAGCCAGGCTAGCTTGAATCCAGTGTCACAGTGAGCAAGGGACCCACGTCTGGGCATACCCATCCCACTTAGGGCGAAAAGTGTTACAGCAAACAAATGATGGATGGAATGATGACAATGCAAACATTCTCCCCCAGTCAAAAGATCTGGGTTAAATCCATCGTTCTTTGGTTTTGCTTTGTTCGCCCTAAGTTGGCAGGGTATGCCCAGACGTAGGTCCCTTGCTCACTTTGCCATTGCATTCAAGCTAGCCTGGCTGATGACGGCTGATTAGCCAGAAACCGGTCCCAGGATGCTTGTTTCCAGTCCAGGGAAGACATGGCTTGGCAGTTCGGGCTGGACTGTTCCCATGAGGCACAGGGTCAGACTGATTTGCATATGGCTATGTCTGAACTGGGGTGGCGGAGTGAGCTAACGAATGATGATGGATTAAACCCAGATCAGTTGACTGGGGGTGAGTGTTTGCAATGTTCAACACTCCGTCCATCATCCCCTTTGGTTTTG
Organism: Triturus cristatus; assembly: GCF_964204655.1. Taxonomy (NCBI): domain Eukaryota; kingdom Metazoa; phylum Chordata; class Amphibia; order Caudata; family Salamandridae; genus Triturus; species Triturus cristatus. Next base: position 1,149,486,085 of record NC_140580.1, on the reverse strand, counting down.
CTTTGTTCGCCCTAAGTTGGCAGGGTATGCCCAGACATGGGTCCCTTGCTCACTTTGCCACTGGATTCAAGCTAGCCTGGCTGATGACGGCTGATTAGCCAGAAACCAGTCCCAGGATGCTTGTTTCCAGTCCAGGGAAGACATGGCTTGGCAGTTCGTGTTGGACTGTTCCCATGAGGCACAGGGTCAGACTGATTTGCATATTGCCATGTCTGAACTGGGGTGGCAGAGTGAGCTAAAGAATGATGGTGGATTAAACCCAGATCAGTTGACTGGGGATGAGTGCTTGCAATGTTCAACACTCCGTCCATCATCCCCTTTGGTTTTGATTTGTGCTACAAGAGGAGTCCCTAGCTTTATGAATGATATCCTGCTATTCTTTGGGGGAAAACTCCTGGCCCACCTCCGACTCCCATATACGTTGCGCAGGGGATTTACTATTGTTCTTGGATTTGTTTAGGAAGGCAAATATGTCTGATAGCATGATAGCAGGCGATGGTCTGACGAGCGGGTGATGAACCACAATTCAAATTTAGTGAGGGGGCGACTGGTGTGGGGTTGCACCTGTGTTTGGGTCAACCAGTGATGGATAACTAGATATTGCCAGTAAGCCTCTTTGGGGAACCCAAAGAATGACATGAGTTGGGGAAAGTCCATAATTCCCCTTTCATCTAAAAGGTCCCCGATTCTTTTGAAGTTGACCTCCTGCCACCTGAGGTAGCTATTCCCATCCAACGCTGGGGGGAAGTCTGGGTTATCAATGATGGGGATCAAAGGCGATAAGGACGTTGAGTAGCCGCAAGGTTCCTGCACCCTGTCCCACACCCTCAGGGTAGCTCTCACCACCAGCGCAAATATAAACCTCCTTTGGCCGACATCTCTTTGGAAGCCAGGGTACCTTCCATATGTGCATGCCCGCGATTCTGCAATCTATAAAGCACCAACGTTTCTCCGACTCTGCACCATTCTGTCATATAGCGCAACTCTGTTGCCTGGAAGTATTTCTCCAGCTGTGGAACCCCAAGGCCTGTCAGCCTGACTCAGGTACGTCTAGTGTCGAGCCATACAAGCTCTCTTTCTTTCCCATATAAAGCCACGGATAAGTTGCTGTAGTTTGGCTAGCAGCCGAGGTGGAGGATATAGCATGAGCGTCTGCATTACATACAGATGCTGGGCAGGAGGGTCATTTTGATGGCCACCAAACTGCAGATCCATGACATTGCATGCTTCTTCCAATTAAGTAACTCTCGTCAGGTCTCGACCAAGAGGGACATGTAATCGCCTGAGCCGTCTTTTCAGTCTTAGGGAATATCTGCAATCCCATGTATGGGATGCCTTTTTGAGCCCACACGAACGGAAAGCAGGACGCCAATTGCTGTTGCTCGACTTTGGGGAGGGTCAGGCTAAGAGCCAGAGTCGTCTGAATATTGATATTGAAGCCCGAGACCCTGCCGAATGCCTCAAGTTCTTCCAAAAGAGGGAGTAGGGAGTGTGATGGCTGTGTGAGGAAAACCACCACGTCGTCTGCATAAAGATGGATTTTATGTTCTCTGTCTCCAATCTTAATCCTAGTTACAGTGGGGAGGTTTCGGATTCTTTCGGTGAATGGCTCCATATAGAGCACAAAAAGTAGGGGTGAGAGAGGGCACCCCTGGCGAGTGCCCCTCTCAATCTTTACAGGGTGGGATGCTATGCCATTCACCCTAATGTGCGCCTCCAGGCCATTGTATACGCAATTCACCCAGCGCAAATAGCGTGCACCCATACCAAACCTTTGGAGAACTTGCCGTAGATATGGCCAGTGTACACAGTCAAATGCCTTCCCGGCATCGACCGACAATAGCACCGTAGGGTGTTGGAGACGTGGGGTTTTATCTAGGAGGTGGCACAGTCATCTGGAGCCGTCACTGCAGTTGCGTTCCGGGATAAAGCCAGACTGATCCGGATCCACCAGGCCCTGCATAGGTGGAGCGAGACAAGCAGCCATCACACTAGTGAAGATTTTGAAATCAATGTTTAATAAGGACATTGTGCGATAGGAAGCGCAATCCAGTGGGTCTTTCCCAGATTTTGGCATCACCACGCCTTCAACCTTAGACACTGAGGGAGTTAAGGATCCAGACTCACTAAATGTGTTAAAAAGATGCACAAGGAGCAGGACGAGTTCAGGGCCACAGACCTTATAGAAGTCTGTCGAAAAACCATCCCCGCCTGGGGCTTTCCCTGAGGCTTGCCCTTGAATAACCCGCAACACCTCCTCCGGGTGGATGTCGGCATCTAATCGGGCGGCGTCTGAAGAGGGAAGAGGTGTTACCGGTGCCCAGCCGACGTAGATCTCGGCCTCAGCAGAGGCTAAGCTCTCCACCGTGTAGAGCTCTGTGTAAAACTTCTCAAATTCAGACGCAATGTCAGTATTGGACGTGATAATCTCACCCTGTAGGCTCTTTATCCCAGCAATTCGACGTGAGTTCGCCTGGGATCTTAAGATGTGTGCCAGGAACCTCCCAGCCTTGTTTCACCCCCCCCCCCCACCCATAGTAGCACCGTTTAGTGTGCAGGAGGGCATGTTCTGCTCTGTCATAGTCTAAAGCCCTCAGTTGCTTACGGGCGGCATAGAGTTGACGATGTGTTTGGACCACACCTGTTCGGCGGTGGACCCCTTCTAACTCTTTAACCTGCATATCTAGCTGTTCCCGCTTGTCCCTCCTATCTTCATTCAATCCTGCCACAGTGGCCAGAAACTGTCCTCTAATGATAGCCTTTAGCGCATCCCATACTATGGGAACCAGGACCGAGCCATCATCGTTGGTTGCCAGGTAAGATTCTATGGCTGCCCGTATCTCAATGACATTGGATTTGTATGTGAGTAGTTTATCGTTTAGTCGCCATGATCTCTGGCGTGGGGAATCTCCGGGCAAATGCAGCGACATGGAAATTGGTGAGTGATCCGAAAGGGCTGCCGTCCCAATCGTGACGTCCTCTATGCAGCCCGTGTCCTGCGCAGATGTCCAGAATAAGTCTATGCGCACATACGATTGGTGCGCTGCAGAGAAGAATGTATACTCTCGCGCAGTGGGGTAGCGTTGTCTCCAAGCATCCATTAGGTCTACCTCCCCCAGCCTTTGGATCATAGAGTCCGAAGGGGACCCTGATTGACCTACCCGCAGCACTGACCTGTCTATTTGCTAGTCTGGAACTATATTAAAGTCACCTCCCAATATTAGATCTTCGTCTGGGGATTCGAGTATGGAGTCTAGCGTGTCTTGGAGGAAGGGTTCTTGGTGATCGTTTGGGCTATAGATGGAGGCTATTGTGTAAGTGCAAGAACCTAGTGATATCCGCAGTGCCAACATTCTACCTGGTGTCTCTGCATGGACCCCTGCACAATTCCCAGGAAGTGGGTCGCTAAGAGGACGGCCACTCCCACCTTTTTCCCCAGCACCGAAGAGAAGTATTGTCTGTCAAACCATCGGGAGCGGAGGCGCTTTCAATCAGCGCGCACCAGGTGGGTCTCCTGCAAAAGGCAGATGTCACATTTGGCGTCTCTAAGCAGCGCAAGGAGCGCTGCCGCTTAACTATCAAGTTCAAGCCCCGGACACTGAGGCTCAGGATTGAGACCTTAAATGCTGGTATGTGGGGGTAGGAAGCACATGACGACCTGTGACCCAGTATGACCCATATAGTGTTTACCCTCCCAACCACCAGGTATGCACGTTTTGCCAAGGCTAGGTGCCAGTAGTTGTGTGCCCCAATCTGCTTAACACCGAGGTGTCCACCCGCCGCCGCAGCCCACCCACCCATAACGGTGTTCCAGCCTCCACAATGCTTCTGTCTGCCCTCAGCCCCCCATCCAGCAGCCCTCACCGACCCAGATAAGGTTGAACTTAGACACTCTTAGAGAAAGAGAATAGTGAGAACGAAATAAGAGAAGGAAAGAACAGGAAATATGAGAGGAACAAGAAGTCGTCCGTAGCTTGACATGAGTTGCACTTTCGTGCATGGGTCCATGTATCTTGTAGTCGATCATCTCATCGAGACGGTGGCTCGCCCACCAAGACTGGATGTGTTCCACCCGGAATCTGCCACCTGCTACAGTCCAATGGCGGGCTACTGTGACCTGCGTGGTCAGGTCTTTTGGGAGTCTCCGGACCCGTCTTGAGACTGTAGCTGTCGGAGCAAAGCCTCGCTCTCCTTCTGGCTCTCTATCACCGAGGGCTTGTTGGGCCTCCTCCGGCCGCCCCCACGCCTCTGGCCTGGCTTCGACATCCCACGGGGCGCAGCATCCTCGTTTTGTGACCCAGCAGCTCCCTCCTCTTACAAGTCGAATCCCAGGATCTACTGTGCTTCTTTCAGTGATCGGACCGTGTGGAGCTCCTTATTCCAAACGAAGGAAAGCCTGAATGGATGGCCCCAGCAATACCAGATTCCTTTTTCCGGCAAAAAGGTGGTAGCCGGCTTCAAGGCTTTCCATCTTTGAAGAGTAAGTGGTGATAAGTCCTGATAGACCCTCACCTGGAGGCCCTCAAAGGCAATGGTTGCCTTGTCCCAGGTTGCGGTCATTATGATCTCTTTCTGCTGGAATGAGTGGAGGCAGGTAAGGATATCACGTGTCTGCCCTGGGCCAGTGGCTGGTCTTCCAGCATGATGGGAGCGATCTAGCATAATGTCTTTGTCGCCAAGCCCCGGGGCAGCATGTCGAAAGAAGCGTATGACCCACTCCTCCAGTTTCCCCCCATTCACCTGTAGAGGAACACCTTTGATGCGGATGTTGGACCGCCTAGAGCGGTTTTCGAGGTCTTCCAGGCGAAGGTAGAGTTTTTCATTACAATCTATAAGTTCCAGCAGTTCTCGAGTCTGTTCGGTTAGTTCTTCTTCTCTGCGGTCTCCGTTTCTTTCCAATGGATCAACTCATTCTCTGATTTCCTGCATCTCGACTCTGATTTGTTTGATGTCGGGGGTGACTTCTTGTCTCAGGCCAGCAATGTCTTCTCTGAGGGTACCAAACAGCTGTTCAAGAAAGCCACGGGTAATCGGTTCTTCTGCGTGCACCCCGAGGTTCAATGTCTTTTCCTTGAGTGGGGCCGCTAGCTGTTCCTGGCCGCGTCCCTCCGCCTTTTTAGCACCCTGTTTTTGAAGGAGTTCTTTAATCGTGGGGTCTTTCTTTGTCCTGTGCGTAGTCATCTCTTAAGGATCACTCCCGCAAGGTCAGAGGGTCTCTCTCAGTCGACGGACTTCAATCGAGCTGCACCGGACAGCGGGGGGGGGGGTCCCATGAGGTACCCCAGCTCCTCCTCTCCCGCAGATTCCTGCCCAGAGTCCTCCCCTAGACTGGGTTGGGTCGCAAGGGATCGGGGGTACCGCCCCGCACCACCAGGCCGAAAACCTCGCTGAAAGACTCCTGAACAGCCGCCAGGAGGGTCTCGGCCGCAGCTTCTTGGAACGATAACCGGGCGCTTACAGAGTGGCTACTGGTATCACTCTGCTCACCTCCAGCACTTGGCCCATCCAGGGTTTCCCCACTGGGATCCGGGACAGTCGCGGCACACCCCCAGTTCCTCCAGAGAGATCACAGTAGAAATAGCTGTAGCGCGTCTCAGGCGGGGGGCCAGGCCCAATTCTGGCCCATGTTGCGGAGCCACACCACCTCCTCAAGCAGTCGCTGTAGCGGGCACGCTACGGACTCCTGCGCCCGCCGGGTATCGGACTCACCGTGGGCCACCCAGGACATCTTCAGCCATGTCATTTATTTATTTATTTAGAGAGTTTTATATAGCGCTGGCAGGACCAGAGGGTATCAGAGCGCTTTACAAAAAGTTCACAGGAAATAAGAAAGAACAGACACATATCAAATACATATCAAAATGGAGATGGTAGCTAACTGTGTATTCATCCAAAGGTTAAAGGTACCGAGCGAGGAGGAGATCCTTGAGTTTTGTTGTGACGGCCACAAAGGAGGGGTTAGTTCTGAGATCTGCTGGTAGGGAGTTCCAGATTTTGGGGGCATTGCCCGAAAAGGAGCAAGCCAGGGCTTTTTGTTTACACCACTTTAAGGGAATGAGAAGTAGGTTGTGGTGCTCCTCAGTCAGTTATTTGAGGCAAGGCCTACAGGCCTGTCTCCCAGCCCAGACTCCGCGCGGCAGTCCGGCCAACTTGGCGGCGCTCACCAGATCTAGGCCTCTTCACGGCCAATGTCCACCGTAACCCCATCAAACGACATGCAGGGCACCTCCATTATCTGCTGACAGGATTCCCAGCTGATTACTCGGGGCCACGACTCTCCGCTGCAGTTCAGCGTTGCTGGCTCCAATCACCCAGGCCGCCCGCTCCACGGTTCACGCTGAATTCTGGGGAACCTGACCCCCGCAACCAGGGGGGGCCTGTCCTCTCCCGCAGTGCAACCTCTTTTCTCCAGTCACCCATTGCGGCAGGGGAGGCTCAGGGACAAAGGGCCACCACCAGTTCCCAGCCGGGACGGTTCCAAGGCAGACTCGCCACCGCTCAACAGGGGCCCGCATAGGCCACAGATTCGCTCCGAGACTCTAAGTCCTGGTCTGTGGGTCGGAAGCTCGATCCAGCAGACGGAGAATCAGCCGCACTCTTCCAAGGGTGTCGCCGTCTTCTCGTCTCGCGCTTTGTTGTGTCTCCTGCGGGTGCTCACTCCTACTTTGGCAGGGCCTGGAGACCACGAGCACGGCCACCTGAATACCCACCAGCCCACAGCGGGGTTGGCGTCACCACTACAGATCTCGAGCTACGAAGGATCGGAGATCCCAGGCAGCCTCTGCCGCCCGGTCCACGGGTCTCAGGGCACTAAACACTGTGTGTAGGGATCCCAGGATGGCTGATTGATACTAATGATCGGCCTTGGTGAGCGGAGCTCTGAAGAAACGCTGTCACTCCGCCGCCATCTTGGCCACGACCCCGCCCCTGCCCATTTAAACCACTGACTGGGTTATGAGCGGCAGTCCTGGCGACTGTAAATGCGGGCATTACTCATCAAGTCCATACAATACAAAATAATGTATTTGTGGGAAGTCAGACAAGTATTCTCAAAGTAAACAAGTAAAACAGATGAAATGTTACTTTATCAACAGTAGTGACAGGCTTTGTTTCCAGGCTATTCTGAAACCTGTGTTCGTGCAATGTGTTTTTTTTTTTTTAATGACAAGCATTTTTGTGGCAGGCACACAACACTTTAGTGCAGTGCTTATTTTGTAGAGGTCAGAGACCAACAGTTTTTAGGCGCCCCATCGCTGGCATTGACTAATGCCAGTCATGCATGCCAACAGTGATTTTTAAAGCCAAAAATGGCTTTATTCTAGCTGTCTCTTGCCTAAAAGTGCCTTTATTTCAATATTAGACAATAGGTAATATAAATTCCTCTGACTTTTTTTTCCCCTATTACTTTTCTTGCTTCGAAATACTGGCATGTATGTAGGATTACCAAACCAAAGCTTTAGTCTTGAGTCCACCTTCTGCATCTTTTTTCCACCCTACACTTAGTTTCTTCATCTCTAGTACTGATTATTTTGCATGCCCGATTGCCCATTTGTCACTGTTGGTCTATTTTTCTATTCATTATTCATCTCGGTCCTCATAAATGAACTCTGATGTCCACCACCAAAAACCATCAGCACACATTAGGGGCTGCGACTGCGCTTGGATGAAACCATTTTAAAACCTTAAAAACCCAGGCCTTTACACTGCCATGTGAGAGAAGGTCCAGCCCGTCGACGTACATAACAACATTTGGAAACAGGAAAGAGAAGATTTCAAAATGAAAATCCTTAGGATCTATTTTCGTCATTGACTTGCAATGAAGTGGAGGAAATTTTAGGTGTGAGAAATGTAAATTAAAAATACTTCTACTTTAAAATGTGAGATTTTTTTGCCTGAATCAGGTCTGTTGTCTGGTATCCCTTCACTGTCGCCTTATGAATAGGCGTGAAGGGCCGAACAGGACCGAACATGGAGATAAAAGAAGCGTCTGTGGAAAATGTTTGCACATTTCCTATTACGTTTGCCACCTCGTTGGTTTTATTCTGGCCAACTGGGATTTTTATGTCCAGGCTGGTAAAAAACATTAGGAAAAGAAGGTAGTGAGGCAAGGTATTATTTCCCTTTCAAAATATAAAGCTACAGCAGCAGACATGAAGAGATCAAATCACTTAAATCGTATTCGAGAGCTGTCGCATTTCTCAGCGATCATTAGAAGAAATAGAGGGATAATTGCCATGGTACGAAAGAATACTTCGAATTTTATACAAATTTGTCTCCACTACCAGCAAATGATCCTTCCAGAACAGCAAAACAAACAAAAGGGTGGTGTTTTTCTTATAAAGGTGGCAATCCTATCAATAACGCAGGACTCCGAGCAAGGGAGTCTGAACATCTCCAGGCTGGTTTATGAAATGACATCCTACAATAATTTTTTTTCAAAAAATAAAACAGGCAATTCTGTTTAGACCACAGTTATGCAAATATTTTGGGTCAACACACAGATATAACAAGCAGTTCTTAAAGAGAAATTGATCAACTACTACAATGGTTTGGCACAATTCAAATTCAGAATGTGTCACATTTACAGCTACCCAAGTTGGTGTCTATAATGAAAATTAGAATATTGGAATGTTGATAGCTCGATTGAAGACAATGGAGTAGCTCTGGGCTTCTAATGGCCGGTATAAACCCTGAGTATCAACATTTCAATGTTTAATAAAGGCCTCACAGAACTCGAAGGGATTTCAACCCCCTTGGACTTCGCGAAGCCTTTCTTTTACAAATTAGAACATACTGCCCTCTAGGGGCAGAATGTTCTAATAGCCTTAGAACCCCCTGTTACGGGCTTTACTGGCCATTAAAGACCCGCTCCCTTGTTAAAGGTCTGAGCCAAAGAGCGGGCCTTTAATGGCCCGTAGTGCATGCTAGGGTGAGTTCTGAGGCTGTATTAGAATATTGGAATGTTGATGGCGTAATTGAACACAATTGAGTAGCTCCGAGCTTGTAATGGCTGGTATAAGCCCGTATCTCCAACATTCCAATGTTTGTCATCATGTTTCTCCCTTTTTAATTTAGAACTTTCTACCCTTAGTGGGTGGAATGTTCTAATAACCTTATACCCCTTCTGCTTCGGGCTATACCGGTTGTTAAAGGCCCTGTCTCTCGTTATAGGCCCTCGCCTGCAGCTCAGGTCTGTAACTCGAGTTCTTGGACTGTAACTACTGGTATAGTTCTCAGCAGTGGGCTATAAGGCTATATTGTTGGCTAGTTGGGCTTAGGAGCCATTAAGTTGCTTATAGCTAAATGGAACCCCATTCTCTCAGGCCTCCTGGGTTAGCCCTGTTTGAAGAACAGACCTCGGCCCAAGCATCTGAAGTCCTCATCCCCCAATTGTCCCTTCCAAAACATAACTGAACCTCAGCCTCTGAGTGAAAAACTGTTAAGAAGACGATGGACACTCTGACCGTAAGTTCCAAATGTATTTGAGTAACGTACGAATATTAAAGTGCAGAAGAAACCAGATGCTCCTCTGACTTTCCAACCGCGCTCCTTTAGCGTCCTTTCTTTTGAACTCAAACCCTCTATTCTCACACTCCGAGATGACGTGTCTACTCATGCACCATTCATTTGCTAAACCTCTCACTTCTGTTGTTCCTCTACTAACCTTAATTTTAGCAGACACCATCACCATAACACAGCATAGAGAAAGAAAACACAACAACATGCTAAACATCAATTACAATTTCTAAAATTACTGAAAAACGAATTAGAAAAGGAAATCCAAATATAAGTTACAAAGGTACCCTTAAGCCACCCTAATAAGATAAGTAATAAAGCATGACAACACCTTAAACGTACTGGACAACTCATGCACTGGCGTAACAAAACTTGAGGGGGCCCCCCTGCAAGGAACGTGAAGGGCCCCCCTCTGGACTCAATCAGGAGCTATCGGCCAGAGTACTGTGCTGAGGGGGCCCCCTGGATCTTGGGGGCCCCACACACCGCGGGGGCCTGTGTTACGCCACTGAACTCATGCCTTCGAGCACGCCTTACCCCGTTAGTCTTGATATGTTACAAATAAGGGCAATAAGCCTCACAGTCCTACTCTGCTTGTGACACTTGATAATCGGACCCACAATTCTCAAGCGCTCTTAACTCAATGTCATGATCAACCTCCTCGCGGGGTGTCTCCGCCACCAAACGCCTCCCATCTTCCTCACGACCTACAACATAAAATTGTCACCCGCCACAGACTCGTCTTCAGATTGCACTTACCCTTCCTTCGTACGCTCTAACACCCTACCTAAGTAAAAAGCCTTCCCTTTCTCCAGTCTTACCACACTCCTCAAAATCTCAGTCGCCCTTATAGCCTCTCACCATGCAGACTTCCCGTTAGGCCCATCCTGCGGTTTCATCACCCTTATAACCAGACCAACTTGTACGGAACACTCAACACTGTCGCGCTGCTTTACACCTCTCCCACAATCCGTGTATTTCAACATTTACTCTTGCTGACTCTTCAACAATTTGTGGTCCACACCAATCTTCTTTTGATCATCATCTTGCTTTCAGCCACCATGAAAGCAACTCTATAGACCCTTTCCTTCCTCTGAGCAATTCAAACAGAGCTTTACCAGCAAGCAAATGAAGTGTCATTCTATACATCAGAGGGTGCTCAGAAGTGCCGGCCATACTGGTGAATTCAGCATTTGGTACTTACCTTTCCCATATGCCTCACATGAGCTTAACTCATAATTACTTTGTGCATCCCAAAAGATGGGATCACCGCTCATAACTACATCACCCTTTACTACAAACTCTCATTAACAAAACATAATTTGGCAAAACACATTCAGATGATAACACCTTTCTGAACTAATGTGCTGGGGTTGCACCTTATTACTACCAGGTTAACACCCAAATATAGCAATAAGCAACGAAAAGGTGACTAGTCAAGCTTTGCAAAGGGCCTTCTACTGTGCAGCAACACGTGTCTCTTCTTAATTCGTGATTTTTGAACCGTTTGAGTAATGAAAAAAATTTTTTTGTTAAAATCAGCAGAATATGCAGCAAATGACTGACTATGGGGCAAATGCAACAGATTTATAACCATGCTTAAATTGCTGCGGCCACACATTTGCATATTTCTAGTGGCTCTGGGTAAAATAACTGTAATGCATAGGTTGCAACTTTAGTGCATGACATCCGAGGAGAACCATACTATATTTCAGGAGATGCTGGCAGCGTGGCTTCTACAGCTGCATGGAACTGGAGGTTGCTGAACATCAGTCATCGTAATTAAAACATACCATTTACAATCATTAATGATGAACTGTACGCTCCAAGTAGGAAGCTTTCTTTAATTCCAGGGGAGGGAGTGGTCCCTTAATCTTCTTTCATACTGTTTTTCTGAAAAGGTTTTTATTTTTGACATTATGAAAACATGGACGCTTCTATTTAGGCAAAAAATGACTCCAGGTTTCATTTGTTTGCTGCTGTTGTTGTCTTCAGTCATATTTCGGTGGTGTTAGAGGGCCTTGAGAGTCTGAACATGGGGCGGGGTCAAAGATGTGGCTAAAAACAAAATGTTCATATATTCTTTAGGGCTTTCACCGTCAGGTAGCTACATATAAAATAACAGGCAGCTTAAGTGAAAAATAAATTAATATAAAAAGTTGTTACTAAGTGGGAAATTCACTATAGTACATTATAAAACCTCTATTCGATAATGCACTTCAGAGGTGAGTGTGAAACCAGAGAGCCACAGGGCAATCAGTCCTTTGGTTGCCAGTTCTTCCCAGTACTTCACCCGTCGGCTCCCACTGCTTTCACCAGGTAAGTTCCGTGAGTGAGTGTTCACGAGCAGCAAGTAGTTCATAGGGTCCAGGGAATGGTAGTGTTAAGGAGTAGTAAGGGGTGCATAGGGTCCAGGGAATGGTAGGGTTAAGGAGTAGTAAGGGGTTCATAGGGTTCAGGGAATGGTAGTGTTAAGGAGTAGTAAGGGGTTTTAGGGTTCAGGGAATTGCAGTGTTAAAGGACAGTAAGGAGTTTTCATTGTTTATGGAATGGTAATCTTAAGAAGCAGTCACGAGATGTTAGGGTTCAGGGATGGGTGTTGTTGAGGTGTGGTGGGGCCTTTTAGGGATTAAGGATTGATAACATTAAGGGAGAATTAAAGGGTAGGAACAGCTTTTTAGGGTTCATGGAAGCGTAATGTTATGGAGCTGTACAAAGTTTTTAGGGTTTAAGGAAGGGTAGCTTTAAGGGGTAACAAGGGTTGGGCGATGGGAATTGTTAAAGGGTAGTGATGGAGTTTTAGGGCTCAGTGAACGGTAGAGTTAAAGGATAGCAAGGGGTTTGTAGGGTTCAGAGAAGACAAGTGTTAAGGGGTAGTGAGGAGTTTTTTAGGGTTAAGAAGGGGCTAGCATTAAGAGATAGTAAGGAGTTTGTAGGATTGGGAGAAGCATAGCATTATGGGTCAGTAAGTGGTTACTAGAATTCAGGGACGTGTGATTTAAAACTACAGTTGTACATAAGTAGATTAATTTCATTTAGTATATACAAATATTTAAATTACATTAACTATAATAATAGTAATGCAATTTTTTTAAATGAAATTATAATTACAATAACTTTGATGAGCTTGAAAAGAGTGTTTCCATCCAATAAGTCCTCTCCCTGGAAACTAGAAAGAAAAAACACCCATTCCCTCAAAGAGAACCATGTTGAGATAGCTTTGAAAATGAGGATGGAAAAGGAAGTGGGGAATCGAGGCTGCAATATAGCAACACATTCCTTCTGTCTCCCTCCTCCCATCTGTGCTGCTGCCAGAAACGAATAAAGACCATCATCGTCTAACTACCTGGGATACATAGAGCACTGTAGTGGCAGGTGTGTGACCCGAAGGTCAACCTCTGTTGTAGCACACTAGCTGGACTTGATAAAGAGCTCTTGCTCAGGTCACTCAATAAATAAATGATTACAGCCATGGAGGGGAAGCACTTTTTCTGTGGAAGCACACAAGTTCTGCCCAATCAAAAAGTGTCCTCCTGTCTACCAACATCTTCATGGAGCCAGAATACTTGCTTTTCGGGCGATCACAGCTGCGCTGTCAAGCCAGACCTAAAAAGTAATACGCAGAAGCAACCAGATGCTCCTCCCACTACCTCAGTGAGCGCCTTTAAAAACCTTTCTGACGCAAACATTCTATCATCACCACCCAACCCGACATCATCACTCATGAACGTTCATTAGTTCAAACAATGTCCCCTCTAGTACCATTAACTCTACCACCCAAAACTCCTTGCTCTAAACATCCTCTGAGAGTCAGCCAACAATCAAAAATAGTTTACAAGTATTTGCCTTCAGCATTGCCTCCTGCACCAGTGCATGAATTGTAAAAGAAGTGCCAGGCTTAAAGTGTTTCTGAGAAGCCCGTGTTGGGTGCTGTCGAATGTCGGAGATGGTGAATACCAAGGCCCAATAGTTTTGATTTTACCTCATGACTATTTCATCCACAATCAGGCAGTTACTACCCCTATATATCACTCCTTTGGGTTGTTTTCCTTGCCTGCTTTTTTTCTTTGTCACTGTTTCCGCATTTCTTTTTCTTCTTATTTCCACCTTTTGTGTTTCTCTCTCTCTTGCACTGGGTTAAAGCTTGTTAGGCAAAAAATAAGTCCAAGTCCCCAAAAATGAGTGCCTGTGGACCCTACCTGCAACCATGGGTTCAAATTAAATGCTGCCCTGCATGTACAAACTACGCACCAGGCACTCACACACCACTCACACAACTTTCAGTAAGCTTTCACATCCATCACTGCAGTCACACCACACCCTGCACTCACACAGACCACTCTTCCTGCTCATAGGCACACTGTACACCCTGCACACAGATATACCACTCATACTGCACTCAATTACCACTCACACTGCATTTACCTACTGCTCATAGTGAACTCATCTACTGCTCACAGTGCACTCACCTACCGCTCACACTACACTAGCCTACCGCTTATAGTGCAGTCACCTACCGCAAACTTGCAAACCACTCACTATGCACTCACACACCTCTAACATACCTCCACCGCCTCTCACTGCCCTCACACACCCAACATCTGAGAGTTAGCAAGAACAGAGGAACAGTTTATAGGTGCTCAAACAACAGAGGAAAACACCAGTCAGAAATGGTCACCTCAGAAACAGGCCTGTAGTGCAAGGGTCTGACTGAACCCTAACTGTTACTGTGATCTGAGGTAAACACCTTGTTTGCTGACTTTGAGAGCGCATTCTCCACAGTAAGTAGACTCTACTGTGAGTCTTAACTGGACGATCTCAGAGCACAGTATCATACACATTAACATTGTCCTTTTAAAATCCCCTTTATATCATAATGGGGTAACCCAAGAAAAAAGTCCACGGACCTGGGCATTGACCGGTATAGAAAACAGTTGGTCCTAGACCAATTTGTGATACAAATAAATTGTTCTATATTCTTAATTTGAAAAACACATTACTAATGCATATGATTTGCATATAGTCATATAGTACAAACAATTCTCATCAAAAGAAATAATTCTCATCAAAAGAAATATCATATGCACACTCTCAACAAACACAACGGCATTAATTTAATTAAAGTCAAGTGAACTGTTTTATTCACAAGTACTCCTTAGATGAACAAATCGTCATATTCAATAAATGAAGAGGATACTCCAAGAAGGGAGGAAAAGGAAGGTGTGCTCATGTATAAGACAGATAAAGCAGAGTAGAAGGGATTCAAAATTACATCCAAGGGAGAGTTAATTGCAATAAATTTTACAACATGGAAAACTTTGTTATGGTTTGTAGTCTGACCAGTTCCTTGTCAGGGCCTGCCCCTTACGGGTCATTTCAGGTGTTGTTCATATTTCTTTCAAACACGGTGCACAGAGAAACACCATCTGTGAATTGGATAGAGTGGGTTTGTGCTGATAACGGGTACAGGCCCACTGGGGGGACGAGTGTCGACGTTTCGACACTGGTGCATAGAGGGCAATTCACAACCTCAGCTCACGGGTCTTCCTCAGGACAGGGGAAGGAGGGGCAACCTATGTTTAGGAGTGAATAGGTATGGTCCGGTCACTGCCCCCATATGGTGGGTAGTCCGTACAAAAGTTACGGTGTCGCATATGTAAAAAATTGAGACTGTCAACTGCTTTGGAGTGTGAATCAATCACCCAAGGCTGATCTTGTTCTGCCGTTAAGGAGCCACCCGTGTAAACCGTGTCTTTCTTCAAGAGACAAGTTAAAATACCCAGCACGGCTCACACTACTGTGTTCCAGAGTCTCACTGAGTCCTTTCTACTTTCAGCTCATCTGCCCAGAGTTGCTTTAGAGAAGTGAATCCATTCATTATCAGTTGTACACGTGACACTATGCATACACTGCCCTTTCAATCACGGAGATCACCGCAAAATCCTGGACCAGCCTCCCCATCCACCTGAGGCCCTCTCCATCACTCCAGGAATTCAGAAGGGGACTCAAGACCTGGCTCTTCAACTGAAGCCCCCAAGCTGCTAGGACCTAGCACCTGGATACCTTCACAGGTGATTGGTGTGCTCTACAAATCATGATTGGTTGATTGATTGACCGGGTAGCAGGAGGCTGTGTGAAGCCAAGACCAATACCTTGAGAACTAACCATTCTTGTGAGCAGCACCAGTAAGGCCTTCCCAGAGACATTGCGCCTGTGGCATTCCCAAAACAGAGTAGCTAATCTGCACGCACAGTCCCACCCCACCTAGGAGAGGCATCCTGCGGACCATCTACCGGCTGAGTGTTGTTAGTTTTATTACGGTGGAGGACCCTACATGAATGGTGATCAGGTATGGATGTTTGTAGCTGGTGGCTCTAGATCCCTTTCCAACTAGATCTAAATACCTAACAGGATCTGCTTCTTCGAAAGACATCCTCCCCGTGGTCCATTTAGCAGTAATCAAGGCCGTCAGGTCCTTATAGAGTGTGTCCCCAACCCCAGTCAAGATTTGTATGACTGCGACCTATGATGTTTCCAGAATTCTTTAGACAAGAACAACAATTTGATCGCATGACCAGTCTGTCACGGGAAACATCCTTTACCCCGCATGCGTTACACTGTGTGCCATTACCCCACATTTTTTACACTGTAGTAAATTACTTTGTAATGGGGAATGCATTGTAATGGATTGCGTTGTAAAGCTCTGCTTTGTAAAAAATTTTGCAGTGTAAAAACTGCTGGTTATTGGCACACGGAGTAAAAGTGTGCGGGGTAAAGAGTCCTATTTTCTGCCGCACATCATTTTCCATATCAAGTATCATGAAGGACGACTTAAGTTTGGAAGAAGAGCCCGGATCTGGTGCTCATACAGAGTTATGAAAATAATCATGGCAGCGTCCACCCCAGCCTGGGTTCTCGCCAATGACTACGCCACACACAGAGCTTAGTATAACACGTCTTTATTTTTTTGCGTGTAACCACGAGCTCAACATTCTAAACCTGAATTCACGTCACTGTGCTCCAACGCCTACATCACAGTTCTACGGAGTCCATCAGGAGCTACAAAGGTGTATTAAAAACCCACCTGACACTACAATCACAAGGTGTTCTTGGCCACTCCAGGTCACCAGGATGGCTCGGTAAAAAATAATTTCATTCAGTGAATGACCATTGAATCAGAGGTCAGAGAAAAACAGGATGCCCATAAGGTTTATGTCAGAATGTTGTATACACAAATATCGCTGGACATAAATATCACCTAAGAAAACAACTCTATGTCCCAGTATGTGTAGACTTTCCAATCTGAACTCCAAACGGGCTATATTTTTGTAGACACTATTTAGAAGAAACTATATAAAATGATATTCTGACAATAATATTCTGGTACCACATTGTGAAAAACTTTTCTGATCTCCGTCTACGAAAGGCAAACTTTCACCAAAATCTTAAAGCATGCCTTTTCAAAGAAATTCTGGAACAAACTCCTGCCCAAGAGGAAGGGAGGAGAGGATCATATGTTATTTCATTGATCGGTTTTATCTGTGCACCAGTGGGGCTAATCTAGAGCCCTGAATGTAAGGGAACCGCTGAGTTTCCAGCTGCAGAGCCTCAGCCAGCTCTGCTGCCAGAAGTACCTCCACATCATGCCCATCATCGCATGACCTACAACTCCATGGCGATGGAAGCCCGCCATATTCAGTGAGATCTGTATACGCCGTGTCGGCCATCTTTTTAACTGCCTGGGTCCGCCATGTATGCCAGGCCGTCCTACACAAATGTTCCCAATGCACAAGGAGAAAACTCCCAATTAATGAGGAAAAAATCTACCAACAAGTCAGCCATGCCTCCATAGCACGGCAGGCCTGTCTTCATTCATCACTGCATCTTTATCTAAGGAAGCAGTTCCACCATGATGTCAGGGACGCTTGAGGGAAGGGACCTGCATTGAATTTTTGATACACTGGGACAGCTGGTGCAGCTGAGTGAGAACCGCCACCACTCTAGCCCATACATAGGCCGGCCCACCAAACCACTTAAAGTGTCCAAGAGAACCAGACAGCTAGGGACAGAGTTTCCATGCAGCCTTCCCGGACACAGCTGCTGGGGGCAGAGTTTCTATGCAGCCGTCCTGAACACAGCTGCTGGTTTCTTGCACAGACCAGTCTGTTTCTTGTTGAGTTATAATGTTACCTGCTGGAATCAAAAGTGTGCACCTTGGCAGTTTGCAATATTTCTTCAACAAGCACAGGTAGAAGCTGTCAGATTTTGTTGCCCTTGCACTTTTGTCTGTTTGAGCAGCACAAAGTGGTGCATTTCGGCCTTTTCTTCTCCTTTGGAACTTCAGAAATTAGTCCACCAGTGGAACAGTGCTACCCAGCACTGCTAAGATTGAGGTTGACTCATTCAGTGTTCAGGCCCTCTAGACAACATGGGGGTTGCACCACTGGGTCAGTGCTAGGGAGCACGAGATATATGTGCCCACAGACACCTCTGGTTCCACCACAGGGACCGTAACTTCATGGTAGGGGGAATCTATTGTAAATAAATATCTAATTTGCACCCAGGAAGACCAGCAGACAGGCTTTCATGGTCAAAAGTAAAATGAAGAAGTGACATTCTCTGTCCCATAGAGATCTAACATGCTCTGCCACAAACCCCTCGTGAAGGAGGCTGTCCAGACAGTCTTCGATGAAGTTGCAAACCCTTCTGCTGTCTTTCAAGACGGAGGCTGCCCAGGTAGTCTTAGATTAATATAGCAAACCCGTCTGCTGGTCCTTGATGGCCCTGTTCTTTAATAGTCCTGTGGGCTTGTTCTTTGATGGTCCTGTTCATTGATGATCCTGATGGTCTTGTTCTTTAATAGTCATGTTGGTCCTGGTCTTTGATGGTCCTGTTCGTTGATGATCCTGATGGTCCTGTTCTTTAATAGTCCTGTTGGTTCTGGTCTTTGATATTCCTGTGGTTTGATGGCCCTGTTCTTTAATAGTCCTGTGGTCTTGTTCTTCGATGGTCGTGTTCGTTGATGATCCTGATGGTCCTGTTCTTTAATAGTCCTGTGGTCTTGTTCTTCGATGGTCGTGTTCGTTGATGGTCCTGTTCTTTAATAGTCCTGTGGTCTTGTTCTTCGATGGTCCTGTTCGTTGATGATCCTGATGGTCCTGTTCTTTAATAGTCCTGTGGTCTTGTTCTTCGATGGTCCTGTTCGTTGATGATCCTGATGGTCCTGTTCTTTAATAGTCCTGTGGTCTTGTTCTTCGATGGTCCTGTTCGTTGATGATCCTGATGGTCCTGTTCTTTAATAGTCCTGTTGGTCCTGGTCTTTGATATTCCTGTGGTTTGATGGTCCTGTTCTTTGATCATCCTGTTAGTTCTGTTCTTTGATAGTCCTGAGGGTCCAGTTCTTTGATCACCCTGATAGCCCCGTACTTTGATGGCCCTGTTCTTCAATAGTCCTCCTGGTGGTCCTGTCACTTTATAGTCCTCCTCTTTGACAGTACTGCTCTTTCATGGTCCTGTTCTTTCATAGTCCTCTTCTTTGATGGTCCTGTTCTTTCATAGTCTTATTCTTAGATTGTCCTGATGGTCCTGTTCATTCATGGCCCTGTTCTTTGATTGTCCTGTTCTTTGATTGTTCTGTTCTTTGATAGTCTTGTTCTTTGATCTTCCTGCTCTTTGGTGGTCTGGTTCTTTGATAGTCCTGTTGTTTCTGTTCTTTGATTATCCTGATGGTCCTGTTCTTTGATGGTTCTGTTGATCCTGTTCTTTGATGGTTCTGTTGGTCCAGTTCTTTGATCATCCCGATGGCCTTGTTCTTTATTATCCTTGGAAAAAGTGTTCAAATAAAACTCATTTTTGGAAAAAGATTTGTTCACAGATCTTTCTGTGTAGAATAAATCTTAAAAACAACATTTGTAATTCGATCAATAGTAGTCGTGAAAAAAAAAATGTCAGCACAGCCAGTATTTATCGGTAACTGCAGTTTAGCCAAACTAAATTTTATTCGGGCGCAAGTCATTAGAAAAATACAATATGTGAGTGTATCTCAAAGACCAGAAGAAGAGTAAGTACACCCCAGGTGAAAAGACAAACCAAAACCAAAACGAAACACAAAAAAATGGAGTACAATGTGAGCATATATGGCATATTGGTTGCTTTATAAAAAAGATAGCAGTTTTACATTCAGTAAGCTTGAAAACACAGGGAATTAATAATTGTATCAAAACTATGAAAAACAGTCTTTCTTTGTTTTATGTGTCGACAACGTTTCGACCCTCAGAGGAGTGGAAGAGTCTCATCAGGACAAGAGATGCCCTGGGTCTGAGAAAAAAGGGAAACAACATAAGTGAGGGGTATAATGGAATTGAAAAGTGTTAAATTCAAGAAGAAATGAGGAAATACGTACTGGCTGAATTAGCAGAATACTGATCCGTCAGATGGGGACTAATAGTAAAGTCCTGAATGATAATTCAGACAGACACAAGGAGAGGGCAGTGGTCCCCTTGTAGAATCCTGTGGAATAAGGGGGATTTGTGTAAAGATATTGATAAAACAACTTCATGTACTGCAGCTAAAAGGTAAAGGGATTGGCTCACCTTGGCAAAACAACGAGCATCCAGATGGGGCTCTCGAAAGATTAATCAGTTTTAGAAGGAAGGGGGCAGTGGTGCTGGTGAGAATGATGAGACCCTTCCACCCCTCTAAGGGTCAAAACGTCGACACATAAAACAAAGTCAGACTGTTTTTCATAGTTTTGATACAATGATTAATTCCCTGTGTTTTCAAGCTTACTGAATGTAAAACGGCTTTCTTTTCATAAAGCAATCAATATACCATATATGCTCACATTGTACTCCATTTTTCTGTGCTTTATTTCGGTTTTGGTTTGTCTTTTCACCTGGGGTGTACTTACTCTTCTCCTGGTCTTTGAGATAGGCTCACATATTGTATTTTTATAATGACTTGCGCCTGAATACAATGTAGTTTGGCTGAACTGCAGTTACCGATAAATACTGGCTGTGCTGACATTTTTGTTTTTCACGACTACTATTGATTGAATTACAAATGTTGTTTTTAAGATTTATTCTACACAGAAAGATCTGTGAACAAATCTTTTTCTAAAAAAGTGTTCCATGCGAACACTTTTTCCAAGGATAACTTGATACCCATGTTCACATGGACATAAGGGTTGCTCTTGTTTTTGTATAGCTATACTTGTTCTTTGATAGTCCTGAAATTTGATATTCCTGTTCTTTGACAGTCCTGATGATCCTGTTCTTCGATGACCCTGTGGGTCCTGTTCTTTGATTGTCCTGGCCTTTGAGAGCCCTGTTCTTTAATAGTCCTGTTGGTCCCGCTTTTTGATAGTCCTGTGCTTTGATGGTCCTGTTCTTTGGTTGTCCTGTTGGTTCTGTTCTTTGATGGCCTTGATGGTCCTGTCCTTTGATAGTCCTGTCCTTTGATAGTCCTGTTGGTTCTGTTCTTTGAAAATTGTGATGGTCCTCTATTCTGATATTCCTGTTCTTTGACAGTCCTGATGGTCCTGTTCTTTGATTGCCCTGTTGGTCCTGTAATTTGATAGCCTTGTTAGTCCTCATCTTTGATGGTCCTGTTCTTTGATGGTCCTGTTCTTTGATAGTCCTGTTCTTAGATTGTCCTGGTGGTCCTGTGCTTTGATTGCCCTGTTGGTCCTGTTATTTGATAGCCCTGTTAGTCCTCATCTTTGAGGGTCCTGTTCTTTGAATGATGGTCCTGTTCTTTGATAGTCCTGTTCTTAGATTGTCCTGATGGTCCTGTTCTTTGATTGCCCTGTTGGTCCTGTTATTTGATAGCCCTGTTAGTCCTCATCTTTGATGGTCCTGTTCTTTGATAGTCCTGTTCTTTGATGGTCTTGTTCTTTGATTGTCCTGCTCTTTGATGGTCCGGTTCTATGATAGTCCTGTTGGCCCTGTTTTTTGATCATTCCAATGGTCTTGTTCTTTGATAGTCCTGATGGTCCTGTAATTTGATATTGCTGTTCTTTGATAGACCTGATGGTCCTGTTCTTGGATGTCCCTGTTGGTTCTGTTCTTTGATGTCCCTGTTGGTCCTGTTCTTTGATAGACGTGGTCTTCGATGGTCCTGGTCTTTGATGGTCCTAGTCTTTGATGGCCCTGTTCTTTGATGGCCCTGTTCTTTAATAGTCCTGTTGGTCCTGCTTTTTGATAGTCCTGTGCTTTGATTGTCCTGTTCTTTGATCATCCGGTTGGTTCTGTTCTTTGATGGCCCTGATGGTCCTGTCCTTTGATAATTTTCGATGGTCTTGTTCTTTGATAATCCTCAAGGTCCTGTATTTTGATATTCTTGTTATTTGATAGTCCTGATGGTCCTGTTCTTCGTTGGCCCTGTTGGTCCTGTTATTTGATAGTCCTGTTAGTCCTGATCTTTGATGGTCCTGTTCTTTGATAGTTTTCGATGGCCTTCTTCTTTGATAGTGCTCATGGTCCTGTATTTTGATATTCCTGTTCTTTGACAGTCCTGATGGTCCTGTTCTTTGATGGTCCTGTTCTTTGATAATTTTCAATGGTCTTCTTCTTTGATAGTGCTCATGGTCCTGTATTTTGATATTCCTGTTCTTTGACAGTCCTGATGGTCCTGTTCTTTGATGGTCCTGTTGTTTGATAGTTTTCGATGGTCTTCTTCTTCGATAGTGCTCATGGTCCTGTATTTTGATATTCCTGTTCTTTGACAATCCTGATGGTCCTGTTCTTCGAAGGCCCTGTTGGTCCTGTTATTTGATAGCCCTGTTAGTCCTGAGCTTTAATAGTCCTGGCCTTCTATGGTCCTAGTCTTTGATGGTTCTCGTCTTTGATGGCCCGGTTCTTTAA
The DNA here is from genome assembly GCF_964204655.1 of Triturus cristatus. Taxonomy (NCBI): domain Eukaryota; kingdom Metazoa; phylum Chordata; class Amphibia; order Caudata; family Salamandridae; genus Triturus; species Triturus cristatus. The sequence goes on along the minus strand of NC_140580.1, from coordinate 1,149,463,706 downwards.
TAGTCCTTTTGGTCCTGCTCTTTGCTATTCCTGTGCTTTGATTTTTCTGATGATCCTGGTCTTTGCTATTCCTGTGCTTTGATTGTCCTGATGGTCCTGGTCTTTGATATTCCTGTGCTTTGATGGCCCTGTTCTTTGATCGTGCTATTGGGTCTTTTCTTTGATCAACCTGATGGTTCTGCCCTTTGATGCTCCTATTTTTTGATAGTCGTGATCTTTGATGGTCCTGGTCTTTGATTGGCCCTGTTCTTTAATATTCATGTTGGTCTTAATCTTTGATATTACTGTGCTTTGATGTGAAGTACTGGGTTTTTCAGAACCCAGCGGTGCCAGGGAACACACCCAAAGACTTCGAGTCCTTCCTGTTTCAGACTACAGAAACACAGAGTCTTCTTGGTGAAGTCAAAGATCGTATTTATTGACTGCAACCAGTAACAGGTATCCTAGAAGTACAACACGGTGTATATTCTCAGGAGACTGCTCAACCTTACAAAGCCAGCCTCCTCTTTTTATACAAAATATTATGCTTTAGGCAAACATTCCTTATTTTACAGTTGACCATTCACATATTTTCACTACAAAGAAAAAGCAGAGTCATGATGACAAGCCCATATTTCAATTTGTCCAGCCCACAATCAATTACCCGGCAAGGCTTAGTACTTTCATCAGATATCGACGGACCCCCAATAAAAACAGGCACCTCCTCCTCGTAAAGCAAGCCATAAAGAAAGAAACAGGGACAGGTGTGTGTAAGATTGGGCATGGTTCGTGTGTGATGAAAGGTTTTATGATATGTTGTGCCTTGATACTAATCTCATTCGGCCACTGGGAAAGGAACTGGTCGAACAGGTTTGGCTTCAGGCAGTGGAGTCAGCTTGCCCAGGTCACAGAGGAGTCAGCAAAGGTGCATGTGTCCTTCAGACTCGTTTTTGGCCTTAGTCATTGGCCTATGTGAGGGCAATCATAAAATGGCTGCCGTTCAAATGGAAACCGAGGGTTCAGGACGGAAACTCTGATTTCAGGGTGATTTCGACACCCGAATGTGACGAAAATACTTCTGACTAGTATTCTAATCCTTCTCGGTCTGCTGATACCAAAATCGTCATGATACGACGATGTTTATAACACGGGTCCAGAATTTTCAGTACCACTGACCCTCCTTTTGCCCTTACATAGGCAATAACCTATACTCACGTTAATCTGAGTCCAGGTCTATATTCATAAAGTCATTGAGATGTTGCTGTAGCATCATTCTATTACTTAGCTCGTCTCTTGATACAGGTTTCCTTACACACGATGTAGCACAGAGGCCACATATTGCAGGAGCACACTGTACACACAGACAGAACAGGAAAAGAATGGCTAAGGTCATCCCAATGACTATCAGAATCTTCCATCCCCAGGCGGATATCAGTTCCCAGAACCACCCCATCAATGACCAATCTCCTTTATCCATGTGAATAGATTCGGAGATCTTGTGCAGTTTGGAAATGGCCTGGTAGCCTGTCGGAGCGTTATCTGGAATGAAAACTCAGCAACTTGATTGGATCACTTTACATACCCCACCTCGGTCTGCAAGTATGACGTCTAATGCGACCCTGTTCTGAAGAGTCATAAGGCGATCCGACTGGAGCTCAGCAGTCAAATTACTAAGGGCACCGGCGGTTTCATCTACCGTGGACTCAACCACCCTTGTCAATTGCCTTATGTTCCTGCTGTTAACCATAGGCCCCCAAAACGGCAGAAAACCCTTTACGAAATCTCCAAGTTTTTGTCCTGTAGTGTCCTCATTACTGATGACACCTCTAACTATCCTTGTCTTGTGGTAATCTGCCGCGGCCGTGTAGGTGGGAGGCAACAGGAACGAAACAAAACATGTGCCTGAGAAGTCAGGGGGCAACCATGTATAGGCTCTATTATGGCAGATGAAATAGGTACCCTTAGCTGCTAAGAACGAAGGGGAAGTCTGAGACGCAAGAAACATATGTTTCGGTGCAGATACTTCTCCCTAACTGAGCTCTGGGATTCTTGCCATTACCTTGCAGACATAGTTGACCCTGATGGGGTACAATCCAAATCGGGGAGGATCTCTTTGCTCGCTGGTTCTCACTCAGAGTAACTCCATATCCTGTTATGTTCCATACAATATATGCTAGTGTCTCATCTCTCGGGATAGTCTCATAGGAAATATCTTCCCTAATCATATTTACTATACCCTTAACTAGAGCACTATTCTTAGGATTATCTTTCACAGAACATAGGGGGTTGGCTTCATGAGCGTATATGAATACCGTTCTATATGCCCACACAGAACCATTATGGCTGAAAGGCAGGACCAGATAAGGGATTCCTTTATCAGTAGTATGAGGCATAAGACCACACACCCAACAGTTAGTTGTGTTAACTACTAATTGGTGTTGGTGTAGAAGCTAAATGAATGAATTATTGACAAATTCTAATCTTCTAGCGGACTCGTGTTCAGGCAGAGGGTGAAAAGAATGCGAGGAAACAGTAGAAGGAGGTATGGGCTGTGTAGTGGGTGTAAATGTCACTTGAAAAGAGAATAAAACATATCCTATTAAAAACGTCATTACACTAAGTAACATGAAAATACATAATATCAAAAATCGTTTCTTTGTCATCATTATACACATTCTGGCTTTAAAGTCCATCTGTTTGGCAGGTCTCTCATTCTCGAAAAACTCCATCCTCTCTAATTGCTGCTCGCGGTGGTAGGGTGTTCTATGCTAAGGAATGCTTCTGTCAGTCCAGGGCAACTCCCTTAGACCGACCAGAACTGTCGACCTAACGTCTTCAGCTGCACTCCAAAGACTTGGGCAACCGCGACCCTACAGCTGAACCCGGATGGTGGTTCGAAAAACAAAAATAAGAAAGTTTCTCAGATGAGAGAGCTGCACTTTCAAAAATAGCAAAGAAAAAGAATTTTTTATTTGTCCATAGTTCTCGGCCTCAAATTATAGCGGCTTTTTCCAGGTACTGTCTGGTTTTGGAACAAGAGTTCAGGCTCTGTAGTGTTCAATCGAATTGACGGTGGCACAGCTTCTTGCAAAATATTGTCACTTTCTTGTTCAGAAATTGTTCCTTTTACACGTGCATCGCTAAAAGGCAGAACACAAGGCACAGTCTCAGTTTCAGAGTCAGCGATCCCCTCCTGGACCCACCGGTCGTATGGTAAAGGCAAAGGGACCCTCTTGCAGTGTACGCCGTGGATCCAGTTCTTTTTTCCTTCCACTCGAACAGCTGATCTTGTTGAGAGAAGGACGAGGTGGGGGCCAGTCCAACAGGGCTGATCATTCTTCATCCGCTAAAAGTTCTTGACCAGCACCCATGATCCAGGATCGATAGGATGTCCTGGAGCTTCAGAAACCTGAGGCAGAGTATCGTGAACCTGTTGGTGTAATACACGCAATTTAGCCGTCAATTCATACAAATAATCAAGCAGTACAGGGTGTTCGATCTCACTGAATTTTGTCGGCCTTGGCACTCCCCATATGTTGGCTGGGCGGCCGAACACAATTTCATAGGGACTAAGTCCCACTCGCGAATGCACAGTCATTCTAGTTGATAGGAGTGCTAAAGGCAGAGCGTCAAGCCATTTAAGACCAAAGCTCGCTTGTATCTTCGCCAACTTCAGTTTAAGCGTGCCATTATAGCACTCTACTAGTCCAGCTGATTGGGGGTGATTTGCAGCGTGGAATTTTTGCTGGATACCTAGCCCTTCACATACTTTTTTCATCACTCGACCTACAAATTCACTCCCATTATCACTCCAGACCATTCTCGGCATTCCAAACCTAGGGAAGAATTCTTTGGCAAGGGTTTTAGCTGTGGATAAGGCAGTGTTGTCTTTTAAGGGATATGCTTCTACCCATCTTGAAAAGGCACAAACAACAACGAGTACGTATTTCAAATTGTTGCACCTTTCCATGTGGATGATATCTAGCTGCAAAACCTCGAACGGATACGTTGGAGGCGCAAAATGACCAGCTGGAGTTGGGGTTCCCCTACCAGGATTGTATTTCAGACACACCATGCAATTCTTGACCACATTATCTGCACATTTAGGAATTCCAGCATTTTGCCATACTGGAGCCAACAACTTACAAATCCCTTTCACACTGATATGGGCCATTCCATGAGCCATTGTCACCACTGCAAGCACATACGCATCGGGTAACAACCATCGCTGATGTTCTGACAAGTCAACCCAACAACCATTTTCATCCAATTTACCCGTACTTTCTTTCCACACATTCAACTCTTTCTCTGAAGCTTCAGCTTGAAGAGACTTCACACTCTCTATCTTGTCTTCACACATTCCAACGTCACCAACCCATCTTGCAGGGCCTGCAACATACATTTGATTCATCACATCTTTAGCTGTTTCTTTTGCGACTTCGTCAGCAAATGCATTGCCACGACCAACATCATCAGTAACCTTCTTGTGTGCACTGCATTTCACAATTGCAACTTGTAACGGCAAGGTCAGTGACTCAAGAAGCTCATTCACCAACTGACCATGCTGAATTTTAGCTCCATGCGAAGTCAGGAACCCACGTTCTTTCCACAATCGTCCAAAGCTATGGGCCACACCAAACGCATATTGGCTGTCGGTATATATGGTCACTTTCATTCCTTTCGATAACACACGCTCTCGTAAGTGCAATCAACTCTGCTGCTTGAGCTGAATTATGTGGTATACGTGCAGCTTCAACAATCGTATGCAAAGTCGTGACAGCATATGCTGCAGTCGTATCACCATTCGGAAGCTTGAAGCATGAACCATCCACCCATAAGGTACCATCACACTTTACAAGAGGAGTATCTTTAAGATCTACTCTCCCTTTCGTTTCTTCTTCTGTCCTGAGAAAACAATCATGCTGTTCAACATCATCTGTCTCTACTGAAATCGGCAATAACGTGGCTGGATTCAACGTATTGCACCTCTTTATGTGCACATGACTCTCTAACAGTGTCAACTCGTAACCTGACAATCGAGCACTAGTTAAGTGCTGTGTCTTGGTCCTGTTTAACAACGTGTCCACTGCATGTGGAACCATCACAATCAACGTATTATTCATCACTAACCCAGCAGACTGTCGAATAGAAACAGCTGCTGCCGCTGTGGCTCTCAAGCAACTCGGCAATGCTTTAGCTACCGGATCCAAAGTCGACGAAAAATACGCGCATGGACGCTGCTTGTCTCCAAAAGACTGTGTCAGCACTGACAATGCACAACCCTCTTTCTCAACATACAGTGTAAAGGGCTTACTGTAGTCGGGGGTACCCAACACAGGAGCCGAACACAATGCATTACGCAATTCGGAAAAACTTTTCTGACAATCTTCAGACCACGGAACGGGATTTGGTGTATCCTTACAGGTCAATGCTACCAAAGGTTTGGCCAGCAAAGAAAAATTCGGTATCCACTGTCTACAGTATGATGTAATGCCCAAGAAAGCACGTACTTCTCTCTGTGTCCTTGGCACACTCAATTTTGCAATTGCCTGAATTCTGTCTGGGGTCAGTTTCCTTCCCTCCTTCGATAAGAGATGACCTAAGTAGGTCACTTCTTGTCGACAATATTGCAGTTTTGAAAGGGACACTTTGTGATGTAAATCAGACAAATGACGCAACAACGACAAGGTGGCTTCTTTACAAATCTCTTCAGTATCTGCAGCGATTAATAAATCATCTACGTACTGAATAAGGGTAGCGCCATCAGGTAAAACAATTGCATCAAGCTGTGTTTTTAAAGCCTGACTATATATTGATGGACTTTCACAGTAGCCTTGAGGAGCGCGTTTGAAGCGGAAACTTCGGCCTCCTAAACTGAAGCCAAAAATATCCCTGCTCTCCTCGGCAATCGGGATGCTGAAGAAAGCATTCTTTAAGTCGATCACCGAGAACCAGGTGGCGGAAGCTGGAATCATAGTCAATAGGGCAGTGATATCAGGAACAACTGGAAACTGTGGCACAACTATTTTATTGACCTCTCTAAGATCAATCACGAACCTGTAAACAGGTGGCTGAGAAGGGTCAGTACGTTTCAAAACAGGCAGAACAGGACTATTACAAACGTAGCCTCTTGTCTCTTCAATTACATCATTTTCAATCAAATCATAAATGATCGCTAGCAACGCCTTCTCACCTTCACTAGAGATCTTGTATTGCGGAATGCGTGGCAATTTAACATTGGCTTTCAATTTTACAACATATGGCGGTATTTCCAAAAGACCCACATCATTAGGACCAGTAGCCCAAAGAATATCAGGAAGAAACGACAATTCGGTCAGAAGTTTATTCTTCGACAAATACATTGGAGAGATCACTTTCCTACCCAGTGTAAGTTGTACTCCTGAAGGAGAACAATACAATGTTGCATGCAATCTCTTCAACAAATCCAATCCTAACAAGTTTTCACCACAACCTGTCGTTAGAATAAGGGGTGCTTCCAATTCACAAGGTCCAACAGAAAGGGACATAGGACTAGAAATCGGGTTCCTAACCGGGGCGCCAGAAAAACCTACTGAAACATTCATCTCGCCAGACAAAGGTGCGCCAGGGAGTTTTGAGTGCATAATAGAACTCTTTGTAGCACCAGTATCCAACAGAAAAGGCTCTGACACACCTGATGTAATCACCTTAACATAAGGTCCACTCTGATCTACTGGAACTGAAACAACTCCCTCTCTTTGTCTATGGCTGTCCTAGCAATCTTTACCTTCCATATTCTCATCTTCTGCATAGTAGTCGTCAGCATAGTACTGAGCCGTCCTACCAGACGCGTTATTTTGCTGGTCAAAACTATTCATTGAATTTTGAGACGGAAGGGAACGCGCGTTCTGGGGTAAACTTCCACGTCCTCTACCTCTAGGAGCTTGTTGAACACCTCGACCTCTTGCGCCAGAAGCACCATTCGCACGCTGTAACAAAATAGGACAACTATACTTGAAATGGCCCTCTTCTTTACAATATGAACACTGATTGGGACCTACAGGAACACGTGGTTGAGAAAACTCGAACCTTTGCGAGTTTCTCTGAAACTGTTGAGGTTGCTGATGGTTACTTTGACCACCACGTGGCGGATACGCCTGTTGTAAAAGAACCTTCGTCTTCAATTCTTTCGTTTTCTTTTCTGCTCTATCCTTCTCATCTTTATCCCTATTTTCGTAATACTGTGCAGTAGCCAATATTTGTGCTGAAGAGGAAACGGCCCAAGAACTCTCTGAATCTTTCAATTTCTTACACAGCTCGGGAAGCAAATTGTGCACAAACTTGTCAACGAACAACCGTTGACCACCTTCTGTACTCCTATCTTGACCACTGTGGTCGATAAACGTTTCCTCAAACCTGGTGAAGAAATCAGACACTGTTTCATCTTTCTTCTGCTTACACGCAGACAATTTATCCCAATTCACACGCATCGCAGGCATTAACGTCTTCATGTAAGTAATGATCCTAGCAGGAAGCTCTGCTACCAAAGGCTCAGGCTTGGCACCACCAACTTGTCTATCATTTGCAGCACTAATATTAGCCCATGTGTCACCTAATTCTTGCGCATGATCTGTATGGCGAATCAATCCCCACAAAGGCTGTGGAACAACATTCCCAAATAACATGTCTATGTCGGCTAAATTCATAATGCATGAGTCTGCAGTCTGTGATAATTCCTTATAATACCCTGCAGGGTTTTTACGGGGGTCAGGCAAAGTCTGCTTAAGGGCTAAAACTTCAGCTCGCTTCCAAGGAACATGTACCCAAACACGCTGAAAATGAGCTGGAACAGCCTCAATTTGATTAGCGGCATCAGCCGCAACGGCGTCCTTCCATACCGGAGGGACTTCTCTCATTGGGTACTGTCGCACTTTTCTCCTAACTGAGGAGTCATCTTCAAACAGCGACTGGGAAGCATCTTTATTCCTAAAGGACAACAATGTCGCAACTGCTTTCTCAACATCTGAACCCACAATCGTGCCCTTTGAAAACTCAAACCGTACACGGCACAATTCAGGCGGATTTATTTCCAAATCATTATCCTCCAATTCCTCACAAAGGAAAGCACACATTTTCTCAAAAACGTATCTTTGTTTTGGTGCTTCCCATTGACGGAAGACATCCATAACAGACTCCACATCATATCTTGAAGGGTAAGTAACCCATTTACGCGCCATATGGTCAAATGCTTCTCTCTCTTGAGAATCAGGCAGTTGACTACGCGACTGTTTACGCTCCGAATCAAGGGTCACACCACAGATGACCCAAAGAGAGGAAATATAAGACTAGCAATAGTATCAGTCATTCTCTGTCGGGCAGAAGGAGAAGTTGACGAAAGAATAGGAGGAAAAACAGAGGGGGGCAAGGCAGACGCAGATGCAGACGCAGAGGCAGTATCAGGAAGAACACCAGAAGAGGCAGTCGATGTAGTAGACAAAGTCGTAGGAAGTACAGATGGAGCAGGTAGCGAAGTCGGCGGTCCTTGAGGGGGCTGCGCCATAGGAGTAGGAGCCAACTGAAGAGGAGCTGGTGGCTGTAGAAGAACCTGAGGCACAATAACTGGGGGTTGCCCAACTAAAGGTTGCGGAGGTGCTGTAGCACTCTGCGCATAAGGGGGTGGCGAACTCAACAAGTGTGACATTAAAGGATCTTTCTCAAGTTCTTTTGCTGCATCTTGCTGAAGAAGCGGCAAAACTGGATAGCATTTATCGATCACCATTTTACGTTGTCTGTGCAACTGTTCACTCATCTGTTCTTCTTCATTATCTTTAAACTGCATAGCAGCTTGCATTATCGAGATACCCTTTTCTCTCTTATTTCTCTTTGCTAATTTAATTTCCTTCTGTTTGGCTTCCTTGCGCCATAGGCGGAAAGAGTCAAACATCGCCGGCCGGACTTTCTTCTTAAAAAGTATAGCCTCCAGATTATCCAGAATCTCTGTGTCAAAACTACCATATTGGGGCCATTTTAAAACACCATCTTTCCTGGTGTATCGGATCCATACTTCATTATATGTGAGGGGGCCTATACCATGTTTCACATATAGTTCATAGGTTGGAGTTCCAATCGGAGGAACCGGACACGAGTCCTCCAATCGGGAATCCCTATTACAACCAAGACAAAACAAATTTCCAAGTCTGCTAAGACCAGGCATCTTCGCTCTCTAGTCTAGCTTCAAACTTCAAAGGATTATCGAATACGATAGTCTCGTGAATACACGAATCCCTCGGCTTTGTTACCTGCAAGTTCCAAATCAAAGATCCCAAGGGGATACCAAACTAAGAACCAAACTAAGGACTGGGAGACGCTCCACTTATACTTAACTGAGGTATCGATGACGTCACCAGAAGACTCGTTTATCGTTTCGCTCTACCAATCATCAAGTGTCCAAAACAGGGCGATAGTCAGGGCAGCAGTCCTTCGTAGCCGTCGGGAAGCGGGGAACCTCGCAGCAAAGACTTTCGGACCACGTCGACATACAGGGGTCGATGAAGTGGCGGCCTTCCTCCAGAATTTTCACACGAAGCTCCTCACGAACCTCTGGCTTGGACCGGTACCGCTGAAATCGCCCTACGTTGGGCGCCAACTGAAGTACTGGGTTTTTCAGAACCCAGCGCTGCCAGGGAACACACCCAAAGACTTCGAGTCCTTCCTGTTTCAGACTACAGAAACACAGAGTCTTCTTGGTGAAGTCAAAGATCGTATTTATTGGCTGCAACCAGTAACAGGTATCCTAGAAGTACAACACGGTGTATATTCTCAGGAGACTGCTCAACCTTACAAAGCCAGCCTTCTCTTTTTATACAAAATATTATGCTTTAGGCAAACATTCCTTATTTTACAGTTGACCATTCACATATTTTCACTACAAAGAAAAAGCAGAGTCATGATGACAAGCCCATATTTCAGTTTGTCCAGCCCACAATCAATTACCCGGCAAGGCTTAGTACTTTCATCAGATATCGACGGACCCCCAATAAAAACGGGCACCTCCTCCTCGTAAAGCAAGTCATAAAGAAAGAAACAGGGACAGGTGTGTGTAAGATTGGGCATGGTTCGTGTGTGATGAAAGGTTTTATGATATGTTGTGCCTTGATACTAATCTCATTCGGCCACTGGGAAAGGAACTGGTCGAACAGGTTTGGCTTCAGGCAGTGGAGTCAGCTTGCCCAGGTCACAGAGGAGTCAGCAAAGGTGCATGTGTCCTTCAGACTCGTTTTTGGCCTTAGTCATTGGCCTATGTGAGGGCAATCATAAAATGGCTGCCGTTCAAATGGAAACCGAGGGTTCAGGACGGAAACTCTGATTTCAGGGTGATTTCGACACCCGAATGTGACGAAAATACTTCTGACTAGTATTCTAATCATTCTCGGTGTGCTGATACCAAAATCGTCATGATACGACGATGTTTATAACACGGGTCCAGAATTTTCAGTACCAAAGATGGCCCTGTTCTTGGATTGGATCGTACTATTGTTTCTTAACTTTGATCATCCTGATGGTCCTGTCCGTTGATAGTCCTGTTCTTTGATAGTCCTGCTGGTCCTGTTCTTTGATAGTCTTGTTCTTTGATGGTCCTGTTCTTTGATTGTCCTACTCTTTGATGGTTATGTACTCTCATAGTCCTGTAATTTCATAGTCCTGTTGGTTCTGTTCTTTGATGGCCCTGACGGTCCTGTCCTTTGATAATCCTGTTCTTTGATAGTCTGATGGTCCTGTTCTGTGATATTTCTGTTGTCTGACAGTCCTGGTGGCCTTGTTCTTTGATAGTCCTGTTGGTCCTGGTCTTTGATGGTACTGTTCTTTGATAATCCTGTTGGTCCTGTTCTTTGATAATCCTGTTAGTCCTGTTCTTTAATATTCCTGTTCTTTGACAATCCTGTTGGTCCTGTTCTTTAATGGGCCTGTTCATTGATGGTTCTGTTCTTTGATGGTCCTGCTCTTTAATAGTCGTATTGGCCCTATTCTTTGATAGCCCTGATGGTCCTGTCCTTTGATAGTCCCGATGGTCCTGTTCTTTGATATCCCTGTTGTTTGACAGTCTTGATGGTCTTGTTCTTTGATAGCCCTGACGGTCCTATTCTTTGAGTGTCATATAATTTCTGTTCTGTGATAGTTCTGTTGGTCCTGTTCTGTGATTGTCCTGGTCTTTGATAGTCCTGCTGGTCTTGTTCTGTGATGGTTCTGTTCTTTGATGGTTCTGACGGCCGTGCTCTTTGGGGATCCTGTTCTTTGTAAGTTAGTTGGTCCTATTTTCTGATGATCCTTTTCTTTGTTAGTCATGTTGGTCCTGTTCTTTGATGATCCTATTTTGTGATGGTACTGATGGTCATGGTCTTTGATAGTTCTGCTGGTCCTTTTCTGTGATGGTCCTGTTCTGTGACGGATTCTGTTCTTTGATGGTCTTGATAGTGCTGTCTTTTTATGGTCCCGCTCTTTGATGATCCTGTTCTTTGATGGTCCTGTCTCTTGTTAGTCCTGTTCTTTGATTGTCCTGTTGGTCCTGTTCCACGATAGTCTTGTTGGTCCTGTTCTTGGATATTCCTGTTATTTGACAGTCCTTATGGTCCTGTTCTTTGATAGTCCTGTTCTTTGATAGCCTCGTGGGTCCTGCTCTTTGAGAGTCATGGTTGTCGTATTCTGTGATAGTCCTGTTCATTGACGGTTCTGATGGTCCTGTTCTTTGATAATCCTGCTGGTCATGTTCTGTGATTGTCCAGATGGTCCTATTCTTTGATGGTTCTGATGGTCCTGGTCTTTGATGGTCCTCTTCTTTGATGGTCCTGCTGGTCCTGTTCTTTGATGGTTCTGATGGTCCTTGTCTTTGATAGTCCTGTTGGTCTTGTTCTGTGATGGTCCTGATGGTCCTGTTATTAGTTGGTCCTGTTCTTTGATAGTCTTACTGGTCCTGTTCTTTGATGGTTCTGTACTTTGATGGTTCTGTTATTCGATTGTCCTGCATTTTAATAGTCCTGTTCTTTAATGGTCTTGTTCTTTGATTGTCCTGCTCTTTGATGGTCCTGTTCTTTGATGAGCCTGTTGTTTGATTGTCCTGCTCTTTGATGGTCCTGTCCTGTTCTTTGGGGAATTCTGTTCTTTAATGGTCCTGTTCTTGTTATATGGCCCTTAGGAACATTGTCGACATTGCTAAGTTTGCATGAGTTTTGCTGCCATGATGCTGCTTTTGTGCACGTTACTACATGACTTTATTTTTGCAAGCCTTTGTTTATGCCTTTCACATGGGAACTGTTTGCTTTACGCGTTCTCTGCCTTTCCTGGAGTTTTGTCTGAACACGATGTGCAAACAGTTCCCATGTGAAAGGCATAAACAGAGGCTTGAAAAAATAAAGTCATGTAGTAACGTGCGCAAAAGCAGCTCTCCATGCCACTGGAATCAAGCTATCCTGGCTGACGAGGGCTGAAAGCCCGAAACCGGTCCTAGGATGCTTGTTTCTAGTCCAGGGAGGACCTGGCTTGGCAATTCGGGCTGGACTGTTCCCATGGGGCACAGGGTCAAGACTGATTTGCATATGGCTGGGTTCAAACCGGAATGGCATGGTGAGCAAAAAAACGATGGATTTAGGCCCAGATCTCTGTACTGGGGTGAATGTATGACATTGTTCTGCATTCTGTCCATCAATTGTTTTTTTTTTTTTTTTGCATTTTTTTTTTTTACATTTGTCACCCCGAGTGGGAAGGGTATGCTCAGACGTGAGTCCCGTGCTCTCCATGCCACTGGAATCAAGCTATCCTGGCTGACGAGGGCTGAAAGCCCGAAACCGGTCCTAGGATGCTTGTTTCTAGTCCAGGGAGGACCTGGCTTGGCAATTCGGGCTGGACTGTTCCCATGGGGCACAGGGTCAAGACTGATTTGCATATGGCTGGGTTCAAACCGGAATGGCATGGTGAGCAAAAAAACGATGGATTTAGGCCCAGATCTCTGTACTGGGGTGAATGTATGACATTGTTCTGCATTCTGTCCATCAATTGTTTTTTTTTGCATTTTGTTTGCATTTTTTTTTTTTTTTTGCATTTGTCACCCCGAGTGGGAAGGTGTGACAGTGCGGGACACGTGGAGGCCTATGACTGTACCGAGTGGTGGACTCCGATACCCGTCTCACCCCCTCTTGTAACCCCACAGCAGGAGGAATGGTTCCCCTTCGTTGACCAGAAGCACGGGTCAGGCCCAGGAGGAACTGGTCCCTTTAACTGGAGCGGCTACGAGACACTGAGCCCGCCCTCCCCTGACATCACCGAGTGGGAGCAGCCAAAACAGGAAGAACCTCGCATATCGTCGGACGGCGTTTCCCGGAGGAGTGTTGGTGTGGAGCAGAGTGAAGGAGAACGAGGACGAGGAGAGGAGCGGACCGAACGAGGACGAGGAGAGGAGCGGATCGAAGGAGGAGGAGGCGAGACGGACTTCGAACGGCCAGGAGGCCCGGGATCCCGTGCATCGCCCAGCCACGTTCCCCGGGGAGGAGCGTGGCTCGGTTAGGTACGTGACCGAGTAGCGGGCTGGTTAGGCAGAGAAGGCAGACCGCCTGTGTAGGAGAGGTTTTCCCTGTGTTCCCTTCCTTTAGTAGACACTTGGCTAGGCACGACGTGGGGAGCGCTAAGGGGTCAAAGCACTGGTGTTATAACTTCCTCACACTCGGTCCTGGAATTAGGGAGAGACTATAGTAAAACGGTCACCTGACATCGCCTTTCTCTTTGTTTCTTCCGGCTGGGGGACCACCTTTTCGCGGGGAGAACCTACCCACAAGACGCCTTGCGGAGAGTAAGAGCCAGGACGGACAAGAGGGGACAGGAGTGAAGAGAGTGCCAATGACGGAAGCCTATGGAACTGTAACAGACCTAGAACTCTGGCTGACCGGGGAAAGAGAAAGAGATACTTATCAATAAAACCCAGTTTGAAACACCGTTGTGTCCCGCCTGTCCCTGACACCCCGTTACACTGGTGTCAGAAGTGGGATTCTCCATCATACTCCATCAGCCACAAGATGGAGGCCCTTATTCAGCACTTGGTGCAGGGACAAGAAAAGCTAGGCTGGGCCGTGGAACGCCAGATGACGTCGGCCCAGGCGGACAGGGAAATGTTCCAAAACACCATGGCAGCGCAGCTAGAAACGCTACAAAAACCCTCTCCCGATGCCGGGAGGTTGATGACATCGGAGCCCAGGCCACATGTGCCCCATCCGACCGGCATCTCCTTACAAAAATATGTGCCAGGGGAAGACCCGGATGCCTTTCTGACTAATTTCGAAAGGGTAGCCCGGGCCTGTGGCTGGACTGAAGACAAGTGGCCTTTTTTTCTCGCTCCCCTATTGTCGGCTGAAGCACAGTCGGCATATCAAGTGGCCAATCCCACAGGAGCCACTCCATATGCCGTTATCAAGGATATTATTCTGGAGCATCTAGGGCTGGATGCCGAGGCCTATCGTCTGAGGTTCAGGAGGGAAAAAGGGCGGGTAGGAGAAAACCCCAAGACCCTATATTTTCGATTGAAGATGGCTGCGGACAAGTGGTTAAAACCAGAGTCCAGTTCCAAAGAAGAAATCATGACACAAATATACTTAGAGCAGTTCTTGGACACCCTGCCATACGGGACACAGAGATGGCTGAGACAACATTCTAACCTGTCCGTAGCCCAGACCATTGATATGGCGATGCAGTTCGGGCGAGCCCAACCCCGATACTTCAATGCGGACAATGAAAAACCCACCAAAGGCGGTCCTCTGCCTCGAGCGGAGCGAAAAGGCCAACGCGCAATTGAGGGGGGGGGCGTCCCAAACCCGGCCGCCTGGACCCACCTGTGTTCCAAGGACCACAATGTTATGACTGTGGAGAGTGGGGCCACATTGCCCGTCTATGTCCCCGGAGACGCACAGAAGAGCCCATGGAGGTCGGGTACTTGCCGAAGGCCGTGCTGTACTCGGCGGAGTTGGGGACCTCCTTTCATGTACGGGTAACAATAAACGGGACCATGGTACAAGCCCTGTTAGATTCAGGCTGTAGACAGTCAGTGGTAAGGAAAACTCTAGTCCTTCCCCAACAATATCTTCCACATAAGACCGTCCACATTAGGTGTATCCATGGGGACGTGAAGCCCTACCCACTGGCTTTCGTCCCGATAACGCCCCTGTGTCATCCCACACAAAAGGTAAAGGTGGGGGTGGTTGATACATTACCTGAGGAGGTTATACTGGGGGTAGACAATCCGGGATTCTTATCCCTCTTTAGGGATGAGATAAGGGGAAAAGACGAGGTAAAACCCCCGGCTTCGGCCATGGTCAGTCCCGACCCCTGGATTACAGATCGGAGTTTCCGGTTTGCTCAGTCCAATGACCGGACCCTTTTTAATGCATGGGAACAGGCCCACCAGAACCAACCCCCGGCAGAAGACAGGTTTCCCCGGTTTACCATCCGCAATGACTTGTTATATAGGGAAGGAAAAGAAGGGGACCCACCCCAGCTATTGGTTCCCCAGCCCTTCAGGGACCAAGTACTGTTCTTTTCGCACAGTCACCTGACCGCCGGCCATGTAGGAAAGGAGAAGGCCACCTCTAATGTTTTAAGGCACTTCTATTTGCCGGGTGTTTATACAGACATAGAACGATATTGCAACACCTGCGAAACCTGTCAAAAGAAAAGCGACTACCGCCCGCCTCCGGCACCCCTGAAGCCAATGCCCATCATAGGGGTCCCGTTCGAAAGAGTGGGCATGGACAGATAGGACCCCTTCCTCGTACCCGTAAAGGACACGTCCACGCCCTGGTAATAGTGGACTATGCCACTAAGTTCGTTGAGGCCTTCCCGTTACAAACCCCGAATACGAAAACCATTGCTGACAAGCTGTTGGAACTTTTTGCCAGAGTCGGATTCCCGAAAGAAGTCATTACCGACCAAGGAACGCCATTTACTTCCAGATTGATGAAGGAAGTATGTCGCACCCTCGATATTGGCCAACTGCGCACCTCAGTCTATCACCCACAGACAGACGGACTCGTGGAACGATATAACCGGACGTTGAAAAACACGTTGAAAAAAATGTTAACCGTTGAGGGAAGGGATTGGGACAAACTGCTTCCCTTAGCGTTGTACGTCATTCGGTCCCAAGTACAAAGCAGTCTCGGTTGCTCGACTTTCGAACTCCTGTACGGCCGCCAACCAAGATCCCTAATGGAAATGACCAAAGATGCCTGGGAGACCGAAGACAGACACGACCATTGTACGTTATTGGAGTATACCAGTCAGTTGAAGTCCAAACTACGGGATCTGGCTTTCCTAAATTTAGAAAGAAATCAAGAGAGACAGAAGAAGCATTATGATAAGGGGACGAAACTACGGAGCCTACAGTCAGGAGACTGGGCACTGATCCTCCTACCCACCTCTAGCAGCAAATTCAAAAAGGAGTGGCAGGGACCCTTTCCAGTGAGGTATAAAATCGGGGACACCACTTACGGCATACAAGTCTCTCCAAAGAAGATTCAAAGCTACCACATAAACCTGCTAAAAAAATGGATCGGCCCCCCTCCCCGGGCTGCACACTTTTTAGTACCCACCAACAACACGCCTCAAACGACACTAGAAGAATTAGTGGTGAATCCCGAACTCACCGAGGATCAGAAAAAGGACTTGACGGAGACCCTGACGCCTTTTTCTGCCATGTTCTCCAATAACCCCGGAAGGACCGATGTGATAGAGCATGGGATTGAAACTTTACCAGGCCGTATCGTCCGCCAGAAACCATATAGGATTCCTGCGGCTAGTAGACAGGCCATTCAAAGAGAAGTCACGAGATGTTACAGTTAGGGGTGATAAGACCCTCCACCAGCGACTGGATGTCACCAATCGTGATGATCCCCAAACCCGATGGATCCACACGTTTCTGTATGGATTTCCGAGCCTTAAACGAGATATCCACCTTCGACGCATACCCCATTCCGAGGGTGGACGAGCTCATAGAAAGGATAGGAGATGCCAGATATATCACGACCTTTGACTTGACCAAAGGTTACTGGCAAGTACCTTTGAGAGAAGCTGACCGTAAGAAGACCGCTTTCGCTACGGAGCAAGGGTTGTTCGAATTCACGGTCTTGCCCTTTGGCCTACATGGGGCTCCCGCGACTTTTCAGCGATTGATGAACACCCTCCTTAACCCGTATCCCGCCTTTAGTTCGGCATATCTGGACGACATCGTTGTTTTCAGCTCATCCTGGACAGAGCATTTACACCATGTGTCAATCATCCTAAAAGCCTTACAACAGGCCGGCCTCCATGTGAACGCCAAAAAATCCAGGGTGGGGTTCCAACGGGTCCGGTATCTGGGGTATGTCCTGGGAGACGGCGTCATAGCCCCCCAGGCCGAAAAAATCAAGGCCATAACCGAGACCCCTTTTCCCTCTACAAAAAAACAACTGAGAGGCTTCTTAGGCCTCATCGGTTATTACCGACGGTTCCTGCCCCGGTTCGCAGAGATCGCCTCGCCCTTAACAGACCTTCTCAGAAAAGAAAGTCCCAACAAATGGTTATCTCATCCTAGCGAAGAGGCACTACAGGCCTTTCAGCAGTTAAAAACAGCCATAACCACCTCTCCTGTGCTGGTCTCCCCTGATTTCACCAAACCCTTTATTGTAGCCACAGATGCCTCGGATACAGGGATTGGGGTGGTATTGTCACAACTTGGGGGGGATGGGGCTGAACATCCCTTATTGTACGTGAGCAGAAAGTTGTTCCCCCGTGAGGTCAAATACCCCACAATAGAGCGCGAGTGTTTGGCCATTAAGTGGGCGATTGAGAAACTCCATTACTACCTTGAAGGAAAACCCTTTGTCCTGTACACGGACCACGCCCCCCTCAGGTGGATGTACAGGAATAAGAGTCAGAATCCCAGGATTCTGCGATGGTTTTTGTCCCTACAACCCTTCTCCTTTACGGTGTGCCACAGGAAAGGCAGTGAAAATGGAAATGCGGACTTTCTGTCGCGCTCCGTTTATCTCCCCGAACGGGAGAAACCAGGGGGGGAGGTATGTGACAGTGCGGGACATGTGGAGGCCTATGACTGTACCGAGTGGTGGACTCCGATACCCGTCTCACCCCCTCTTGTAACCCCACAGCAGGAGGAATGGTTCCCCTTCGTGGACCAGAAGCACGGGTCAGGCCCAGGAGGAACTGGTCCCTTTAACTGGAGCGGCTACGAGACACTGAGCCCGCCCTCCCCTGACGTCACCGAGTGGGAGCAGCCAAAACAAGAAGAACCTCGCATATCGTCGGACGGCGTTTCCCGGAGGAGTGTTGGTGTGGAGCAGAGTGAAGGAGAACGAGGACGAGGAGAGGAGCGGACCGAACGAGGACGAGGAGAGGAGCGGATCGAAGGAGGAGAAGGCGAGACGGACTTCGAACGGCCAGGAGGCCCGGGATCCCGTGCATCGCCCAGCCACGTTCCCCGGGGAGGAGCGTGGCTCGGTCAGGTACGTGACCGAGTAGCGGGCTGGTTAGGCAGAGAAGGCAGACCGCCTGTGTAGGAGAGGTTTTCCCTGTGTTCCCTTCCTTTAGTAGACACTTGGCTAGGCACGACGTGGGGAGCGCTAACGGGTCAAAGCACTGGTGTTATAACTTCCTCACACCCGGTACTGGAATTAGGGAGAGACTATAGTAAAACGGTCACCTGACATCGCCTTTCTCTTTGTTTCTTCCGGCTGGGGGACCACCTTTTCCCGGGAAGAACCTACCCACAAGACGCCTTGCGGAGAGTAAGAGCCAGGACGGACAAGAGGGGACAGGAGTGAAGAGAGTGCCAACGACGGAAGCCTCTGGAACTGTAACAGACCTAGAACTCTGGCTGACCGGGGAAAGGGAAAGAGATACTTATCAATAAAACCCAGTTTGAAACACCGTTGTGTCCCGCCTGTCCCTGACACCCCGTTACAGAAGGGTATGCTCAGACGTGAGTCCCGTGCTCTCCATGCCACTGGAATCAAGCTATCCTGGCTGACGAGGGCTGAAAGCCCGAAACCGGTCCTAGGATGCTTGTTTCTAGTCCAGGGAGGACCTGGCTTGGTAATTCGGGCTGGACTGTTCCCATGGGGCACAGGGTCAAGACTGATTTGGATATGGCAGGGTTCAAACCGGAATGGCATGGTGAGCAAAAAAACGATGGATTTAGGCCCAGATCTCTGTACTGGGGTGAATGTATGACATTGTTCTGCATTCTGTCCATCAATTGTTTTTTTTTTGCATTTGTCACCCCGAGTGGGAAGGGTATGCTCAGACGTGAGTCCCGTGCTCTCCATGCCACTGGAATCAAGCTATCCTGGCTGACGAGGGCTGAAAGCCCGAAACCGGTCCTAGGATGCTTGTTTCTAGTCCAGGGAGGACCTGGCTTGGCAATTCGGGCTGGACTGTTCCCATGGGGCACAGGGTCAAGACTGATTTGCATATGGCTGGGTTCAAACCGGAATGGCATGGTGAGCAAAAAAACGATGGATTTAGGCCCAGATCTCTGTACTGGGGTGAATGTATGACATTGTTCTGCATTCTGTTCATCAATTGTTTTTTTTGCATTTGTCACCCCGAGTGGGAAGGGTATGCTCAGACGTGAGTCCCGTGCTCTCCATGCCACTGGAATCAAGCTATCCTGGCTGACGAGGGCTGAAAGCCCGAAACCGGTCCTAGGATGCTTGTTTCTAGTCCAGGGAGGACCTGGCTTGGCAATTCGGGCTGGACTGTTCCCATGGGGCACAGGGTCAAGACTGATTTGCATATGGCTGGGTTCAAACTGGAATGGCATGGTGAGCAAAAAAACGATGGATTTAGGCCCAGATCTCTGTACTGGGGTGAATGTATGACATTGTTCTGCATTCTGTCCATCAATTGGTTTTTTTGCATTTGTCACCCCGAGTGGGAAGGGTATGCTCAGACGTGAGTCCTGTGCTCTCCATGCCACTGGAATCAAGCTATCCTTGCAGACGAGGGCTGAAAGCCTGAAACCGGTCCTAGGATGCTTGTTTCTAGTCCAGGGAGGACCTGGCTTGGCAATTCGGGCTGGACTGTTCCCATGGGGCACAGGGTCAAGACTGATTTGCATATGGCTGGGTTCAAACCGGAATGGCATGGTGAGCAAAAAAACGATGGATTTAGGCCCAGATCTCTGTACTGGGGTGAATGTATGACATTGTTCTGCATTCTGTCCATCAATTGTTTTTTTTGCATTTGTCACCCCGAGTGGGAAGGGTATGCTCAGACGTGAGTCCCGTGCTCTCCATGCCACTGGAATCAAGCTATCCTGGCTGACGAGGGCTGAAAGCCCGAAACCGGTCCTAGGATGCTTGTTTCTAGTCCAGGGAGGACCTGGCTTGGCAATTCGGGCTGGACTGTTCCCATGGGGCACAGGGTCAAGACTGATTTGCATATGGCTGGGTTCAAACCGGAATGGCATGGTGAGTGTAGGAGAGTGGAATCTGACTAATGGTTGCCCCCAACTTTTTGCCTGGTATTTAAGTGGTTTTTGACTAGTCTGGCTGGGATCCTGCTATCCAGGGCCCCAGCCTATCTGCTTTCTCCCTAAAACTGTTGTGAGTACTCTAGGTACAAACGTGATTGGATGCTGGGCATGCCCTACCAGTCCCTTGTAGATGGTACCCTAGGTACCCAGGGCATGGGTCCCCCAGTAGGCCTACCAGGGATGCAGCACTTATTGTGCCACCCTGGGACAGCCACCCAAACTGACACCACCAGGCCACTACTGTAGCCTGGGTAAGGTGGTGCTAGCACCCCTTACAGGGACGTAGGTACCCTATGTCCCATACCATACAACACATATACTCTCATAGGTCACCCCTATGGCAGGCCCTGGTAATCCTACAGGGCTGGGTGCTGAGGTATGTGTGAGGGGGGACCCCTACGTGAGTAGGACCTCTCTGCAACCTTCGTAAAATCGTTACTGGGTTGTTTGTAGTGTAGCCATACCATATACTCTTAACCGCATTATAAGTTATTGCGTCATCGCTGTAACTTAGGAGTGGCTACACAGAACCATATCGTGTTTGGTGTCAAACATGAAGGAATCATACCCCCAGTCCAGCCATGGGCATGGGGGCACGATTCCCCCTTGCTAGGAGGGTGATATGGGAAAAGCGGTAGAATTTGGACACCAATTTAAAAGTGCACATGTACCACAAAATGGCTACTGTTCGCCACCTACACGACTCTGGCTGGCTGTTGCTGGGGAAAACCCCAGCCTCGCCATCTGGACAATAGGGCTCCTGTGGCAGGGAGGTGCCAGCACCTCCCCAGACAGGATATGTGGATTGGAACAGGGTGGGTGCACCAAATGTCCTTTCAGAGTTGCACGTAGGCAGCTGCAGAGCCCCAATTCTGCATACACCGCCTGGAACCGGTTCAGGGGCGTCCTGCCCCTCGCCCAGGCGGGAAACACACAAAGGGGAGTGGGTGTAGCCACCCTTTCCCGCCTCTACTCTGATTGGTAGGCTCTCTCTTGGACCATCCCCTAATCTTGGGGATATATGGGAATAACTTTGCCCTAGAGCCTTAGATTCGTACAGGACTTCACAGAACTGACCTTCGACGAGCTGCTGCCCAGCTGACTGAAGAAATCTCCCTTGGGATAAAGGAGTTATCCCCCTGCTTGGCAGGCACCTAAAAGACTACAAGATACCCGGTTGGAACTTCGTTGCTCTCACGACCTTCGACGCCTTCCAGCAACCTCGAGGTGGGTCTCCAGTGCATCCCAGCATCCTGTGAGTGTGCCCAGCAAGTCTGAGCACCCTGGACCACGTGGGTGTCGAGATCCCCGCATACCCCGAGACACCGGCCACCTCTTGTCCAGCACACGACCCCGACCAGTGGGGAAGTTGTGCTTTGGCCCATTCTTGAACCAACCTTCAAGCAGCATTTGTGCCGACTCTCAGCTCCCTGGCCCGCTCCGGTGGCCCGTGGGAGCCCTTTTACGCACTCCATTTTGCTGCCTTCCGCGGTCCCTTGTCTCTCGACTTGTGGGCCCTGACGGAGGACAATCTTCTTTTCTAAGAGTTCCCCTGGTTGCTCCAGGCCTGCTCTACGCTCCCTGCAAAGGAGAGCACCCTCAGACCTCGTGGGTCTGCACCAGCAGCTGCTTTGTTCATCTTGCGTGGGTTGCGGTTGCCAATGCTTAGTGGATCCAATCGGGACACTAACACCGCAGCGACCCTCAGCCGACGTGGGACAGTCGCCCTCCAAAAGCTGGCCTTCCTTGAAGCCTTCCGGAGCCCGTGACTGCAGAGCCCAGCTGTACCTTCCACACCTGAAGCACCCGACATCCACGAGCTCCTTCCTGTGAGCTCCCTGGTCACTGTGCTGTGACCCAGACTCTGTCCCGTCTGCTTTCAGGTTCATCTTTGTCTTTTCTTCAACTCTAATCTTCACGACTTCAACGACACTTCCAGCTAGCAGCAGTTTGGACTCCTTTTCCATAGAAAATCAGCCCGCGACCCGACACCAGAATCGACCTATGCACCCGGCTTCCCTGGGGCAGGTAACAGTGGTACTTCGGTACTTCCGTGGTGGTGGGCTCTCCAAAGCCTTAAGTCTCAAGCCTTAACTTTGTACTGTTGTTAGAAGTGTCCTTAAACCTTAATTATTCAACCGCGACATTCTCCATAGGCTAACATTGCGATCCCGATAGCAACTTCTCGCACTGCACACGCCTCCCGTGGGTCCCCTTCCTCTTAACTGTGGGTGGATTCGTAAGGGGCCAGCGATCCTGAATGCCCTAGGCATTGCCTGTAGAATTGTCGTGGTTCTTATACCACTATTTTAGTATATGGTTTGGTCCCCCCCTGGGGCCCATTGATTTCTGTGCTATTTATTGTGTTTATAAATGCTTGTTTGAAGTGTAACTTTGCCACTAGCCACATAAAGTGACTGTGGGATTCTGTCTAGAATAAATACATATATTTTATATATATACCTGTGTGGGCTACTCTTTCATTTGGTTATTCAAGAGGTTATTATGGTAAAACAATAAGCTTAACACTCCTTCAAGACTTAGCCTGAAGGCTGCTCTCCACAGCTACCACTAGGATAGCTTTCTTTAAAGGTTGTCTTAAACCTATCATCAATAGGAGTCGAATTGGACTGGTGCAAGGTGTCCCTATAACTAGGAACAGCATATGTCAGGCCAACTTCTCACAGTTCACAGTGAGCAAAAAAACGATAGATTTAGGCCCAGATCTCTGTACTGGGGTGAATGTATGACATTGTTCTGCATTCTGTCCATCAATTGGTTTTTTTGCATTTGTCACCCCGAGTGGGAAGGGTATGCTCAGACGTGAGTCCCGTGCTCTCCATGCCACTGGAATCAAGCTATCCTGGCTGACGAGGGCTGAAAGCCCGAAACCGGTCCTAGGATGCTTGTTTCTAGTCCAGGGAGGACCTGGCTTGGCAATTCGGGCTGGACTGTTCCCATGGGGCACAGGGTCAAGACTGATTTGCATATGGCTGGGTTCAAACCGGAATGGCATGGTGAGCAAAAAAACGATGGATTTAGGCCCAGATCTCTGTACTGGGGTGAATGTATGACATTGTTCTGCATTCTGTCCATCAATTGGTTTTTTTGCATTTGTCACCCCGAGTGGGTAGGGTATGCTCAGACGTGAGTCCCGTGCTCTCCATGCCACTGGAATCAAGCTATCCTGGCTGACGAGGGCTGAAAGCCCGAAACCGGTCCTAGGATGCTTGTTTCTAGTCCAGGGAGGACCTGGCTTGGCAATTCGGGCTGGACTGTTCCCATGGGGCACAGGGTCAAGACTGATTTGCATATGGCTGGGTTCAAACCGGAATGGCATGGTGAGCAAAAAAACGATGGATTTAGGCCCAGATCTCTGTACTGGGGTGAATGTATGACATTGTTCTGCATTCTGTCCATCAATTGTTTTTTTTGCATTTGTCACCCCGAGTGGGAAGGGTATGCTCAGACGTGAGTCCCGTGCTCTCCATGCCACTGGAATCAAGCTATCCTGGCTGACGAGGGCTGAAAGCCCGAAACCGGTCCTAGGATGCTTGTTTCTAGTCCAGGGAGGACCTGGCTTGGCAATTCGGGCTGGACTGTTCCCATGGGGCACAGGGTCAAGACTGATTTGCATATGGCTGGGTTCAAACCGGAATGGCATGGTGAGCAAAAAAACAATGGATTTAGGCCCAGATCTCTGTACTGGGGTGAATGTATGACATTGTTCTGCATTCTGTCCATCAATTGTTTTTTTTGCATTTTTTTTTTGCAAAGCAGCATCATGGCACCAAAACTCATGCTAACTTAGAAATGTCGACAATGTTCCTAAGGGCCATATAACATTCTTTGATTATCCAGTTCTTTGATGGTCCTGATGGTTCTGGTCTTTGATAGTCCTGTCATTGGTGGTACTGTTGTTCTTTGATGGATTATGTTCCTTGATTGTCCTGATGGTCCTGTTCTTTGATGGGCCTGTTGTTTGATTGTCCTGCTCTTTAATGGTCCTGTTCTTTGGGGGATTCTGTTCTTTAATGGTCCTGTTCTTTGATTATCGTGTTCTTTGATGGTCCTGATGGTTCTGGTCTGTGATAGTCCTGTCTTTGATGGTCCTGTTCTTTGATGGTCCGATGGCGCTGTTCTCTGATGGTTCTGTTCTTTTATAGTCCTTTTCTTTGATAGCCTAGTTGGTCCTGCTCTTTGAGAGTGTTGTTGGTCCTGCTCTGTGATAGTTCCGATAGTCCTGTTTGTTGATGGGTCTGATGGTCCTGGTCTTTGATAGTTCTGCTGGTCCTGTTCTGTGATGGTTCTGTTCTTTGATGGTTCTGATAGTCTTGCTCTTTGATGAACCTGTTTTTTTTTGTAAGTCCTATCAGTCCCGTTCTTTGATGATCTTGTTCTTTGATGGTTCTGAGGGTCCTGGTCTTTGATAGTTCTGCTGATCCTGCTCTTTGATGATCCTGTTCTTTGATGGTCCTGATGGCCCTGTCCTTTGATAGTCCTGTTCTTTGATTGTCTTGTTGGTCCTGCTCCTCGATTGTCCTGATGCTCCTGTCCTTTGATAGTCCTGTTCTTTGACAGTCCTGATGGTCCTGTTCTTTGATGGGCCTGTTGTTTGATTGTCCTGCTCTTTGATGGTCCTGTTCTTTGGGTGATTCTGTTCTTTAATGGTCCTGTTCTTTGATTATCCTGTTCTTTCATGGTCCTGATGGTTCTGGTCTGTGATAGTCCTGTCTTTGATGGTCCTGTTCTTTGATGGTCCGATGGCTCTGTTCTCTGATGGTTCTGTTCCTTTATAGTCCTTTTCTTTGATAGCCTAGTTGGTCCTGCTCTTTGAGAGTGTTGTTGGTCCTGCTCTGTGATAGTTCCGATAGTCCTGTTTGTTGATGGTTCTGATGGCCCTGGTCTTTGATAGTTCTGCTGGTCCTGTTCTGTGATGGTTCTGTTCTTTGATGGTTTTGATAGTCTTGCTCTTTGATTAACCTGTTTTTTTTGTAAGTCCTGTCAGTCCCGTTCTTTGATGATCTTGTTCTTTGATGGTTTTGAGGGTCCTGGTCTTTGATAGTTCTGCTGGTCCTGTCCTTTAATGGTCCTGCTCTTTGATGATCCTGTTCTTTGATGGTCCTGTCCTTTGATTGTCTTGTTGGTCCTGCTCCGGGATAGTCCTGATGCTCCTGTCCTTTGATAGTCCTGTTCTTTGACAGTCCTGATGGTCCTGTTCTTTGATAGCCTTGTTGGTCCTGCTCTGTGATAGTCCTGTTCGTTGATGGTTCTGATGGTCCTGGTCTTTGACAGTTCCGCTGGTCCTGTTCTGTGATGGCCCAGATGGTCATGTTCTCTGATGGTTCTGTTGTTTGATGGTCTTGATCTTTGACATTCCGGTTCTTTGACAGTCCTGATGGTCCTGTTCTTTGATAACAACAAAACAAAGAAAGAGTGTATCCTTAAAAAAGGAGAAATGTGTCAGAAAAAAGGAGTCACTACAAGGTGATAAAAGAACCCTCACTCACCAACCTGGTTGGTGACATGCTTCATCATAGGGTCCCCACCAGAGATACCGAATGTATCTCTGGTGTGCTACAACACTTTAATATAGCGGAGCGTATTAGTTGGAAGTTGTGAATCCTAGTATGGCAAGTGAATGGAAAATTAAAAGGAAGCCTTTGTCCACCCAATAATTTTAATTTTCGGTATTAAAGGCTCCTGGTTAAAAGCAAATGAACTGGATGTCCCTAACTGGAATTAATTTGACCAGTTACATCCAAAGAAAGGGCATGTGGTCAACATGTTTCAGCTTCTATTATTTAATTTAAGCGGAGCTTTCGTCAGGACCAAAGGAAAAAGCCACGGCGGTATAAGCACGCTAAGGCTTATCCTGACCTGTGGCTTATGTTTTGTACCATAACTCATGGTTGTGTAGAGACAACGTTCAAGGATTTCTCGAAAGTTTCCAAAAGTCTGAAAGAACAATCAAGAATATATGTACTTGTAAATTCAAACTTGTTAGTAGCTAATCAACCAAATTCTGACATATCTAGCTCCCACTTCACATAATGTAGGGACGTTTATTTATAACAGATAGACATTTTATTTAGTTCTTAAACATAATAACATATACGTATTATGTTCATTAGTTTGTCAAGGCGATATTAGCCTATACAATACCAACTGTTATTACGGTGGTAAGATTTACAAATGTTCTGAAAACATGACTTTAAGAAGCAGCGAGTGTTATACGCTAGCTCAAAAGAGATGGCAGACTAAAAACAAAGTTTTTACAATACTGGAGAAAAAAGGACTTACATTACTGCTACGTAAATACTGCTCCTTAGGTGCTGCCGGGTGGCGGGAGCCTCATCAGAATCTAAAGTCATCGGTAGCAAAGAGAGTGAAATTAGCGTCTCTAACTCTATGAGAACGATAGAACTAAACTGCCACCAAAACGAAAACTTACTTCGCAGAGGGTCGACCGCCAGCCATTACACCTAGGGGGTCCCAGCAGACCTGGAGATGAGAAAAATCTCCCGAGCCGCGGTATAAATACCATTCTGGCACTACCAAGCGGCGCCAAAACACGGTAAATTACTTCCGGGGTAAACACGGATCACGTGGTGTATCAATTGTTACATAAACACCACACATAGGATAGCTGAAACGCTAACCTCGCTAAACGCAGCCAGCGCTCTGTAACGGGTCACGAGTCACGTGACATTTCAGGTTTGACGTAAACACCATTTGAAATAGAGCTAGAATGCTAACCGCATAAAGCGTTCCATTTTCAACCAACTTTATTCAAAATGGACAAAAGTATGGAAACGTCGATAGCACAGAAAAAAGCGACCAACGGGTACAGAAGAAGGAATCGAAGGGTGTTTAACAAACTTATGGTCTTGTGGTTGTTAACCCTATATAACTATGCACTGTCTCGCCTAATGTGTTTGTAAATAGTTAGCAATGACCATGCATAAGTGTCACCGAACTACAGATTGTTACAGAGAAAGGGGAAAGAAAGGGTTGTTCCCTATTGTCCTTAAATGAATGTCACTCGATCTCCTAGTGTAATGGAATTACCAGAGAGTCATCAATATTCGCAGGGGTCAGTATCTCATTACTGAACACCATGGAATATTATCATTGAGACCGTTAATGTTAGTGGATAATCGATAAATCCAGCGTTGTTCCTTTTCAAACAATAAATGCGTAGAAGATTTTTGCGAATTCACCTGTTCGATGACAGTCCATTGCATATCATTAGGTGTATGATTGAATTTCAAAAAATTTTCAGAACATTTGTAAATCTTACCACCGTAATAACAGTTGGTATTGTATAGGCTAATATCGCCTTGACAAAATAATGAACATAATACGTATATGTTATTATGTTTAAGAACTAAATAAAATGTCTATCTGTTATAAATAAACGGCCCTACATTATGTGAAGTGGGAGCTAGATATGTCAGAATTTGGTTGATTAGCTACTAACAAGTTTGAATTTACAAGTGCATATATTCTTGATTGTTCTTTCAGACTTTTGGAAACTTTCGAGAAATCCTTGAACGTTGTCTCTACACAACCGTGAGTTATGGTACACGACATAAGCCACGGGTCAGGATAAGCCTTAGCGTGCTTATACCGCCGTGGCTTTTTCCTTTGGTCCTGACGAAAGCTTCGCTTAAATTAAATAATCGAATCTGAAACATGTTGACCACATGCCCTTTCTTTGGATGTAACTGGTCAAATTAATTCCAGTTAGGGACATCCAGTTCATTTGCTTTTAACCAGGAGCCTTTAATTCCGAAAATTAAAATTATTGGGTGGACAAAGGCTTTCTTTTAATTTTCCATTCACTTGCCATACTAGGATTCACAACTTCCAACTAATACGCTCCGCTATATTAAAGCGTTGTAGCACACCAGAGATACATTCGGTATCTCTGGTGGGGACCCTATGATGAAGCATGTCACCAACCAGGTTGGTGAGTGAGGGTTCTTTTATCACCTTGTAGTGACTCCTTTTTTCTGACACATTTCTCCTTTTGTAAGGATACACTCTTTCTTTGTTTTGTTGTTATTGATCCAGGGGGACTAAGAGTGGTTCCTTAGTTTTTTTACCCTCTCTCTCTTGTTGTTTTGAAGTACCTGTTCTTTGATAGCCTTGTTGGTCCTGCTCTTTGAGAGTCATGGAGTCATTTTGTTCCTGCTCTGTGATAGTCCTGTTCGTTGATGGTTTTGATGGTTCTGGTCTTGATAGTCCTACTGGTCATATCCTGTGATGGTCATGATGGTCCTATTCTTTCATGGTTCCGATGGTCCTGGTCTTTGATGGTCCTGTTCTTTCAAAGTCCGGTTGGACCAGTTCTTTGGTGATCCTGTTGGTCCTGTTCTGTGATGGTTCTGATGGTCCTGTTCTTTGAAAGTACTGTTGGTCATGTTCTTTGATGGTCCTGTTCTTTGATAGTCTTGATGGTCCTGTTCTCCGATGGTTCTGTTCTTTGATGGTCCTGTTCTTTGATAGTCTTCATGGTCCTGTTCTCCGATGGTTCTGTTCTTTGATGGTCCTGTTCTTTGATAGTCTTCATGGTCCTGTTCTCCGATGGTTCTGTTCTTTGATGGTCCTGTTCTTTGATAGTCTTCATGGTCCTGTTCTCCGATGGTTCTGTTCTTTGATGGTCCTGTTCTTTGATAGTCTTCATGGTCCTGTTCTCCGATGGTTCTGTTCTTTGATGGTCCTGTTCTTTGATAGTCTTCATGGTCCTGTTCTCCGATGGTTCTGTTCTTTGATGGTCCTGTTCTTTGATAGTCTTCATGGTCCTGTTCTCTGATGGTTCTGTTCTTTGATGGTCCTGTTCTTTGATAGTCTTCATGGTCCTGTTCTCTGATGGTTCTGCTCTTTGATGGTCCTGTTCTCCGATGGTTCTGTTCTTTGATGGTCCTGTTCTCCGATGGTTCTGTTCTTTGATGGTCCTGTTCTTTGGTAGTCTTGATGGTCCTGTTCTCCGATGGTTCTGTTCTTTGATTGTTCTGTTCTGATGTGGTCCTGGAAGCCTCCGTCTAGTGACGGCCCTTGATAGGAATGCACATGAATTGGGAGCCTGTTTGAGGACACCTAGGGCATGCTCCGAGACCCCACTGATCAAACCCTGGCACGCCCTCTGACGTAAGGTGCACCCAGGCCTTTTATGCATGTTACGGGCGCCCATGCAGGCCCTCAGCCTCTGCTGCGCTCGGGGTCCTATTATCTTTTTAAATATATCTTTATTGGCAATTTTGTATATCGACAGTTACATAAGTGAAAGAGCACATGGGGTGGGAGCTGAGTGTGTCTGTACCTCATTTTGGGTAACCTAAATCCCTGAGGAAATTTCTAACTAATGAGCCAGTTGTTCTCAAAAAGTGATACCCTATTATATATCTCAGTACTCGTGTTTTACATCATGCTCTGCGGAGTATAGTTACAAAGACAGTGGAAGAGAACTAACACAGCGATGCAACATGCAAAGTAGCGAACATGTTAACCAGTACAGTATCCAGAGGTTCCAGGAGTAAAGTGCAATATTAGGTTCTGTTCCTATCCATTGGTGATGGCTCCCTATTGTGCAGGGGTTTCTAGTGCTACCGTGGGGCCTAGGGGGGATTGCGGCCTTTCTAAAATGGCATCTCCAACTTGCTGTGCGTCAGTGCCCTTAAGGAGTGCTACCGGGGGTCACCCCTGAGTGGTACTATCTGTGTCATCTACTCCCCTGCTGTGCCATGCTCACACTTTCGCCCACACCCCTGCTATCGGGTGACATCTTCCCCCTGTAGTGTCCGGCGCGCGCGAGGCGTTCTAGCCTTCCGCGCTGCTGGGGTGCGCTAGCGCTGACGTGTGACGTCAGACGCTAGCGAATTTAAATAAAGGGGCGTGGCCTCGACTCGTTAGTCGGAGCCGCGTGTGAAACTAGAGAATACCGGCTCCCGTGTTTCTTTTAGCGCGATTGCGCAACCATGTAATTTAGAGCGCTTAAAACGCTACACTGGCGACGAGGGGTGTCTAGAGCCCTGATGTGCTGCTTTTGTGCCCCACAGCATATATATTTGGCCTCCCATGTGTCCTGAGCCGGAGTGTGCAGCCCCACTTCATGGTGACCCGGCTGTGCCTGCTGCTGGGCCTGGTGGGGGATACTGCAAGTGCCCTGGAGGCCCATCCAGCCATCGGCAGTGACTCTGTGTGCGCCCTGGTGCCCCCTTCTACAGCCTGTAAGGGGTATGTCTCGCCCAGGCGGTGCCGCGCCTGCTCCACGAGGTGCCTGACAACGACTGCGCCCTCCACCGGATCGGGCCTACGCCGGGTGAGTTCGCCTAAGCCCATGAGCGCCTGAGGAGTCCCGCGGATGCCGTCTGGAGGTAGGCGCGCACACTGGTTGGTGTAGAAGCGCGAGGGAAGTCAACGCGCAACGCCCAGAGGGGGTGCACGCCTGTCGGTGTCGACGCAGAGGAGAGGGAGCCAGCTTCCACCGCGCGCGGCGCACGTGCCAAGATGGCGTTGATTCCCGCCATTGAGCCGTTTGCCGTTGACGGTGCCCCGTCATCCCTTGCCCCGCGCTGGAGGGATTGGACAGACCGTCTACAAATCTACTTCGAAGGGGCTGGCATCGCGAGGGAACGGCGCAGAGCGCTGCTGCTCCACCTAGGAGGCAAGGACATCCACCGTATATACAAAACTCTCGTGGAACCCACGCCGAAAACGTACCACACACTGCTGAACGCGCTCAACGCCCATTTCGAGCCCATGGCAAACAGAGACTATGAAAGGTTCATCTTTCGTCAAGCCAAACAAGAGGCGGACGAGTCCCTGGATGCGTTCCATGGCAGGCTGAAGGAGTTAGCCAGCACGTGTGGGTTCCGCAACGAACAGGAAGAGATCCGAGGGCAGATCATACAGGGGTGTTACTCGTCCAAGCTTTGTGTCACGGTCCTCCAGGAAGAAGGAAAGCCCCTGGCGGACATCCTTACTCTCGGACGGTCGAAGGAACTATCACAAGCGAGGGCCTCACATATGGAAGCAGCCCTACATCGCCCTGTAAAGACGGAGCAAGTGCAAGTGGTGGAAGCGGTGAACGCAGTGCGGCCTAAAGGAAGGCAAATCGGAGGGAAACGGCAACCGGAGGCAAAGAAGAAGGACTGTGGGTACTGTGGCGGCCAACCACACCGCATGCAAGACTGCCCGGCCAGAGGAAAAAGTGCGGCGCCTGTGGGTGGATGAACGTGGCGGTGTGCCGGTCCACCAGAGTCAAGAAGGAGGCGGCCCACGCGGTACGCGAAGAGGCAGACAGTGAAGACATGGACGACGACACCGAAGAGTACCCAGTCCATTATGTGTTTGCAATCCACCAACCACAGAAGAAGAAGCGCAGACTTCCGAAATGTCGCATCCTAGTCCAACAACAAGAGGTAAAGGCGACAATTGACACTGGGGCCTCCATCGAGCTGATGGCCGCCAATGTCTACCACCAACTGCGGGTCAAACCCCCGCTGAGAGAGGCGAAGATTCGGGTGTTCGCATACGGCCAGAAGACGCCCATTCCCCTCATCGGGTGCTTCAAAACAGAGCTACAACATGGTGAGAGGAGCATCAACACCACCGTCTATGTCACGGAAGAGGGCAGCGGGATGCTGCTGAGCGGGCAATCGGCCGAAGAATTGAGACTGATCTCGTTTGCCATGGCAGTCCTGGAGGAAGAACTGGATACCATCATGGAAGAGTTTGGAGAAGTTTTTAACGGCATCGGGTGCCTGAAAGGAAAGGAAGTATCCTTACACATCGACCCGTCGGTCCAACCAGTGGCGCTGAGGCACCGGCGAATCGCTTTCCACCTGCGGCAAAAGGTCGAGGAGGAGCTGGAGGCCCTGGAGAGACAAGGCATCATCGAAAAGGTCAGTGGGCCAACCCCGTGGGTATCCCCGATCGTCATCGCCAGGAAGCCGAAGCAGCCAGGACAAGTCCGCATCTGTGTGGACATGCGCCTCCCTAACGCCGCGGTCAAGAGAGAGCGACACCTGACGCCCACCATTGATGACATCCTGGGAGAGCTGAACGTGGCCAGGTGGTTTTCGAAGATGGACCTACGGTCAGGCTACCACCAGCTACCCCTTCATCTGGACTCGAGGTACATCACCACATTTTCCACACATGTGGGACTCAGACGGTATCGGCGCCTGAACTTCGGCATCTCGAGTGCCGCCGAGGTATTCCAAAATACCATCAGAGAAGTGCTCAGTGGGCTCCCCGGCGTGCTCAATGTGAGCGACGACCTGCTCATATACGCGTCAACCATAGAGGAACACCACCAGCGGTTGAGAGGGGTCCTCAAGAGGATTCAGGAGTCAGGCTAGACCCTGCACCGGGAGAAGTGTCAGTTCCTGCAGAACAAGATCAGTTTCTTTGGGTACACCTTCTCGGACCAAGGGGTGGCTCAAGACCCGGACAAGGTGAAGGATGTCCAAGATGCCCCAGCTCCGACGAACATCTCGGAGGCCCGGAGTTTCCTGGGCATGGTCAACTTCTGCGGCCGCTTCATTCCGGACCTCTCCAACCTCACCAAATCCCTCAGGGAGCTGACCAAGTCGTCCACCACGTGGCAGTGGGGCCCGGAACAGGAGCAGGCGTTCCAAGCAACGAAGGCGGCCCTGTCCGCGGACACTACCCTCTCGTACTTCGACCCGGCAAAGCCCACCAACGTGGCGGTCGACGCGAGCCCGTTTGGGCTGGGAGCGGTCCTGACACAACTCCAGGACAACGAGGAGTGGGCCCCCATTGCCTACGCCAGCCGGTCCCTGACCGAAACAGAGCAGCGGTACTCGCAAATCGAGCGAGAAGCCATCGCCATCCACTGGGCATGCCGGCATTTTCACGTGTACGTGTATGGACATCATTTCACGGTAACAACCGATCACAAGCCACTCATTCCTCTATTCCAAGGGTCGTCCTCGAAGCCGCCACCCCGGATTGAAAAGTGGATACTCCAACTACAAGGGTACGACTACCGGGTGGAGTACAAACCAGGGGCCACGAACCCGGCGGACTATCTGTCACGGTACCCGCGGAAAGCCACAACAGAAGAGAAGGAGGAGGCCGAGGATACAGAGGAGTACGTCCGGTATGTGACAGAGCGGTCACGACCCCTCCCAATGAGCCTGGCCGCAATCATAGAAGCCTCAGAAGGTGATGAATGCGTGAGAGCAGCGGCAGAGGCTGTCAAGTCGGGAGATTGGAGGACAATCCAAGCCTCGCTCAACAGAAGGACGCCCCAAGCCAAGCTGACCTGGAATCATTCTTGAAAGTGAAAAGTGAGCTGTCTGTTGACGCCCAAGGATGTCTTCTGCGGGGCCCGAGGCTAGTCATGCCGGCCAGCCTCGCTCAACAGGCGGTGGACCTCGCCCACAGGGGACATCAAGGAATGGTAAAGACAAAGGGCAGGCTCCGAGCCAAAGTATGGTTCCCAGGCATGGATGCGATGGTTGAGCAGACGGTGAGAACCTGCACGTGGTGCCAAGCCGCAGGACAGCCGGAACGCCCTCACCCGGTGGCGACCGAAGATAACCTTCTGAGACCGTGGGAGTGTGTGAGCGCCGACTTCGTACATCTCTCCGATGGACGATATACATTGGTCATCATCGATGATTTCACCAAATACCCAGAGGTCGAAATTGTGGGGAGCCAGACAGCCACTGAAGTAAAAGCGCAATTCGAGAAAACCATCGCCACTCATGGCATATTCGGGGTGGTCAAGACCGACAATGGACCGCCGTTCCAGGGGCAGGAGTTTGCTGAGTACCTCAAGAGCTGGAGGATCCATCACCGCAAAGTAACACCAAGGTGGCCCCAAGCCAATGGAGAGGTGGAGAGGTTTATGAGGACACTCAACAAAACCATTCGCATCGCCATGGCTGATGGATCTCCATTGGAGAGAGCGATATACAGTTTCCTGCGGGAATACCGGATGACCCCCCATGTCACAACCGAGGCAGCGCCAGGAACAGCCACCATGGGAAGAATCGTTAGTGACACGATCCCACACCACCCTACTTGGGTTCCGGCACAAGCCTCAAATGAAAAAACCCTAGCCAATCGGATGCGCTCGAATGACCACGCCAGCCAGCGAAGGGGAGCTAAGGAGTCCACGATACAACGGCAGGATCGAGTGTACGTGAAGGACCGCTACCCAGGCAGCAAGTTCAGATTTCCTTTTGAACCACAACCATGGGTTGTCACCCGCCGGACAGGCACGATGGTGCTGAAACGGTCACGCGAGATGTGTCGTTCTTCAAAAAAGTCCACCCAGGAACACCTTCACGTCCCGGGGCCGAGCCAGAGGGGCCGGACCCCGACCAGCCGAGCGGAGATCAGGAGGGGGAGGACGGTCGGAGTGAGGATGGTGGTTCCCAGTCCATCCCAGCCACCCCGGGGGGTAACCTGCCTGGCGGCTCCCCAGCCCGGGCAGAGCCTAACACCCCAAGGCGCAGAACCCCCGATGTGGCCCTTTCCAGAGGCGGCCCATCCCGCTACAACCTGAGAAAGAACCCGGCACCGTCATCCCAGCTGGCGGACTATATGGTGTAACCCGGTGTTTCCCAAACTGTGGTCCGCGGACCCCCAGGGGTCCGTGACACATTCCCATGGGGGTCCTCAGGCAGTACTTTTAAAAGCACAACAAAGTTCCTTGTAGAATTAGCAGTTTTCTAGCAACAATAAAAGTGTCAAGATAACATCATTGATTAATGTACCTGCTGGGGAGAGGAGAGAGTTTTGCCAAGTGGCAGCTTTGACTTATCGAATGTAGCACAGAGGGTTAATATGCCTACTGCAAAGAACATGTACCATGCATTTAAAAAAACAGTTTATGTGCATAGGTTAGTGGGTTACTGCTTTTGTCACAGAGATTCTTTTGTTACTGTGCAGTGCTAGCACAGTGACCTATAACCTGACATCAAAGAGCTGCTTGCAAACTACATGGTGTAAGTTAGAAACATATGTTTTTTCCAAGTCGTTCATTATCCTGATTTATTTGGGTGGAAATACATTTTTTTTTTTTTTTTTGGTGAAAAACTTTATTGTGCAAAACAACATCATTACAAATATGGGCCTACAACCACAAGGGCCAGCCGCTAGTATATGCAAATCAATTGCTTGACGTCACGAAGCAGCGACTGATCCCCAGAGGTCCAGCAGAATTACAGAATATATTCTCGGCAACTCAGAAGATAGGCAGGATACCAATATTTTAAATTTTTAAAGAAAAGGAACAAACAGAAAAACAATAAAACAAAACTCAAGGCGAGAAACATTCTAGACGGTGTCGAGCTCCGACGGGGGGGACCTGCCATACCAGGTAGAGAATCAGGAGGACAATAGAGATGACCAGGGGGGGGAGGCAGTGGGGAAGTCAGGACAATCAGCAAAAGGAGTACAGTATTCCAGGAACCTCAGGATCAGGGGGACAGAGAAATGTCCGGAGTGTCTTCAAAGGGGGGCGTACAGATGTTACCTTGGTAGACATTTTTATTGTTAAAGTCAATGCTAACCACTGTGTTATGTTGTGAATCCTGAGTTTGTGCTTCTCCAGACCAAGCACTCTTTAAAAATGCCTACTAGTATGAATGACATGTGAATCCTACACCTTGTAGTTGCGTTTGCCTTATGTAACATTTTCTATACACTGATTTACACGTATAAATCATTGTCTCTATGGGGCAGATTTACAAGGAAAGGGACTCAGTGTGTGCCCCAAGCCATTTGGCTGCGCCGCACTGAGTCACTTTCAAAGCACAGGGATGCAACATATTTACAAAAATATGTCGCATCTCTGAGCTTCCCCCTGCGCTGGCGCACAAACTGCTGCCATGCGCCTGCACAGGCACATATGCATCATGGTGCAAGGATGCCTGCGTCATGGGGAGATTGTTTATGTGCATGAAGGGACCCCTTCCTGCATATAAACAATCAGAAATGGCGTTTTTTTTACTTCTAAGTGTCCTGCATTAGCACACATAGAACTTGTAAAACTTCGTAGTTTTACTGATTGTTTATGTGCAGGAAGGGACACCTTCCTGTACATAAACAATCACCAGAGGTGACATCCTCTTTCTATGCGTGCTGCAGAATGCAACACGCATAGAAAGAGGAAAAAAACGAGGAGAAATGAATATATTTCTCTTCGTTGCTCCTCCCTACGCCTCCCCTGGGGAGGCATAGCATTCAGACACATTAAATGTGTCTGGTTTCATGGGTGTTACGTGGGAACACCCACAGCAACACCCATGGAACGCCCCTTCACGCAAAGTGGTGTGTGCAAATGGACAATATTTACAAGACCAGGAAAAGTCACGCAGGGTGGCTTTTCCTGCCTTGAAAATATGGGACACTAAAGTACGTCACCGCTGCGTCACTTTTTGTGATGCACCCATGGCGCAAGGGGCGTGTAAATCTGCCCCTATATGTGTGTGATGTAAAGTGCTCTGACATCCTTCAGTGATATGAGAGATGCTATAAGTATAAAACAAAAGAAATACATGTGACCGAGGGGCTATGGAGAGATGAGAGGCACTGTTGGAGGGTGATAATAAGGGAATAATTGAAGACCCCTAACAAAGATTGTCGTATCCTGGTGCATAGTAAGGTCATCATTTACTATTCTTGAAAAGCTGATACAATTCAATATAAAAAGATAAATTTGTTGTAGAATGCACCATTGTTTCCTAAATTTTCTTGGGGGGAGAGCCTCCCAAAGCCCCCTTTGTAGTGGTCAG
Organism: Triturus cristatus; assembly: GCF_964204655.1. Taxonomy (NCBI): domain Eukaryota; kingdom Metazoa; phylum Chordata; class Amphibia; order Caudata; family Salamandridae; genus Triturus; species Triturus cristatus. The sequence goes on along the minus strand of NC_140580.1, from coordinate 1,149,426,401 downwards.
GCTCACTCACTGCACTTGGTGTGCACTGTATGGGGACTGCTCTGAAAACATTTGCCATGGCTGCTTTGGGTTTCCAGTCTGGCCCTGGCTGGAGCCTCATACTGCGAAATAAAACCAACCATTAGTCACCGAGATGCAGGACTTACCTTCCTGTTTTTTGCAAATTCTTTCAATATAAAATACTAAAATCCTTAGTAATTCAAGTATTTGTTTTGTGTGCACACGTGTGTTTATTGTTTTCGAATTACTGTTTTAATGTTTGAAAATTAAATCATACAAATTGCTTGGGGGTCCCTGGCTTCCAGAGGTGACTCAATGGGGGTCCTCAGGATTCAAAAGTTTGGGAACCACTGGTGTAACCTGTAAAGACTGGCAGACTGGTAACAGACTCATCGTTGTTTTTTCTGGTCCTATGTTTGTTCAATGTTTATAAAGGTTGGAAGGAGTGTAGTGTCCGGCGCGCGCGAGGCGTTCTTGCCTTCCGTGCTGCCGGGGTGCGCTAGCCCTGACGCGTGACGTCAGACGCTAGCGAATTTAAATAAAGGGGCGTGGCCTCGACTCGTTAGTCGGAGCCGCGTGTGAAGCTAGAGAATACCGGCTCCCGTGTTTCTTTTAACGCGATTGCGCAACCATGTAAATTAGAGCGTTTAAAACGCTACACCCCCATCAGTGCTCTTTCCTCCACTCTGGCCCACATTTCAACGCGTCCTTCCCAGGCCGTTCCTGTGGGTCCTATCTTTGTTTTCCATCTTAAGGCCACAGGTCTTCGTGCAAGGCCCAGGTCCGCGAATCTGGAGCCCACCCTCTTAGCCTTGGTGAATGGCCCCACGGGGCAGATCTCCGCTGTGCAGGGCAGCGAGCGTGCCAGCACGTCATCAAGAGCGGATATTACTGTGAGCCAATAGTCTCTCCGTTTTGGGCAGTCCACACCAGAGGAGCAAACTCAGCATCACGTTCACCCCGTCTCGGACAGCGCTGATCTATGGTCCCACGCGTGATGCGGGGCCTGTGGGGGGGCGGATAGGTCAGTGCAGACAATTGGACGGAATGCATTTATAATAGATATTTCTACAGTCCCGTTTCGGGCCGCCCCAGGCCTTACACCACTCCGCCTCAGTTAGCTGCCTGTCCAACAGGGACCCCCCATCTTTCCTGTGTATGACCCAGAGGCTTCAGGGTCATTTCCGGTAGTGCTCTATATGGCCAATTTACTAGGTGACGTGCGACCCTGGCGTCACCATCCTTGAAGCACCGCGTGCGCTTCCGGCTCTTGTCCGCCCCCATGCCACAGATCTCTGACTGTCCCACCAAGGGTGGTAACGCAGAAACTGTCCCGAGGGAACACCGTAGTGACAGTGTGTTAAGAAGTCACCCATAGGAATGAGTTCCCCGTTTTGGAAACGTCTCTGCCTGTCACTAGGCCTGCCGCCAAACAATCTCGCAGCTGGCGCTCCGTGAATAGGTGGGGGGTTGGGGGGGGGGGGGGTAACTATCTCCATGTGGAAGCCCCACCAAGGGGAGGTCAGGCGCATAGAGGGGGCCCCCGACCGCAGACATCTGCGCCAGCACTTCAGCTCTACTCGAAGTACCCCCGGCGTGGGGATGGTCACCTTCGGATGCAGGAGTTTGGCAAGTAAGGGGTCCTACCCTTTGGGGACCCCATAGCCCTTCATGCGGGCCCCATTCAACCAAAGGTCAATGAATATTTGTGGGCTATGGAAGCCTCAGGGACCCCTCTTCCTGTTCTGCAGGGGCCCCATTATTTTGCGTCACACCTCTACTGACACCCCGCCTTCTACCAACGTTTCTATTTGTACATTTCACTGTTGCTTTTGTATTTCTGTTTTTGTAGTCTGACAAAGCGCTGCGACGTGCCCGGGGTATGATGGCGCTAGAAGAGGGTCCTATAGGGCCAAGCAGTGGGGCTCTGAGCCCGCCTCTGCGATGCGACCCCGGTCCCCGCACACCAGCGCCTCCCGTTCCCAGGCTCCGGCTCCCCAGGGACTCAATCACCGGCGGCCCCAGGGGCTCAACCACCGCCTGCCAGAAATCCCGCCCCGGGGCATTCAAATGAGCGGATCAGCCGCAAAGGCAGCGCGGAGTGCGCTTAATTAAAAATGTAGCCTTCATCTCCTCGGCGCGAGGAGGAGGAGGAGAAGAGCCGACCTAAAATAGCACCCGCCGCACCCCTCTGCCAGAGCAGGACGGGAGGAGCACGTCACCCGCAGCGCACGTGCCGCCCCTGTCACCCCTCTTCATTAAGGGTGGCACGGGCTGTGTTTCGGAAGTCCATCATGCTTGGAGTCAGCAAGAAGAAGAAATGCCACCGATGAATGATTAGTCCCACAGGTCTGCTCGCCTGGAGTGGCCGCTTGTACAATCCCTGTATTTTATGTTCTTGCTATAAGTGGTTCATATAATGAGAGATTGAGTTTATTTCATTTACAAACAGCAGCGATGACAGAATCACGCCTCGAGACACCGCTGTGACTGCAGCACTTCAAAGGCAGGGCCGCGAGTCTCTTCGGAGGGCCCCGCCTTGCAGGGACCAGAGGCCAAAACAGGTGGCCCCCGTGCAGTGATCATGACGTGTTTTTATATAGCGCTTCATACTCCGCTTCTGCCGTTTAGGCGCTCAGGGTCATCAGGAGCCTTTGTTCAGACAGAGTTGTGTTGTCTTAAGAGACACGTCCAAGTCATTAAACTTCCTTGCACAGGAATTTTTAGCCCTTGGAAGGCTGCACTCTGTCCTGCCAGGGCACCAACAGTCTGCCCTCTGTTCTGTCAGGGCACCAGCAAGCTGCCCTCTGTTCTGTCAGGGCACCAGCATGCTGGCCTCTGTTCTGTCAGGGCACCAGCAGTCTGCCCTCTGTTCTGTCAGGGCACCAGCATGCTGGCCTCTGTTCTGTCTGGACACTAGCAAGCTGCCCTCTGTTCTGCCAGGGCACTGGCAGGCTGCCCTCTGTTCTGCTCGGGCACCGACAGGCTGCTTTCTGTTCTGCCAGGGCACTGGCAGGCTGCCCTCTGTTCTGCCAGGGTACCGACAGGCTGCTTTCTGTTCTGCCAGGGCACTGGCAGGCTGCCCTCTGTTTTGCCACGGCACCAACAGGCTGCCCTCTGTTCTGCCAGGGTTCCGGCAGGATGTGTTCTGTTCTGCCAGGGCACCAGCAGGCTGCACGCTGTTCTGCCAGGGCACTGGCAGGCCGCACTCTGTTCTGCACGGGCACTGGCAGGCTGCTCTCTCTTCTGCCAGGGAACCGACAGGCTGCCCTCTGTTCTGCCAGGGCACTAGCAGGCTTCCATTTGCTCTGCCAGGGCACAAGCAGACTGCCCTCTGTTCTGCCAGGACACTAGCAGGCTGCCCTCTGTTCTCCCAGGGAACCGTCAGGCTGCCCTCTGTTCTGCCAAGGCACTGACACGCTGCCCTCTGTTCTGCCAGGGCACTGGCAGGCTTCCCGCTGTTCTGCTAGGGCACTGGCAGGCTGCCCACTGTTCTGCCAGGGTACTGGCAGGCCGCCCTCTGTTCTGCACGGGCACTGGCAGGCTGCTCTCTCTTCTGCTAGGGAACCAACAGGCTGCTCTCTGTTCTGCCTGGGCACTAGCAGGCTTCCCTTTGCTCTGCCATGGCACCAGCAGTCTGTGCTCTGTTCTGCCAGGGCACCAGCAGTCTGCACTCTGTTTTGCTAGGGCATCAGCAAGCTGCCCTCTGTTCTGCCAGGGCACTGGCAGGCTACCCTCTGTTCTGCCAGGGCACCGACAGGCTGCCCTCTGTTCTGCTAGGGCACTGACAGGCTGCCCACTGTTCTGCCAGGGCACTGGCAGGCTACCCTCTGTTCTGCCAGGGCACCGACAGGCTGCCCTCTGTTCTGCTAGGGCACTGACAGGCTGCCCACTGTTCTGCTAGGGCACTGACAGGCTGCCCTCTGTTCTGCCAGGGCACTGGCAGGCTACCCTCTGTTCTGCCAGGGCACCGACAGGCTGCCCTCTGTTCTGCTAGGGCACTGACAGGCTGCCCACTGTTCTGCCAGGGCACTGGCAGGCCACCCTCTGTTCTGCACGGGCACTGGCAGGCTGCTCTCTCTTCTGCCAGGGAACCGACAGACTGCCCTCTGTTCTGCCAGGGCACTAGCAGGCTTCCCTTTGCACTGCCAGGGCACCAGCAGACTGCCCTCTGTTCTGCCAGGGCACTAGCAGGCTGCCCTCTGTTCTCCCAGGGAACCGGCAGGCTGCCCTCTGTTCTGCCAAGGCACGGAAACGCTGCCCTCTGTTCTACCAGGGCACTGGCAGGCTTCCCGCTGTTCTGCCACGGCGCTATTAGGCTGCCCTCTGTTCTGTCAGGGAACCAGCAAGATTCACTCTGTTCTGCCGGGGCACCAGCATGATGGACTCTGTTCTGCCAGGGCACCAGCAGGATGCCCTCTGTTCTGCCAGAGCAAAAACCAAAGGAAATGATGGACGGAGTGTTGAACATTGCAAGCACTCACCCCCAGTCAACTGATCTGGGTTTAATCCATCACCGTTCTTTAGCCCACTCTGCCACCCCAGTTCAGACATGGCCAAATGCCAATCAGTCTGACCCTGTGCCTCATGGGAACAGTCCAGCCTGAACTGCCAAGCCATGTCTTCCCTGGACCGGAAAAAGCTTCCTAGGACCTGGGGTGGCAGAGTGGGCTAAAGAACGGTGATGGATTAAACCCAGATCAGTTGACTGGGGGTGAGTGCTTGCAATGTTCAACACTCCGTCCATGTAAATGTAAATGTAAATGTTGTAGACTTGTAAAGCGCACAGCTGCCCCAGCAACAGGGCGTCCCGGCGCTGTAGACCACTGGGGAACCCGTCCTGGCTATCCCTGTGAGATGGTCCCTTTATGGGTATCTCCAAGGTGAAACCAGGCATCCCCGGCGTCTGTGGGGGGCCGTTGTAGAGATGAGGCAAGCTTAATGCCCAGAGTTGCCGAGTGTGTTCCTGGTTAGAGTAGGTACCGAGGCGAGAACTATCGAGTCCGTTTTGACCCTGGTCCACAACCCTGCCGCGTCGGGAATTGAACCCTGGTCCCTGGCCGATTCTCTGCTTACGGGTCTGCCGCCTCTAACCAGTGAACCACACCTCTCCATCATTTCCTTTGGTTTTTGCTTTGTTCGCCATAAGTTGGCAGGGTATGCTCAGACGTGAGTCCCTTGCTCACTTTGCCACTGGATTCAAGCAAACCTTGCTGAAGACGGCTGAAATGCCAGAAACCGGTCCTAGAACGCTTGTTTCCGGTCCAGGGAAGACATGGCTTGGCAGTTCGGGCTGGACTGTTCCCATGAGGCACAGGGTCAGACTGATTTGCATATGGCCATGTCTGAACTGGGGTGGCAGCGTGGGCTAAAGAATGGTGATGGATTAAACACAGATCAGTTGACTGCGGGTGAGTGCTTGCAATGTTCAAGACTCCGTCCATCATTTCCTTTGGTTTTTGCTTTGTTCGTCATATGTTGGCAGGGTATGCTCAGACGTGAGTCCCTTGCTCACTTTGCCACTGGATTCAAGCAAGCCTGGCTGAAGACGGCTGAAATGCCAGAAACCGGTCCTAGAAAGCTTGTTTCCGGTCCAGGGAAGACATGGCTTGGCAGTTCAGGCTGGACTGTTCCCATGAGGCACAGGGTCAGACTGATTTGCATATGGCCATGTCTGAACTGGGGTGGCAGAGTGGGCTAAAGAACGGTGATGGATTAAACCCAGATCAGTTGACTGGGGGTGAGTGCTTGCAATGTTCAACACTCCGTCCATCATTTCCTTTGGTTTTTGCTCTGTTCTGCCAGGGCACCAGCAGGATGCACTATGTTCTGCCAGGGCACTGGCAGGCTGCCCTCTGCCATGCACTCTGTTCTGCCAGGGCACCATCAGGCTGCGCTCTGTTCTGCCAGGGCACCGGCAGGCTGCACTCTGTTCTGCCAGGGCACCGTCAGAGGGCACTCTGTTCTGCCAGGGCACTGGTAGGATGCCCTCTGTTCTGCCAGGGCACCAGCAGTCTGCGCTGTGTTCTGCCAGGGCACCAGTAGGCTGCGCTCTGCTCTGCCAGGGCACCGGCAGGCTGCGCTCTGTTCTGCCAGGGCACAGACAGGCTGCGCTCTGTTCTGCCAGGGCACAGACAGGCTGCGCTCTGTTCTGCCAGGGCACAGGCAGGCTGCGCTCTGTTATGCCAGGGCATCAGCAGGCGGTGCTCTGTTATGCTAGGGCACCAGCAGGCTGTGCTCTGTTATGCTAGGGCACCAGCAGGCTGTGCTCTGTTATGCTAGGGCACCAGCAGGCTGTGTTCTGTTCTGTCAGGACGCCGTCAGGCTGCGCTCTTTTCTGCCAGGGCTCCAGCAGGAGGCACTCCTCTGTCCTGCCAAGGCAGCAGCAGGCTGTGCTTTGTTCTACCAGGGCATCAGCAGGCTGCACTCTGTAATGTCAGGGCACCACCAGGGTGCCCTCTGTTCTGTCAGGGCACCGGCAGGCTGCGCTCTGTTATGCCAGGGCACCAGCAGGAGGCAGTCTGTTCTGCCAGGGCTCCAGCATGAGGCACTCTGTTTTGCCAGGGCACCAGCAGGAGGCACTCTGCTCTGCCTGGGCTCCCGCAGAAGGCACTCTGTTCTGCCAGGGCACTGACAGGCTTCCCTCTATTCTGCCAGGGCTCCAGCAGGAGGCACTCCTCTGTCCTGCCAGGGCAGCGGCAGGCTGTGCTCTGTTATGCCAGGGCACCAGCAGGAGGCACTCTGTTCTGCCAGGGCTCCAGCAGGAGGCACTCTGTTCTCCCAGGGCACCGGTAGGCTTCCCTCTATTCTACCAGGGCTCCAGCAGGAGGCACTCTGTTCTGCCAGGGCTCCAGCAGGAGGCACTCTGTTCTCCCAGGGCACCGGCAGGCTTCCCTCTATTCTGTCAGGGCTCCAGCAGGAGGCACTCTGTTCTGCCAGGGCTCCAGCAGGAGGCACCCTATTCTGCCAGGGCTCCAGCAGGAGGCACTCTGCTCTGCCAGGGCTCCAACCGGTCCTAGGAAGCTTGTTTCCGGTCCAGGGAAGGCATGGCTTGGCAAGTTCGGGCTGGACTGTTCCCATGAGGCACAGGGTCAAACTGATTTGCATATGGCCATGTCTGAACTGGGGTGGCAGAGTGGGCTAAAGAACGCTGATGGATCAAACCCAGATCTGTTGACTGGGTGTGAGTGTTTGATTGGTTCTGATGCTCCGTCCATCACCACCTCCTTTTGCACCACTTTGTTCGCCATAAGTTGGCAGGGTATGCTAAGACGTGAGTCCCTTGCTCACTTTGCCACTGGATTCAAGCAAGCCCGGCTTAAGACGGCTGAAATGCCAGAAACCGGTCCTAGGAAGCTAGTTTCCGGCCCAGGGAAGGCATGGCTTGGCAGTTTGGGCTGGACTGTTCCCATGAGGCACAGGGTCAGACTGATTTGCATATGGCCATGTCTGAACTGGGGTGGCAGAGTGGGCTAAGGAACGGTGATGGATCAAACCCAGATCTGTTGACTGGGTGTGAGTGTTTGATTGGTTCTGATGCTCCGTCCATCACCACCCCCTTTTGTACTGCTTTGTTCGCCATAAGTTGGCAGGGTATGCTCAGACGTGAGTCCCTTGCTCACTTTGCCACTGGATTCAAGCAAGCCTGGCTGAAGACGGCTGAAATGCCAGAAACCGGTCCTAGGAAGCTAGTTTCCGGCCCAGGGAAGGCATGGCTTGGCAGTTCGGGCTGGACTGTTCCCATGAGGCACAGGGTCAGACTGATTTGCATATGGCCATGTCTGAACTGGGGTGGCAGAGTGGGCTAAAGAACGGTGATGGATCAAACCCAGATCTTTTGACTGGGTGTGAGTGTTTGATTGGTTCTGATGCTCTGTCCATCACCACCCCCTTTTGTACCGCTTTGTTCGCCATAAGTTGGCAGGGTATGCTCAGACGTGAGTCCCTTGCTCACTTTGCCACTGGATTCAAGCAAGCCTGGCTGAAGACGGCTAAAATGCCAGAAACCGGTCCTAGGAAGCTTGTTTCCGGTCCAGGGAAGTCATGGCTTGGCAGTTCGTGCTGGACTGTTCCCATGAGGCACAGGGCCAGACTGATTTGCATATGGCCATGTCTGAACTGGGGTGGCAGACTGGGCTAAAGAACGGTGATAGATCAAACCCAGATCTGTTGACTGGGTGTTAGACGGCGACCTCAGAGGAGCCCGGAAAGGGGTCCTGACTTCCCTGAGTCCCACCCGTGTAGTATTGTAGCCGGGCACTGCGAGAGATTCCCCAGGGGGGAGGAATCTCGCAACTAGGATCGTACTTCTGGCACCCTACGACACAGAGAGACCACACTGGGTTTTCTCAGAAACAAGTTTTATCAAATAGGTATCACTGCAAATATGTACAAGGTGAGCATGGGCTCAAGAGTCTCGGAAAGGTAGGGGGTAGCGGGACTGTCTCTGGTAGCGGTTCAAAGCAGGGACGTATCCGGCGCACAGCTCACAATCCTCGAGCTGGGGGATACGTGGTTGGAGTCGGGGTCCGGCGGGACCGTGAGAGTCTGGGGAAGCCGCGAGTCACTCAGCGGGCGCAGGTACAGGTTCGGAGGTCTTTACGATCTTCAAGGAGCCGCGAGTCACTCAGCAGGGCTCAGGTACAAGTTCGGAGGTCTTACGATCTTCAGGGAGCCGCGAGTCACTCAGCAGGGCTCAGGTACAAGTTCGGAGGTCTTACGATCTTCAGGGAGCCGCGAGTCACTCAGCAGGGCTCAGGTACCAGTTCGGGGTCTTACGATCTTCAGGGAGCCGCGAGTCACTCAGCAGGGCTCAGGTACCAGTTCGGGGTCTTACGATCTTCAGGGAGCCACGAGTCACTCAGCAGGGCTCAGGTGGGTTCAAGTTCTAGGGGCCGCGACCACGTCAGCAGGCTCTCGTTGTTCCAGCGTCGAATCTGCCGGACAGCCTCAGAGCACCCCTTGTTATAGGTCGACCCCGCTTTGATGTCCGGAGTCTGCGCAGGCAGGGGTTTTGTCACCTGGGGGCCGCTTGTCGGGGTTTCCTGCTATTGTCTGTTTGATCCTTTCAGGGCCGGGTCGGGAGGAGTCCCAGACACCCAGCAGGCACGGAGCCAGCCCGCAGGGAGGCCGGAGGGCCGATCGAAACCCATCGTCCCAGGGGAGTTCAGAGGTGCGATAGAAACTGCTCCTCCCTCTCTCATCCCCTGGAAGCGGGATGTCCTCCAGCCGGAGTGGCGCCTCGAGGCCCGGGTTGCGCTGGAGCCGGGCGGCCATCTTGTTGCAGGGAGTGGGCACGCGGGCCCGGGGTGGCCGAAAGGAGAGAGGCCATGGACGGGGATGTCCGGGGTGGGTGCAGGTGTCCTGGTGGGAAAGGTCGGTTGGGCCGCGTGCTTGGGCTGCAGGCACCAGGTTTCGGTGGTGCGGGGGCACGGAGGGCCATTCTACGAGGCCGGGTCCAACACGCGTCCCCCCCAGCTGAAAGCCGGAGAGAACTGCCCATCACCTTGGGGGGTTCTCTTCGCTGAGGCGGAAGAACCGGGAGAGGCCGTCAGCGTTGGCGTGGTCCGTACCAGGGCGGTGTTCTACGGTGAAGTCCATTCCCTGGAGGGAGATTGACCACCGCAGTAGCTTGGGGTTTTCTCCTCGCATCTGCATGAGCCATCGCAAGGGCCGATGGTCAGTTTGGACCCTGAAATGAGTGCCGAACAGGTAGGGTCGTAGTTTTTTGAGTGCCCAGACCACGGCAAAGGCTTCGCGCTCTATGGTGCTCCATTTCTGTTCTCGGGGTAGCAGCCGCCGACTGAGGAAGGCGACGGGCTGGTCTAGGCCTTGATCATTCACTTGGGACAGGACGGCCCCAATGCCATGCTCGGAGGCATCGGTCTGGACTATGAACTCCTTGGTGTAGTCGGGAGCCTGGAGGACGGGGGCCGTGCACATGGCCTTTTTTAGAGCATCGAAAGCTTCCTGGCAGGCAGCCGTCCATTGCACCTTCTTTGGCTGTTTTTTAGACGTGAGTTCAGTGAGAGGGCCGACCAGGCTGCCATACCCCCGAATGAATCGGCGGTAGTAGCCCGTGAGTCCTAGAAAGGCTCGGACTTCCGTTTGGGTGATGGGTGGGGCCCAGGCCAGGATGGCGTCGATCTTTGGCTATAGAGGAGCGACCTGGCCACTCCCGACTTGGTGCCCCAGGTAGACTACGGATCCTTGCCCGATCTGGCACTTGCTGGCTTTTACGGTGAGGCCTGCCTGGCGCAGGGCGGTTAGCACTCTCCGGAGGTGCTGGAGGTGCTCACTCCACTCTGAACTGAAGACAGCGATGTCGTCCAGATAGGCCGCGCTGAACTGTTCTAGCCCGGCCAGGACCCTATTTACCAGTCTCTGGAAAGTGGCCGGGGCATTTTTCATCCCGAAGGGCATCACGCGGAAGCGGTAGTGCCCATCGGGGGTGGAGAAAGCAGACCTCTCCTTGGCCCCTACGGTGAGCGCAATCTGCCAGTAGCCGCAGGTGAGGTCGAAAGTGCTGAGGAACCGGGCGGCCCCTAGTCGGTCAATGAGCTCGTCGGCTCGTGGAATGGGGTGGGCATCGGTTCGGGTAACGTCATTGAGCCCCCGGTAATCCACGCAGAACCGGAGCTCGGGGGCGACACCGGGAGCTGCCGCCTTCGGAACCAGGACCACGGGGCTGGCCCAGGGACTGTCAGAGGGCTCGATCACCCCCAGGGTCAACATCTGCGAGACTTCAGCTTGAATGCAGGACCGGACCCGGTCAGGAACCCGGTAGGCTCGGTGTCTCACCGGCGGGCTGTCCCCGGTGTCCACATCGTGAACACACCAGTTGGTGACCCGGGGGGTCAGGGAGAAGAGGTCGGAAAATTGTCTGAGGAGCTGGCGGCAGTCCGCTTGTTGCTGGGCAGTGAGGGCTGGGGAGAGGTTCACTCCCTCCACGGAGCCATCCTGCTCCTTGACACACAGGAGGTCCGGGAGGGGATCCGACTCATCTTCGGCCCCGTCATCGGTGGCCAGCAGGAGGCTCAGTTCTGTCCGCACGAAGTGAGGCTTGAGGCGGTTCACGTGCAGGACCCGGAGGGGATCCCGAGGCGACTGGACGTCCACCAAGTAGGTGACTTGGCTCTTCCTCTCAACCACTTTGTAGGGCCCAGTCCATCGGTCCTGGAGAGCGCCAGGCTTCACGGGGGCCATGACCCACACCTGCTGACCCGGCTGGAACTCGACCAGAGTAGCATTCTGGTCGTACCAGCGCTTCATTTCTTCTTGACTCGCCTCCAGGTTGGCTTCGGCCAATTCTCGGAACCTCCTGGTCTGGTTCCGGAGGGCCAGGACATATTGGAACACATCTCGGGGGGTGGTCTGGGGTGCTGCCTCCCACCCTTCCTTAACCAAACTGAGGGGACCTCGGACGGGGTGCCCATAAAGTAATTCAAACGGGCTGAACCCTAAGGACTTCTGGGGGACCTCCCGGTAAGCGAACAGGAGGCAGGGGAGCAGGACGTCCCACTTACGCCGGAGGGGCTCTTCTAGGCCAGCGATCATCCCTTTCAAAGTCCTATTAAACCTCTCCACTAGGCCGTTCCCTTGGGGATGGTACGGGGTGGTGAACTTATAGGACACCCCACATTGTTGCCACAGGGACGTCATATACCTTGATATAAAATTAGTGTCGCGATTGCTCACGACCTCGCGGGGGAAACACACCCTGGAAAAGATCCCCATCAGGGCCCGGCCCACCACGGGGGCCGTAATGGTGCGCAGGGGAATAGCCTCTGGATAGCGGGTGGCGTGGTCTACTAGGACCAAGATGAAACGGTGACCTTGGGAGGTGGGGGGTCCAGTGGCCCCACGATGTCGATTCCGACTCGTTCGAAGGGGGTACTGACGACCGGGAAGGGTTGGAGGGGAGCCTTGCGCTTCCCCCCACTCTTCCCACTGGCTTGGCACGTGGGGCAGGACTTGCAGTGTGCCTCTACCGCTGCTTTCATCTTAGGCCAATAAAAATGGGTCACGAGACGGCTGTAGGTCTTGTCCTGACCCAGGTGACCGGCGAGGGGGACGTCGTGGGCTAAGCCCAGGAGGAACTCCCGGAAGCGGAGGGGTACCACCAATACCCGTCCGGATCCCAGCTCCACTGATTTCTGCTCACTATACAGGATGTTATTCTCCCAATAGATTCGGTGCGTTCCGGTCTGGTCACCGGCGGCTTGGCCCTCGGCCTGGCGCCGCAGCCCGATCAGGGAAGGACAGGTGGCTTGCTCCCGGCAAAATTCTTCCCGGGTGGGCCCGCCCTCGTGGCGCCAATGGGCCAACTCGGGTAGATCCCCCAACTCGGGGACCGGGGCGGGGTCGGATGGTGCGGGTTCGTCGCTGGCGACGGACCCTTCCGCTGGGGGAACGGGAGGACCCTCGGCGGGGACGGTACGGGCTTCTTCGACCGGGGTGCCCTCGACTTCTCTCCGGGGAGTGAGTCGGGCTGTCATAGATCGGGTGGTGGCGCACACCCACTCGGGGAGTCCCATCATTCCTAGGTGGGCCTTGCGCTCTACGTGCTTCCAGGGAGAACTCTCCAGGTCGTTCCCTAAGAGGCAGTCGACCGGCTGGGAGGTTCTTACGGCCACCTTGAGTTTACCTATGACCCCTCCCCACTCAAATGGCACCAGGGCTACCTGACACATACTTTCCCTATTGTCTGCAGATATTACGGGGCAAAAGACATTGGGGAGGATCTGCTCCTCGGGAACTAGGTGCCTGAGGACACCGGTGATACTGGCCCCGGTGTCCCGCAGGGCCTCTACCTGGTGGCCATTGATCTTGACGAGCTGCCCATATTTCTGTGTGTTGGACGGTAGGAGGCTACCAGGGATCATTTCCCTATCTCCCAGAGATACTAGGGCCATAGCGGCGGGTTCCCATTCCTCGGCTTCCTCAACCTCCTCCCCCAGGGCTACGTTGGCTATCTGTCTCGCAGGGGTGACTTGGGTGGTCATGGGGCACTCTGGGTCATTGGCGTAGTGCCCGGGTTTCTGGCAACGAAAACATGTGACGGTCACCCGGTGTCCTCGTCTCCCAGGGGGCCCTGTTACTGGTGGGGGGGGCGCCGGGAAAGGTGGAGGTGGTGTCTTCGGGGGGCTAGGCTGGGACTCTCTCGGCCCTCCCTGGTTCCCTCCCCCTCTCTGGCGGGGTGGTCCCTGACTGGTTCGGGGGTACTCTCCTACCATGCCCCGGGAGACCCGGGTGTTGGTCCAGCGGTCGGCCTCCACAGCCAGCTTCCGGGGATCTGTGAGCTTGCTATCCAGCAGATGTTGACGTAGCTCTACGAAGCAGTTCGCAGCCAGATGTTCCCATAACATGAGATCAGTGAGTTCGGCCAGGGTGGTGACCGTGCTGCCCTTGACCCACCCGTCGAAGGCCCGACTAAAAAAGTTTACATACTCCACCCAGGTGGTGCCCGGGATCTTCCTGCAGTCCCGGAACCGTTGGTGGTACATTTCTGGGGTGAGGCCGTATCTTGTGAGGAGAGCCTCTTTCATGTGGCTGTAGGAGGTCTGCAGGGAGAGGGGGAGGTCGAGCAGGGTGTCCCTTCCTTCGCTCAGAAACCGCCCCCACAACCCCGCCCCCCAGTCCTTCTGTGGAATCCGATGGGAGGTCATGGCGACCTCGTAGGCCCGAAACCATTGCTGAATGTCATCGTTTTTATAATATTCTTTGACCACATCCTTGGGGATGTGGACCTTCTGTTCCGCTGGGGGGGCCGTCTCTCGGTTCCCCGAGGGCCTCTCGTCCTCATTTCGGGCCTTGAGCTCGAGTTCTTTTAAGCTGCGTTCGTGCTCTAGTTAGAGCTTTCTTCCTTCGTGCTCCCGTTGGAGCTTCTTTTCTTCCAGTTCGCCTTGTACGCGCATTTGCTCTACCGCTAGCTTTTTCTCCGCTAACTTCAATTCGCCCTCGATTTTGAGTTTGGCCAACTCGAGTTCATGACTGCGGCTTCTCTCTCTGTCCGCGAGTTTTCCCGGGGATAGGCCCCCGTCTGGTACAATGCCTCGCACCTGATTGTTGCTGCTTTCACTTGGAGGGGGTTCGGCTTCGTCGGGGCGCTCCCCCGTGCCTTCCGGGCGGGATGCCCCGGTCTCCACCCAAGTTTTCAGTGCTTTCTGCAAGTCTTCCTTAGTGTTGAGGCCAGTGGTAGCGATTTTAAGTTCTTTGCAAAATTGTTTTAGCTCTTTGTGTGTGTATTCTTCCAGATGCTCCACCTGGAACACTCTGTTGGCGTTGGTTTCTGCGGAGCTCATGGCGCTTCCTTCTGCCATCTTTGTTGGTCGTGCGTCCGTTGTTCACTGTACGATCTCTAGGTGATGGGCCCGAATCCCACCGCTGCCACCAATGTTAGACGGCGACCTCAGAGGAGCCCGGAAAGGGGTCCTGACTTCCCTGAGTCCCACCCGTGTAGTATTGTAGCCGGGCACTGCGAGAGATTCCCCAGGGGGGAGGAATCTCGCAACTAGGATCGTACTTCTGGCACCCTACGACACAGAGAGACCACACTGGGTTTTCTCAGAAACAAGTTTTATCAAATAGGTCTCACTGCAAATATGTACAAGGTGAGCATGGGCTCAAGAGTCTCGGAAAGGTAGGGGGTAGCGGGACTGTCTCTGGTAGCGGTTCAAAGCAGGGACGTATCCGGCGCACAGCTCACAATCCTCGAGCTGGGGGATACGTGGTTGGAGTCGGGGTCCGGCGGGACCGTGAGAGTCTGGGGAAGCCGCGAGTCACTCAGCGGGCGCAGGTACAGGTTCGGAGGTCTTTACGATCTTCAAGGAGCCGCGAGTCACTCAGCAGGGCTCAGGTACAAGTTCGGAGGTCTTACGATCTTCAGGGAGCCGCGAGTCACTCAGCAGGGCTCAGGTACAAGTTCGGAGGTCTTACGATCTTCAGGGAGCCGCGAGTCACTCAGCAGGGCTCAGGTACCAGTTCGGGGTCTTACGATCTTCAGGGAGCCGCGAGTCACTCAGCAGGGCTCAGGTACCAGTTCGGGGTCTTACGATCTTCAGGGAGCCGCGAGTCACTCAGCAGGGCTCAGGTGGGTTCAAGTTCTAGGGGCCGCGACCACGTCAGCAGGCTCTCGTTGTTCCAGCGTCGAATCTGCCGGACAGCCTCAGAGCACCCCTTGTTATAGGTCGACCCCGCTTTGATGTCCGGAGTCTGCGCAGGCAGGGGTCTTGTCACCTGGGGGCCGCTTGTCGGGGTTTCCTGCTATTGTCTGTTTGATCCTTTCAGGGCCGGGTCGGGAGGAGTCCCAGACACCCAGCAGGCACGGAGCCAGCCCGCAGGGAGGCCGGAGGGCCGATCGAAACCCATCGTCCCAGGGGAGTTCAGAGGTGCGATAGAAACTGCTCCTCCCTCTCTCATCCCCTGAAAGCGGGATGTCCTCCAGCCGGAGTGGCGCCTCGAGGCCCGGGTTGTGCTGGAGCCGGGCGGCCATCTTGTTGCAGGGAGTGGGCACGCGGGCCCGGGGTGGCCGAAAGGAGAGAGGCCATGGACGGGGATGTCCGGGGTGGGTGCAGGTGTCCTGGTGGGAAAGGTCGGTTGGGCCGCGTGCTTGGGCTGCAGGCACCAGGTTTCGGTGGTGCGGGGGCACGGAGGGCCATTCTACGAGGCCGGGTCCAACACTGGGTGTGAGTGATTGGTTCTGATGCTCTGTCCATCACCACCCCCTTTTGTACCGCTTTGTTCGCCATAAGTTGGCAGGGTATGCTCAGACGTGAGTCCCTTGCTCACTTTGCCACTGGATTCAAGCAAGCCTGGCTGAAGACGGCTAAAATGCCAGAAACCGGTCCTAGGAAGCTTGTTTCCGGTCCAGGGAAGGCATGGCTTGGCAGTTCGGGCTGGACTGTTCCCATGAGGCACAGGGTCAGACTGATTTGCATATGGCCATGTCTAACCTGGGGTGGCAGAGTGGGCTAAAGAACGGTGATGGATCAAACCCAGATCTGTTGACTGGGTGTAAGTGTTTGATTGGTTCTGATGCTCTGTCCATCACCACCCCCTTTTGTACCGCTTTGTTCGCCATAAGTTGGCAGGGTATGCTCAGACGTGAGTCCCTTGCTCACTTTGCCACTGGATTCAAGCAAGCCTGGCTGAAGACGGCTAAAATGCCAGAAACCGGTCCTAGGAAGCTTGTTTCCGGTCCAGGGAAGGCATGGCTTGGCAGTTCGGGCTGGACTGTTCCCATGAGGCACAGGGTCAGACTGATTTGCATATGGCCATGTCTGAACTGGGGTGGCAGAGTGGGCTAAAGAACGGTGATGGATCAAACCCAGATCTGTTGACTGGGTGTGAGTGTTTGATTGGTTCTGATGCTCCGTCCATCACCACCCCCTTTTGTACTGCTTTGTTCGCCATAAGTTGGCAGGGTATGCTCAGACGTGAGTCCCTTGCTCACTTTGCCACTGGATTCAAGCAAGCCTGGCTGAAGACGGCTGAAATGCCAGAAACCAGTCCTAGGAAGCTTGTTTCCGGTCCAGGGAAGGCATGGTTTGGCAGTTCGGGCTGGACTGTTCCCATGAGGCACAGGGTCAGACTGATTTGCATATGGCCATGTCTGAACTGGGGTGGCAGAGTGGGCTAAAGAACGGTGATGGATCAAACCCAGATCTGTTGACTGGGTGTGAGTGTTTGATTGGTTCTGATGCTCTGTCCATCACCACCCCCTTTTGTACCGCTTTGTTCGCCATAAGTTGGCAGGGTATGCTCAGACGTGAGTCCCTTGCTCACTTTGCCACTGGATTCAAGCAAGCCTGGCTGAAGACGGCTAAAATGCCAGAAACCGGTCCTAGGAAGCTTGTTTCCGGTCCAGGGAGGGCATGGCTTGGCAGTTCGGGCTGGACTGTTCCCATGAGGCACAGGGTCAGACTGATTTGCATATGGCCATGTCTGAACTGGGGTGGCAGAGTGGGCTAAGGAATGGTGATGGATCAAACCCAGATCTGTTGACTGGGTGTGAGTGTTTGATTGGTTCTGATGCTCCGTCCATCACCACCCCCTTTTGTACTGCTTTGTTCGCCATAAGTTGGCAGGGTATGCTCAGACGTGAGTCCCTTGCTCACTTTGCCACTGGATTCAAGCAAGCCTGGCTGAAGACGGCTGAAATGCCAGAAACCGGTCCTAGGAAGCTAGTTTCCGGCCCAGGGAAGGCATGGCTTGGCAGTTCGGGCTGGACTGTTCCCATGAGGCACAGGGTCAGACTGATTTGCATATGGCCATGTCTGAACTGGGGTGGCAGAGTGGGCTAAAGAACGGTGATGGATCAAACCCAGATCTTTTGACTGGGTGTGAGTGTTTGATTGGTTCTGATGCTCTGTCCATCACCACCCCCTTTTGTACCGCTTTGTTCGCCATAAGTTGGCAGGGTATGCTCAGACGTGAGTCCCTTGCTCACTTTGCCACTGGATTCAAGCAAGCCTGGCTGAATACGGCTAAAATGCCAGAAACCGGTCCTAGGAAGCTTGTTTCCGGTCCAGGGAAGTCATGGCTTGGCAGTTCGTGCTGGACTGTTCCCATGAGGCACAGGGCCAGACTGATTTGCATATGGCCATGTCTGAACTGGGGTGGCAGACTGGGCTAAAGAACGGTGATGGATCAAACCCAGATCTGTTGACTGGGTGTGAGTGATTGGTTCTGATGCTCTGTCCATCACCACCCCCTTTTGTACCGCTTTGTTCGCCATAAGTTGGCAGGGTATGCTCAGACGTGAGTCCCTTGCTCACTTTGCCACTGGATTCAAGCAAGCCTGGCTGAAGACGGCTAAAATGCCAGAAACCGGTCCTAGGAAGCTTGTTTCCGGTCCAGGGAAGGCATGGCTTGGCAGTTCGGGCTGGACTGTTCCCATGAGGCACAGGGTCAGAATGATTTGCATATGGCCATGTCTGAACTGGGGTGGCAGAGTGGGCTAAGGAACGGTGATGGATCAAACCCAGATCTGTTGACTGGGTGTGAGTGTTTGATTGGTTCTGATGCTCCGTCCATCACCACCCCCTTTTGTACTGCTTTGTTCGCCATAAGTTGGCAGGGTATGCTCAGACGTGAGTCCCTTGCTCACTTTGCCACTGGATTCAAGCAAGCCTGGCTGAAGACGGCTGAAATGCCAGAAACCGGTCCTAGGAAGCTAGTTTCCGGTCCAGGGAAGGCATGGCTTGGCAGTTCGGGCTGGACTGTTCCCATGAGGCACAGGGTCAGACTGATTTGCATATGGCCATGTCTGAACTGGGGTGGCAGAGTGGGCTAAAGAACGGTGATGGATCAAACCCAGATCTTTTGACTGGGTGTGAGTGTTTGATTGGTTCTGATGCTCTGTCCATCACCACCCCCTTTTGTACCGCTTTGTTCGCCATAAGTTGGCAGGGTATGCTCAGACGTGAGTCCCTTGTTCACTTTGCCACTGGATTCAAGCAAGCCTGGCTGAAGACGGCTAAAATGCCAGAAACCGGTCCTAGGAAGCTTGTTTCCGGTCCAGGGAAGGCATGGCTTGGCAGTTCAGGCTGGACTGTTCCCATGAGGCACAGGGTCAGACTGATTTGCATATGGCCATGTCTGAACTGGGGTGGCAGAGTGGGCTAAAGAACGGTGATGGATCAAACCCAGATCTGTTGACTGGGTGTGAGTGTTTGATTGGTTCTGATGCTCCGTCCATCACCACCCCCTTTTGTACTGCTTTGTTCGCCATAAGTTGGCAGGGTATGCTCAGACGTGAGTCCCTTGCTCACTTTGCCACTGGATTCAAGCAAGCCTGGCTGAAGACGGCTGAAATGCCAGAAACCAGTCCTAGGAAGCTTGTTTCCGGTCCAGGGAAGGCATGGTTTGGCAGTTCGGGCTGGACTGTTCCCATGAGGCACAGGGTCAGACTGATTTGCATATGGCCATGTCTGAACTGGGGTGGCAGAGTGGGCTAAAGAACGGTGATGGATCAAACCCAGATCTGTTGACTGGGTGTGAGTGTTTGATTGGTTCTGATGCTCCGTCCATCACCACCCCCTTTTGTACCACTTTGTTCGCCATAAGTTGGCAGGGTATGCTAAGACGTGAGTCCCTTGCTCACTTTGCCACTGGATTCAAGCAAGCCTGGCTGAAGACGGCTGAAATGCCAGAAACCAGTCCTAGGAAGCTTGTTTCCGGTCCAGGGAAGGCATGGTTTGGCAGTTCGGGCTGGACTGTTCCCATGAGGCACAGGGTCAGACTGATTTGCATATGGCCATGTCTGAACTGGGGTGGCAGAGTGGGCTAAAGAACCGTGATGGATCAAACCCAGATCTGTTGACTGGGTGTGAGTGTTTGATTGGTTCTGATGCTCTGTCCATCACCACCCCCTTTTGTACCGCTTTGTTCGCCATAAGTTGGCAGGGTATGCTCAGACGTGAGTCCCTTGCTCACTTTGCCACTGGATTCAAGCAAGCTTGGCTGAAGACGGCTAAAATGCCAGAAACCGGTCCTAGGAAGCTTGTTTCCGGTCCAGGGAAGGCATGGCTTGGCAGTTCGGGCTGGACTGTTCCCATGAGGCACAGGGTCAGACTGATTTGCATATGGCCATGTCTGAACTGGGGTGGCAGAGTGGGCTAAAGAACGGTGATGGATCAAACCCAGATCTGTTGACTGGGTGTGAGTGTTTGATTGGTTCTGATGCTCCGTCCATCACCACCCCCTTTTGTACCGCTTTGTTCGCCATAAGTTGGCAGGGTATGCTCAGACGTGAGTCCCTTGCTCACTTTGCCACTGGTTTCAAGCAAGCCTGGCTGAAGATGGCTGAAATGCCAGAAACCGGTCCTAGGAAGCTTGTTTCCCGTCCAGGGAAGGCATGGCTTGGCAGTTCGGGCTGGACTGTTCCCATGAGGCACATGGTCAAACTGATTTGCATATGGCCATGTCTGAACTGGGGTGGCAGAGTGGGCTAAAGTACGGTGATGGATCAAACCCAGATCTGTTGACTGGGTGTGAGTGTTTGATTGGTTCTGATGCTCCGTCCATCACCACCCCCTTTTGTACCACTTTGTTCGCCATAAGTTGGCAGGGTATGCTCAGACGTGAGTCCCTTGCTCACTTTGCCACTGGATTCAAGCAAGCCTGGCTGAAGACAGCTGAAATGCCAGAAACCGGTCCTAGGAAGCTTGTTTCCAGTCCAGGGAAGGCATGGCTTGGCAGTTCGGGCTGGACTGTTCCCATGAGGCACAGGGTCAGACTGATTTGCATATGGCCATGTCTGAACTGGGGTGGCAGAGTGGGCTAAAGAACGGTGATGGATCAAACCCAGATCTGTTGACTGGGTGTGAGTGTTTGATTGGTTCTGATGCTCCGTCCATCACCACCCCCTTTTGTACCGCTTTGTTCGCCATAAGTTGGCAGGGTATTCTCAGTCGTGAGTCCCTTGCTCACTCTGCCACTGGATTCAAGCAAGCCTGACTGAAGACGGCTGAAATGCCAGAAACCGGTCCTAGGAAGCTTGTTTCCGGTCCAGGGAAGGCATGGCTTGGCAGTTCGGGCTGGACTGTTCCCATGAGGCACAGGGTCAGACTGATTTGCATATGGCCATGTCTGACCTGGGGTGGCAGAGTGGGCTAAAGTACGGTGATGGATCAAACCCAGTTCTGTTGACTGGGTGTGAGTGTTTGATTGGTTCTGATGCTCCGTCCATCACCACCCCCTTTTGTACCACTTTGTTCGCCATAAGTTGGCAGGGTATGCTAAGACGTGAGTCCCTTGCTCACTTTGCCACTGGATTCAAGCAAGCCTGGCTGAAGACAGCTGAAATGCCAGAAACCGGTCCTAGGAAGCTTGTTTCCGGTCCAGGGAAGGCATGGCTTGGCAGTTCGGGCTGGACTGTTCCCATGAGGCACAGGGTCAGACTGATTTGCATATGGCCATGTCTGAACTGGGGTGGCAGAGTGGGCTAAAGAACGGTGATGGATCAAACCCAGATCTGTTGACTGGGTGTGAGTGTTTGATTGGTTCTGATGCTCCGTCCATCACCAC
Source organism: Triturus cristatus (assembly GCF_964204655.1). NCBI lineage: Eukaryota > Metazoa > Chordata > Amphibia > Caudata > Salamandridae > Triturus > Triturus cristatus. The sequence goes on along the minus strand of NC_140580.1, from coordinate 1,149,405,371 downwards.
CCCCTTTTGTACCGCTTTGTTCGCCATAAGTTGGCAGGGTTTTCTCAGACGTGAGTCCCTTGCTCACTTTGCCACTGGATTCAAGCAAGCCTGGCTGAAGACGGCTGAAATGCCAGACACCGGTCCTAGGAAGCTTGTTTCCGGTCCAGGCAAGGCATGGCTTGGCAGTTCGGGCTGGACTGTTCCCATGAGGCACAGGGTCAGACTGATTTGCATATGGCCATGTCTAACCTGGGGTGGCAGAGTGGGCTAAAGAACGGTGATGGATCAAACCCAGATCTGTTGACTGGGTGTAAGTGTTTGATTGGTTCTGATGCTCCGTCCATCACCACCCCCTTTTGTACCGCAGGGCTCCAGCAGGAGGCACTCTGTTCTCCCAGGGCACCGGCAGGCTTCCCTCTATTCTGCCAGGGCTCCAGCATGAGGCACTCTGTTCTTTCAGGGCACCGGCAGGCTGCGTTCTGTTCTGCCAGGGCTCCAGCAGGATGCACTCTGTCATGCCAGGGCACCGAAAGGCTTCCCTCTATTCTGCCAGGGCTCCAGCAGGAGGCACTCTGTTCTGCCAGGGATCCAGCAGGAGGCACTCTGTTCTGCCAGGGCTCCAGGAGGAGGTACTCTGTTCTCCCAGGGCACCGGCAGGCTTCCCTCTATTCTGCCAGGGCTCCAGCATGAGGCACTCTGTTCTTTCAGGGCACCGGCAGGCTGCGCTCTGTTCTGCCAGGGCACCAGCAGGAGGCACTCTGTCATGCCAGGGCACCGAAAGGCTTCCTTCTATTCTGCCAGGGCTCCAGCAGGAGGCACTCTGTCATGCCAGGGCACCGAAAGGCTTCCCTCTATTCTGCCAGGGCTCCAGCAGGAGGCACTCCCCTGTCCTGGTAGACTGCATCCCCCATATTTACAGACCTCTGGCTGCCTGGTCGAGATCTCTGTGTCAGAGGCTGATCTGGCTGCATGGAAGCTTTGCTGTGGGGCAGTGAGCCTGACTCGCCTGCACAGCAAAGGTTTTTGTTTTTCAAAAATAAACTCCCAAATCACGCTTCGTCTGTAGCCAACTTCCTACCTGGTGGCAGGGCGGGTATCTGAGTAGATGAAGCCAAGGGGCCGTACTGCCAAGATACAAAATTCACTTCTCATGGGGAAGATGTTGGGCACCGAGCTACCGTGGACCCAAATACACCCCAGAACTGCTCCGGAGGAACTCCAAAACGTGAAGGTGTCATGGCAGCCCCTTTTCCTCAAGAAGAGTGCCATCCTGGTGACTCAGCGTTGCGAGAAATTGACAAATGATATGGTCAAGGCAGGGCCAGTTATTTAAAAATGCCCCTAAGAAAGCCCGTGCACCCGGTCCCGAGCTGGTATTATAGTCCTTCTCCCTGCTGCCAGGAAGCACCCACCAGTACCCACTAATGGACTCTGACCCCCAGCACCAGGCACGGCTGCGAATGGGGTAAGTTGTAAAAAACAAAAAGCTTGGATGTCACCTTGAACGTGAAATAAAATGGCCTGCCATGTAGAGTCTGCGACCGCGCTGCGTCCCTTCCTCCAATCAGGTGTTGGCAGCAGTGGCGGCTGGCATGTACTGAGGGTGGGACATAAAAAAATAATAATGAAAACAACTTACCTGCGAGTGCGACACAACATCCTCCTCCTCCTCCTCGATGGGCCTCCTCCTTGAGGCCGGCTCTAAACTCCCTTCACCAATCCTGGCTCTGCTCTCATCAGCATGAGTGCCGTGCTAGGATTGGTGGGAGCGGCCTCACTCGGTGCTCCACGGCGCTCTGGAGGCTTTGGCTCACTCTAACCCAGCTGTTTTAGGACGGCTCGGTTAGAGAGGTTTAAAGTGCACAAGTGTGGCTGGCCTTGGCAAATTGGCCGGCCAAAAAGACATGCACACTTTAAACAGAAAGTGTCCTGCTCTCTGTGCTGCTGTCATTCAGCAGCAGCCTCGCCCCCGTCCTGACGCTCAGTTCAGGAGGGGGGGAGAAAAATAAAAAAGGAATGAATGAACTTCATTTTATTTTTCTCTCTGGGGGTGTTTCTGTGTGACGACACTCCTCTGCTCGAACCTGGGAGCCGCCCCTGGTTGGCAGAGCTGACGCCCTGCTGGAAACGCAATTAATAAAAGTGCTATTTCCGAGAGCGATGGCACGGCCAGAGCTGGCACGTCCCCAAAATGATGGTTCGAGGAATGAATGATAAACGAGGAGTGTCTGAATATTGCGCCCTTTTTTTCGTTTAACGCTGGACCCGCCCCTTCAGATCGTGTCGCTGCTGCTTCAAGTCTTCCTGCAGCCAGGACTCTGCCCACGCATTGCTCCGGCGGGTAGGGGTGGGCGGAATTTGAGAAATTCACTTTCGCAAATTATCGCGAAAATGTTAAAAATCTCCGCAAACACGCGGAAATATCGCGAAGATGCGGAAGTTTTTTTCCCGCCTGTTCGCGGTATTTTCTGCATGGTCGCGGCTCGCCAACTTACCCATGTGGTTGCTCGCGGGCGCGGCCATCTTGTTTTTACTTGTCTCGCGGTGCATGATCGCGAGACGAAAGACGTGATCGCGCGACGAATGACGTCACTGCGTGCGCGAACTGTTGCAAATGGCTACCAACAATCCAACATCTCATGGAGAACGTGACCGGATCGGGAATACTTGTCGGCGAACGCGGGGATTCAGGTAAGGCGATCGTGCGCACGCCAGAATGTATTATTTTACAGCGCGAGCAAGCAAGAAATTTCCGGTAAAATGCGGATTGCGGAAATTTTGACATTTTCGCGCTCTCCGCAGAACGCGAAAATGTAAAATTATCGCAATTTCCGCTACCGGAACGGAATTTTAGCCCAGGCCTAGCTGTGACCGATTCAAGGCGGAGGTATCTTGCAGGCAGGTCGCTGAACACTTGCATTCCTTCATAAGTACAAGTCTCCTTATGCCTGTGACACATTCGCACCTTTAGCAAGCTTTAGAATATCGCTCGTCGGTGCTGCCCGCGCTATATGTATGTGCGCACCCGCTCGAGGCCTCTCTTTAACATGAGGGAAGGATCGCAATGACCACCAACCATCCCCCAAAGGGACCTACTACTATGGATCCATGCTCCCCCTCCCCCCCATGAGAGGGGACGACTGCAGGGTGGAGAGGAAAGATTCGAGCCGGTAGAAACAGTGGCGTAACAAAACTTGAGGAGCCCCCCTGCAAAGTACATGGAGGTGACCCCCTCCGGACTCGCTCAGGAGCGCTCAGGCCAGGGTACTGTGCTGAGGTTGCGCACCCCTCCGGACTCGCTCAGGAGCGCTCAGGCCAAGGTACAGTGCTGAGGTGGTGCCCCCCTCCGGACTCGCTCAGGAGCGCTCAGGCAAGGGTACAGTGCTGAGGTGGTGCCCCCCTCCGGACTCGCTCAGGAGCGCTCAGGCCAGGGTACAGTGCTGAGGTGGCGCCCCCTCCGGACTCACTCAGGAGCGCTCAGGCCAGGGTACAGTGCTGAGGTGGCGCCCCCCTCCGGACTCGCTCAGGAGCGTTCAGGCCAGGGTACTGTGCTAAGGTGGTGCCCCCCTCCGGACTCGCTCAGGAGCTCTCAGGCCGGGGTACTGTGCTGAGGTGGCGCCCCCCTCCGGACTCGCTCAGGAGCGCTCAGGCCAGGGTAGAGTGCTGAGGTGGCGCCCCCCTCCGGACTCGCTCAGGAGCGCTCAGGCCAAGGTACAGTGCTGAGGTGGCACCCCCCTCCGGACTCGCTCAGGAGCGCTCAGGCCAGGGTACTGTGCTAAGGTGGCGCCCCCCTCCGGACTCGCTCAGGAGCTCTCAGGCCGGGGTACTGTGCTGAGGTGGCGTCCCCCTCCGGACTCGCTCAGGAGCGCTCAGGCCAGGGTAGAGTGCTGAGGTGGCGCCCTCCTCCGGACTCGCTCAGGAGCGCTCAGGCCAAGGTACAGTGCTGAGGTGGCGCCCCCCTCCGGACTCGCTCAGGAGCGCTCAGGCCAGGGTACTGTGCTAAGGTGGCGCCCCCCTCCGGACTCGCTCAGGAGCTCTCAGGCCGGGGTACTGTGCTGAGGTGGCGCCCCCCTCCGGACTCGCTCAGGAGCGCTCAGGCCAGGGTACTGTGCTAAGGTGGCGCCCCCCTCTGGACTCGCTCAGGAGCTCTCAGGCCGGGGTACTGTGCTGAGGTGGCGTCCCCCTCCGGACTCGCTCAGGAGCGCTCAGGCCAGGGTAGAGTGCTGAGGTGGCGCCCTCCTCCGGACTCGCTCAGGAGCGCTCAGGCCAAGGTGCAGTGCTGAGGTGGCGCCCCCCTCCGGACTCGCTCAGGAGCGCTCAGGCCAGGGTACTGTGCTAAGGTGGCGCCCCCCTCCGGACTCGCTCAGGAGCTCTCAGGCCGGGGTACTGTGCTGAGGTGGCGCCCCCCTCCGGACTCGCTCAGGAGCGCTCAGGCCAGGGTACTGTGCTAAGGTGGCGCCCCCCTCTGGACTCGCTCAGGAGCGTTCAGGCCGGGGTACAGTGCTGAGGTGGTGCCCACCTCTGGACTCGCTCAGGAGCGCTCAGGCCAAGGTACAGTGCTGAGGTGGTGCCCCCCTCCGGACTCGCTCAGGAGTGCTCAGGCCGGGGTACAGTGCTGAGGTGGTGCCCCCCTCCGGACTCACTCAGGAGCGCTCAGGCCAGGGTAGAGTGCTGAGGTGGCGCCCCCATCCGGACTCGCTCAGGAGCGCTCAGGCCAAGGTACAGTGCTGAGGTGGCGCCCCCCTCCGGACTCGCTCAGGAGCGCTCAGGCCAGGGTACTGTGCTAAGGTGGCGCCCCCCTCTGGACTTGCTCAGGAGCGCTCAGGCCAGGGTACTGTGCTAAGGTGGCGTGCCCCTCCGGACTCGCTCAGGAGCTCTCAGGCCGGGGTACTGTGCTGAGGTGGCGCCCCCCTCCGGACTCGCTCAGGAGCGCTCAGGCCAGGGTACTGTGCTAAGGTGGCGCCCCCCTCCGGACTCGCTCAGGAGGGGGTACAGTGCTGAGGTGGTGCCCCCCTCTGGACTCGCTCAGGAGCGCTCAGGCCAAGGTACAGTGCTGAGGTGGTTCCCCCCTCCGGACTCGCTCAGGAGCGCTCAGGCCGAGGTACAGTGCTGAGGTGGTGCCCCCTCCGGACTCACTCAGGAGCGCTCAGGCCAGAGTAGAGAGCTGAGGTGGCGCCCCCCTGGAGCTCGGGTCCCCCGCACTGCTGGGGCTCTGGGGGCCTTTGTTAGGCCACTGTGTAGAAATCCACTGCAGCCAATGGGACAAGTCAGCTTGGGAAAGTCCATTTTGCCCGCAGTGTTAAGATGCCTTCAACCTCTAGCAGGGCTGAGGACCACAGGAGGAATGATCCCCCTCACGACCACCCCCAGGATATGAGAGCTAGGAGCACCTGCTTCCCAAGGCAGTGGCGGCCGGCACAGGTAAGCGCGGTGATGCGGTGAGGTGGGGCGAGGCGTGGTGGGAGGAGGGTCAGTCAGCAGATGACGGACTAGGTATAATTAAATAAATGAATAATACCTATTCTGTCGTCTGTCGACCCCCCCCCCCTCCCGCCGTGCCCCGCCGTGCTTGCCTGTGCAGGCTGACGCTGCCCAAAGATAATGCGACTTAAATCCGCCCTTAGTGAAGTGTAACGCCAAAAACAACGGCTGCGGCTGTTTTAACATGCATACCTTGGTCCAGGGATTCCCTGAGCCACCAGAGGCATGGCTGTGCCACTGAGTGGCATCTCCTCTATGGGGAAGCAATGTTAACGCAGCCACAGCCCATCACATGTCTGCCATGAGACCTTGCCAGCTCCTCTTCCTTGGGATAACATTGTGCGGCAATAACCTAAGTACCCCTACAATCCTACAGGCCAGGCCGGAAGCTGCAAGGACACCATTCCAGTGCCCATCAATGCATAAGACCGATGAATCCTTTCAGGTGCCTTCATCTTGACCCCGGTCCCCAGGGGAACAGTCCAGCCTGAACTTCCAGGCCAGGTCCACCCTGGACAGAAAACAAGCAGCCTGGCTCAGAAAACGACAAACAAAATGTATTACCAATAGCACTTGTAATTCTGGGCTTCTGAACGGGACATCCACTTGCCGTGCCTATGCACGTGGGCCTTCACTCAGATTTGCATAGGTCATCAAACCTTGCAGGCCCCACTTCAATGCTCTATTACCAACACTCCTGATCGGGCAATAATGGGATGACTGCCTCCTTCTGCCCGCCTCATGCGCTACCTGCACACCTCCGTGCGCCTTTGCATGCCAGCGTCTGTCTGAAAAATAGAACAAAAAATGAAATTCCCAAATGCCCAGCCCGAAACGGGGGTTGTCGAGTAGCCTAAAGAATCCCCCCTACACCCACCCGGAGCATCGATAACCGTCCTTCATCCTCCTGCTCTGCGCCTCTTCTCTAACCAAAGAAAATTACAGTCACTGAGCACCTGGGTGATAGGGTCACTCCCACAAGCAGCAGAGCTTCAGAGGGCACCCTGAGGCCTTCTTCCCCAGGGCACCCCTTGTACTACCAATGCATGGAGGCGCACAGTGATCAGGACCCCTAAAGGCAAGGATAGTATCAAGGAGCACACTAATACCTAAAGCAGTTCAAATGTCAAGTACAATATAATCTTTTAAATCATGGCATTAATGAAACATATGTAGACGGGAGACATGATAGTTCTTGAATTCAGTTATGTTGCTTTTATTTTCACAATTAGAAGAATGAATACATGCATCAGCCCAGCCAACGCGTTTCATCCATAAAAGGACTTCATCAGGGTTAAAATATGACGTGGTATCAATACCAATGGAGCAGGTCTTCTGATGGAGAATAGTTATATTTCGTGTTGTGAATCCCCTGCAGCGTGCTATCAATCACCCAAATTAAAGCCTCGGTTCTTCGGTTGAGATAAGAATTTCCAAGAATGGAGTGAATCTTTATTGATAAATAGATACAGTTGAATCTTTTCAGAAAAAATCCTTGTTGATTAATATATAATCGCTGGTATTCCCCGTAGCGTAAAGAAGGTAAGGTCTCCTCAGCAAATATCCTCAGTCTTCTTGCCAGTCGTCTATCTGTGAGATACGGGAATCCCAACTGGGACATGTTTAATAAGGCTACTTTTAGTGGGTGGCACAATGAGCGCTGCTGCCCACTAGTAGCATTCAATTTACAGGCCCTGGGTACCCATGGCACCATTTCAGTAGGGACTTATAATTAAATTAAATATGCCAATTGGGTGTCAGAACATTTTACCATGTTTTGGGAAGAGAGCACACACACTTTAGCACTGGCTAGCAGTGGCAAAGGGCAATGAGTCCTAAAAGCCAACAGAAACAGGTTCAGAAAAAAACGAGGATGAAGGCAAAAAGTTTGGGGGTGACCCTGAAGAGAGAGCCAAGTTCAACAGCCATTTTCTTGTGCATTAGATTTCTTGCACCTCTGCGCTTGCCATAGTAACAGCAGTGTGGGTTGTCCGAGGCAATACAGGTCAGAAGAGACCTCTGGAGTTATATTTTTTGCAGGCATGAAAAGTGTGACATCAAAAGTAAACTTTGGGTTTTAGACCTGGCTGCAGAACCAGGTCAGCGACTCTCCAGGTTCTTGAGTATGCGTAATGCATGCGGAATGCCGGCGGGGCATGCCTGTGGGTGCTGTTGGGTGTACACTGGAAAACTCAGATGACTGATCCCCATGCACTTCTCCACACCTAGAAGTAAAAGTACTGAGCGTACAATAAGTACATGTAACAGACAGAGCCTTATAATTCCTCGACAGCCATCTTCAGAAGGTCAGGATGAGTAGCAGTTGAGACCGTGCCCAGTTTGCTCCGGTGTGCTCCATGGTCTATCCTTGAATGTATACATTCACGGTGCCCAGAGCAGGGGTAGGATGATTGCTAGGTGCACGCCACCCTGATAACCGAGCAACGAAGTGCTCTGTTAGTAATCCCGTCAGAATCTGACCTCAAATCTGGGGGTCTCAACTAGTCCAGGCTAAATGTCCTGGTACCTCTTAACCAACGCTGGTGACACCACGATTCCTGGCACCGGCATTGCTGTAGTGCAAGAGTTAGGATCACCTTCTCTTCCTTTTAGACACCGGTCCAGATTAATTGCCGCTAGACCCGTTAGGGGCTGTAGGCAAGAAACATGTCAACCATTTACACCAATTGGACCCTGTATGATCATTGTCTCCAGACAGGGCTCGCGCATTTTAGCTAGGTTAGTGCACCCTCAGAATAAAAACTTTTTTGACATAGGGCAGTACTAGACCTATTTTAAATCACAACCGCACACTCACCTTACTACCCTGACCACATACCCTCACGCACCAACGGCTTCCTCTGGAAGATCTTCGTCAAAGAGCCCCTTCGCGGGAGCCCCTCGGGCATTGCAGCACCGGCCCGAGGAGGAGCACAAGCCCTATGAAGAAGCATGACATCCTTCGGGGTGTGTGAGGGCAATCCATAAGAGACCTTTACACTCCTTCACCTTAGGAACTGCACACTAACATTTTCCCATACATTCAGCCTATACCTCACGGCGCTGAGAGCCACATTGCACAGCTTGTGCCACGGTCCCTCGCCGCACTGATGATGCGCAGACGGACCTGCAAGTAGCCTCGGTCTTGGATAATAAACATCTGTCCTGCTGAGATCCAGGTTTGGATGCGAATCGTCTTTTGAAGTTCGAACCACATAATGCCAGTGATGTGTTTACCACGCTCACGTCTTAAGTCTGTCCACATCATATTGAAAGTGACCACCTCACCCCTAATCTCTTTGTTCCCATTTCTACCCTCTGGTGGACACAGGACTGAAGATCTCCAGGGGGACAAGGGGACTCTGGAGCAGTCATGTCTTACAGCTGCAGATACCTACACTTGTGCAAACTAACATCTCCACTGGTACCTTCTGAGGTACAAGTCAAGTGCAGGAGAGCTGAGAACTGCGGAGGGATGCACATCGCAGGCTCAGCCCCTGGCACTGAGTGTAGGCACACTGCCAGCCCTGCCGGTGAGATCTCCACCAGACATCAGCCAATCCCATGGCCGTGCTTGATGCCCCTTAAAAGGGCCAGTGTGCCATGCAGTGTGGAATACTGCACTGCAGAGGACACACATTCTGCACTTACTCCCTCAAAGGGCCCATCCAGTGAGTGATGTCACAATATATGTCTCAAAAACCAAGCTGACATCATCAAACAAAGGAACACCGGGAATGCCCACTATTGGTGACAGAGAAGGGCTTGCTTCTCCGAGATGGGGCCCGTTTAAGATGAATGTAACAGTGAAGCCACACTTGTATTTGTGACCACACCACAGCCACCTGCTCCTGCTGACATTGAACAGTCTTGAATAAAACAAATAGGAACATGTTGGCATGCCTAACATGCCACACCCAGGAGAACTCTTGAAATACAAACACGCTCAGCATTGCTGGTAGCTTGTCTGAAATGGTATACACACAGCGTGATCAGTAGGTGCAGTGGCACCGGGGCCTGAGGAGCCCACTGAACCCTGATTAGTGCTGTATTCCACAGTGCAAACAGCGGCCAAGGAACCCACTGCCCTCCTAGCACTAGGGTCCAAGCCATACATGCCACGCCCCAGAGCGTGATCCTGTCTGAGGAGCAATGGAGCTCTGTAGATTCATTGAACAATCACATTCTCACGGTGGTCCTCATCGATAGTTACAGTTGTATTCACAGTGAAATTGAATGGTTTTCTCCCATTCGTGATTTGTTTCTCAAGTGACAAAGCAGGGATAATCACCAAGTTCCCACTTCCAAAGCCAGGAGCTCACAGATGAGACCCCTCGTAGTAGATACCACTAGGCTATGTATCTGCTCCCTACACTCACCCTGATGCTTTCAGTCAACCCTTCACGCTGAAGGATCTCCAACAGGGGCGGTGATACTCGTCCTCCGCTCCTCACTCAAGTCGCTGTCTGAACCTGATCAACAGTCAGACACTCATCATGAGGGGCCCTTTGTTCTAGATGGGGCCCCATCGTGAGTTATAAAGTCCTTGGAATGCCGTGGACCTCCCATGGTTCGCACAGCAAATTCTGGAGATAAAGGGATCTCTGGTATCACTAACTTTACCCCTGGAGTTAACGGATCCTAGTATCACTAACTTTATCCCTGGAGTTACTGGGATCCCAAGTATCATTAACTTTACTCCTAGAGTTAATGGGATCCATGGTATCATTAACTTACCCCTGGAGTTTATGGGATCCCAGTATCATTAACTTTACCCCTGGAGTTACCGGGATCTCTAGTATTATTAACTTTACCCCTGGAGTTAACGGGATCCATGGTATCATTAACTTTACCCCTGGAGTTAACGGGATCCTTGGCATCGTTAACTTTACCCCTGGAGTTAACGGATCCTTGGTATCATTGACTTTAACCCAGAGTTAACGGATCCCCAGTATCATTAACTTTACCCCTGGAGTTAACGGGATCCTTGGCATCGTTAACTTTACCCCTGAGTTAACAGATCCTTGGTATCATTACCTTTACCCCTGGAGTTAACAGGATCCTTGGTATCATTATGTTACTGTTGGAGTTAACAGGATCCTTGGTATCATTAACCTTCCCCCTGGAGTTAAAGGGATCCCTGGTATCATTAACTTTACCCCTGGAGTTAACAGGATCCCTGGTATCATTAACTTTACCCCTGGAATTACTGGAATCTCTGGTATCATTAAATTTACCCCTTGAGTTGACGAGATCCTTGATATCTTTAATTTTACACCTGGAGTTGACGGTATCCCCAAGTACCACTAACTTTACCTCTGGAGTTAACAGGATCCCCGGTATCATTAACTTTACCCCTGTAATTACCGAAATCTCCGGTATCATTAACTTTACTCCTGGAGTTACCAGGATCCCCAGTATCATCAACTTTACCCCTGGAGTTACTGGGATCTCTGGTATTATTAGCTTTGACCACTGGAGTTACTGGAATCTCTGGTATCATTAACTTTACCCCTGGAGGTAACGGGATCTCTGGTATCATTAACTTTAACCCTGCATTTAACAGGATCCTTAGTATCAATAACTTTACCCCTGGAGTTACCAGGAACCTTGGTATTATTTACTTTAACCCTGAAGTTAATGGGATCCTTAGTATCACTAACTTTACCTTTGGAGTTACTGAGATCTTCACTATCATTAACTTTACCCCTGGAGTTTCCGGGATCTCTGGTATCATTAACTTTAATCCTGCATTTAACAGGATCCTTAGTATCACTAACTTTACCCCTGGAGTTTCCGAGATCTTCACTATCATTAACTTTACCCCTGGAGTTTCCGGGATCTCTGGTATCATTAACTTTAACCCTGCATTTAACAGGATCCTTAATATCATTAACTTTACCCCTGGTGCTAAGGGGATCCCCGGTTTCATTAACTTTACCACTGGTGCTAACAGGATTCTGGGTATCGTTAACTTTACCCCTGGAGTTACCAGGATCCTTGGTATTATTTACTTTACCCCTGAAGTTAATGGGATCCTTAGTATCTCTAACTTTACCCCTGGAGTTACCGAGATCTTCACTATCATTAACTTTACCCCTGGAGTTACTGGGATCTCTGGTATCATTAACTTTACCCCTGGTGCTAACAGGATTCTGGGTATCGTTAACTTTACCCCTGGAGTTACCGGGATCCTTGGTATTATTTACTTTACCCTGAAGTTAATGGGATCCTTAGTATCACTAACTTTACCCCTGGAGTTACCGAGATCTTCACTATCATTAACTTTACCCCTGGAGTTTCCGGGATCTCTGGTATCATTAACTTTAACCCTGCATTTAACAGGATCTTTAATATCATTAACTTTACCCCTGGTGCTAACGGGATCCCCGGTTTCATTAACTTTACCCCTGGTGCTAACAGGATTCTGGGTATCGTTAACTTTACCCCTGGAGTTACCGGGTTCCTTGGTATTATTTACTTTACCCCTGAAGTTAATGGGATCCTTAGTATCACTAACTTTACCCCTGGAGCTACCGAGATCTTCACTATCATTAACTTTACCCCTGGAGTTTCCGGGATCTCTGGTATCATTAACTTTAACCCTGCATTTAACAGGATCCTTAATATCATTAACTTTACCCCTGGTGCTAACAGGATCCCCGGTTTCATTAACTTTACCCCTGGTGCTAACAGGATTCTAGGTATCATTAACTTTACCCCTGGAGTTACCGGGATCCTTGGTATTATTTACTTTACCTCTGAAGTTAATGGGATCCTTAGTATCACTGACTTTACCCCTCGAGTTACCGAGATCCTCACTATCATTAACTTTACCCCTGGAGGTTCCGGGATCTCTGGTATCATTAACTTTAACCCTGCATTTAACAGGATCCTTAGTATCATTTACTTTACCCCTGTAGTTACCGGGATCCTTGGTATTATTGACTTGACCCCTGAAGTTAATGGGATCCTTAGTATCACTAACTTTACCCCTGGAGTTACCGAGATCTTCACTATCATTAACTTTACCCCTGGAGTTATTGAGATCCTCACTATCATTAACTTTACCCCTGGAGGTTCCGGGATCTCTGGTATCATTAACTTTAACCCTGCATTTAACAGGGTCCTTAGTTTCATTAACTTTACCCCTGGAGTTACCGTGATCCTTCGTTTTATTTACTTTACCCCTGGTGCTAACAGGATCTTCACTATCATTAACTTTACCCCTGGAGTTAACAGGATCCTTAATATTGTGGAAAACTGAACTTTTCTTCTTCCACCTTGCAGAAAAGGGGATTAGTTGGAGGTCTGCCAAAGTAACTTGTTTTTAATCTTGATGCGCCGGTGCACATAATCACAGTGCTAGGATGGCCATGACAAGAGTGGACATTGTACAAAGATCTGCGATGTTATTCATACATGTGGCACGAGCTGGGGATGTGCAAAATCTTTACAGAAGGAACAGTCCCTGATTAGGTAACAAGGTTTAAGGTTTGTTTAAGACTTTCACATTCTGAGAGACAATCGATCAAACAAGCATGAACGTTATCAGAGGACATTGCTGGTCCCTTCATACATTGGCAGACAATAGAACAAACAAGCACAAACATTATCAGTGGACATTGCTTGCTCTTTCTCACACATTGACAGACAATCGAACAAACGAGTATGAACATTATCAGTGGACATTGCTTGTTCCGTCTCACACTTTGGCAGGCAATCGAACAATCAAGTATGAACATTACAAGTGAATCAGGGATTAGCCTCAGACGGGCAAAGAGCAGATATGTCAACACCAGGTGTGTAAAGTCACAAAGCAAAACAAGTCTGTTTGTGCTGACTTGAAATACGTCAGAAAGGCACCAAAAGTTGCGATTCAACATCACAGGAAAAAGCATAAATGGAAGAACTGATGTTCAAAACAACGAATAAAAATGTGTTTTTCACAATTAATCCTTAGAACATTAGTTCTGAACATTTCAGTATCATCTAATACAAAATGTAAATGTGCACTTACTTAGTGGTTATGTTCACAAATTTTCACTAGAGAAAATTTTTTCATCTATTTGCATTAACATTAAGACTTCCTCCTATTGAACCGTTGCTGCATTTGTCTGCCGCTTAAGTTTTGGAAAAGGGTGGCACATTGTTGCCAGTATACCACGGCACATTGGCAGGCATTATATGCACAGACAACATCCTAACACTATGCTTCCTATTACAATCACTATAGTCAATAATTTCCAACCCCAACTAGTGAAGAATGAAGTAATACAATCCTCCACATTCTGCAAGTAAGATATTGAGAACCATGTGGTTTTGTAAAACCACAGAACGCATAGCAGTCATTTCTACTGCTATATTATCTAATGCTGACATTGTTTAATTTATTGTGACCTCCAATAATTGTCCCGATCTCCTACTACGACGAGAATTCATAGCTATCGCAAGTATAGGTTGTATTCCTAATCCAAAGTCATAAGCTTGCTGCCCAGCAGTATCTCTCTGATCTATTGAGAACATATTTGAGCTATCCCTTTTGTAACGACCAATAGAATTTCGGAATTTAGCAAACCCAAGGTCAGAGGGATTTGCCCGAATCTGAGGAAGAGCCAATCCCAAATGTCAGGATCTCCCCATCCTGGTGGCAGCCGTAGGTAAGCCTTGGAATCACATATAAAATATATACCTACACCTGGTGGGAGGGCACGATGAATACGAGAGACACTAGCCATTGAAAAATGTATCTTGCAAACACTATTACCCAAAACCAGGGAACCATTAGATTGCAGACATATCTCCCCAGGTGATATCATTACCTGGAGAGGCGGTGGCGAGGAAATGGCTGGATCAGTGGATAGACCAGTAGTGTTCATTCTAGTCAGGAATTCAACATGTCGATAGGACATAAAGGAGTTATTAAAAAAGGTGAATTCTTAGCCCTAATATTACAGGCTGCCGGGTCCATAATGTTAACGCTAAATCATGCATGAAATCTATCCCGTTTGCAATGTACCACTGCAGTACTGTCCGGAAAAGGATAAAACAGGAATCATTAAAAGCCAATGACAGAGACAGAAATGGCATACCTGTTGCAGTACGTGCTGGGCGTTTCTTACACACCCAACATTTTTGTGAGATATTCTTTTGTTTGTAACAGGTGTGAGCCATCTAAACAAACATTGTCATGATATTCAGCAAAATGATGATGGTGATCTAAGGGGGGCTGGTAGCAGCAGGAGTGGCCTTTGCCATTATCACATGTACAGGGTGGCAAACATCAAGGTACTAGGTCAAGGCAAATATCACAATGCAGATAATAAATACTATAAAAACTATTATTAATGTATTTTCCTTCTTTACATTTTAATTTACAACAGTTCCTAATGTTTTCTTTTTCCAGATCTGCCTTAGTGACGGGTCGGCCAGAGGGATACATCTTCAAGCCAACCATAGTCAACAGTGTCTTTATTTTATTAACTTCCCTGCACAAGTTTGTCTCTTAAAGATGGCACTCTTGAGTGCCTGGCAGTTGGTGCCTGTTCTGTCCTAAGCACTTTCCTATCTAATCCTTCAGTCTTCTTGGGCGCAGATTGTAGCGGGGTGCAGTCGGTGTGTTGTCTGTTATTCCAGGAATGGGAACTTTCTTGAGACTTGAACTACCTCCTTCCAAAAGCTGTTCCTACCAGAATAGGGTTGCCCTTTTAACATGAGAGAGGTGGACCCGATTCTTGAGTCCATCGCACCTCACTGCAGTCTGGGTTGTCAGCAAGACCTGGACGGGACCTTTGCACCGTGGTTGCGAACTGTTATTTCACAAGAAGTTCCCAGTCAGCACCCAATCCCCAGGCTTGATGCCAGGCACTTGTCCTTCCAGAGGAGGAGACCAGGTGTCTCTAACCTGTTTGCGAATTTCAGCTAGTCTGTTAGTCAGTTCTTTACAATAATCCAATAATGCTGGATGTTGCATATCGTACAGTTTTGAGGGAGGTGCGATCCCATGGACAATCGCCAGCCGACCCATCACTAATTCATTAGGTGATAATTAATTCTTTGCTGTTACGGTCGTTTTCATGGACAACAATTGTAGGAAGGTGGAATCTGACTACATGGCTGCCCCCATTTTTTTTCTGGAATTTTGATGGTTTTTGACTAGTCTGGCTGGGATCCTGCTATCCAGGACCCCAGCCTATCTGCTTACTCCCTTAAACGACATGGTTTGCACATTAGGTGCACTAGTGATTGGATACTGTGGTGCCTTATGAGTCCCTAGTATATGGTACCTTAGGTACCAAGGGCATAGGTACTTCACAGGCATACCAGGGGCTGAAGCATGTATTATGCCACCCCTGGGAAGCAGACTAAATCTGACACCACAGGCCTGCAACTGCAGCCTGGGTGAGGTAGTGTTAGCACTCCTCACTGAGGTATAGGTTCAGTATATCTCTCCCCGCACACACATTTAAACCTATCAGTCACCCCTAAGGCAGGCCCTAACAATCCTGAGGGCAGGGTGCTTGGTTTCCATGTGAGGGGGTGCCTCTGCCTGAGCAGGGCCCCTCTGCAGCTCTCAGAGTCCATTCTCTGTAGCTGTTTGTGGATGCGGTTAAACCATGTACTCTTCAGTGCATTATAACCTAGCAGTAAATGCTAACTTTGGAATGGCTGCATCAAAACATGTCGTGTTTGGTGTCAAACGCTTTGGAATCATACCCCCACACCAGTAACTGGTGTGGGAGTATGATCCCACCCTTCTAGAGGGATAGACATGTACCCACTGTGGAAACACGGTAGAATCCTGAAGAGCCCTGGCATCACAAAATGGATGCCACCAGCACAGACACTGGGCTGCCCTCCTGCTGCTGACCGGAACTCGCAGTGGAGGAGGCCCAACAATAGGCATCCTGTCACAGGGAGGTGTGGTCACCTCCCAGACAGGATTTAGTGTATTGGGGCTGGGTGGGTGCACTCCTAGAGTGCTTTGAAGTCCCGCACTGGAGGAGCAGTAGGCTCCTCTGTGCATATGCCAGCTCAAACTGGTTCAGGGGCTACCAGCCCCTGCTTTGGCGTGAAACTAGACAAAGGGAAGTGGGTGTATCCACCCACTCCCCTGACCCTCCTATAGGAGTGGTCATAGAGCTAGTCCCTCCCTTCCTTCTAGTATAAGTTAGGGAACCCTTGCCATTGCAAACTAGATATCCCTGGACGATGCTCTGAAGAAGAATCCTGGACCTTCGACGTTCCACTACCTCTGGAAGACAGAAGAATCTCCCTTGGAATCAAGGAAACTTTGAATCAACGGTCGCAAACTTTCCCACTCCTGCCAGAGTCCGAAGTCCCTGCAGCCCCAGAAGGGAATTTCCTGACTTCTTCAAGGCCATCGTGAGTCCCCAGCGAAGCGGAGGCAAGTGGACCCCACTAGTGACGAGGAACAGCAATACCCGGGTACTGTGCACTATTGTCAAGTGCAACCCCTTCACGACATTCTACGAACTTGTGCATTGGACCAAGTGTGGTCCAAGCCTCCAGCAGGATTTCCTCCGAAGATCAGAGGCCTACCTAGTCCCGAGTGACCGTGGGCTCCTGGTGAGTGAATCCTCCAGAGGCGTCTTTGCGATCCCTTGCCGGATAGCTTGTGGGTCCCCAGAAGACTTTTCTACAGAACCAAAGGGCTCCCCTGTTTGCTCCAGACCTGCCCTGACTTACCCTTGCTGGGTGAGTCCCTCAGAGCTTGCTGGTCTGCACCGCTGACTTTATTCACTTTCCACAAGACTTGCTGTTGCCAAGGCTTATTGGCTCCAATCTGGTTGCCGACACCTCAGTAAGCTGCAGACTTCATGGGACACACCGAATCCATCTCCTGGTCATCGTCAACGCCTCTTGGACCTCATGGCTGAAGAGTCAAGACACTTGTGATCACCTGAAATCACCCGACTACTGTGGGCATCCAGCTTCCTGGCCCCGGGTCACTGGCAAGTGACTTTGAACACTGTCTCCTCTGCTTTCAGGTCTTCTTTCTTCTGAATCCAGCCTTGGATTCCACCGGACACTTCTCCTGTCTTCACAAGCAGCAAGTCTTCTTTGGCTCCCATTGAAAACGACGCAGCGACCCGACACCAAAAGACACCTATGCACCCGGCTTCCCTGGGTGAGGTAACTCCAGCACTGCGGTGCTCCTGTGGGTGTTGGCTCTAGAACTACTTACCCTGTAAGTGACTTGCTTGTAGACTCTCCCGAAGTATCCTAAAACTTTAAAATTCCAACCACAACTTGCTCCATTGAAGTCTATTGGGATCCGCGGCTGTGTTCTCACACTGCATGCGTCTCCTGTGGGTCCTTTACTTACCTGCCTTGGGTGGATTAGTGAGGCCCCAGCGCTTCTGAAGGCGCTAGGCCTTGTCTCTTCTCAAGTCGATATTCCTAAACCTCTTTTTTTAGTATATGGTCTGGTACGCCCCTAGGGCCCCAAACATATTTGTGCTTAACTTGTTGTGAAATGGTGATTTGTGCATTTGTCCTTGACTTCTAATCTCATAAAGAGATTGGTAGAGTGTGTTAGAAATAAATACATATATATTTTATATATATACCTGTGTGGAGTCCTTTAATTTAGTGATTCAAAAGATTATAAGATACAAGCTGCTTTACATTCCTCTGAGACTTAGCCTGAAGGCTGCTCTCCACAGCTACCACTAGGATAGCTTTCTTTAAATGGTTGTCTTAAACCTATCTACCATAAGAGTCGAATTGTACTGGTGCAAGGTGGCCACTTTAACTAGTGACCAGCATATACCAGGCCAACTTCTCACAACAATGCTAAGGGCAAGGCATCCACCCAACTCAGTTCACAAGATGCACATATTTTTGACAACTTGTTTTTTCAGTGTTCTGTTACACATTTCAACTAATCCTGCGGCTGTAGGGTGATAGACTGAATTTAATTTCTGTCTTATACCTAAACCATTACACACCAAACCCATTATTTCATTTGAAAAATACACTCCATTGTCACTCCAAATGTTCCGGGGCAAGCTGAACCTCGGAAAATATTCCTTCAATAGTAACCTTGCCGTACTCCCAGTTGTGTTGTCTTTGAAAGGGAAGGTCTCAGCCCAATTGCTAAAACTGCATATCACAACCAGCACGTAACGTTTCCCACCGCTCTGAGACATCCATCTGCAAGCATTCAAAGCGATACTCTGGCATGCGAAAATGACCTGTTCGTAAAGCACTTCCTTTCCCCACAATATGTTGGGCACAAACAATACAATTTTTACAAAAATGTATAGCTACCTTTCTGACCGTATTGTTTGGCCATATTCTTGAAATTGATTTAACTAAACCATCCACTCCAACATGAGCTGGTCCATGTATCATTTGGACCATAGGCAAAACAAAAGTGCCTGGTAGACTCCCTCTATTTTCACTTGGACCTTCCAGCCATGCCTGAAAGTGTTGTTCAAAAACACATCTTTCTCCTGCCACTTTTCCTTTTCTTCCTCATTTGCCAAATTATGTACTTCCTTCACCTCTGCATAAGGGTCATACCTCTCTCCTCCATCATCAGTCATCCCCGCCACATACATCAGTGACTGTTCTGTCAAAGCTGCAGTTTGCGCTATCTCATCTGCAAAAGCATTTTCTTGTCCCACCTCATCTGTGACTTTCTTGTGTGCAGTGCCTTTAATGATAGCTAATCTCTTAGGGAGGGTGATAGCATCAAAAGCCTAGAAATAAGATGTCCATGCTGTAGCTTCGCCCCACTAGAGGTAATAAATCCTCTTTCAGCCAATAGGCAGCCGAAGTTGTGGGCCATGCTAAAGGTATACTGACTATCGGTGTATATATTTACAGTTAACCCTTCTGACAATTCACATGCTCTAGTTTGTGCGATTAACTCTGGCGGTTGTGCTGATGCCTGTTCTATTCTACATGTCTCAACTACAGTACAATTAGTGGTGATTGCATAGGCAGCTGAAATAGTTAATCCAGTTTCTTTAGACAAGAACCATCTACACATAACGCACCATCAACAATGGCCTTTGGTACATCCACCAGGTCCACTGGACCCTTTGTCTCAGTTTCAGTAACAATCCCACAGTCATGTTGTACTTCATCCTGTTCCAAGGGAAGAGGCATCAGAGTGCCTGGCTTTATTGTGTTACATTGTTCCAGAGTAACATTTGGGGCCATCAGTGTCAGTTCATATTGTGTCAATCTGGCATAAGTTAAATGTTGTGTTTTTGTTTTATTTAATAGTAGACCCACTGAATGAGGTACACATGCTGTAACATTCTGTCCCAAAATAATTGAATCTGCTTGTTCTATTGCTTGCCTCCACTGCAATATTTTGGAGGCAGTTTGGTAGGCCTCGTGCTACCCGATCCATTGTTGAGGTAACATAGGCACACTGGTCTGTTCTTCTCTCCTTGATTTTGTGTTAGTACAGCCAAAGCACAGGCATCTTTTTCAGGCAAAAATAAAGAAAAGTGTTTGGTATAATCAGGAGTGCCCAAAGCAGGTGCATTATAAGGAGTTTCTTTCAGGGTGATGAGGCTATGTTGATGTTCAGCATGCCGTGGAACTGGGTCAGATATGTCTTTATGCGTCAAGGACAGTAAAGGCCTCGTTAACAAGGAAAGATTTGGTACCCATTGTCTGCAGAATGAGACCATGCCTAAAAAGGCACGTACATCTTTTTGTGTGGTAGGTTGAGGTGTGTTTTTGTTTTGAATTACCTTAATGTGATTAGATGACAGTCTTCTCCCTCCTTTCGAGAGAAGGTGACCTAAGTAGGTGACCTCCTGTTTACAATAACGCAATTTGGATAGTGACACCTTATGTCCGTGTGAAGCCAGAAAGGACAGTACTCTATGTGAAGTGTTCTTGCAATCCTCTTCCCATTTTGCTGTTATTAATAGGCCATCTACATACTGTAAAAATGTTCTTCCTACTGGCAGTATACAATTATCTAGCTGTTACTTAAGGGCTTGACTATAAATACATGGACTTTCTGTGTACCCTTGTGGTGCTAGATAGAAGACAAAAGATTTACCTTGAAAACTGAAGCCAAACAAATATTGGCTGTCTTCATGAATAGGAATGCTGAAGAACTTACTTTTTAGATCTATTACTGTAACCATTTGGCATTAGCTCGGTTAGAAGAAAACATTGTGGTAATATCTGGGACCACTGGGTACTGGGGCCAAACTATTTGTTAATTGCTCACAAATCCACTAGCATACGATATTTAATTTTTCCCGTACCATCAATTTGTTTAACCACAGGTAAAATCCGCCTATTACACACATTTCCATATACACCTTGTATTATTCCTTTATCCAATAGATCCAGTATGATCTCTTTCAGTTCTTGTTCACCTTCCTTTGATATTTTGTATTGAGGTATGCGGGGCAGTGCAGTATTGTTGTTCACTTTTACGTGAACTGGGTCTATGAGCATATACTCAGACTCATTAGGTCCTTGGGCCCCTAGCTTTGGATCTATGGACAGTAATTCTTGGGGCAACTTATTTCTCCCTGTCATCATATAGTTCTTGGTGCATCATTTTTACATGTCATGGATACACCATCTGGTGGACAATATATGGTGACATACATCATTTTTAACGCTTTCAAGCACAACAAATTTAAGGAGAATTTATCAGTCAGTACGAATGGAATGTGTCCTGCGTGAATAAATTGTTAACGAACTGAATGACAAATATGCGTTACCCTGCCACTGTTTCCAGATCCTGTCCGCTGTGAGGCTTGAACGTTTATTCAAGCCTACTAAGGAAATCGGTTACTTCCTCGCTCTCCTTTTGTTTACATGCTGTCAATTTATCTCAATGAACCTTTTCACGGGGAAAATTCAATTGTAGTCTCCTAATCAATAGTTGATGAAGCAACTGTAAAATAGTTTGCGGTTACAGATCTCCTGTGTGTCGATTTCTATCATCTTGTTCTAAGTTAGCTCAAACTATGTTCAGTTGTGCGTGGTCATTCCGTCTCACCTCACCCCATATTTCACGAGAGAAAACACAGCCAAACAACCTATCAATATCCTTGACCCCTTCGGTGCTCATGATGGAATGGTTCCGTCATGAGCACCGGTGCTCCGGTGCTCATGACAGAACCATTACGTCATGAGGACAGGGGCAGGAAATCCCTCTGCTGTAAACAGCAGAGGGATTTCCATTTTTTGGGGGGGCCTCGGGAGCTGGGGAAGAGCTTCCCCAACCTCCCAAGGCCCTTCCCTGGTTTTCAATGCAATGACGATTGCGCGAATGGCGCGCTGTCGTCATTACATTGAAAACAAAACTGAAACTTAGTTTCAGTTTCAGTGTTTCAGTGCTCGTGGGGCTATCTCAGCCCCTCGAGCACCGAAACACTTGGTAGAGGTATCATTGGAAAGGGAAGAATTGCCCCTTTCCAATGGTACCCTTCCACAGTGGATCCCTGCTTGAGGATCACCCCAGGAGGGCGATCCCCAAGCAGGGATCCACCCACTAGCACCAGGGAGGGGGGAGCGGCCCCTTGGGCAAGGGCCTTTGCTACCCCATTGTGTTTTGGGCACAACAGTCTATCTGCCCCACTGGGGGGCAGATGGGGCAGTAGCCTCCAATCTGCCCCCCAGGGGGCAGAAAGCCCACTAGTGCCAGGGATTTTTTCCCAAAAAATTTACTTAGGGTGGGGGCTGCCCAAAACGGGCATGCCAATGCCCCCACACCCCCTCACCAAAATTACAGGCTTTCTGCCCCTCGGGGGGGGGGGTAAAAAACCACTAGATGCCAGGGATTTATTTTGGGCAAATGAAATTAGGGTGGGGGCTGCCCAAAACGGGCATGCCAATGCCCCACCCAAAAAAATACAGTCTTTCTGCTCCCCCTGGGGGGCAGCTGGGGGCAGTAGCCCCCAATCTTCCCCCCCAGAGGGGCAGAAAGCCCACTAGCACAAGGGATTTCCCCTCGCAATTTACTTAGGGTGGGGGCTGCCCAAAACGTGCATGCCAATGTCCCCACCCACCAAAATTACAGCCTTTCTGCCCACTCCGGGGGGCAGATGGGGCAGTAGCCCACAATCTGTCCCACTGGGGGGGCAAAAAGCCCACTAGACGCCAGGGATTTATTTTGGGCAATTGAAATTAGGGTGGGGGCTGCCCAAAATGGGTATGTCAATGCCCCCACCCCCCAAAAAATGAAGTCTTTCTGCACACCTGGAAGGCATTAGCCACCAATCTGCCCCGCCGGGGGGGGGGGCAGAAAGCCCACTAGACGCCCAGGATTTGTTTGGGCAATTTTACTTAGAGTGGGGGCTGTCCAAAACGGGCATGCCAATGTTCTCCCCACGCCTCCCTAAAATGACAGCCTTTCTTCCCCCCCCAGAGAAATTCAGTGGCCCCTGATCTACCCCCTGGGGGGGGCAGTAAGCACACTAGGCGCTAGCGATTACGCTGGCTTTTTTATGCATGGGGTGGGGGCTGCTCAGAATGGGCATACCAATGCCCCCACCCCCCAAAAAATATAGCCAGTCTTTCTGCCCCCCTTTGGGCAATATCGGGGCAAACTTGATTTGGCAGAAAGCCCACAAGGCACAGACTTATTTTTAGCAGTGTGCCTACCTGTGGATTTTGTGTCCTAGCTCAGCCGGCACATAGGGAAACCTAGCAAACCTGTACATTTTCAAAAATTAGACACCCAGGGAAATCCAGGATGGGGTGACTTGTGTGCCTCTCACCAGGCTCTGTTACCCAGAATCCATTGCAAACCTCAAACTTAGTGATGGAAAGTTCTGGAATCTGCATGGATCCAGAAAATTCCACATAGCCCGCATTGCCCAAAGTCTTCCGAGACAAATGGTACCTCACTTGTGTGGGTAGGCCTTGTGCCCGCGACAGGAAACGGCCCAAAACACAACTGGACACACCACATTTTCTCAGTGAAAACTGACCCTTTTTTTGCAAAGTGCCTAGCTGTAGATTTTGAACCCTATCTCTGCCGGCACCTAGGGAAACCTAGCAAACCTATACATTTTTGAAAACTAGACACCCAGAGAAATCCAGGATGGGGTGACTTGTCTGGCTCTCACCAGGTTCTGCTACCCAGAATCCCTTGCAAACCTCAAAATGTGCCAAAAAAACACATTTTCCTCACATTTCTGTGTTGGAAAGTTCTGGAATCTGTGTGGATCCACGAAATTCCACATAGCCCGCATTCCCCAAAGTCTTCCGAGAAAAATGGTACCTCACTTGTGTGGGTCGGCCTACTGCTCGCGACAGGCAAGGGCCCAAAACCTATTGAGGCAACTTCAAAATTACCTATCACAAAACAACCTGGTTTTGCAAGAGGGGTCACCTGGGTTTTTGGCCCTGGGCTCGGTGGCCATCTTGGAAAAATACCAAACCCACACATTTCTGAAAACTAAACACCTGGGGGAGTCCAGTGAGGAATGGCTTGCGTGGATCACCCAATGTTTTCCTAACCAGAATGCCCTGCAAACCTCAAATTTAGCTGAAAAAACACATTTTCCACATATTTGTGAGTGGAATCACTGTGCCGGCATAAATGTCCTACCCCACAGCGTTCCCCTCAGTCTCCTGAGTAAAATGATACCTCAGTTATGTGGGTGGGGCAAGGGCCTGTGACTGGGAAGAGCCAAAAACATAGGGAATAAGGGTATAGCATAGAGAATTCTATGCACTACATTAAATAAAGAATACGTTTTTAGCCAATTCTGCATTGGACACCCACACAAGTAAGGTATCATTTTACTCAGGAGACTGAGGGGAACGCTGTGGGGTAGGACATTTGTGCCACCACGGTGATTCCACACAAAAATATGTGGAAAGTGGGTTTTTTTCAGCTAAATTCGAGGTTTGCAGGGGATTCTGGGTAGGGAAACATTGGGGGATCCATGTAATCCATACCTCATTGGACTCCCCAGGGTGTCTAGTTTTCAGAAATGTGTGGGTTTGGTAGGTTTCCCTAGATGGTGGTGAGCCCGGGGCCAAAGCCCCAGGTGCCACTCCCCCAAAACCAGGTAGGTTTGTATTAGGTAATTTTGATGTCGCCTCAATAGGTTTGGGGCCTTTGCCTGTCGCGGGTACCTGACCCACCCACGCGAGTGAGATACCATTTTTATTGGGACACCTGGGGAAACGCTGGGTGGTAGGACATTTTTGTCAGCCCCGTGATCCTACAACTTTCCCACACAGAAATGTGAGAAAGAATAGATTTTTTCAACAAAATTTGAGGCTTGCAGGGGATTCTGGGTAGGGAAATATAGGGGGACCCACGCAAGCTATACCTTGCTGGACTCCCCCGGGTGTCTAGTTTTTGGAAATGTGTGGGTTTGGTAGGTTTCCCTAGGTGGCCGCCGAGTTCGGGGCCAAAAACTCATGGGACCCCCCCTTGCAAAACCAGGTTGTTTTGTGATAGGTAATTTTGATGTCGTCTCAATAGGTTTGGGGCCCTTGCCTGTCGCGGGTACCTGACCCACCCACGCGAGTGAGGTACCATTTTTATCGGGAGACCTGGGAGAATGCTTTGTAGAAGGAAATTTGTGGATCCACGCAGATTCCAGAACTTTCCCACACAGAAATTTGAGAAAAAAGTGATTTTTTTCATCTAAATTTGAGGTTTGCAGGGGATTCTCAGTATGGAAATATAGGGGGATCCACGCAAGCCATACCTTGCTGGACTCCGCAGGGTGTCTAGTTTTCAGAAATGTGTGGGTTTGGTAGGTTTCTCTAGATGGCCGCTGAGCCCGTGGCCAAAAACTCATGGGACCCCCCCTTGCAAAACCAGGTTGTTTTGTGATAGGTAATTTTGAAGTGGCCTCAACAGGTCTTGGGCCCTTGCCTTTTGCGGGTACTCGACCCACCCACACAAGTGAGGTACCATTTTTCTTTAAAGACTTTGGGGAATGCAGACTGGGTAGAATTTTGTGGATCCACACAGATTCCAGAACTTTCCACCACAGAAATGTGGGGAAAAGGTTTTTTTGGGACAAATGTTGAGGTTTGCAAGGGATTCTGGGTAACAGAACCTGGTGAGAGCCATACAAGTCAACCCATCCTGGATTCCCCTGGGTGTCTAGTTTTCAAAAATGTATAGGTTTGCTAGCTTTCCCTGGGTGCCGGCAGAGCTAGGGTTCAAAATCTACAGCAAGGCACTTTGCAACAGAAATATCTGTTTTCACTGTGAAAATGTGTTGTGTCCATGTTGCGTTTTGGGCCGTTTCCTGTCGCTGGCACTATGCCTACCCACACAAGTGAGGTTCCATGTTTCTCAGAAGACTTTGGGGAATACGGGGTGGGTGGAATTTTGTGGATCCACGCAGATTCCAGAACTTTCCACCACAGAAATGTGAGGAAAATGTGGTTTTTTGGACACATTTTCAGGTTTGCAAGGGATTCAGGGTAACAGAACCTGGTAAGAGCCAGTCAAGTCACCCCATCCTGGATTCCCCTGGGTGTCTAGTTTTCAAAAGTGTATAGGTTTTCTAGGTTTTCCTAGGTGCCCGCAGAGCTAGGGTTCAAAATCTGCAGCTAGGCACTTTGTAACAAAAGGGTCCCTTTTCAATGTGAAAATATGGTGTGTCCACGTTGTGTTTGGGGCCGTTTCCTGTCGCAGGCACTTGGTCTACCCACACAAGTGAGGTACCATTTTTCTCTGAAGACTTTGAGGAACGTGGGGTGGGTGGAATTTTGTGAATCCACACAGATTCCAGAACTTTCCACCACAGAAATATGTTTTTTTTGTTTTTTACAAATCTTTAGGTTTGCAAGGGATTCTGGGTAACAGAACCTGGTGAGGCCTGTCAAGTCACCTCATCCTGGATTACCCTGGGTGTCTAGTTTTCAAAAATGTACAGGTTTGCTAGGTTTCCCTAGATGCCGGCAGAGCTAGGGTTCAAAATCTACAGCTAGGCAGTTTACAAAAAAGGGTCAGTTTTCACTGTAAAAATAAAGTGTGTCCACGTTGTGTTTTGAGACGATTCCTGTCGCGGGCACTAGGCCTACCCACACAAGTGAGGTACCATTTTTCTCGTAGGACTTTGGGGAACGCGGGGTGGGTGTAAATTTGTGGATCCACGCAGATTCCAGAACTTTCCACCACAGAAATGTGGGGAAAATGTGTTTTTTTGTCAAATTTTTAGGTTTGCAAGGGATTCTGGGTAACAGACCCTGGTGGGAGGCACTCAAGTCACCCCATCCTGGATTCCCCTGGGTGTCTACTTTTCAAAAATATATAGGTTTGCTAGGTTTCCCTAGGTGCCGGCAGAGCTAGGGTTCCAAAACTACAGCTAGGCACTTTGCCAAAAAAGGGTCATTTTTCACTGCAAAATTGAGGTGTGTCCATGTTGCGTTTTGCGCCATTTACTGTCGCAAGCACTAGGCCGACCCACACAAGTGAGGCACCATTTTTTTCGGGAGACTTAGGGTAACACAGAATTGTAGAGCAACTGTTATTAACTATTGTCTTTCGATGCATTTCTGCCTTCCAAATGAAAGACAATGTTTATAAAAGAAGTCATTTTAAAAAATGACCTATACTTCTCATGCTAGTATGGGTACTCACAATTTCGGAAATGTTCAAATATCTACTGTTTCTAAACTCTATATTTTGTTCCAATTTCAGAAATACATAGGTGTCTTTCATACCGATTTTTCCATGTATATATTTTCCCAAATTAATTGCTATATACCCGGTACATAATAAAAAAACATTGCAAGCCGCTGCTCAGTTATTGGCTCTGGGTTCGTCGAGTTCTTGGTGAACCTACAAGTCCTATACATCCCCACAACCAGTGAGGTCCAGTGGATGTAATGGTATATTGCTTTCAAAGAGCTACCACAATTAGAAGAAGTTACAGGTGAAAACGTTGACACAAATGGCTGTTTTTTTCAACAAATTTTCAATTTTTGCTATATTCAACGGTTAATTTCTATAAAGAAACCTTGAAGGATCTACACAAATGACCCCTTGCTGAATTCAGAATTCTGTCTACTTTTCTAAAATGTTTAGCTTTTAAAAATCCATTATTGATTTTATACATATTTCTACCATTAACTGGAAAGAGGTTGAAAGCACAAAAAATAGCAAAAATAGGCTATGTCCCAGAAAAATGCCCAAACTGTGAAAATAATTTTGGTTTGCTGACAAAAGTCTGCTTGTCCCTGAAAGCTGGGAAGATGGTGATTTCAGCACCACACCCCTTTTTTGATACCATTTGCAGGGAAAAAAACAGACACTTTCATCTGTATCCCTCCCCCCCCCCAAAAAAAATTAATTTACCGGTATTTTGGCTAATTTCTGGGATCCTTCCAGGAGAATCCACAAACCCTGGGTACCTTTAGAATCCCCATAATGTTGGAAGAAAAGGGCGCAAATTTGGCATGGATACCTTATGTGGTCAAAAAGTTACAGGGTCCTAAGCGCGAACTACCCCAAACAGCCAAAAAAAAAGGCTTAGCACAAGGGGGGGGGGGGGGGGGGGGGGGGGATGGCCTAGCAGCAAAGGGGTTAAGTGCAATGGGTGAGATATTAGTGGCTTGTTCCAAATTGTCATAAAATTCCTTGGGGTCTTTCCTAGGGTCAGGGAGATCCTTTCTCCATGCGGTATGAACAAACTGTACGCCAGGGTTTGCATGCCCAGCCAGCGGGGGCAAAGGATGTATTTCCCTCATCTGCAGCATTTGCTGTGTATTGACCGGTGGCACGTGCATGCCACGCGTAACACTGCTGAAACCGTCCTTCACGCGCATGCTCAGACAAAGGGGAAACATCGCTGTTCCTCCATAACTGTCTCAATTCTTGTTGGGGCATTTCACTACCTTCGGTGCTTCTTTCTATTTCTCTAAATAAATCAATTAGGCGACGCGCCATACATTGAAGAGCATCATTTCCAGCCCTTGGGGACATGGGGTGGAATGCATTAAATACATTTTCCGCTGTTACTTCCCTTTTCCATCCATTCATAAGCCAGTGCCCTTGTTATTCTCTTTGCGTGTTTATCTGGTTGTGGCGTTGTGCACGGGTACTCATAGGTGTGCCGGAGTCCAAAGGGGAGCGTCGCATGGGCATCTTATGTTTACTCGAGGACCGGTGTATAAGGGGTGACCCTTGAGTAGAATCACTGGACCGGGAGAGGACAGACCCTCCACCTGCCTGTAGTACGGGGGTCTTAACAGTGTTGAACCCTGTTGTGGGCTCACGACGCCCCAGTATCAGGCGTCTTCTGGATAACGAGGAGGTGCTGGAGGCGTGTTTGGAGCGACTGCCCCCTGGGTGGTATTTGTTGCTGGGGCAATGGGGGGATCCCTGGTATCTTTAACTTTACCCATGGGGTTCATAGGAACCCAAGTTTCATTCATTGTACCCCTTGAGTTATCTGGATCTCTGGTTTCATTAACCTTGGGAATGCGGAATAACCCCCCTGCTCCAGGCAGCTCGTGAGAGGTCCCTGCGTGTGTGGAAAAGGCAGATATTTCATGCAATCACTTGTGTTTTGCTTGTAGTGCTGCGGCCAGTCTTGTGGCTTCACAGCAGCAGTAAGCGATCTCTAGTTTATCAACCTCGGGAGAATGAAAGGCCGAGTCACCCATGCAACAGTTATAGCCTGTGAGTTACAAGCAGGGCCACTGGAATCATGCAATTCTGCGGCCTTTGCACTTTCCACTCAATTGTCGATTTGCCACATAGTACATCATCTGCCGCACAATGGGCACATTCGAATAAAAATGCGTCTCGAGCTGAGAAGGATGAAAAGTTATTAAAAGAAGCAGCGACACCTACTGTCCTGCAGTAGGAACCCTTCCCAGAGGGTCACAGGTCACCTTTATGTTGCTCATTGCTGTATTTGGGTGCAAAACTGGCACTAATGGGGTAAACCTTTGTCCAGACAGTGTTAACATGGGTAAAAGTGAGAAAATAATGAAGTGTACTATCATGAAATGTGCCACATTACACCGCATAATGTGCCTTTTCTTGCTGCATAACGTAGCCTACACAGCCGCATAATTTGGGTCTCCCCTGCCGCATAATTCAGTGTCATGATTACAGTTTACACACAGCAGGTGAGCTCTTTATTGTCTAGCCCTGGCTCTGGGGACGAGGAGCCCCTACCTGCCCCCTCCCCTCCCGGACATAATTGCCCTCTTTAGTCCCAGGGCCACCTTGGCAGCCAATCAGGTCTGGGTTTTCTGAAGAGTAATTCCCTCCTTCGGCGCCGCCGCTCCCCAGAGGGCGGGAGGGGCGAGCGGGAGGCAGGCCCCATCCATCTTCTGGTGAGGAAGACATTCCCACCCGCTGCCCGGCAGACGCTCTTTATCTCTGTAAGGCCCCCCCTGACACGGCCCCCGCCGAAGATTTACAGATAAGACCGCGAGGGGAGCCGGGTCATTCGTCATCGTCACCCCTGACAGACTGGGCCTGTAGTCACTGGGGCAGAATTATCTCCCACCCGTCCATTGTGGGAGCTGAGCTACCGAAGGACACGGGGGCAGGAGCGGGCTGGCACCTGGGCATGGGCTGGGGCGAGCTGGCACCTGGGGTGAGCTGGGGCAGGGGCTGGGGCGAGTTGGGTCCTGGGGCAGCAGCTGTACATTGGTACAGTCGGGAAGGGTACTGGAGTTGGGGTAGTGCAGTGGCACGGTTGAGCTCTGTCCTGGGGCAGGTGCTGTGCGGTGGCACAGTCTGGCTGGGTGCGGGGGCAAGAGCTGTGCAGTGGCGAGGTCGGGCTGGATGGCGGGGTAGGAGCTGTGCAGTTGCGCGGCCGGGCTGCGTCCTGGGCAGGAGCTGTACTTTGACACAGTCACGCTAGGTCCAGGAGGGAGCTGTGCTTTGGCACGTTCACGCTATGTCCAGGAGGGAGCTGTGCAGTGGCATGGTCACGCTAGGTCCTGGAGGAGGAGCTGTGCAGTGGTATGGTCACGCTAGTTCCTGGAGGAGGAGCTGTGCAGTGGTATGGTCACGCTAGGTCCTGGAAGAGGAGCTGTGCTTTGGCACGGTCACGCTAGGTCCTGGAGGAGGAGCTGTGATGTTGTATGGTCACGCTAGGTCCTGGAGGAGGAGCTGTGCTTTGGCATGGTCACGCTAGGTCCTGGAGGAGGAGCTGTGCTGTGGTATGGTCACGCTAGGTCCAGGAGGGAGCTGTGCTTTGGCACGGTCACGCTAGGCCCAGGAGGGAGCTGTGCTTTGGCACGGTCACGCTAGGTCCAGGAGGGAGCTGTGCTTTGGCACGGTCACGCTAGGTCCAGGAGGGAGCTGTGCTTTGGCACGGTCACGCTAGGTCCAGGAGGGAGCTGTGCTTTGGCACAGTCACGCTAGGTCCAGGAGGGAGCTGTGCTTTGGCACGGTCACGCTAGGTCCAGGAGGGAGCTGTGCAGTGGTATGGTAACGCTAGGTCCTGGAGGGAGCTGTGCAGTGGTATGGTCATGCTAGGTCCAGGAGGGACCTGTGCTTTGGCACGGTCACGCTAGGTCCAGGAGGGAGCTGTGCTTTGGCACGGTCACGCTAGGTCCAGGAGGGGGCTGTGCTTTGGCACGGTCACGCTAGGTCCAGGAGGGAGCTGTGCAGTGGTATGGTCACGCTAGGTCCTGTGGGGAGCTGTGCAGTGGTATGGTCACGCTAGGTCCAGGAGGGAGCTGTGCTTTGGCACAGTCATGCTAGGTCCAGGAGGGAGCTGTGCTTTGGCACGGTCACGCTAGGTCCAGGAGGGAGCTGTGCAGTGGCATGGTCACGCTAGGTCCAGGAGGGAGCTGTGCTTTGGCACGGTCACGCTAGGTCCAGGAGGGAGCTGTGCAGTGGTATGGTCACGCTAGGTCCTGGAGGAGGAGCTGTGCTGTGGTATGGTCACGCTAGGTCCTGGAGGAGGAGCTGTGCAGTGGTATGGTCACGCTAGGTCCTGGAGGGACTTGTGCAGTGGTATGGTCACGCTAGGTCCAGGAGTGAGCTGTGCTTTGGCACGGTCACGCTAGGTCCTGGAGGGAGCTGTGCAGTGGCACGGTCACGCAAGGTCCAGGAGGGAGCTGTGCAGTGGTATGGTCACGCTAGGTCCAGGAGGGAGCTAAGCTTTGGCACGGTCACGCTAGGTCCAGGAGGGAGCTGTGCTTTGGCACGGTCACGCTAGGTCCAGGAGGGAGCTGTGCAGTGGTATGGTCACGCTAGGTCCTGAAGGGAGCTGTGCAGTGGTATGGTCATGCTAGGTCCAGGAGGGAGCTGTGCTTTGGCACGGTCATGCTAGGTCCAGGAGGGAGCTGTGCTTTGGCACGGTCACGCTAGGTCCAGGAGGGAGCTGTGCAGTGGCATGGTCACGCTAGGTCCAGGAGGGAGCTGTGCTTTGGCACGGTCACGCTAGGTCCAGGAGGGAGCTGTGCAGTGGTATGGTCACGCTAGGTCCTGGAGGAGGAGCTGTGCTGTGGTATGGTCACGCTAGGTCCTGGAGGAGGAGCTGTGCAGTGGTATGGTCACGCTAGGTCCTGGAGGAGGAGCTGTGCTTTGGCACGGTCACGCTAGGTCCTGGAGGAGCTGTGCAGTGGTATGGTCACACTAGGTCCAGGAGGGAGCTGTGCAGTGGTATGGTCACGCTAGGTCCTGGGCAGGAGCTGTGCTTTGGCACGGTCACGCTAGGTCCTGGAGGGAGCTGTGCAGTGGTATGGTCACACTAGGTCCAGGAGGGAGCTGTGCAGTGGTATGGTCACGCTAGGTCCTGGAGGGAGCTGTGCAGTGGTATGGTCACGCTAGGTCCAGGAGGGAGCTGTGCTTTGGCATGGTCACGCTAGGTCCAGGAGGGAGCTGTGCTTTGGCACGGTCATGCTAGGTCCAGGAGGGAGCTGTGCAGTGGTATGGTCACGCTAGGTCCTGGAGGGAGCTGTGCAGTGGTATGGTCACGCTAGGTCCAGGAGGGAGCTGTGCTTTGGCACGGTCACGCTAGGTCCAGGAGGGAGCTGTGCAGTGGTATGGTCACGCTAGGTCCAGGAGGGAGCTGTGCTTTGGCACGGTCACGCTAGGTCCAGGAGGGAGCTGTGCTTTGGCACGGTCACGCTAGGTCCAGGAGCGAGCTGTGCAGTGGTATGGTCACGCTAGGTCCTGGAGGGAGCTGTGCAGTGATATGGTCACGCTAGGTCCAGGAGGGAGCTGTGCTTTGGCACGGTCATGCTAGGTCCAGGAGGGAGCTGGGCTTTGGCACGGTCATGCTAGATCCAGGAGGGAGCTGTGCAGTGGCATGGTCACGCTAGGTCCAGGAGGGAGCTGTGCTTTGGCACGGTCACGCTAGGTCCAGGAGGGAGCTGTGTAGTGGTATGGTCACGCTAGGTCCTGGAGGGAGCTGTACTTTGGCACGGTCACGCTAGGTCCAGGAGGGAGCTGTGCTTTGGCACGGTCACGCTAGGTCCAGGAGGGAGCTGTGCATTGGTATGGTCACGCTAGGTCCTGGAGGGAGCTGTGCAGTGGTATGGTCATGCTAGGTCCAGGAGGGAGCTGTGCTTTGGCACGGTCACGCTAGGTCCAGGAGGGAGCTGTGCAGTGGTATGGTCACGCTAGGTCCTGGAGGAGGAGCTGTTCAGTGGTATGGTCACGCTAGGTCCAGGAGGGAGCTGTGCAGTGGTATGGTCACGCTAGGTCCAGGAGGGAGCTGTGCTTTGGCACGGTCACACTAGGTCCAGGAGGGAGCTGTGCAGTGGTACGGTCACGCTAGGTCCAGGAGGGAGCTGTGCTTTGGCACGGTCACGCTAGGTCCAGGAGGGAGCTGTGCTTTTGCACGGTCACGCTAGGTCTAGGAGGGAGGTGTGCAGTGGTATGGTCACGCTAGGTCCTGGAGGAGGAGCTGTGCTGTGGTATGGTCACGCTAGGTCCAGGAGGGAGCTGTGCTTTGGCACGGTCACGCTAGGTCCAGGAGGGAGCTAAGCAGTGGTATGGTCATGCTAGGTAGAGGGAGCTGTGCAGTGGTATGGTCACGCTAGGTCCAGGAGGGAGCTGTGCTGTGGTAGGGAGTGTGCTGGCACTTGGGGCAGGCCAAGTCCTGGGGCAAAAGCTCGGTGGGAGTATGGACCGGCATACTGGGGCAGAGGCTGGGCAGTACCAAGGACCGACTGGGTCTTAGTGCATGAACTGGGCAGTGAGAAGTACGTGGCATAGTGGACGGTCAGTAGGGTGATCAACAGGGCCTGGATGCAAATTCAGGACAAAGAGTCAAAATTCAGGACAAAAATTCATCCAATAAAATGGACTGTTCATTACACGTTTACCTCATTTCTAGCAGGAAGTGAACTCCTAGCCCTCCCAACCCTCTGTAGAATTGTTTTGTTAAATCCTGTCAAGTTTAGCCATTAATTAGCAGTCGGGTGTACTTTCAAATGCACTATTTATTACCAATGTATTGGAGGAGAACGCCCATCCCTCCGACATGATATCAAACTGTCTGCCATTTCTTTGTATTCACCAATGGTAGAGGTGGAACTTGTTTTAAAATGAGGGATTTGCCACTCATGTTCCAAAACCATAGGTAGAAAAACCCAGATATTCATGTAAAGGCCCCTCTAAAAATTATATACAATTTTCCCCATTTCTGCTGTCCCAGTTTGCCGTAAAATGCAGTGTCTACCACATTATCTGAAATGTGGCACCGTACTACCTAAAGAACATTTAGTTAAGCGAGAGTGAAACTTAAAACAAAACATTCTGTATGGTGATTGGTGCCTTTCTGACCCTGCTGTGAGGGGAGAGGTTTGGTTGCATGGACATGGGGTGGGGCTGCTGCAGGCCAATGAGATCACAGCAGGCGCGCGAGCTGGTCCCCGCAGTGAGAGTTAAAGAACTCCCAGGCTGCTTGCAGGGAACAGCTCGCTCTAATGGCCGAAATTATGGACAAAAGGCGTCTGTGAAGAATTCCTCACGGACAAGAGGCCCATATAACGGGTGGTCCGTTGTGAGACCGGCCTCGTGGCGTGGGCCCTCCCGACCAGCAAGTTACACTACAACCACGCCGAACCTCGTGGGCACGGCCTCCCGGCTTCCGTGGACCAACCTCCCGAGGGCCGACCAGATCCCCAACACGCATGCCCGGCCGAGGGAGAACGAAACCCCCCCCCCCCCAAACCAGACCGAGAGGCGCTGACCCTGTCACACCTCTGGTCTCTCCCCCGAGGGAGGTTTCGATCGACCACCAGGCCCCCGGTGAGCGGGCGCCTCGCCTGCTGAGTGTCTGGAGTCCCTCCCAGACCCACCTGAACAGATCAAGGGGCCGAGCGACAGGAAACCCCGACACACCGCCCCCCAGGCACCAGACCCCTCTCCGCGAGGACTCCGGACTTCAAAGAGGAGGGGGAGTATAACAAGGGGTGCTGAAGGGACGAGAGGCAGAGAAGACCTGGACTGACGAGAGCCTGCGGACTTG
This sequence comes from Triturus cristatus, assembly GCF_964204655.1. Taxonomy (NCBI): domain Eukaryota; kingdom Metazoa; phylum Chordata; class Amphibia; order Caudata; family Salamandridae; genus Triturus; species Triturus cristatus. Next base: position 1,149,370,506 of record NC_140580.1, on the reverse strand, counting down.
GTCGCGGCTCGATCGCTCCCCGAACAGAAGAACGCTACCCGAACTCTGAACCATCTGAGCCCTGCTGACGCTGTCGCGGCTCCCCGAACTCTGAACCATCTGAGCCCTGCTGACGCTGTCGCGGCTGTGCAGGCAGGGGTCTTGTCACCTGGGGGTCGCTTGTTGGGGGTTTCCTGCCATTGTTCTTTGATCCTTTCAGGGCCGGGTCGGGAGGAGCCCCAGACACCCAGCAGGCGTGGAGCCAGCCCTCGGGGAGGCCGGCGGGTCGATCGAAACCCACCTTCCCAGGGAAGCGCAGAGGTGTGATGGAAACTGCTCCTCCCTTTTCATCCCAAGGGGAGCGCGATGTCCTCCAGCCGGAGTGGCGCCTGTAGGCTAGGGTCGCGCTGGGGCCGGGCGGCCATCTTGGTGCATGAAGTGGGCACGCGGGCCCGGGGTGGCCGAAGGGGGAAGGCCTACGGATGGGGGGAGTCCGGGTCGGGTGTGTGTGTTCTGGTGGGAAGGATCGGCCAGGCCAGGGGCTCGGGGCTGGTGTGAGGTGCAGGGGTCAGGTCTGACTATGTTACGAGGGCCGGGTCTAACACTCCCCGAACAGAAGAACGCTACCCGAACTCTGAACCATCTGAGCCCTGCTGACGCTGTCGCGGCTCCCCGAACTCTGAACCATCTGAGCCCTGCTGACGCTGTCGCGGCTCCCCGAACTCTGAACCCTCTGAGCCCTGCTGACGCTGTCGCGGCTCCCCGAACTCTGAACCATCTGAGCCCTGCTGACGCCGTCGCGGCTCCCTGAACTAAGACCCTCCGGTGCCTGCTGAGTGACTCGCGGCCCGCTCCTCCAAGAGAATCGGCAGAGATCGCCGAGAGAAGCAACATCCCCTCAGCTCGAGGATTGAGAGCTGGGCGCCGGATACCTCGCAGAGACACTGATTGAAAGACTGTCCCGCTACCCCTTTTCCCTCCATCATAAGATCGCTGCCGCTTGTGGCATTAATCCTGCACCTGCCTGCCGGATCATAAAGATCCCTGATAACCACCGATAAAAGCTTATTATCTTGCAACGATTTACTGTGTGGTGTCCCTCTATCCGCAGAAGAGAGAAGCGTACGATCCTAGGTGCGAGACCCTTCCAGGAAGGGACTCCCTGCTCTTGCTCGGCCTAACTCTGGGAAAGGTGGGCCTCAGGGTGGTCAGGAACACATTCCGCAGCCTCCCCGGGGAACGCCTTCCAACATTTGGTGGCAGGCGACGGGATCCGAGCCAACACCTAGAGATCGTGCAGTAGACGACATACGCACTACCAAGAAGGATGGAAGGAGAAACTTCCCTAGGTGCCGCAGGCACCAACCCGAGCACGGCATTCCAAAAAGACCAGTTAGAATCTTATACACACCGAGAACTGAAACAATTTTGCAAAGACTTTGGAATCGCTACCACCGGACTAAGCACGAAAGAGGACTTCCAGGGGGCATTAAAAACCTGGGTCGAGGCAGAAACTCCCCGGACACAAACAGAAGGAGAACCTCCCAACGAACCACGAAGCAACCCGGGGAGGAACAGCGACCCCGAGAGGGGCCTATCCCCAGAGGAACTAGCCGACCAAGAAAGAGATCGCAACCACGAACTAGAACTAGCAAAATTAAAAATCGAAGGAGAGCTAAAGCTGGCTGAGAAAAAACTGGCGGTGGAACAGTTACGCCTACAAGGAGAGCTAGAGGAAAAGAAACGACAGAGACAACACGACGAGAAAAAACTCCAACTAGAGCACGAACGTAGCCTAAAAGAAATCGAGCTCAAGGCTAAGAAGGCGGAGGCCCGACCCTCGGAAACCCAACCCATCTCCTCCACCGTGGAACTAAAGGTCCACATCCCCAAAGATGTGGTGAAAGAATACTATAAGAACGACGATATTCAGCAATGGTTCAAGGCCTACGAAGTCGCCATGACCTCCCACCGAGTCCCGCAGAAGGACTGGGGGGCTGGGCTGTGGGGCCGGTTCCTGAGCGAGGGGAGAGATACCCTGCTGGACCTGCCCTCCACCGTGATGAACTCCTACAGTCACATGAAAGAGGCTCTAGTAGCCAGATATGGGCTCACCCCTGAAATGTACCGGCAACGGTTTAGAGACTGCAAAAGGATACCCGGTACCACCTGGGTGGAGTACGTGAACTTCTACAGCCGGGCCTTGGACGGATGGATCAAGGGCAGCAAGGTCTCCACCTTCGAGGAGCTGTTCGACCTAATCGCATGGGAACACTTGTCCGCGAATTGCTTCGTAGAGCTGCGCCAGCACCTCCTGGACAGCAAACTCACAGACCCTCGAAAACTGGCCGTCGAGGCTGACCGATGGGTGAACACCCGGGCCTCCCGGGGCCCCGTGGGGGACTACGGTCGCCACAGTCAGGGACCCCCTCGCCAGAGGGGCGGAGGGAATCAAGGCCGGCAAAGGGAGCTTCCGGGGGGATCCCCGCTCAGCCCTCCCAGAGGACAATCTCCGCCCTTTCCAGCTCCACCTCCGGCCAGCACCGGGCCACCAGGGAGGCCGGGGCCCCGAGTGAGGATCACCTGCTTCCGCTGCCAACAGACTGGACACTATGCCAGCGACCCCCAGTGTCCCCTGTACCAGCGGTCCACCACAACAACCCCGCCGACTCGACAGATGGCCTCCGTAGCCCTGGGGGAAGAGATAGAAGACTCCGAAGAATGGGAACCAGCCGCCATGGCATTGGTCTCCCTAGGGGACCGGGAGATGGTCCCCGGAACGTTCCTGCCCGCCAACACGAAGAAGTACCGACAGCAGGTGACGGTCAACGGTCACCGCATCGAGGGCCTCCGGGATACGGGGGCGAGTGTCACGGCGGTTCATTGTCACCTGATCTCCGAGGATCAGATCCTGCCTGGCGCCTTTTGCCCCGTCATCTTCTCAGACAATTCCGAGAGCCTCTGTCGGATGGCCCTAGTCCCCTTCGAATGGGGGGGAGTCACCGGCAAGTTAAAGGTGGGGGTCCGAACCTCCCAGCCCGTGGACTGCCTCCTGGGCAATGACCTTGAGAACTCCCCGTGGGGACAAGTGGAACGAAGAGCCCACCTCGAGATGATGGGCCTCCCCGAGTGGGTATGCGCCACCACGCGCTCAATGACTCTCCGGGCACCTCCCTCCGAGGAAGAAGAGCCCATGCCGCTAGACACCGCCACCACCCCCGAGATCCAGAATACACCACCAGAGGCCAACGACCCCCTTCTGGACGAGCCGACCGCTCCAGACGAAGGGTCAGTGCCTTCCGACCCCGAAACCCTGACTCACCTCGAGGACCTGCCAGAACTGGCCCAGTGGCCCTGCGAAGGGGGCCCCTCCCGTGAAGAATTCTGCCAAGAACAATCCACCTGCCCGTCCCTCATCGGACCCCGACAACAGGCCGAGGCCCAAGCAGCAGGCGACCAGACTGGCACCCACTGGGTATACTGGGAGGACGGCCTCCTGTACAGCGAACAGAAGTCGGCCGAGTTGGGATCGGCCCGGGTACTAGTGGTACCCCTACGCTTCCGAAGTCTCCTCCTGGGCCTGGCCCATGATGTACCCCTGGCCGGACACTTAGGCCAAGATAAGACCTACCAACGGCTCGTCACCCACTTCTATTGGCCCAAGATGCGAGCAAATGTGGAGGCCCACTGCAAATCCTGCCCCACGTGCCAGGCCAGCGGAAAGAGTGGGGGCAAGCGCAAGGCTCCGCTACAGCCCTTCCCCGTCGTCAGTACCCCTTTTGAGCGGGTAGGAATCGACATTGTGGGACCGCTGGACCCCAAGACCGCCCAGGGCCACCGGTTCATCCTCGTCCTAGTGGATCATGCCACCCGTTACCCAGAGGCCATCCCTCTCCGCACCGTGACGGCCCCCGTGGTGGGCCGGGCCTTGATGGGGATCTTCTCCCGCATGGGGTTCCCCCGCGAAGTCGTGAGTGACCGGGGTACGAACTTTATCTCCCGTTATATGAAATCCCTCTGGCAGCAGTGCGGAGTATCGTACAAATTCACCACCCCGTACCACCCCCAAGGAAACGGACTAGTCGAGCGCTTTAACAAAACGCTGAAAGGAATGATCATGGGCCTCGAGGAACCCCTACGCCGGAGGTGGGACGTCCTCCTCCCATGTCTCCTGTTCGCCTACCGGGAGGTTCCCCAAAAATCCCTGGGGTTCAGCCCATTCGAACTATTATATGGACACCCCGTCCGAGGACCCCTGAGCCTGGTCAAGGAGGGGTGGGAAACAACCCCCCGGGGGACCCCTCCGGACGTGTTCCGATACATCTTGGCGCTCCGCAACCAGACCCGAAAATTCAGGGAACTCGCAGAAGCAAACCTCGAGGCCAGTCAAGAAGAAATGAAGCGCTGGTATGACCAGAATGCTACGCTGGTCGAGTTTCAGCCGGGCCAACAAGTCTGGGTCATGGGCCCGGTGAGACCCTGCGCTCTCCAAGATAAATGGACTGGGCCCTTCAAGGTGGTCGAGCGAAAGAGCCAAGTCACGTATCTCATCGATGTGCAGTCCCCGCGGAACCCCCTCCGGGTTCTCCACGTGAACCGCCTCAAGCCCCACTTTGTACGGACCGAATTAAGTCTACTCCTGGCCACCGACGATGGGGCCGAAGAAGACACCGAGCCCCTTCCAGACCCCCTGGGGGCGATGGAGACCGATGGATCCATGGAGGGAGTGAGACTGTCGACCGCCCTCACAGCCCAACAGACCGACGACTGCCGCCAGCTACTAGGGCAGTTCGCGGACCTCTTCTCCCTGACCCCGGGGTCACCAGCTGGTGTGTCCACGACGTGGACACCGGAGACAGCCCGCCAGTGAGACATCGGGCCTACCGGGTCCCCGATCGGGTCCGGACCTGCATCCAGACCGAGGTGGCAAAGATGTTAGACCTCGGGGTGATTGAACCCTCCGACAGCCCCTGGGCCAGCCCGGTAGTCCTGGTTCCTAAAGCGACTACCCCGGGTGTTGCCCCCGAGCTGAGGTTTTGCGTGGACTACCGAGGCCTCAATGCGGTCACCCGAGCAGACGCTCACCCTATCCCCCGTGCCGACGAACTCATTGACCGCCTTGGGGCCGCCCGCTACCTCAGCACCTTCGACCTGACCAGTGGGTACTGGCAGATTGCCCTCACCGAGGGAGCCAAGGAGCGCTCCGCCTTCTCCACCCCGGATGGGCACTACTGCTTTAGGGTGATGCCGTTCGGAATGAAAAATGCCCCGGCCACCTTCCAGCGGCTGGTGAACAGGGTCCTGTCCGGACTAGAGGGGTTCAGCGCAGCATACCTCGACGACATAGCGGTCTTCAGCTCCCAATGGACCGAGCACCTCCAGCACCTCCGTCAAGTCCTGCTGGCTCTGCGCCGAGCCGGCCTCACCGTCAAGGCTAGCAAATGTCAAATTGGGCACGGCTCCGTAACCTATCTGGGGCACCAGGTGGGGAGTGGGCAGGTCGCCCCCCTCCAGCCGAAGATCGACGCCATCTTGTCCTGGGAACCCCCTGCAACCCAAACGGAAGTCCGGGCCTTCCTGGGCCTCACCGGCTACTACCGAAGGTTTATTAAAAACTATGGCAGCATCGCGGGCCCTCTCACAGAACTAACCTCTGTTGGACAGGCCACACGAAGGGCTTGCGCCCTCCCCGCATGACAGGGCCCAAGCCCCGGCCTCCCAGGCGCGGCCCACGAGAATCACCCGCACCCCGTCTCCCGACGGAACTCCTGCCCTCGGACCTCCCTGTAGCACGGGCCCAAGCCACCACCGGCTCCCTCGGCCGGGTCAAGCCGCCATCTTGGGCCCTGCGCCACGAGGCCGCGTGGCCTCCCCCCGACCCTAACCCTGGGCCTGGCCGGCCCCGACATCCCGGCACCACCATCCACCCAGGAGGTGAGCGGATCACTTGGCAGGTCAATGGGAGGACGAAGTGCCAAGGACTCTCCCCCGCCAGGTGACAATCGCCTCCAGCTCCCCCAGGCACCGGCTCCACCCCCCCGCTGGGTGTCTGGACATCTTCATCCCGGACCCTCCGACCCCCAAGTGCGAGGGTCCGGACATCAAAGGGCACCTGCCCTATAACTGGAGCAGCTGCGGAGCAGGAAGGCAGTTGTATCCTGGAGTCGAGAGACACCGAGAGAACTCAGCCTTGACGGACTACTGGCGCTGCCGTAGCCCTATCTTGTGATCTATCGTCCTGCCTGCTGGCGCTGCCGCGGCCTTCTGCAACATCCATCCTCGTCGGGACCTGCTGGCGCTGCCGCGGCCCGTTGTAACGACCATCTTCACCGGGACCTGCTGGCGCTGCCGCGGACCGTACATCGACCATCGTCTCTGGGACCTGCTGGCGCTGCCGCGGCCCGTGTATCGACCATCTTCACTGGGACCTGCTGGCGCTGCCGCGGCCCGTACCAGCTAGACCACCTAAGCTCGAGGATTGTGAGCTACCCACCATACCACCTCAACTACCAGACTGGTAACCAGACTGTCCCGCTACCCCCTTTCCCATCTTGAGAGACATGAATCGAGGGGACCCCTGAGTCCAGACCTCCTTGTACCTTTTCATCGTACCTTAAGAAGTGCTTATAAAGAACGCTAACTCATCTCCTTGTGTGGTATCTGTCTGTGGGGGGGAAGTTATTTGTCTGTACGATCGCTGGAGACGGCTCTCCCCGGAGACCTCTCCCCTTGTCCTCGGCCGACCCTCCCGGTCCGTCTAACATTGGTGGCCAGCGGCGCGATCCGAATCAACGCGTAATCGTACAGAGAGTAGCTCACCCCACGACAAAACCACAATGTCAGCTAAAGATAGCGGTTCCACTGAAAAGTTCCAAATGGATAAGTTGGAAGAGTATAACCACCGCGAACTTAAACAATTCTGCATGGAACTAGGCATTGCTACCACCGGCCTGAGTACCAAAGAGGATTTGAAGCGCGCCCTTGAGTCGTGGGCAGAAACGGGGATCACCGGATCCTCCGACCAAAACAGTGTCGCACCACAGGGGAACGCCACGGCTCCCGAGGAGAGGGGAACGGGCCTCTCGCAGGAGGAGATCCAGGAAAGAGAAAGGACCAGATTACACGAGTTGGAAATGGCACGACTCAAGATGGACGGTGAACTAAAGTTAGCCGAGCAGAAACTAAATCTAGAGCATCTGCGGCTCCGAGAGGAGCGAGAAGAAAAACAGAGACAGAGAGAGCTTGAGGAAAAAAGAATAACACTCGAACACGAACGCAAACTGGCGGAAATAGAACTGCGGAAACAGAATAAAGAGACGGGGGTGCCTGAGCGACCGCACACCCCAGGGGCAACCGAGAAAAAAGTCCACATCCCCAAGGATGTTGTCCGAGAGTATGTCCGAGAAGACGACATACAACAGTGGTTCAAAGCCTACGAGATCGCCATGACCTCCCACCGGATCGACCGGAGTGATTGGGGAGCTGGACTATGGGGGAGGTTCGTCAACGAAGGTCGCGATGCCCTGTTGCAGCTCCCAGATCACCAAATGTCGTCCTACGACCACATGAAGGCTGCCCTCCTCACCCGCTACGGCCTCACACCCGAGATGTACCGCCAGAGGTTCAGAGATTGCACCCGGATCCCGGGTACAACTTGGGTGGAGTACGTAAACTATTTCAGCAGAGCCTTCGAGGGGTGGATCAAGGGGAGCCATGTAACGACCTACGAACAACTCTTTAACCTCATGGTATGGGAACACCTGTCGAACAACTGCTTCGTCGAGCTCAGGCAGCACCTCCTCGACAGTAAATTGACCGACCCCCGGCAGCTCGCCGCTGAAGCTGACCGATGGGAGAGCACCCGAGTGGGCCGGAGAGGACCGCACGAGCAGACCCGAAGCAACCAAGGCCAGCACCGTCCTCGGGGAGGAGGAGGAGGCCAGGGGCGGGGGAGAGACACCCTCCCGGCAACACCCGTGGCCAGCACCCCGCCCTCGGCCGGCCGGGGAAACCCCCCGATGCGTCCAGGGTTCCGAGCCAATGTCACGTGCCACCGATGCCAGCGAGTCGGCCATTACGCCAATGACCCGAGCTGCCCGCAGAACCAAACACCCAAGCCCCGCCAGGTAGCTGCCGCCGCCCTGGGGGAAGAACGACTGTCAGAGGAACAGGAAGAGTATGAGCCGGCCCAGCAAGAGTGGGAACCGGCCGCCATGGTTCTAGCGTGCCTAGGGGGAAAAGACATAGTCCCGCGGGCTCCCCTACCCGCCAACACCAGGAAATACGGTCAGTGGGTGACCATTAATGGGCATCGGGCCGAGGCCTTACGTGACACAGGCGCCAGTGTGACGGCCGTCCGCTGTCACCTGGTGAAACCCGAGCAGATCCTGCCGAACATTCTCTGCCCCGTCCGCTCAGCTGACAATTCCGAAAGTCTGTGTCAAATGGCCTGCGTCCCCTTCGAATGGGGAGGGGTCTCCGGCCTGCTGAAAGTGACGGTCCGGGATGATGCCCCCGTGGACTGCCTCCTGGGGAATGACCTTGAGAGTTCCCAATGGGCCACCGTCGAGAGAAGAGAGCACCTGGGGATGCTGGGCCTCCCGGACTGGGCCTGCGTAACCACCCGGTCCAGGGCAGCCCGTGCCGTTCCCCGACCAGAAGAACCGGAATGGCCAGCACCTCCGCCCCCGGTCGCCCCAGTAGAAGACAACGATGAGGCCAACCCCCCGGAGCCAACGACCGAAGGGGACGCGCACCTCCAGGACGTCCCCGGCCTGGCTCAGTGGCGTCAAGAAGGGGGGCCCACCCAAGAACAGTTCCGCCAGGAGCAAAAGACTTGCCCCTCCCTCGAGGGACTCCGCCAACAAGCCAGCGCCCAGAGCGCAGGGGACTCCACCGGAACTCACTGGGTCTACTGGGAGAACGACCTGCTATACAGCGAACAGAGGATCGCAGAGCTAGGGGCCGGTCGAGTACTGGTGGTACCTCTCCGCTTCAGAAACTTCTTGCTCAATCTGGCCCACGATGTCCCCCTGGCTGGACACCTGGGCCAAGACAAAACTTACAGTCGCCTAGTGACCCACTTTTTCTGGCCGAAGATGCGGAACGACGTCCTGAACCACTGCCGGTCCTGCCCCACGTGCCAGGCCAGCGGGAAGAGTGGCCGTAAGCTGAAGGCCCCTCTACAACCCTTCCCGGTGGTCACCACCCCGTTCGAGAGGGTAGGAATAGACATTGTGGGGCCCCTGGACCCCCGCACGGCACAAGGACATAGGTTCATCCTAGTACTGGTGGATCACGCCACCCGCTACCCCGAGGCGGTGCCTCTACGAACAGTAACAGCTCCGGTGGTTGGCCGGGCCCTAATGGGGATCTTCTCCCGGGTGGGCTTCCCCCGAGAAGTCGTCAGCGACCGAGGCACGAACTTCATCTCCAAATACATGAAGTCCCTCTGGCAACAGTGCGGGGTCACCTACCGATTCACGACCCCCTATCACCCCCAAGGGAACGGACTAGTGGAGCGATTCAACCGCACTCTCAAAGGGATGATTGGGGGATTGGAAGAGCCCCTCCGTCGCCAGTGGGATGTACTACTCCCGTGCCTCCTCTTCGCCTACCGGGAAGTTCCCCAGAAGTCCCTCGGTTTTAGCCCCTTCGAACTCCTGTACGGGCACCCTGTGCGAGGGCCCCTCAGCCTAGTCAAAGAAGGTTGGGAGATGGCCCCCCTAAAGACCCCTCCAGACGTCTTCAAGTACCTCCTGGCCCTACGTAATCAGACCCGGCGCTTCAGGGAGATGGCCAAGGCGAACCTCGAGGCCAGCCAGGAAGACATGAAGAGATGGTATGATCACAATGCCTCCTCCGTCGAGTTCGAACCTGGACAACAAGTGTGGGTGATGTCCCCCACCGAACCATGTGCCTTGCAAGATAAGTGGACGGGGCCCTTCAAGGTGGTCGAGCGCAAAAGCCCCGTCACTTACCTCTTCGACATGGGGACCACCCGGAACCCCCTTCGGGTCCTCCACACCAACAGACTCAAACCACACTTTGTGCGCTCAGAACTCAGCCTCCTGATGGCTACAGACAGTGGGGCGGAAGAAGACTCCGAGCCTCTCCCGGATCTCCTGAAGACTCAGGAGAAAGACGGTTCCGTGGACGGGGTCCGGCTCTCCGATGCCCTCACCCCAGAGCAACGCCAGGGCTGCCGGGACCTCCTGCTGCGGTTCGCTTCACTGTTCTCCCTCACTCCCGGGGTCACCCCTTGGTGCTTGCACGACGTAGACACCGGGGACAGTCCCCCTGTCCGGCACCGGGCCTACCGCGTACCAGATCGGGTACGGGCCTGCATACAAGAGGAAGTGGCCAAAATGCTCACGATCGGGGTCATCGAGCCCTCGGACAGTCCCTGGGCCAGTCCAGTTGTATTGGTCCCCAAAGCCGCTGCCCCCGGCACCACACCTGAACTGAGATTCTGCGTCGACTACCGGGGCTTGAACGCTGTCACCCGAACCGACGCTCATCCTATCCCCAGAGCGGATAAATTGATCGACCGGCTGGGGGCCGCCCGCTACCTCAGTATCTTCGACCTAACAGTGGGCTACTGGCAGATCGGTCTCACACCCCGAGCTCAAGAACGATCCGCCTTCTCTACCCCCGATGGCCACTACCACTTCAAGGTCATGCCCTTTGGCATGAAGAACGCCCCCGCTACATTTCAACGTCTTGTGAACCAGGTCCTGGCGGGGCTCGAAGAGTTCAGCGCTGCCTACCTGGACGATATCGCTGTATACAGCCGCCACTGGTCCGACCACCTCCTCCACCTCCAGGAGGTCCTACAGGCCCTCCAGCGGGCCGGCCTCACGATTAAGGCCGGCAAATGCCAAATTGGTCAAGGGTCCGTGACCTACCTGGGGCACCAGGTGGGGAGCGGGCTGGTGGCCCCACTGCAACTTAAGATTGCTGCCATCCAGTCCTGGCAGCCCCCCGTCACTCAGACCGAAGTCCGAGCCTTCTTGGGGCTCACCGGCTACTACCGGCGGTTCGTGAGGGACTACGGCAGCATTGTGGGGCCCCTCACGGGTCTCACGTCCAAGAACCAACCAAAGCGGATTAACTGGACCCCCGATTGTCAAGCGGCCTTCGAAAAGCTGAAGGCCGCCCTGTGCACCGCCCCTGTGCTCCAGGCCCCCGATTACAGTCGGGAATTCGTAGTACAGACAGACGCCTCCGACCACGGCATCGGAGCGGTTCTTTCCCAAGTGAACCCCGAGGGTCATGACCAGCCGGTGGCCTTCATCAGCCGACGTCTCCTGGGCCGAGAACAGCGCTGGAGCACCATCGAGAGGGAGGCCTTCGCAGTGGTGTGGGCCCTCAAAAAGCTCCGGCCCTATCTCTTCGGTACCCACTTCCGGGTACAAACCGACCATAGACCCCTGCAGTGGCTGATGCAGATGCGGGGGGAAAACCCAAAACTATTGCGCTGGTCCATCTCCCTGCAGGGAATGGACATCACCGTGGAGCACCGACCAGGCCAAGACCACGCCAACGCAGATGGCCTGTCCCGCTTCTTCCGCCTCGACGAAGAGAGTCCCCAAGGAGATGGGTGACTCTCCCCGCCTTCAGCTGGGGGGGACGCATGTTGGACAGGCCACACGAAGGGCTTGCGCCCTCCCCGCATGACAGGGCCCAAGCCCCGGCCTCCCAGGCGCGGCCCACGAGAATCACCCGCACCCCGTCTCCCGACGGAACTCCTGCCCTCGGACCTCCCTGTAGCACGGGCCCAAGCCACCACCGGCTCCCTCGGCCGGGTCAAGCCGCCATCTTGGGCCCTGCGCCACGAGGCCGCGTGGCCTCCCCCCGACCCTAACCCTGGGCCTGGCCGGCCCCGACATCCCGGCACCACCATCCACCCAGGAGGTGAGCGGATCACTTGGCAGGTCAATGGGAGGACGAAGTGCCAAGGACTCTCCCCCGCCAGGTGACGATCGCCTCCAGCTCCCCCAGGCACCGGCTCCACCCCCCCGCTGGGTGTCTGGACATCTTCATCCCGGACCCTCCGACCCCCAAGTGCGAGGGTCCGGACATCAAAGGGCACCTGCCCTATAACTGGAGCAGCTGCGGAGCAGGAAGGCAGTTGTATCCTGGAGTCGAGAGATACCGAGAGAACTCAGCCTTGACGGACTACTGGCGCTGCCGTAGCCCTATCTTGTGATCTATCGTCCTGCCTGCTGGCGCTGCCGCGGCCTTCTGCAACATCCATCCTCGTCGGGACCTGCTGGCGCTGCCGCGGCCCGTTGTAACGACCATCTTCACCGGGACCTGCTGGCGCTGCCGCGGACCGTACATCGACCATCGTCTCTGGGACCTGCTGGCGCTGCCGCGGCCCGTGTATCGACCATCTTCACTGGGACCTGCTGGCGCTGCCGCGGCCCGTACCAGCTAGACCACCTAAGCTCGAGGATTGTGAGCTACCCACCATACCACCTCAACTACCAGACTGGTAACCAGACTGTCCCGCTTCCCCCTTTCCCATCTTGAGAGACTTGAATCGAGGGGACCCCTGAGTCCAGACCTCCTTGTACCTTTTCATCGTACCTTAAGAAGTGTTTATAAAGAACGCTAACTCATCTCCTTGTGTGGTATCTGTCTGTGGGGGGGAAGTTATTTGTCTGTACGATCGCTGGAGACAGCTCTCCCCGGAGACCTCTCCCCTTGTCCTCGGCCGACCCTCCCGGTCCGTCTAACAACCTCCAAAAAACACCCCAAGAAAATACACTGGACTCCCTCCTGCCAGAAGGCGTTCGACACCCTAAAGGCCGCAATGTGCGTGGCTCCAGTGCTCAAAGCACCCGACTACGCCCAGGAGTTTGTGGTCCAGATGGACGCCTCGGAACACGGCATCGGGGCAGTCCTCTCACAGTACGACGACAAAGGCATAGATCAGCCCATAGCCTTCATCAGCCGAAGGTTACTGCCCCGGGAACAGCGGTGGAGCACAATTGAACGAGAGACGTTCGCAGTAGTCTGGGCCCTCAAATAGCTACGGCCCTACCTGTTCGGAACACACTTCCGAGTGCAAACAGATCATCGACCCCTGCGGTGGTTGATGCAGATGCGAGGGGAAAACACCAAGCTGCTACGCTGGTCCATCTCTCTCCAGGGGATGGATTTCACTGTGGAACATCGCCCCGGGACTGACCACGCCAACGCGGACGGCCTGTCCCGATTCTTCCGCTTCAGCGAGGAGAACTCCCAAGTGGATGGGTAGTTCTCCCCGCCTTTCAGCTGGGGGGGGCACGTGTGAGACCGGCCTCGTGGCGTGGGCCCTCCCGACCAGCAAGTTACACTACAACCACGCCGAACCTCGTGGGCACGGCCTCCCGGCTTCCGTGGACCAACCTCCCGAGGGCCGACCAGATCCCCAACACGTATGCCCGGCCGAGGGAGAACGAAACCCCCCCCCCCCAAACCAGACCGAGAGGCGCCGACCCTGTCACACCTCTGGTCTCTCCCCCGAGGGAGGTTTCGATCAACCACCAGGCCCCCGGTGAGCGGGCGCCTCGCCTGCTGAGTGTCTGGAGTCCCTCCCAGACCCACCTGAACAGATCAAGGGGCCGAGCGACAAGAAACCCCGACACACCGCCCCCCAGGCACCAGACCCCTCTCCGCGAGGACTCCGGACTTCAAAGAGGAGGGGGAGTATAACAAGGGGTGCTGAAGGGACGAGAGGAAGAGAAGACCTGGACTGACGAGAGCCTGCGGACTTGGTCGCGGCTCGATCGCTCCCCGAACAGAAGAACGCTACCCGAACTCTGAACCATCTGAGCCCTGCTGACGCTGTCGCGGCTCCCCGAACTCTGAACCATCTGAGCCCTGCTGACGCTGTCGCGGCTCCCCGAACTCTGAACCCTCTGAGCCCTGCTGACGCTGTCGCGGCTCCCCGAACTCTGAACCATCTGAGCTCTGCTGACGCCGTCGCGGCTCCCTGAACTAAGACCCTCCGGTGCCTGCTGAGTGACTCGCGGCCCGCTCCTCCAAGAGAATCGGCAGAGATCGCCGAGAGAAGCAACATCCCCTCAGCTCGAGGATTGAGAGCTGGGCGCCGGATACCTCGCAGAGACACTGATTGAAAGACTGTTCCGCTACCCCTTTTCCCTCCATCATAAGATCGCTGCCGCTTGTGGCATTAATCCTGCACCTGCCTGCCGGATCATAAAGATCCCTGATAACCACCGATAAAAGCTTATTATCTTGCAACGATTTACTGTGTGGTGTCCCTCTATCCGCAGAAGAGAGAAGCGTAGCGTGTGCGATCCTAGGTGCGAGACCCTTCCAGGAAGGGCCTCCCTGCTCTTGCTCGGCCTAACTCTGGGAAAGGTGGGCCTCTGGGTGGTCAGGAACACATTCCGCAGCCTCCCCGGGGAACGCCTTCCAACATCCGTGAAATGTACAGACGGTTGGCCACACTACCCGTCAGTGTCTGGCACCCGAGACAGCAGCTGGTCACCAGTGGTAGGCGGCGGGCTAGCACCTGAGGCCGTGGCAGGGGGCGGGCTGAGTCTTCGGGTGGGCAGGAGCAAGCAGTGACGAATGGGCTAGCATGTGCAGTAGTGACTGGGCAGTGTCAGGGTACATGTTGGCACCTGGAGCAGAAGCTGCACTGTGTTGGAGATGTGTTGGCACATGTGGTTGGAGCTGATGTACTTTGGTAGGGACTGGTTTGGCAGTTGGGGCAGGAGCGGGTACTGCAGCATGGACAGCAATTACAGCATGGACAGAAGCAGCGCATGGCTCCCGCACATGCAACATGTACAGTGTATGAGAACCCTCACATGCAACAGGTGCAGCCCAGGGAGCAGAAGTGCATGCGTCCCTCACACCCTGAGCAGGTACAGCACAGACAGAGCACCCTTGCATGCAACAGGTGCAGTCAGGGAGCAGAAGTGCATGGGCTCCTCACACCCTGAACAAGGACAGCACAGACGGAGCACCCTCACATGCAACAGGTGCGGCCCAGAGGGCAGAAGTGCATGGGCTCCTCACACCCTGAACAAGGACAGCACAGACGGAGCACCCTCACATGCAACAGGTGCGGCCCAGAGGGCAGAAGTGCATGGGCTCCTCACACCCTGAACAAGGACAGCACAGACGGAGCACCCTCACATGCAACAGGTGCGGCCCAGAGGGCAGAAGTGCATGGGCTCCTTACACCCTGAACAAGGACAGCACAGACGGAGCACCCTCTCATGCAACAGGTGCAGCCCAGAGAGCAGAAGTGAATGCTATCCTCACACCCTGAACAGGGACAGCACTGGCAGAGCACCCTCTCATGCAACAGGTGCAGCCCAGAGAGCAGAAGTGCATGCTTCCCTCACACCCTGAACAGGTACAGCACAGACAGAGCACCCTTGCATGCAACAGGTGCGGCCCAGAGGGCAGAAGTGCATGCATCCCTCACACACCGAACAGGTACAGCACAGACATAGCACCCTCACATGCAACAGGTGCAGCCCAGGGAGCAGAAGTGCATGCACCCGACATACCCTGAACAGGTACAGCAGAGGCAGAGCACCCTTGCATGCAACAGGTGCGGCCCAGAGGGCAGAAGTGCATGCATCCCTCACACACCGAACAGGTACAGCACAGACAGAGCTCCCTCACATGCAACAGGTGCAGCCCAGGGAGCAGAAGTGCATGCACCCGTCATACCCTGAACAGGTACAGCAGAGGCAGAGCACCCTTGCATGCAACAGGAGCAGCCCAAGGAGCAGGAGTGCATCTTCCCTCACACCCGGAACAAGGACAGCACAAATAAAGCACCCTCATATGCAACAGGTGCAGCCCAGGGAGCAGGAGTGCATGCTCCCCTCACACCCGGAAGAAGGACAGCTCAGATAGAGGACCCTGGCATGCAACAGGTGCAGCCCAGAGGGCAGAAGTGCATGTGTCCCTCACACCCTGAACAGGTACAGCACAGACAGAGCACCCTCACATGCAACAGGTTCAGCCCAGAGGGCAGAAGTGCATGTGTATCTCACACCATAAATAGGTACAGCACAGACATGCATCCTCACATGCAACAGGTGCAACCCAGGCAGCAGAAGTGCTGAGTCCATCACACCCTGAACAGGTACAGCACAGACAGAGCACCCACACATGCAACAGGTGCAGCCCAAGGAGCAGGAGTGCATGCTTCCCTCACACCCAGAACAAGGACAGCACAGATAAAGCACCCTCACGTGCAACAGGTGCTGCCCAGGGAGTTTGACTGCATGCTCCCCTCACACCCGGAAGAAGGACAGCACAGATAGAGCACCCTGGCATGCAACAGGTGCAGCCCAGAGGGCAGAAGTGCATGTGTCCCTCACACCCTGAACAGGTACAGCACAGACAGAGCACCCTTGCATGCAACAGGTGCAGCCCAGAGAGCAGAAGTGCATGTGTCCCTCACACCCTGAACAAGGACAGCACAGGCATAGCACCCTCGCATGCAACAGGTGCAGCACAGGGAGCAGAAATGCATACTTCCCTCACACACTGAACAGGTACAGCACAGACAGCACCCTCACATGGAAAAGGTGCAGCCCAGAGGGCCGAAGTGCATGCGTATGTCACAGCCTGAACAGGTACAGCACAGACAAGTTCCCTCACATGCAACAGGTGCAGCCCAGAGAGCAGAAGTGAATGCATCCCTCACACCCTGAACAGGTACAGCACAGACAGAGCACCCTTGCATGCAACAGTTGCGGCCCAGTGGGCAGAAGTGCATGCATCCCTCACACCCTGAACAGTTACAGCACAGACAGAGCAACCTTACATGCAACAGGTGCAGCCCAGGGAGCAGAAGTGCTGAGTCCCTCACACCCTGAATAGGTACAGCACAGACAGAGCAACCACACATGCAACAGGTGCAGCCCAGATAGCATAAGTGCATGCATCAGTTATACCCTGAACAGGTACAGCACAGGCAGAGCACCCTCACATGCAACAGGTGCAGCGCAAGGAGCAGGACTGCATGCTCCCCTCACACCTGGAAGGACAGCACAGATAGAGCACCCTGGCATGCAACATGTGCAGCCCAGAGGGCAGAAGTGCATGTGTCCCTCACACCCTGAACAGGTACAGCACAGACAGAGCACCCTCACATGCAACAGCTTCAGCCCAGAGGGCAGAAGTGCATGTGTATCTCACACCATAAACAGGTACTGTACAGAAAAGCATCCTCACATGCAACAGGTGCAGCCCAGGCAGCAGAGGTGCATGAGTCCCTCACACCCTGAACAGGTACAACCCAGACAGAGCACCCTCCCATGCAACAGGTGCAGCCCAGGCAGCAGAAGTGCATGCGTACCTCACACCTGAACAGGTACAGCACAGAGAGAGCACCCTCACATGCAACAGGTGCAGCCCATGGAGCAGAAGTGCATGCATCTGTCACACCCTGAACAGGTACAGCACAGGCAGAGCACCCTTGTATGCAACAGTTGCAGCCCACGGAGCAGGAATGCATGCTTCCTTCACACCTGTAACAGGGACAGCACATTCAGAGCACCCATGCATGCAACAGGTGCAGCCCATAGAGCAGAAGTGCATGTGTCCCTCACACCCTAAAGAGGTACAGCACAGAGAAAGCACCCTCACATGCAACAGGTGCAGCCAATGGAGCAGAAGTGCATGCATCTGTCACACCCTGAACAGGTACAGCACAGGCAGAGCACCCTTGCATGCAACAGGTGCAGCCCACGGAGCAGGAATGCATGCTTCCTTCACACCTGTAACAGGGACAGCACATTCAGAGCATCCTTGCATGCAACAGGTGCAGCCCATAGAGCAGAAGTGCATGTGTCCCTCACACCCTAAAGAGGTACAGCACAGAGAGAGCAACCTCACATGCAACAGGTGCAGCCCATGGAGCAGAAGTGCATGAATCTGTCACACCCTGAACAGGTACAGCACAGGCAGAGCACCCTTGCATGCAACAGGTGCAGCCCAGAGAGTAGCAGTGCATACTTTTGTCACACACGGGAACAACCGAAGTGCAGGCAGCAGACGTTAAGCTTCCTTCACACCCAGAACAAGTCCAGCATGGACAGAAGCAGCGTATGACCCTTGACTGCAACAAGTGCAGAGTGTGAGCACCCTCACATGCAACAGGTGCAGCCCAGGGAGCAGAAGTGCATGCATCCGTCACACCCTGAACAGGTGCAGCACAGGCAGAGCACCCTTGCATGCTACAGGGGCAGCCCAGGGAGCAGGAATGCATGCTTCCCTCACACCTGTAACAGGGACAGCACATTCAGAGCACCCTCGCATGCAACAGGTGCAGCCCATAGGGCAGAGGTGCATGCATCTGTCACACTCTGAACAGGTGCAGCACATTCAGAGCACCCTTGCATGCAACAGGTGCAGCCCACGGAGCAGGAATGCATGCTTCCTTCACACCTGTAACAGGGACAGCACATTTAGAGCATCCTTGCATGCAACAGGTGCAGCCCATAGAGCAGAAGTGCATGTGTCCCTCACACCCTAAAGAGGTACAGCACAGAGAGAGCAACCTCACATGCAACAGGTGCAGCCCATGGAGCAGAAGTGCATGAATCTGTCACACCCTGAACAGGTACAGCACAGGCAGAGCACCCTTGCATGCAACAGGTGCAGCCCAGAGAGTAGCAGTGCATACTTTTGTCACACACGGGAACAACCGAAGTGCAGGCAGCAGACGTTAAGCTTCCTTCACACCCAGAACAAGTCCAGCATGGACAGAAGCAGTGTATGACCCTCGACTGCAACAAGTGCAGAGTGTGAGCACCCTCACATGCAACAGGTGCAGCCCAGGGAGCAGAAGTGCATGCATCCGTCACACCCTGAACAGGTGCAGCACAGGCAGAGCACCCTTGCATGCTACAGGGGCAGCCCAGGGAGCAGGAATGCATGCTTCCCTCACACCTGTAACAGGGACAGCACATTCAGAGCACCCTCGCATGCAACAGGTGCAGCCCATAGGGCAGAGGTGCATGCATCTGTCACACCCTGAACAGGTGCAGCACATTCAGAGCACCCTTGCATGCTACAGGTGCAGCCCAGGGTGCAGGAATGCATGCTTCCCTCACACCTAGAACAGGGATAGCACATTCAGAGCACACTTGCATGCAACAGGTGCAGCCCATAGGGCAGAGGTGCATGTGTCCCTCACACCCTAAAGAGGTACAGCACAGACAGAGCATCCTCACATGCAACAGGTGTAGCCCAGGCAGCAGAAGTGCATACTTCCCTCACACACTGAACAGGTAAAGCACAGGCAGAGCACCCTCACATGCAACAGGTGCAGCCCAGAGGGCAGAAGTGCATGCATATCTCACACCCTGAACAAGGACAGCACAGAGCACCCTCACATGCAACAAGCGTAGCCCAGGCAGCAGAAGTGCATGCATTCCTCACACCCAGAACAGGGATAGCACATTCAGAGCACCCTCCCATGCTACTGGTGTAACCCAAGCAGCAGAAGTGCATGCTTCCCTCACACCCTGAACAGAGACAGCACAGGCAGAGCACCCTTGCATGCAACAGGTGCAGCCCAGAGAGTAGAAGTGCATTTGTCTCTCACACCCTGAACAGGCACAGACAGCAGCAGTGCATGCTTCTGTCACACACAGGAACAGACGGAGTCCAGGCAGCAGAAGTCAAGCTTTCTTCACACCCAGAACAAGTCCAGCATGGACAGAAGCAGGGTATGTCCCTCGACTGCAACAAGTGCAGAGTGTGAGCACCCTCACATGCAACAGGTGCAGCTCAGGTGGCAGAAGTCAAGTTTCCCTCACACTCAGAATAAGTACAGCATAGACAGCAGAAGTGCATGCTTCGCTCATACACAGAACAGACACAAGCCTGGCAGCAGAAGTGCAAGCTTCTCTCACATCTAGAATAAGTACAGCATAGACAGCAGTAGTGCAAACTTCCCTCCCACGCTGAACAGGTGTAGCCCAGGCAGTAGATGTGAAAGCTTCCCTCACACTCAGTGTCGGAAGGTGGATATCTGACTATGGTTACCCCCAAATTTTTGCCTAGTGTCTAGCTGGTTTTTCGACTTAGTTGGCCTGAGATCCTGCTATTCAGGATCTCAGCCTGGCTGTTCCCTCTTTAAAATGGACTCCATGTACCCTAGGTACATACCCAATTGGTTGGATCACCCTGTCAGCCCCTGTACCAGTGTACACTAGGTACCCAGGGCATTGGTGTACCCAAGGCCTTCCAGGGCCTGAAGCATGTATTATGCCACCCCAGGCTTGGCCTAACAATTTGACACAACTGGCTGATCACTCAGCTGGGGTAAGTTGGTGTAAGCACCTCTTACTTAGGTGTAGTATACCTATACCTAACCTTAAATGGGACACCTGGTAACCTATAAGTCACTCCTATGGCAGGCCTTAACAATCCTGGAGGCAGAGTGCTTGGTTGCATGTGAGATGGTGCTCTGGCATGAGCTGAGCCTGTCTGCAGTGGTCAGAACAACTTCCTTCTACTGTTTCCAGATATCGTCATACCATATACTCTTAAGTGCATTATGAACCTCGCGGTTAAATGCTATCTTTGGTTTGGCTTTATCAAAACATGTCGAGTAAGGTGTCATACGAATTGGAATACTAACCCCTCGCCAATTCTGGCGACGGGGTTAGCATTCCACCCTTCTAGAGGGACACGACATGTACAGTACCTGAAACCCGGGTAAAATCAGACATAGCCTCAGCTCCACAAAATGGATGCTGCCACCACAGACACAAGTCTGCCCTCCTGCTGCTGGGAGTCCTTCCAGCTTGGGAGGTGTGGACAAAGGGTTTCCTGCCAGGGGAGGTGCATGCACCACCCCAGACAGGATTTTGTGTATTGGTCAGGTAAGGGCTTGAAAGAAACCAGACATGCCTGTGGCTCACAAGGAGCCTCGGTGCATATGCCAGTTCAAACCGGTCCTGGGGCACACCAGTCCCGGGCCTGGGGCGAGCTGGACAAAGGATTGGGGGTGTAACCACCCCCCTTCCTGGTCCCACCCATAGGGAGGGACCTAGCAGGTAGTCCGGCCCCTAGAATCCGCTTAAAGGTAGGAGCTGTGTCCTAAGACTTCAGACATCCTGGAATCAACTTGAAACTAAGAAGAAGACGGGAACTTCGACATTCTGCTGCACAGAAGACTGAAGGAAATCTCCCCTGTGGTCAGGGAGTGACCACCTTGCTAACGCAAGCACCATCCAGCGAATCAACGTCTGCTTTGCCGCCGCCTCCCGCCGGAGCCCGAGCCCAGAGACTGACAAGACCTGGACCTCCAGACCTCTCAACGCCCGATCCACAGTCCCTGAAAAGAGGAGACCCGTGGAGGCAACGAGACACGTGGAGCCAGCCATCTTGAAACGACCAAGACAAGCTGCAAGTGCAACAACCGAGGCTCCCTCCAAGTTGTGCTTTGGGATCTGAGAAGCCCAACCCTCGAGCAGCATCTGCACCAAAGGTGAGCCCTCCAGCATCTCCACGATCTGCGTGGGGCCCTTCTGCATTTTGCCACTCGACGCGCCTAACCGGTTGCTGGCCCGCTGGCTAGTAGCCATCTTGGCGACGAACTTCACAAAATACACCGCTGGTCTAGTTGCTCCAGACTGGCCCTTGCTCCCCTCCAAAGGAGCAGTCCCTCTGACCTTGCTGGTCAGAACCATCAGCTTATTTCATCTCCTACAACAATTGCTTTTGCCAAGGCTTGTTTGCTTCGATCAAGTCGCCGACACCGCCGACAGCGAGAGCCTGCGTGGGACAGCTCGTGAACCGACTCCTGGACGTCATCGACCTCCAGGGACAACGTGGCTGCAGAGACAAGCTACACCTTTCTTCCTGTTTGCACCCGACATTGCCTGGTACCCACCTGGTGCCACGCTGGTCACTGGCTAGTGACTGTGAACACTGTCCCCTCTGCTTACAGGTCTTCAACATCTCCGATCCACTCTTGGATCCACCGCATCTCTCCCGGACCGACCGTCTGCAGCATCTTTGTCTTCAGGCTCCACGGAACAGATAGAAGAAACCCGACGCACTTCGAGGCCTATGCACCCGCTTCCTGTGGGTGAGGTAAAGCTGGCACTCCTGTGCCCAAGTGTAGTATTATATCTCTAGTGCCTGTGTTCCAAATCTTGAGTTCCTAGTCCATCCGGAAGATCCTCTTTGCAGTAACTTTGTACTTTTTACGCACCCATTGAAACCTATGGGAGCACGCGTGTGACTATTTGCTCTGCACACGCCACCCGTGGACCTCCTGGTCACTAACTGAGGTTAGCTTCTTGTAGGCCCAGCGATTCTAGAGGCCCTAGGCCTTTTCCCTTTTCTGTTCGTGGTACTTATACCACTATTTTAGTATATGGTTCGAGCGGCCACCAGGGCCTATCCATATAAAGTGCAACTTCTGTGTATTCTACTGTAATCTTGTTTGACGATTTGTGCTCCTGTGCTCATAAAGAGACTAGGGGTTACTTTGAGAAATAAATACATATATATTTTGAATATATATCTGTGTGGTGTCCTTTCATTGGTATAAAAGGGGGTTACATTTGGTAAAACAGCTGGCTTAACACGCTTCACGAGTTTAGCCTCAAAGACTGCTTAGCCTACGCTACCACTAGGGCAGCTAGTCCGAAAAGGTTGACTTACAACCACACCATAAGGGTTGCTTGGCATGGTACAAGGTGATCACTTTAACTAGTGAGCATCATATACCAGGCCAACTTCTCACACTCAGAATAAGTACAGCATAGACAGCAGCAATGCATGCTTCGCTCATACACAGAACAGACACAAGCCAGACAGCAGAGTGCAAGCTTCCCTCACACTCAGAATAAGTACAGCATAGACAGCAACAGTGCATGCTTCGCTCATACACAAAACAGACACAGGCCTGACAGCAGAAGTGCAAGCTTCTCTCCCACATTGAACAGGTGCAGGGCAGACAGTAGAAGTGCAAGCTTTGTTCACACCCAGAACAAGTATAGCATGGACAGAAGCTGCATATGAATCCCTCAGATGGAACGGGCGCAGTCCAGGCAGCAGAGATGCATGTTTCCTTCACACCCAGAACAAGTACAGCCTGTACTTCAGCAGTGCATGTGTCCCTCACACCCTGAACAGGTGCAGGTCAGGCAGCAGAAGTGCAAGCTTCCCTCATACCCAGAACAAGTAAAACTTAGACAGAAGAAGCATATGACTTTCTCATATGGAACATTTATAGCCCATACAGCAGAGGTGCACACTTCCTTCACACTTAAAACAAGTACAAGTACTTAACAGAAGGAGCGTATGACTCCCTCACATGGAACGAGTGCAGTCCGGGCAGTAGATGTGCAAGCTTCCCTCACACCCAGAATAAGTACAGCATAGACATCAGAAGGGCATGCTTCCCTCCCACACAGAAAATGTGCAGCCCAGGCAGCAGAGGTGCAAGCTTCCTTCACACCCAGAACCAGTAAAGCCTGGACAGATGCAGCACATGACTCCCTCACATGGAACGAGTGCAGCCCGGGCAATAAAAGGGCAAGCTTCCCTCACACCCAGAATAAGTACAGCATAGAAAGCAGCAGTACACGTTTTCCCTCACATATGGAGCATGTACAGCCTGGGCAGCAGAAGTGCAAGCTTCCCTCACATGCAGATAAGTACAGAATGAACAGTAGGAGGACATGCATCCCTCACACAGAGAGCATGTATAGCCTGAGCAGCAGATGTGCAAGCTTCCCTCACAAAGAATTTCACTTTGTTCTGATTAGGCCCAGTATAGATAGCAGCTGTGCAACACTGGCGACACAGTACTAACAGGGGCAATGCAAGCTTCCCTCTAACCCAGGGCAAATAGAGTGCAATCATATCAACCTACACACACACACACACGTGCACACGCACGCGCACACACACACACAGACTGAGATGGTCTTGCTCTGCTGTACATTCCACAAGTGGCATTACTAATTACTCTCCAGAAAAGAATCTTTCACACATTATTTACAAGGTGCAGTGTTTGCATTTGCCATGTGCATACGTAGTCAAGGACACAGAAATACTCTTGTATGTACAAGTGCTTGGACATTTGTCTTTATTTAAAGGGCCTAGGGACCAGCATGTGTGTTGTGTAAGTCTGGGCGGTGAACTCCGCTCACGGAGTTTGCGGAGTTTTTCGCACTCCACGTTACGCCGAGCTCGCAGAGTTTTTTTCCACGCTCACGTTTGTCAATGTCAAGTTGGCAAGCGCGAGTGAGGAAAATCTACCTCCCGGTGAGATGTTTCCTCGTTCGCGATCGTCAACATCAACTTGGCGAGCACGAGCGTGGAAAATCAACCTCCCAGTGAGATTTCTCAACGCAGGCGGTCAGATTTCTCATTGCGAGTGGTCACGTATGCTCGCGATCGCTCGCGTTGAGAAACCGTCCGTTCGCGTTGAGAAAGCTGCTGCTCGAGTAAAAATCTACTCTAGCGGCCGAAAAGAAGCACCGCTCGCTTGCGCTGCGCATGGTGCCGTTCGCGATGATTGCACATTGCGGAGAAGCACCTGGCACTGAAAATCACCGCGAACTGCATTTATCTAATGCACTCCGCTGCTCGCGGAGCTCTGTGTAGCGGGGCAGAGGTGTTTTTGCACTTCGCTGAGTTTCTCGTAGCGGAACTCCACCCTGGCTTAGTTTCGTGTATACAAGTACTGGTACATAGCAATCTTCTTGTGTTTCCAGTTTCTAAGGCCGGGCATTGGTCTTGTATATGCAGGTTCTGGTACACATCATTCTTCTTGTATTTACTGGCTCTAGGATCAAACATTTATCTTGCATTTACATGAGCCAACACTCAGAATGTACCTTGTATTTCCACAGTCCAGGACCCGGCATTTGTCTTGTCTGTACAGGTTCTGGTACACAGCATCCTTTGTGTACTTACTGTGTCTAGGACCCAACACGTGTCTTGTATTTACAGAGAGATTGACGTGGCATTAGTCGTCTATCAAAAGGTCTAGATGTGGCATTTGTCTTGCATTGAGAAGGTCGAGGACCCTTCGCCTGTTATCTATTTACCCAAAGTCCAAAAACCCAGCGTTTGTAATTAAGTGATCTTGGACCACGCATTTGTCTTGTCATTACAGGGTCTTCGGTCCAGCATTTTTCTTGAAATTTCACAGGTTAACACCAGATATTTGTCTTGAATCCAAAGGGTGCAGGTGCCAACATTTTTCTTGTATTTACAGAGTCCAGGAACCAGCATTCTTCCTGTAAGTAAGGGTCCAGGCCAGACACTTGTCTTGTAATTAAACAACTTTATGACCTGGCATTTGTCTTGTATCGAAGGGTCTAGTCGCAGCATTTGTCTTGTAATTAAATGATCGTAGCCCTGCATTTTTCTTGTAATTATACGGTTCGAAGCCCATCATTTGTCTTGTTATTACACAGGTTAGGATCAGGAATCTGTCTGTATGAAGTGGGTGTAAACACCAGCATTTTTGTTACATTTACAGCCTATAAGACCTTGTCTTTTTCTAGTATCTAAGGGTCTAGACCCGGCGTTTACTTTGCAATTGAAAAGCGCAGGAGCTGGCATTTCTCTGGCATCTAAGGGTCTAGACACAGCATTTATCTTGTGTTTACAAAGTCTATGGCCCTGCATTTGCCTGGTAATGCACTGGTCTAGGGCCAGACATCTGTCTTGTATCTAAAGCCTGTAGGAGCCACCATTTGTCTTTGCCATGTCTTTACAGTCTGCATTTGTCTTATATTTACACAGTACAGCACCCAGCATCAGTCTTATATCTTGCACTTTTCAGAGCTACAGTCAATTTTCTCCCTGGGCAATAATCAGTCTCTCATTGGGTCTATTTCAAAACAGCTTCTAATATTGTCACTGTTTTTCCTGAATCAAGTTCCTCACAGAAATAAAAATGTCCAAAAATTCTATACTTTATGCCTTCTTCTGTTGGTCTTAAAACCTTTCCAATATACATCCACCACAAATCAGCCAATGCATTCCGCCCAATTTACATAAGAGGTTCATCAGGGCATAGGACCCGGATACCCCCGGTTTGGCCCGCACCCCCACACCATCCAAACAAGGCACAAACAGAACTCACGGAGAGAAATTTGGTTTTTGGTGGAGCAGTTTTATTAAAAATTGGCAAACCACACTCACGAAAAACAGTCGTAAAAATTCAAAGTAATAAAAGGCATGTGAGGAAGGAAAACATCACACGAAATAGCGTTGGATTATGTGAAGCACCGTCCACACCAGGGCCATTCCGCAATCCCGCACACCATCAGACCACACAGGTGCAACCACCTGCATCCGTGAGGGGTGGTCCCGTGTCAGGATGTATGTCGTTACAACGCACACTTTTACAACGCATGCACTTACAACGCATTTTTTACAACGCAACATCCACTACAATGCATTCCATTACATAGCATGACACTACAACGCATGTTTAAAAACTAACTTTACAACGCATTCCATTACATCGCATACTACCTTTACAACGCATACCATTACAACGGATAGTATAGGGGTAAAAATTACTATTCTAACTCCAGGGGGTGCAACAGTAGGGTAAGTGTTGGATTGCGTTGTAATGGTATGCGTTGTAAAGGTAGTATGCGATGTAATGGAATGCGTTGTAAAGGTAGTTTTTAAACATGCGTTGTAGTGTCATGCGATGTAATGGAATGCGTTGTAGTGGATGTTGCGTTGTAAAAATTTTGTTGTAAGTGTAGTGCGTTGTAACAGTTGCGTTGTAAAGGTTGTTACCCCCGTGTCACTGTACCCTTGTCCTCATTATGGGCACCACCCAAACACCAAGCTCCCTAAGTGGCTGCGAAGATGTGGGCAGGAGCAGCGGCCCTGTGCCCACCCCCAATGATCAACCTGTGCGCTCTAGCCCACGAGCGGGTGTGTAAATCCTCTGGTTGGCTCAGGACTGCTGGTCCTTACCCTTAGTGCTGTCCTGGGCAGTCTGCTTTGGAGGACCTCCCTCCCTGCTAACTAGGGGTGACTTTAGGATTCTAGACCCCCAAGCCTAAATCTAGGGTTGGTGGTAGGGAACAATGCCGCTGGTCCGCACGCCGCCACAATGGCCAGATCCAAAAAGAGGCCAAGGCCAAGGGGCAGGCAATCTTTATACCTCTTGGCCACCGCGGCGGCAACAGGCGGAAGTGACGTGACACCCCCCGTGAGATGATGCACTTCCTGTCACCTCACCCCACCTCTCGCGAGGTGACAGGAAACCGCCCCTGGCCGAAACCGCCCTTAGCCAGCACGTACCGGATCGGGAAGGGGCCCGGTCCACGGAAGCCCCGGGTCCTATGTGCCCCCCCCCAAAGGGAGGCACTCTGTCCAAATGTAATAGTAATAATAGTTTTTATTAAATTTAAGTCAGTTTCTTTTGAAGCTAAGAAACCAATCGTTATCTAAGATTTATTTTCATAAGGTTACTTACTATCTCGGTATTGCCCAGTGGTGGCTCTGACCCCTTCTATTTATTCCTCAGCCAGCTTTCAGGATGTGTGCAAGATTAGTGCCAACTTAGATAGGTGCCACAGAGCACACTACAGATGCGTAGACTAATGAGGAGGAGCTGTGATCTAGTAAGGTGGAGGCGTGGTCTGAGATGTAGTTAATGGCCCAGAGAGGAGCATTGGTGGCTGAGAAGGGGTGGTGTCTAGTGGAAATGAAGTGCACTCTAATAAGAGAATGTGTTGTCTAGTGTGGATTAGGTGTCTCCTATGGATGAAAGAGATATATTGATATTGAATATGTTTGCAGATCGCTAGAATGTACTAAGGCGTCTTGGCACTGGCATCCGTAAATAAGAACAGACCTATAAGGCAGAGATGCTGGTATTAAAGAACCTTCTTTTGTGAAAAGAGCCATGTTTTTAGTTGTTTCCTAAACTGCAGGAGGGTCGAGGATGCTTCGATACTTAAAGGGAGCGCAATCCATAACTGAGCTTCAGTTTCCATATCGCCGATGAAAAGGGTAGGCACAGATGCGAGAGCCAGGGGAGTGGTCAGGTGAGAGACAAGACTGGCTGAAGGGGGTGGTGAGGCTAGTGGGTGTAGTTGTGAAGGAGAAGGTGTGTCTGAGTGAGAGAGGAGGCTCAATCTTGATAATGAAGATGTGTGCTCTGTTGAGAGGGTGTGGTCTTCTGAGGGAAGGGGTGTGGTATATTTTGGGAAGAGGTGTGGCTTAGTGAAAGAAGTGGTGTGGCCTTGTGGAAGAAGTGTGGCTTCTTCTTGGAAGAGGTGTGGCCTGGTGAGAGGGGAAGTATGGCTTGGGGGAGAGGCGTGGCCTAGTGAAGGAAGAGGCTAGGCTTGTGAGGGAAGGGGTGTGGCCTAATCTGAAAATGGGTATGGTCAAATGAGTGAGTTGGTGTGGCTCATTGAGATTTCCCACAGCACCCTCACTACTTTTGGAACTTTACTCATTTACCTTGTTCACAACAAATACAATTGAACCTCAAGACCTGACTCTCCAAATCATCCTTCACTGGGCGCAACCAGCAGTCCTCCCCCACCCTCAGTGCCTTGAGACCCTCACGGGTGAGTATCTGCGCTTTACAAGCCTCTGATTGATTGAGTGATTGATTGTAGAGAGGAAGATATTAACAAACAGCTGTGCTTCTAAGGAAGGGTTTCATTCCACATGCAAGGCAAGAGTTAGGCTCGAGTTGTTTATGCGAAGAGAAGGTAAACCTGCTTGTGACATCTACTAAAAACAAAGAGACGTTTCTTTCTGGTGTCTCTTGCCACCTTCCCTGCTCCACCCTCAGGTCTCGAGTGTAGCATACCAACGATGCCTTGGACTCTGACAAAAGCAAGGAAAATGGTGCCTTTGACTGCTGTTAGGGTAGTAAAATACAGCAATTATTGGTTCTGGCTCCGGTGCACCGCACCTGCTGCACTAATGGAAGCCACGCCCCTGGGTCTCGTGGCATCCTGTCAGGATTCACTCCAATTCATTGTGCACAAGTGAGCACCTCAGTCAATTAGAATATTCTGTCTCTCCTTAGAAACTTTCACTGTCTCATCTCTTGTGAAAGTTATGCAGACATTCACCTCCACCAGGGAGAAGCTGCAGACAAAAGAAACCAACAATTAAACAAGGAAAAGAATTTGTAACTTTTTACATTCTGCATTAAAAACAGCATATTTTATGAATGTTTAGCGGCGGGTGCCTGACCTCCACTGTCTCCACTCGGTGATGTTCAGGCCTCCTCGGGCTGCAGCTCTCACAGGAACCCAGATGAAAGGCTCGGCTCCCGCGCTAACAATCAGACATTTGCATCAGCTCCGAGCCCCCGCCCCCGCCCCCTCCCGCGCGCCGCTTCCCTACCTTGCCACGGGGGAGGGCAGCGGGTCACCCAGTAACGGCAGATTATTTGAATAAATACCAAGAGCCGGAAACGGAAGCTTCCTACCGCGAGGCAACAATGTTTAGGCCAGAAAGCAACTGCGCATGCGCGCGGAGCTGACCTTTTCACCCCAGGTTCCCATTCGGGCACTTTTCAACACCAAGCGGAGTTTAACATTTTCATTTTTTTATGCCAGTCTTAAAGCTGGAAACCGTAAAACGTTCTAATTCACATATGACATTTTTTAAATGGGCCTTTATTTATTCAAATATGTATATATATATATATATATATATATTATCTACTGGCGGTCGCCAGTACATAGTTATAGTTAGGATCATGTTTCCATAGGAAATCCGCAACATTCTATTTGGAATAACTTTGGCGCCGATTGACGAATCCTCGCAAAATTTTCAAAATAGGTGGGGCGCTCCGCTCCGCTCCTTCCCTGAAAGTCTCGGGGGGATTCGTCAAGCGGGGGCTGGAAAAAAGGGGGGGTCCCAATACGCATTTTCCCCATGCATTTTTCCATAGGACCTTTAGTCCAAGCTACAGCCCGAACGGCTGAACAGAATTACTTGAAATTTGGCAGAGAGGTAGTCCTCAGGTCAGGGATGTGCCTTTTGCAGGTCTGGTGTAAATCTGTTCAGTATTTCCTGAGAAAATAGCATTTAAAAGCATATATATATCTATAGGCTCGCTCCGTGCGCGTACGGTGCGCGCACGGTGAAAAACCTTTAAAAAAAAAATACATAACTTAGCATTTAAAAAACCGTACAAATTCACTGAAAAAACCATAGGTTTCACACACGTTATAGTTAGGAATTAGCATTTAAAAAACCTTGCAAATTCACTTAAAAAACCATAGGTTTCACACATGTTATAGTTAGCTGGACATTTCACTCGTGAAAAATCATTGAAATTCCCCCGTTATAGTTAGTGCAGGCAACTATAACTCACGCGACCGCAATCCTCTGCTGATGACGTCAGATATTACATCACTGATGACATATGTGTCTTTCTGAAAAATAAATATTTGTAATATATGTATAGCTAAAAATTAATGGAAGGAGACATGGGTAAATAAGTGTCTAAAAACAGTGATGTAATATCTGACGTCATCAGCAGAGGATTGCGGTCGCGTGAGTTATAGTTGCCTGCACTAACTATAACGGGGGAATTTCAATGGTTTTTCACGAGTGAAATGTCCAGCTAACTATAACATGTGTGAAACCTATGGTTTTTTAAGTGAATTTGCAAGGTTTTTTAAATGCTAATTCCTAACTATAACGTGTGTGAAACCTATGGTTTTTTCAGTGAATATATATATATATATATATATTAGGAGAAAAATTCGCCATAACTCATGCCACCAAACTCATTGACTTTTTTGTTGGCAAATTGGTGCTTTGAGCAGGGCCGGTGATGCGGCGGGTATGTGCGGTCCCATTAGGATTAATTTATTTCCTTCCCACATCAGTGATTTCTAAACGACGGCCAATTTCCATAAATCACAACACACATCACCGGCCTATGTTGGCATCTCATTCCACTTAAATAATGGATAAGTAATATAGTTATTAAATCCATGTTATTCTGCATCCAATTATTCAATGTCCAACCCTTATCAGAGAGAAGAACAGCATTTATAGTTTCAGGTAATCTGACATCTAATTCCCTACAGGACTACACTTCCACTCCTAATTAACATATGCTATCGTATATATAAGTATGGATAGTGTAGAAAACATGAGTGGATCACGTGTCAAAAGAATCATAGCTGTATTCCTTTTCCAAATAAATAATTTGGGCATGAATGTTTAGACAGGATCATATGTGACAACCATTTGTCCCTGTTAATTAAGAATGGACGTGCGAGCAATCGGAATGTGGCCATCAAGCCCAAAATAGGACACTGGACAACTAAATAAGGTATTTTATCTTATGAATCTTGTATGAACCGATATAAGAATGTCTAGGAAGAAGAGTTGACCTAATCAATGACATACTAGCAGGAGTGATCAGAATGTGGTTGCTGAGCCTGATTTATTTGGTTTGAAAATTAAATAAAGCACTTCATCTCATGAATTTAATCTAACTTGATATAAGAATGTCTATTAAGTAGGGTTGACCCCAGCTTGGATATAGAGAAATGGATAGATTATAGATTGCCATTATGAAGATTCAACTATATTGAAAAAGTTTTTCAACTTGTAAGATACGTTTGGCCCCTTTTGTGAATATGTACATTTTGTAAATGAGTTGTGCATAGGCAAATATATGAATTGACAAATGGGTTGCACATAGGTGTATAATGTGAATGGTGAACTGCTACTTTCTATCCCTTTTGAGGATTGATGTAATGAAATTGGGCATGTGATGTTATGTAAAAGGCTTTTAAACTGTATACATTTCTTTTTTGTGAAACGGTTTTAATTATGTGTAAATTGTTTGTTATTTGTAGCCCTGAAGAAGTCTCTTTATAGAGACGAAATGCGTTGGCTACTTAGAACAGTTTTTACCTTGAGAAGATTTCAAAAGAGAAGTTGTCTAAAGAAACAAGGACTCTTGTGAATGAATTGTTGTGCAACCTATGCTGTAAAAAGCTAGAAACCATATGAATACTGACAACCAAGTGTGTGGGCTGGTCACTTTTGCTTCATAAACACAATGGGTGATATCAGTTCCTAAAGGAGGAAGAACAGGTTTCCAGGTTTCACTAGAGGGGCAAGACTTTCCCCTTCACGCCAGACGGCTACCGCTGGAGCGGCCCTTCTCCATAACAGGGAGGGTTCCGAGTAAAGGACACGAATAAGACTTACCCACTTACAGTATCTGTGACACTCACCTGATATATGGTAGCAAGGGAATATAGGGTGTCTTCCTCCCTGATTACCTCTTTTTACTTTTTCTTTACCAAGGTCCTGATGAAGCGCTAAGGGATCCGTTAGGGACCATGGGAAGTGCGAAACATGTCGACCACCCACCACTCACTAAATATTCCACTCTAGATTCACATACGGGTTGAGAGCAGCGGGAGAACATCTTTTCCTCCCCTACTCATTTTAGTGCTATCTGCGCCTCCATCCCCTCCATCCGACAGAGAGGACCCACGAATACATTTACTAGGGTACCAACGGGCCATTTTATTGTCACTCACTTCCCACTTAACCCACACACCCACATGCACAACTGCGGCGACTCCTAAAAGATCTCCAAAAGAGTGCCCTCCAGTAGGGCCCGTGAGGGACTGCAGCGCCATCCCCACGAGGAGCAGTGCCCAATGATGATGCTTTGTACCCGCAAGGGTGTGTGAGGGCACAACTTTCACCAGCACAGTCCCCCATCCTATACACACTCAAAAGCCTGTCTTCGGAGACACCCACCCCTAGTCGCAGTACCTACCTGGACTGCCATAGCGCATATCTTATCTCCCTTTAGGAACTGATACCACCCATTGTGTTTATGCTTAGCCTCTTGGAGCATCGGTACAGGACCTCTTTCCAAACTGCTCCATGTCCCCCATCTTACATTGTGATTACAGTTGTGCTTCATGCCTTATATCTGCTTGTACATACAGGGCACGGCTAGCGGCCATGCCTTGTATCTGCTTTGCACATACATGGCGCGGCCATGTCTTGTATCTGTTTGCACATACAGGGCGCGGCCATGACTTGCATCTTTTTGTACATACAGGGTTCGAGCAAGTACAGGGCGCGGCCATGGGCCATGCCTGTATCTGCTTGCACATACAGGGCGCGGCCATGGGCCATGCCTGTATCTGCTTGCACATACAG
This sequence comes from Triturus cristatus, assembly GCF_964204655.1. Taxonomy (NCBI): domain Eukaryota; kingdom Metazoa; phylum Chordata; class Amphibia; order Caudata; family Salamandridae; genus Triturus; species Triturus cristatus. Next base: position 1,149,337,332 of record NC_140580.1, on the reverse strand, counting down.
GGTGCTGCCATGGACCATGCCCTGTATCTGCTTGCACATACAGAGCACTGCCATGGGCCATGCCATGCCCTTTATCTGCTTTGCACATACAGAGCACTGACATCGGCCATGCCTTGTGCCCTGTATCTACTTTGCACATACAGGTGATGGCCATCGGCCATGTGTTGTATCTGTTTGCACATACAGGTCACGGCCATCGACCATGCCCTGTTTCTATTTGTACATACAGGGCACTGCCATCGGCCATGCCCTGTAACTATTTGTACATACAGGGCACGACCATTGGCCATGCCTTGTATCAATTAATCAATTTCTTGCTTAATTCGACAACACAAGTGATAAAAGCGTACAATACATACATTTTGATCATAAAATACAAACTATGGTAAAACACGATACAACACTTCAATAAAAAATATAAAATGGCATATCATTGCTCAATATCATGTCATTAATAACATCGAATAATAGGGTTTTTTAGGAAGTTGTTAAAACATTTACATCACAACTTACTTGAGAAAGAACAGGATGGTGGAATAAACAATACCAAATCCCTATGAGATCTAAATGACATTCATACAGGAATAAAAATAACCACCACGCATAAATTCACAGTCATTAAGCACAGACGATTGATGTAATAATCACTTAAACAGTCTAAGAGATGTTAATTGGCTTGAGCATTAGCTATCATTGCCTTTGCACGTATGGCCCACATTTTACCCAAAAACTTAGCAACAGCACATACGTGAGCCGGGTTTGGATCGATCTGAGTTTTCTGAGGACTGCTCGACTACGTGTGCCCATCAGCCTACATATAGCTGTGATCCAAGAGCGGCGAGCACCATCACACCCAAAGCAGGCAAAAAACACGTGTCCAATGGATTCGGGAGCAGCGTTACATATTGGACGCACTTCATCTTTGTCAGAGGCCCATCTAGCAGTAAAGGTTTTAAGAGGCAGGACACCTGTCCTAAATTGAAAGTATCATTTTCGATCTAACGGTACAGCAATTAAATCCCAGTATGGTTCCAAGGAAAATGTGGGTTTAAGAGGGGATCGATCCAATAATCTCCAAGACCAATACCTATAAGCATCTTATGGAATTTTGCAAACTTTATCAGCAACCATCACGTCCCTTAGTGCCTCACCATATTGTGCCAGCTTAGGCTGGTACCACAACCTCCTCCAGAACATCAAGGGGCGCAATTTAACCCAATCTGCCAAAGTACGTTGACCCAAATCCATCATCAAAGGTTTAAGCGGGGTGCTTTGTGGTAAACTGACCAAATTCCTCAAGAAACTGGCTTATGATCTGGTCAACGAAAAAAGGTTTGAGAAACCCCTAAGCTCTGAACCATAGAAGCAAGCACTACTTACTTTGACATCATACATTTGCAGGATTGGAGCAATAGGTTTTGTGGGGGAACTGTTATATTCCCTAGCTAAGGCTCCTGTTATTTGCCTATGTTTAAGAGATAAAGGGCCAGATGTATCAAGCCCTTTTCCCGTTCGCAAACGGGCCGATTCTCAGAATCGGCCCGTTTGTGAACGGGAAAAGGCCTTTTGGGATGTATCATCCCAAAAAGCCATCGCAAAATAGGGAATCTGAAAATTTGCGATGACTTATTTTGCGATTACATTTGCGATGCAGGAAGCACCCAAGTTGTGCGATTTTGGCTTAAGAAATCGCAAATTACCACCAACTTTAATTTGCGATTTTTAAAAAAAATGCACTTTTTGCATTTTTCAAAGTGCCGTGTGGCGCACATACATGCCCTTAGGGCATGTATATGCGCCACATGTGCACACATACATATTTCAGGGATGCAACAGGGTGTCCTTTTGACACCCTTGCACCTTTGAAATTGCATTTGCAATTTGCGAGTACCTAATGGGTACTCGCAAATTGCGGATGTCTTCCCATTAATTCCACTGGGCCTCTTGGCCCATAGGAATGAATGGGAAAGTTATCCTTAATTGCGAATCACAATTTCAAATAAGGAATATTAAGGAATCGCAATTAATATTGTGATTCCTACATACATTCCATTTTGTAAGTCTATAATAGCGATTCGCAAAAAATCGCTATTAATGACTCACAAAATGGGTTTTTCATACATATGCCCCAAAATATCCAACTGGGGTTTACATGAGAAATTCGAGGATAAGGTTACTCTCAGATAACTAAAAATCTCTACATTATCATGAGGCTCGCCCCCCAGCTCGAGCTTCCCTTTAAAAGACCTATGTTTGTTAAAAAACATTATCTTTGTCTTTGCACAAGTGATTTCCAAACCACAAGAGGTGCGAAATTCAAAAAATCGATCTAATGCATGTTGCACACCACTCAGGTTTTGGAAATCAGCAAGGTGTCATCCGCAAAGAGGGAGATTGTTTTTTAATGTCTACCAAAGACGGAGCATCAGTTGGAAGGGAAGACAGGTAGGAGACAACATCATTGAGGTAGAGAGAAAACCAGGTGGGCGCCAGCACAAACCTCTGGCGGTCGCCCTTAGTGTTGGAAAATTGATCTCTCACCCGTCTTTGGGTTCCCCAGTGGACTTGAGCAAAGTTACCCTCATGGAGACGAATCAGAAGTAACAAAAGTTTGTTCGGAAGACCCATATCGCCCAAAACCTGCCATAACAAATCATGCGGAACCAGATCGAAAGCAGACTTAAGATCGACAAAGTCAATGTGTGAGGTACCTTCACCGACCACACCAGTCTTCCAATAAAGTAGAAGGAAGAGAAAAATGTGGTAGATTGTATATATCTTCTTCCGGAATACAGCCCGAAAAGGGGAAATGATTGCCTTTTCCTCAATGTTACTTAAAATCAGTCGGGCAAAAATCTTTTGTATATTGGTGATCAGACTGATAGGCCTGTAATTTGCAGGGACAGATCCATCCCTCTTTTTATATATGGGGATGATCTCTGCTCCCTTCCATGAATCAGGGATTGGAGCACCACATACAATAGCATTTGCCAACAAGAGGATGTATTGAGTCCATGTATCTCTGTCATACAAAAAAATGTCAGCGGGTATACCGTCCAAACCCGGGCTCTGCCTCTAGTTATGGCGCTTAGGGCAGACTAAACATCACTCAAAGTAAAGAACCCGTCCATTATGTTTATAGAATCTTCAATAGCCTCTATCTCCCTACTAAAATTCAATTTGTTCGGTACCGCATGCCAGAGTAAAGACTAGAAAAATGCTCAATCCAGGATTGAGGAGATATATTGATATGCAAGGGGTCCACAGAAGCATCACTCTCTCGCTGAGCAAGGGTCCAAAACCTAGTGGAGTCCCTGTGGGAGCAGGCCGGTTTAAAATCTGGCTGTTAGACGGACCGGGAGGGTCGGCCGAGGACAAGGGGAGAGGTCTCCGAGGAGAGCCGTCTCCAGCGATCGTACAGATAAATAACTTCCCCCCCACAGACAGATACCACACAAGGAGATGAGTTAGCGTTCTTTATAAGCACTTCTTACGGTACGATGGAAAGGTACAAGGAGGTCTGGACTCAGGGGTCCCCTCGATTCAAGTCTCTCAAGGTGGGAAAAGGGGGTAGCGGGATAGTCTGGTTACCAGTCTGGTAGTTGAGGTGGTATGGTGGGTAGCTCACAATCCTCGAGCTTGGTGGTCTAGCTGGTACGGGCCGCGGCAGCGCCAGCAGGTCCCAGTGAAGATGGTCGATACACGGTCCGCGGCAGCGCCAGCAGGTCCCAGTGAAGATGGTTGATGTACGGTCCACGGCAGCGCCAGCAGGTCCCGGTGCAGATGGTCGTTACAACGGGCCGCGGCAGCGCCAGCAGGTCCCGACGAGGATGGGTGTTGCAGAAGGCCGCGGCAGCGCCAGCAGGCAGGACGATAGTTCACAAGATAGGGCTACGGCAGCGCCAGTAGTCCGTCAAGGCTGAGTTCTCTCGGTGTCTCTCGACTCCAGGATACAACTACTCCCTGCTCCGGAGCTGCTCCAGTTATAGGGCAGGTGCCCTTTGATGTCCGGACCCTCGCACTTGGAGGTCGGAGGGTCCGGGATGAAGGTGTCCAGACACCCAGCGGGGGGGTGGAGCCGGTGCCTGGGGGAGCTGGAGGCGATCGTCACCTGGCGGGGGAGAGTCCTTGGCGCTTCGTTCTCCCATTGACCTGCCAAGTGGTCCGCTCACCTCCTGGGTGGATGGTGGTGCCGGGATGTCGGGACCGGCCAGGCCCAGGGTTAGGGTCGGGGGGAGGCCACGCGGCCTCGTGGCGCAGGGCCCAAGATGGCGGCTTGACCCGGCCGAGGGAGCCGGTGGTGGCTTGGGCCCGTGATACATGGAGGTCCGAGGGCAGGAGTCCCGTCGGGAGACGGGGTGCGGGTGATTCTCGTGGGTCACGCCTGGTGGGCCGGGGCTTGGGCCCTGTCAGGCGGGGAGGGAGCAAGCCCTTCGTGTGGCCTGTCCAACATGCGTCCCCCCCAGCTGAAGGCGGGGAGAGTCACCCATCTTCTTGGGGACTCTCCTCGTCGAGGCGGAAGAAGCGTGACAGGCCATCTGCGTTGGTGTGGTCTTGGCCCGGCCGGTGCTCCACGGTGAAGTCCATTCCCTGCAGGGAGATGGACCAGCGCAATAGTTTTGGGTTTTCCCCCCGCATCTGCATCAGCCACTGCAGGGGTCTATGGTCGGTTTGTACCCGGAAGTGGGTACCGAAGAGATAGGGCCGGAGCTTTTTGAGGGCCCACACCACTGCAAAGGCCTCCCTCTCGATTGTGCTCCAGCGCTGTTCTCGGGCCAGGAGACGTCGGCTGATGAAGGCCACCGGCTGGTCATGACCCTCGGGGTTCACTTGGGAAAGAACCGCTCCGATGCCGTGGTCGGAGGCGTCTGTCTGTACTACGAATTCCCGACTGTAATCGGGGGCCTGGAGCACAGGGGCGGTGCACAGGGCGGCCTTCAGCTTTTCGAAGGCCGCTTGACAATCGGGGGTCCAGTTAATCCGCTTCGGTTGGTTCTTGGACGTGAGACCCGTGAGGGGCCCCACAATGCTGCCATAGTCCCTCACGAACCGCCGGTAGTAGCCGGTGAGCCCCAAGAAGGCTCGGACTTCGGTCTGGGTGACGGGGGGCTGCCAGGACTGGATGGCAGCAATCTTAAGTTGCAGTGGGGCCACCAGCCCGCTCCCCACCTGGTGCCCCAGGTAGGTCACGGACCCTTGACCAATTTGGCATTTGCCGGCCTTAATCGTGAGGCCGGCCCGCTGGATGGCCTGTAGGACCTCCTGGAGGTGGAGGAGGTGGTCGGACCAGTGGCGGCTGTATACAGCGATATCGTCCAGGTAGGCAGCGCTGAACTCTTCGAGCCCCGCCAAGACCTGGTTCACAAGACGTTGATATGTAGCGGGGGCGTTCTTCATGCCGAAGGGCATGACCTTGAAGTGGTAGTGGCCATCGGGGGTAGAGAAGGCGGATCGTTCTTGAGCCCGGGGTGTGAGACCGATCTGCCAGTAGCCCGCTGTTAGGTCGAAGATACTGAGGTAGCGGGCGGCCCCCAGCCGGTCGATCAATTCATCCGCTCTGGGGATAGGATGAGCGTCGGTTCGGGTGACAGCGTTCAAGCCCCGGTAGTCGACGCAGAATCTCAGTTCAGGTGTGGTGCCGGGGGCAGCGGCTTTGGGGACCAATACAACCGGGCTGGCCCAGGGACTGTCCGAGGGCTCGATGACCCCGATCGTGAGCATTTTGGCCACTTCCTCTTGTATGCAGGCCCGTACCCGATCTGGTACGCGGTAGGCCCGGTGTCGGATAGGGGGACTTTCCCCGGTGTCCACGTCGTGCAAGCACCAAGGGGTGACCCCGGGAGTGAGGGAGAACAGTGAAGCGAACCGCAGCAGGAGGTCCCGGCAGCCCTGGCGTTGCTCTGGGGTGAGGGCATCGGAGAGCCGGACCCCGTCCACGGAACCGCCGTTCTCCTGAGTCTTCAGGAGATCCGGGAGGGGTTCGGAGTCCTCCTCTGCTCCACTGTCTGTAGCCATCAGGAGGCTGAGTTCTGAGCGCACAAAGTGTGGTTTGAGTCTGTTGGTGTGGAGGACCCGAAGGGGGTTCCGGGGGGTCCCCATGTCGATGAGGTAAGTGACGGGGCTTTTGCGCTCGACCACCTTGAAGGGCCCCGTCCACTTATCTTGCAAGGCACATGGTTCGGTGGGGGACATCACCCACACTTGTTGACCAGGTTCGAACTCGATGGAGGAGGCATTGTGGTCATACCATCTCTTCATGTCTTCCTGGCTGGCCTCGAGGTTCGCCTTGGCCATTTCCCTGAAGCGCCGGGTCTGATTACGCAGGGCCAGGAGGTACTTGAAGACGTCCGGAGGGGTCTTTGGGGGGGCCATCTCCCAACCTTCTTTGACTAGGCTGAGGGGCCCTCGCACAGGGTGCCCGTACAGGAGTTCGAAAGGGCTAAAACCGAGGGACTTCTGGGGAACTTCTCGGTAGGCGAAGAGGAGGCACGGGAGTAGTACATCCCACTGGCGACGGAGGGGCTCTTCCAATCCCCCAATCATCCCCTTGAGAGTGCGGTTGAATCGCTCCACTAGTCCGTTCCCTTGGGGGTGATAGGGGGTCGTGAAGCGGTAGGTGACCCCGCACTGTCGCCAGAGGGACTTCATGTATTTGGAGATGAAGTTCGTGCCTCGGTCGCTGACGACTTCTCGGGGGAAGCCCACCCGGGAGAAGATCCCCATTAGGGCCCGGCCAACCACCGGAGCTGTTACAGTTCGTAGAGGCACCGCCTCGGGGTAGCGGGTGGCGTGATCCACCAGTACCAGGATGAACCTATGTCCTTGTGCCGTGCAGGGGTCCAGGGGCCCCACAATGTCTATTCCTACCCTCTCGAACGGGGTGGTGACCACTGGGAAGGGTTGTAGAGGGGCCTTCAGCTTACGGCCACTCTTCCCGCTGGCCTGGCACGTGGGGCAGGACCGGCAGTGGTTCAGGACGTCGTTCCGCATCTTCGGCCAGAAAAAGTGGGTCACTAGGCGACTGTAAGTTTTGTCTTGGCCCAGGTGTCCAGCCAGGGGGACATCGTGGGCCAGGTTGAGCAGGAAGTCTCTGAAGCGGAGAGGTACCACCAGTACTCGACCGGCCCCTAGCTCTGCGATTCTCTGTTCGCTGTATAGCAGGTCGTTCTCCCAGTAGACCCAGTGAGTTCCGGTGGAGTCCCCTGCGCTCTGGGCGCTGGCTTGTTGGCGGAGTCCCTCGAGGGAGGGGCAGGTCTTTTGCTCCTGGCGGAACTGTTCTTGGGTGGGCCCCCCTTCTTGACGCCACTGAGCCAGGCCGGGGACGTCCTGGGGTTGCGCGTCCCCTTCGGTCGTTGGTTCCGGGGGGTTGGCCTTGTCGTTGTCTTCTACTGGGGCGACCGGGGGCGGAGGTGCTGGCCATTCCGGTTCTTCTGGTCGGGGAACGGCACGGGTGGCCATGGACCGGGTGGTTACGCAGGCCCAGTCCGGGAGGCCCAGCATCCCCAGGTGCTCTCTTCTTTCGATGGTGGCCCACGGGGAACTCTCAAGGTCATTCCCCAGGAGGCAGTCCACGGGGGCATCATCCCGGACCGTCACTTTCAACAGGCCGGAGACCCCTCCCCATTCGAAGGGGACGCAGGCCATTTGACACAGACTTTCGGAATTGTCGGCTGAGTGGACGGGGCAGAGAATGTTCGGCAGGATCTGCTCGGGTTTCACCAGGTGACAGCGGACGGCCGTCACACTGGCGCCTGTGTCACGTAAGGCCTCGGCCCGATGCCCATTAATGGTCACCCACTGACCGTATTTCCTGGTGTTGGCGGGTAGGGGAGCCCGCGGGACTATGTCTTTTCCCCCTAGGCACGCTAGAACCATGGCGGCCGGTTCCCACTCTTGCTGGGCCGGCTCATACTCTTCCTGTTCCTCTGATAGTCGTTCTTCCCCCAGGGCGGCGGCAGCGACCTGGCGGGGCTTGGGCGTTTGGTTCTGCGGGCAGCTCGGGTCATTGGCGTAATGGCCGACTCGCTGGCATCGGTGGCACGTGACATTGGCTCGGAACCCTGGACGCATCGGGGGGTTTCCCCGTCCGGCCGGGGGCGTGGTGCTGGCCACGGGGGTTGCCGGGAGGGGGTCTCTCCCTCGCCCCTGGCCTCCTCCTCCTCCCCGAGGACGGTGCTGGCCTTGGTTGCTTCGGTTCTGCTCGTGTGGTCCTCTCCGGCCCACTCGGGTGCTCTCCCATCGGTCAGCTTCAGCGGCGAGCTGCCGGGGGTCAGTCAATTTACTGTCGAGGAGGTGCTGCCTGAGCTCGACGAAGCAGTTGTTCGACAGGTGTTCCCATACCATAAGGTTAAAGAGTTGTTCGTAGGTCGTTACATGGCTCCCCTTGATCCAACCCTCGAAGGCTCGGCTGAAATAGTTTACGTACTCCACCCAAGTTGTACCCGGGATCCGGGTGCAGTCTCTGAACCTCTGGCGGTACATCTCGGGTGTGAGGCCGTAGCGGGTGAGGAGGGCAGCCTTCATGTGGTCGTAGGACGACATTTGGTGATCTGGGAGCTGCAACAGGGCATCGCGACCTTCGTTGACGAACCTCCCCCATAGTCCAGCTCCCCAATCACTCCGGTCGATCCGGTGGGAGGTCATGGCGATCTCGTAGGCTTTGAACCACTGCTGTATGTCGTCTTCTCGGACATACTCTCGGACAACATCCTTGGGGATGTGGACTTTTTTCTCGGTTGCCCCTGGGGTGTGCGGTCGCTCAGGCACCCCCGGTTCTTTATTCTGTTTCCGAAGTTCTATTTCCGCCAGTTTGCGCTCGTGTTCGAGTGTTATTCTTTTTTCCTCAAGCTCTCTCTGTCTCAGTTTTTTTTCTCGTTCCTCTCGGAGCCGCAGATGCTCTAGATTTAGTTTCTGCTCGGCTAACTTTAGTTCACCGTCCATCTTGAGTCGTGCCATTTCCAACTCGTGTAATCTGTTCCTTTCTCTTTCCTGGATCTCCTCCTGCGAGAGGCCCGTTCCCCGCTCCTCTGGAGCCGTGGCGTTCCCCTCTGGTGCGACACTGTTTTGGTCGGAGGATCCGGTGATCCCAGTTTCTGCCCATGACTCAAGGGCGCGCTTCAAATCATCTTTGGTACTCAGGCCGGTGGTAGCAATGCCTAGTTCCATGCAGAATTGTTTAAGTTCGCGGTGGCTATATTCTTTCAACTTATCCATTTGGAACTTTTCAGTGGAACCGCTATCTTTGGCTGACATCGTGGTTTTGTCGTGGGGTGAGCTACTCTCTGTACGATTACGCGTTGATTCGGATCGCGCCGCTGGCCACCAATGTTAGACGGACCGGGAGGGTCGGCCGAGGACAAGGGGAGAGGTCTCCGAGGAGAGCCGTCTCCAGCGATCGTACAGATAAATAACTTCCCCCCCACAGACAGATACCACACAAGGAGATGAGTTAGCGTTCTTTATAAGCACTTCTTACGGTACGATGGAAAGGTACAAGGAGGTCTGGACTCAGGGGTCCCCTCGATTCAAGTCTCTCAAGGTGGGAAAAGGGGGTAGCGGGATAGTCTGGTTACCAGTCTGGTAGTTGAGGTGGTATGGTGGGTAGCTCACAATCCTCGAGCTTGGTGGTCTAGCTGGTACGGGCCGCGGCAGCGCCAGCAGGTCCCAGTGAAGATGGTCGATACACGGTCCGCGGCAGCGCCAGCAGGTCCCAGTGAAGATGGTTGATGTACGGTCCGCGGCAGCGCCAGCAGGTCCCGGTGCAGATGGTCGTTACAACGGGCCGCGGCAGCGCCAGCAGGTCCCGACGAGGATGGGTGTTGCAGAAGGCCGCGGCAGCGCCAGCAGGCAGGACGATAGTTCACAAGATAGGGCTACGGCAGCGCCAGTAGTCCGTCAAGGCTGAGTTCTCTCGGTGTCTCTCGACTCCAGGATACAACTACTCCCTGCTCCGGAGCTGCTCCAGTTATAGGGCAGGTGCCCTTTGATGTCCGGACCCTCGCACTTGGAGGTCGGAGGGTCCGGGATGAAGGTGTCCAGACACCCAGCGGGGGGGTGGAGCCGGTGCCTGGGGGAGCTGGAGGCGATCGTCACCTGGCGGGGGAGAGTCCTTGGCGCTTCGTTCTCCTATTGACCTGCCAAGTGGTCCGCTCACCTCCTGGGTGGATGGTGGTGCCGGGATGTCGGGACCGGCCAGGCCCAGGGTTAGGGTCGGGGGGAGGCCACGCGGCCTCGTGGCGCAGGGCCCAAGATGGCGGCTTGACCCGGCCGAGGGAGCCGGTGGTGGCTTGGGCCCGTGATACATGGAGGTCCGAGGGCAGGAGTCCCGTCGGGAGACGGGGTGCGGGTGATTCTCGTGGGTCACGCCTGGTGGGCCGGGGCTTGGGCCCTGTCAGGCGGGGAGGGAGCAAGCCCTTCGTGTGGCCTGTCCAACACTGGCCATCTGGCTTCATCCCAAGTCTTCTTAGCCATAAAGTGGCCCTTTTATATCTCTTCCTGGCCAGGTGAATTTCTCCAACATCCTTGGCTCTTAGTGCCCGCCCCAGATCTCTACGTGAACATCTGCAGCCTCTGTCGAACCACTCATTCGCTTTAGGAGATTTATTTCCATGATTAGTGTGGGGAACTAAAAAAAATAGCATAATATGTTCCTAAAAAGGCTTTATGCAAAGCAGTCATAGTTATTTAACTATCTGGCATCGAGGGTGTCAAAGAGTTCAATTCTGACAGAGTCCTTTAGATCCATACTTATTTGATCTAAAATGACGGAGTCTCCACAATCTGGTCCATTTGAGCAGTCGCATATCATTCACTGGGATCACATCCCTCGTTATAGCTATCGACAATTGATCAGTTCTCAATTTAAGGCATAGGGAGTTCAAGAGAAGGCTCAATGGATCATGATCGCTCTCGACCCTATTAATAACAGACATGTTAACGAGAGATGAGCAAAGACGGAGGTCTAGAAGAATAATCAATTTGACTGGAATGGAGTGAATTGTTCCACGTATTTGCACCCTTTCTATCAGCGCAGATCTACCACTAGTGACTCTCAAGCCAAAACTCAACGTAAGCGCTTTCAGCTGAAGGGCAGCCTCATCCAGCTGGTTACTGGGGGAAGATCAAGCGTTGGGATCTGCATTGCACGTACAAGGCACGGCCATGCACTATATTTGCTTTGCACGTACAGTGCCCGCCATCGGCCATTCCCTGTATCTGCTTTGCTCATACAGGGTATGGCCAAAGGCTGTGCTCTCGGCCTAATATACACAAACCATAGGCCCTGGGTTTTATAAACTGAACATGGAGCACCCCCTGGCTTGCTACTACGAACAGTGATGCTTGACCAGAAGAGAACTCATGGGGATATGAAGGAGGTGACTACAGCATAGTGCGAGGACCAACAAGGAGGGCGGAGCAGTAAAACAGAGCGAGAGTGAGAATGTTAATAGTCTGACAATCAAGGAAGGGGCAGCAGGAAACGAGTGGAGGGGCGGGTGGTTGCGAGTGGGGGTATTACAAAAAAAAAAAATTACCTCCATGTCGACTCCGAAGCCACTTCTCCTCCGTCGTGTTGTCCCTCGTCGTCACTCGGAACCAGGAAGCATATAGGCTCCCTGCCCTGACCAATCACAATGCTGCATTGCAGCGATGTGATTGGTCTGAGCGCTTGAGTGGAGGATTTGCATGTTCCTCACAAGCCTGTGTAATGAAGCCTCGTGGGGAAGATGCAAAGAGGGCCGGCCTAGCAGTCATGCACTTAAGGAGTCCCGGACGTCACGGGGGTGCCAGCCCCGCCAAACCTGGCCGGAAAAAATATATATATAATAACAGATATAACTTCTGTTATTATCATTTCATTTTTTTACACTGCTCCGCGAGCAGTGGGGTTACGCTTCTCCGCCTTAGCGGAGGAGCCACTGTGTGGGGAACAGAAAAACTTGGAATCTGTGCCCCCATCTTCGCCTGCTCTGAAATAACAACCTGCCTCACTTCCCGGACTGCACATTAGTTCAGATATCTCCACCCGACGTCTGGAATATGTGCCCCCTTTTTGTCCTTATACTTCTCCTCACCACCACTTTCCTAGTAACACCCTTCTCATATCACCACCACCCTCCTCCTCCTCATTTTCCCAACATGGCCATCACTCGAGTTAAGTCTGGAATTAATTGCTACAAAATCATTTATCCTCCTAACCTGACTAAAGCTTCAGCAAAATGATTCAAGCATAACACCATTGAATGTTTCCCTGATTCCCTTTTTGTTGATCAATTTTACAATAGTCGTTATGGGAGGCTCAAAAACGATTTAATTTTTTTCACTCACGACATCCCCTCTTGGTCCACCAGCTTATATAATTCCCTTAACGTCACCTCCTCCTCCTCTATCCCTCATGGGAAACAGCTAAAAATGTCCGCCTCTGCGTGTTTCAACGGCTCCCTCACTATCTCACTCTATAACAACGGTACTGTCATGATCCAAGCCAAAGACACATGTCTCTCTCTCTTTGACCACCTCTTCCCTTCCCTACTCCCCTCCCCTGCGAACGGGCCATCCCTTGACTCTTCATCTAGCTCCACCCATTACTCCCTTTCTCCTCCCCTGACCCCCCTACACTCCAATAGGCTGCACCCTCGGGAGGCACAGGTCGACCCTATTCCCTCCCCCTCCCCTGTGCCCTCCTCTCCCATTCTTCCCCCCTCACAGTATGCCCCCCCTTCATCACTTCAGCCTTACCTCTAGCTAATATGCTCCTCGTCCAATCTGCACCGTCTAGGTACTCCAATCTCATCTCCTCCCCCCTATTCCTACCTGCCACCCCCCTTTTTAGTCCACCTCTCCTCCAACCTTCTCCGCTAGTTAACTTTCCTTACGTTCCCCTTATTCTCTTCTCCTCTTCTCTACCCCCTCCTCCCCTCGCTTTGTACCCCGATTTCTCCACAAACCCATTGCATCTCTCTCCTTCCCCCCACTCCTCCAGCAATGCTGTGCTACCCCTTTTCCCCCTTGGTAACCCTTTCCCTTTCCCTCCCTCGGGCCTAGCAGAACCACTTCCTTTCTTAAACTTCCCTATCTCCCAACCCTCCGCACTCTGCCAGATGCACTTTCCCTCACAGCCACCTCACCTAGTTGACAGGACCTCTCCAACCCCCTCCCCTCTTTTCCTCCCAAACCTCCTTCATTCCTATGACTCCACACATTCCTCCCCTCTCCTTCCGCCCCACCGCCTCGCTCCTCACCTATCTCCCCCTAATTATGTCCTTAATTCATATCCTTCTTGCAACGCCAACAAAGACAACTCTCCTTTCACCTCTGATGCACCAACGCCCTCTCTCAACCACCACCTCTCCCCACCTCTGAACCCTGTACCCCCACTTCTCCCTGCCTTACCACCGCCAATTGCACCTCCTCCTGTTTCCATCGAGCCACCCAAGATGCCGTGCTCTGCCCTACTCTCTCTGGAAAATAAGCTAGGCTCTCTTATCACCTCCATCTCCCAACTTGAAGCTACCATTTCACCTTTAAGTTCCAAGACTTCAACTTTTCCATACACCTCAATTCCTTTGGAAAACACTCACCTTCCTACGAGATGCACCTCGCCCCCACACCCCTTAATAGCCAAGCATAACCTGTCGTCTGCAAACATCGCAAGCTCACACAAGCCCTTGAACGCCACGCTTCTTCCACTTTCATCTCCAAGTAACCCTACTATCTACACTATTCCGACCATCTCCTCTGTCAGAATCACTCATCCACCTAAACCCTCCCGAGCACCCTCGTATAAGTACAATATCCTTATCATCCCTCATAGCCCAAGTGCCCCCATCACTATAACAGTCTGGACAGAGCTGCGCTGTCTGCTCCACAACTGCAGATCTGCAATAAAACACAAACTTGAAATCTCCGATACCATCATCCTGCACAATATTGACATGCTCTTCCTCACAGAGACCTGGTTCAACGATACCTCTCACTCTATGTTTGATCTCCTATTACTCACAGGCTATTCTATATTTAGAAATGACAGAATTGACGAAGTTGGAGGAGGTGTTGCAGTCATCTTTAGAAACTCCCTTCAACTTAAGGCTTTTCCTAACAGCTCCTTCCGCACTTTTGAATGCCTATCTCTTGAGCTTTAATTGCACCACCGCTCACCTCTCAGATTCCATGCTATTTACCACCCGCCTGGTAGCAGCCCTTCATTTATGGAGGAACTCACGGACTGCATCAGCGACCAATACTCGCAAAGTGACAATCAGATCTTCGTGGGTGACTTCAATGTCCACTGGGGCTCGCCTCAAGACTCTTCTGCGAATTTGCTGGCCAACTTCCTCTCTGCAAATGATCTTATCCAACACTGCACAGAAACAACACACTCTAAGGGCTCAATTCTGGACCAGGTTATTTCTAAAGCAGGCATGCTTACTATCGCTATCCCTATTCATGTAGACTGGTCTGACCACCTCCTCATTTCATTCTCTCTTCACCTAACACACTCTATAACTCTCGGCCAACCTAAGAGGGCTACCTCCTGGTTCCGTGACGCTAAAAATATTGACCTCGGTACCCTCTGTGAATCAGCTTTGCTATCACTTCCAAGGCTAGACCCGAACCTAGATGTTAACAAACTCACCTCCCAATGCCTCACAGTCCTTGCAGTCGAAATCAATAACGTCGCTCCTCTCCACAGCGAAAAGAAAAGGCCTACTCCCTCAGCACCCTGGTTCAACAAATCCCTCTATGAGGAAAGGAAGTACCTAAGATGCCTGGAGAAACAATGGAGACAAGCGCCTTTCACCGATAATTTGGCCACGCTTCGTTCAGCAAGATCCAAGTACCACAAACACATCTTCCTTGGAAAAGCGTCGCACTTCAGAACCCTCCTCGACTTAGCCAAAAACAGACCCAAAAAACTATTCGATCTCATCAAGAATCTAAACTGCTCTCCTCCAACCTCCAAGTTGGAGGATTCTACAAAGAAAGCAGCGGAATTCACTATATTCTTTGACGAAAAGGTGAAATCACTGGTGGATCAGGTCATTCATCCTACCCCTACAGAGGAGCGCAAATCCTTAGTCATTTGGCAGAACTTTGACCCCATCTCTGAAGATGCCCTCCTCAAATGCATCCTCGAAACAAAGCCCTCCAACCATTCTCTTGACCCCATCCCTAGTGCCATTGACATTGACTTCTAAAGCCATTCTCTTTCCTATTGGTCCACTCTGGTAAACTTCTCCCTCTGTCAAGGCTCCCATCCTGTTTCCTTCAAAATTAGGCAGGTTACCCCTCTGCTTACAAAACCCACCGCTGATGAGAACGACCTCAACAACTTCCGTCCCATCACTAACCTACCTTTTCTTGCGGAAATCACAGAAAGATGTGTAGCGAAACAACTCTCTCGTCATATCAAGGACAATGATCTTCTTGACAATTTCCAGTCCGGCTTCATTCAAAACTGCAGCACTGAAACAGCCCTGCTGCAAGTGATTGATGACGCGCTGCGGATACTCGATCTGGGAGAGTCTTGTCTTCTAATTCTCCTTGACCTTTCTGCAGCCTTTGACACTGTCAATCACAACACTCTCCTTAACACTCTTCAACAGAGAATGGGCATGGAGGGCACTGTGCTTAAATGGTTTGCTTCCTTCCTCTCTGATAGATCCCAAATGATCAAAATAGCGAACAGTCTTTCATCTCCTTTGGCGGTAGGTCAAGGTGTTCCTCAAGGCTCTATACTTGCACCCACATTCTTCAATCTCTATTTAGAACCTTTGGGAAATCTCCTGAGTAAATCCGGGATCCACTATCATCTCTATGCGGACGACACTCAAATCTACCTCAAGGTGGCCTCCACTCGCGATCTCTCCTTCCTAAGCTCTACTCTCGACTCCATTCAAAACTGGATGTTAACTCATCAACTGATTCTGAATCCCTCCAAAACTGAATTCCTCCTCCTCTCCTCCTCACTTTCTCCTCCCCCGGTTCAATCATGGATGGATCAGATGAATCTACTTAACAATAAACCCATCATTGTCGACAGCGCAAAATCCCTTGGTGTCATACTCGACAAAAAACTCAATCTACTCTCCCACATCAATTCCATTGCAAAGTCTGCTTGATACCAACAGCGCCTTCTTTGGGGGAATCGTCGCTTCTTCCCGGAGCAAGACCTTAAAACCATGGTCCAATCGCTGGTTCTCTCCAGACTGGACTACTGCAATTCTCTTCTTACTGGCCTCCCCAAATCCCACCTGTCCCCCCTTAAATCTGTTCTCCATTCAGCAGCTCGTTTCATATATGGGGCCATAAGAAGCAACCACATCACACCCATTTTATCCACCTCCGTTGGCTTCCCATTGAGGCAAGATCTATCTACAAGACTGCCTGTATCACCCACAAGCCTTGCACTCCTCCTCTCTTCGCTACCTGGCGAATAAACTGAAACTCTCTGGAGGCTCCAGACCTTCACGTAATGCAGAAAATGTATTGCTTGAACCTCCCACTTTCAAGAAGGAAAGATCGATGGCCCAATCCTTTTCAGGCAACGCGGTGAGAATCTGGAACTCACTTCCGCCTCAGCTCCGGACCACCACCTCTTCCCAGGCCTTCAAAACTGACCTCAAAGCTCTCCTCCTTCAAAGACACTTCCAAATTTAATTTACGCCCTCTATTTTATGAAGGAAGTCCTTCCGTTATAGGAAATTCTGTTCTCCATGCCTATAGAAGTGCCTTCCCAGTGTGTTTTTGTGTGTTGAGTGTCTGCCATTTAGTGCAGTATTATACCTCTACTTGTACTTTGTACTCTTGTGTAACATGCAGACGTCACCTTTCCTTTTGTAACGTATCGTTTGCTACCTCTTGTATTTTGTTTGCTCTTGATACATGCACAATTGCCACCATTGCCTCATGTAACGTAACGTTTGTTCTTGTGTTTTGAGTGTCTGCCATTTATTGCAGTATTATACCTCTACTTTTACTTTGTATGCTTTTGTAACATGCACACATGTCACTTATTCCTCTTGTAACGTATCGTTTGCTACCTCTTGTATTTTGTTTGCTCTTGATACATGCACAATTGTCACTATTGCCTCATGTAACGTAATGTTTGCTTTTGTAACATGCTCACTTGTAAGTTTCTCCTCATGTATCATTACTGTTCCTATTGTGAAGCGCTCTGACATCTTCGGGTAAAGTCCGCGCTATATAAAAACGCATAAAATAAATAAATCATAAATTGTGTGAAGGTGATGGATCAATAATCGAGTAGAGGACTGACGAGGAAGTGGGGCAAGAGGATTGGTTCCGAGAAGAGGAAAGTAGATTTGTGAGGCGAGAGCAGGAAATAACAGAATATCAGTTTTGTTGCAGTTGAGATGAGGGGCTGTTGAGGCATCCAAAATCAGAAGATATATGGAGGAAAAAGACAATATATGAATCACCAAAACACGTCTGATAAAGGAGGCTGAAACTGAAAGACGAAACAAGAGAAGCGTATCAAAAGAATCCAATTAGCATGACATCACCAATGACATCATCAATGTGCAGTCCAGGCGGTGTCTATCCAATGTCCTGTACTTTTGAATACTACATCTAGAAATGTCAGACACCTGCATTGGTAAGCAGATCCAACAGGAAGAGGGGCCGAGCTAGGTGTGTCCTGGCAAGGTTCAGGAGGCAGACTTGGAAAGAAGAAGATACGTCATCCCCTCGCTCCACATCCAGAAGTCCAACTACAGAGAAACCTCTGTCAGAAGGAAAACATCTTCCAGTGCCTGCTCTCAGGTCATTCAGACCTGGGCAAGTTTGTCCCTGAGGCCTCCTTCTTGAGTGTTCCTCAAATAAAACCTCAACATAGATTGCAATGACACTGCCAAGCACACACACGCCCCCGCTCATCCTGGCTGCACACACAGTGCACATGTACCCTCCATCCATGTCTCACACGGATGGAGAGAAGGGCCTGAGTGAGTGGGACTGAGATGACCATTTGATAAGAGAGGTCAGAGAGCATCTCTCTTCGAAGGACACAGGTGATCAGGTCTGTCCCATCTTCTATAAGCCGGGTCTGGTGACTTAGTGGACTAATGTGTCCCCTGTAGGGCCCTGCGTTTGACCTCATGGTCACAGGTTCAAATCCCGGTGGGTCCACTCAGCCTTTCATCCTTCTGAGGTCGATACAATGAGTACCATTGAGTTGGGTAACAATAACTTCTGTTAATCAGCGCCAAGATACCCATCTGGGCGAACGTGCGCTTTACAAATACACATGTTATGTTACTGGAATCAAAAGCTGCTGCCAGTGCGGGTCTCTAAGCCTGGTAAGAGAGTCCCTAGAAAGTGACAGGTAAAAAGGCCGTCCCCTTGCAAGAGACTCAATGCTGCCACCGCTGCCAGTCTACCTCCGCCCAGTGAGAGGACAGCCGTCCCTGTCTTTCTGGGGGGCGATGCACTTTGGGTGTCCGAAAGCCACCCTCTGGGGTCTCAGACCGCGTAAATAGGGAGGACCTCAGCGAATACGCGTGATGATCATGGTCATTGAGATAAAAATCAAAAAGCTACAGCAACATCCCAGTGACTTGCATCAGATCTACCGTGGGCAGGATCCACGGAGAGGGCTTTCCATCCCAACAACTAGCATAAGATAGCATAAGCAAATGCAAGGAAAGAAATGCTGGGTTCCAGAGTCTGATCCCTGCTCCCACAGAGTGGTCCTTGTCTGACTCTCTTTGTGTCTGCAGAGAATGGGGTTCTGGACCCTCACAAGGGAGGCTCCCAAACTCTCTGGCCCTGGCTCCTGGTTACAGCATTTCATCTCCCGGGCGTGGAGAATGTGGAAGCTGGTCATTTAAGCAGATCTCTTCCAGGAGAGCCAGATGGGTCATCAGTGGTAAAGAGAATGTTTTGCATGACGAAAGTGACCAGAGTTCGCTCACTACAACACAGCAAACACCGCAGGTGACCCAGACTTGGCATCAGGATGCCCAGAGCCTTGCAACCAGCTACCCAGAAAATTGGCTCCACCAACTTTCGATCAACTGGTCAGGCATGTTTCATTGTGCGTCTCCAGTATTTTAGATATCAGTAGTACAGCAGGTATAGTGGCACCATGACAAAGGGGTGGGAGGGGCCCACTGCATCCCAATTATAGCTTTTTTTTACTCCCATAACGTGGGATGGGGCACATTTGTTTTGCTTGCGTGACGGTCATGGCACCGTTGCTACACCACAGAGCATCCCCTCTACTTGTACCCTCCTCTGATGAAGCACCACCTCCAGCTGAAAAATTCCAACCCAGGGATGACCATGGGATCTCCAGCGCGGGCCACCGGTGCCTCCCGGACATTCTCCGCACATTGGTGGAGCCTCGCAGACTGGAGTTCTTGACCAGGCTGAACTTGGCTGAAGAGAACCTTGATACTGCTATATGGTAAGATAAATCTTTCTTCATAGTGTATGTCCATTCTTAAAGAGGCAAAGAGTCCATCAACAAGATGGACTCTTGTTGTACCTTCAAACGTGAGACATTCTGTACAAGGCACTTGGCTCCGAAGATTGACCCGAAATCTATCTAAGAAGAGACATCCACCCTTGGGCCTCCGTAACAAGGTTTTGACGCAGCGCAGTCAGCCACTTTGCTGCGCTGCCCTGCTTCGAAAGCAAAGGGCAGGAATGGGTCATATTGATGATATACAGCGCATGCATGTCCTTTCCCACTGCGCTGGTGCCGTTTTGTCTGCCTTGCACCTACGCAGACACCCTCTCACCACGGTACAAGGGTGTCTGTACTCAGCCAAGTCTGCTTCGCAAATCTCCACCATTAGGGCCATGCAGCGGTGGGTACAACATACACAAAGTGTCCACAGACACGCGTGGTTGAGAGATGTGGGCATCTCATGCCAGGCCTCCAGTTGCTGCCCGTGGACGGACGTCATCCCTGCGGTTCGTCTGCTCAGGGTTCTTGTCCTTCGCCCTCCTGCCCTGCACTCCACTGGCACTTTGCCTTCCTTCTTCACTCCAAAGAAGGGTTGACAAACCTGGGACTGTGATTTTGAACTTATTTTGAGCTTTCATGCTCTATGACTAGTGCTTGTTTACTCATAGACACATGCTAGTTTTTTTATGTTCTTCTTGTCGCCATGGTTATGTACTGGATTTAACTTCTCTTATTTTCTGGTCTTGAATTCTGCCTGAGTTTACACACATTTATTGTCAGAAACGCATGTTAGTTTTGTAAAGTGGTTTTGTATAAAATGCCAAAGCGGCTCAATAAATTACAATTTGCATCTTTTAAACTCAAGTGGGAAAGAAATTCTGACCCCAATGAAAAGATAAAGTGCCCGGTGAGAGCAGAATGTGGTTGTACCGCTTAACCGCGGTTTGAATTCAACTACCCTACAACCCCTCACTCTGCCTGGGGCCCGTTCCCTCACATCCACCTCTCCTAGCTTATGGGACCTTTCCAACCACTTCCCCTCTCTTCTACCCAAACCCCCTGCCACTTTATGACTCCCCTCTTTCCCCGCCTTGCTTGCCGCCCTCCCTCCTCGTTCCTCACCTGACCTCAATTCTTATCCTCCATACAACATCAACAAAGGAAACTCTCTGTTCACCTCCGATGCACCAACAACCGCTCCCAACCAACATCTATCCCCACCTTTGAACCTAGTTGTACCCAAACACCCCTCTCACACTCCCACCTCTCCCTACCCTCCCTCACCAATTGCACTCCCTCCTGTAACCATCAAGCCACCTAACGTACCGTGCTCAGCCATACTCTCCCTGGAAAATAGGTTAGGAGCTCTCATCACCTCCATCACCCAGCTTGAAGCTACCCTCTCACTCTTAAGCACTAAGATTTCCACCTTTCCAAACACCCCAACTCCCTTGGCAAATACTCACTTCCCCAAACCCCCGAGAAACACCTCGCCCCCACACCCCAAAAAAGCCAATCACAATCTGTCGTCTGCAGACATCA
The DNA here is from genome assembly GCF_964204655.1 of Triturus cristatus. Taxonomy (NCBI): domain Eukaryota; kingdom Metazoa; phylum Chordata; class Amphibia; order Caudata; family Salamandridae; genus Triturus; species Triturus cristatus. The sequence continues at coordinate 1,149,316,355 of NC_140580.1, read as the reverse complement.
CTAACCTACTGGCAAGTTACAAGACCTCGAACGCCTCCCCCCTTCCACTTTCCTTTCCAAGTAACCCTACTATGTACACTATTCCGACCATCTCTTCTGTCAGAACTAATCGTCTGCCTTCTTCCTCTCGGGCACCCTCTTACAAGAACAATATCCCCATCACCCCTCATAGCCCAATCACCCCTGTCACCAAAACAATATCGTCAGAGTTCCGCTGTTTGCTCCACAACTGTAGATCTGCAATGAAACACAAACTGGAAATTTCTGACACCATCATCCTTCACAATCTCGACATGCTCTTCCTCACAGAGACCTGGTTCAACCACACCTCTCATTCTATGTTTGATCTTCTGTTACCCACCGACTACTCTATCTTTACAAATGACAGAACAGACAAAGTTGGGGGAGGTGTTGCAATCATCTATAGAAACTCCCTACAACTTAAGGCTTTTCGTAACAGATCCTTCCGTTCATTCGAATGCTTATCTCTTGAGCTTCAAGTGCAACACTGCTCCCCCTTCAGATTCCAAGTCATTTACCCCCCGCCTGGTGGCTGCTCCTCTTCTTTCGTAGAGGAACTCACCCACTTCATCAGCGACCAATACTCGCAAAGTGACAGACAGATCTTCCTGGGAGACTTCAATCTTCCCTGGGGCTCGTTGGAAGATTCCTCTGCTAATATGCTAGCCACCGTTCTCTCAGCAAACGATCTTATCCAACACTGCACTGAAACAACACACTCTAAGGGCTCCATTCTGGACCTTGTTATTTCTAAAGCAGACATGCTTACTATCGCTATCCCTATTCATGTGGACTGGTCTGTCCACTTCCTCATCCCCTTCTCTCTTCACCTATCACACTCTATTACTCTTGGCCAACCTAAAAGGACTAATACCTGATTGCGTAACACTAAAAACATTGACCTCGATACTCTCTGTGATGCCGCTTTGCTATCACTTCCAAGGCTAGACCCGAACTTGGATGTCAACGATCTCACCTCCTAATGCCTCTCAGTCCTTGCAGTCGAAATAGATAGTGTCGCTCCTCTCCAAAGCAAAAGGAAAAGGCCTATTCCCTCAGCACCTTGATTCAACAAGTCCCTCTATGAAGAAAGGAAGAACCTGAGAATCCTGGAGAAACAATAGAGACAAGCTCCATCCACCACTAATCCTGCGACGTTACGGTCAGCAAGATCCAAATACCACAAACACATCTTCCTTGAAAAAGCATCACACTTCAGAACCCTCCTCGACTCAGCCACAAACAGACCTAAAAAACTATTCGACCTCATCAAAAATCCAAACTGCTCTCCCCCAACCTGGAGGATTCTCCAAAGGAGGCAGAGGAGTTCGCTATATTCTTTGACGAATAAGTGAAATCATTGGTGGATCAGGTCATTCATTCTATCCCTCTAGAGGATCGCAAATCCTTAGTCATTTGGCAGAACTTTGATGCCATCTCTGAAGATGCCCTCCTCAGATGCATCCTCGAAACAAAGCCCTTCAACCATTCTCTTGACCCCATCCCTAGTAACATTGCCATTGACTTCTACACCTATACTCTTTCTTATTGGACAAGTCTGATTAACCTCTCCCTCAGTCAAGGCTCCCTTCCTGTTACCTTTAAAACAGGACAGGTTACCCCTCTTCTTAAAAAACCCGCCGCTGATGCGAGCGACCTGAACAACTTCTGCCCCATCACCAACCTCCCTTTTCTTGCGAAAATCAAAGAAAGATGTGTAGGGAAACAGCTTTCCTGTCATATCAAGGACAATGATCTTCTTGACAATTTCCAGTCTGGTTTCATTCAAAACTGCAACACTGAAACAGCCCTGCTGCAAGTGATCGATGACGGCTGCGGATACTCGATTCGGGGGAGTCTTGTCTTCCAATTCTTCTTGATCTTTCTGCAGCCTTTGACACTGTCAATCACAGCACTCTCCTTAACACTCTTCAACAGAGAATCAAGACAAGAAATTTCCTGCACCGGGTACCACCTGCTCTTGCTACGCCACTGACACAGAGCAGGAACTCACAGTGCCACACGCTTGCCGCACACAGAGCAGGAACTCACAGTGCCACACGCTCACCGCACACAGAGCAGGAACTCAAAGAGCCACACGCTCGCCGCACACAGAGCAGGAACTCACAGTGCCACACGCTCGCCGCACACAGAGCAGGAACTCACAGTGCCACACGCTCGCCGCACACAGAGCAGGAACTCACAGTGCCACACGCTCGCCACACACAGAGCAGGAACTCACAGTGCCACACGCTCGCCGCACGCAGAGCAGGAACTCACAGTGCCACACGCTCGCTGCACACAGAGCAGGAACTCAAAGAGCCACATGCTCGCCACACACAGAGCAGGAACTCACAGTGCCACACGCTCGCCAAACACAGAGCAGGAACTCAAAGAGCCACACGCTCACCACACACAGAGCAGGAACTCACAGAGCCACACGCTCGCCGCACAAAGAGCAGGAACTCACAGTGCCACACGCTCGCCGCACACAGAGCAGGAACTCAAAGAGCCACACGCAAGCCGCACACAGAGCAGGAACTCACAGTGCCACACGCTCGCCACACACAGAGCAGGAACTCACAGTGCCACACGCTCGCCGCGCACAGAGCAAGAACTCACAGTGCCACTCGCTCACCGCGCACAGAGCAGGAACTCACAGTGCCACTCGCTCGCCGCCCACAGAGCAGGAACTCAGTCCCACTCGCTCACCGCGCACAGAGCAGGAACTCACAGTGCCACACGCTCGCCGCACGCAGAGCAGGAACTCACAGTGCCACTCGCTCACCGCGCACAGAGCAGGAACTCACAGTGCCACATGCTCACCGCACACAGAGCAGGAACTCACTGTGCCACACGCTTGCCGCACACAGAGCAGGAACTCACAGTGCCACTCTTTCGCCGCACAAAGTCGCTGCACACAGAGCAGGAACTCACAGTGCCACATGCTCGCCACCCACAGAGCAGGAACTCACAGTGCCAAACGCTCGCCGCACACAGAGCAGGAACTCACAGTGCCACACGCTCGCCGCACACAGAGCAGGAACTCACAGTGCCACACGCTCGCCGCGCACAGAGCAGGAACTCACAGTGCCACTCGCTCACCGCGCACAGAGCAGGAACTCACAGTGCCACTCGCTCGCCGCACACAGAGCAGGAACTCACAGTCCCACTCGCTCACCGCGCACAGAGCAGGAACTCACAGTGCCACACGCTCGCCGCACACAGAGCAGGAACTCACAGTGCCACTCGCTCACCGCGCACAGAGCAGGAACTCACAGTGCCACTCGCTCGCCGTGCACAGAGCAGTAACTCACAGTGCCACACGCTCGCCGCACACAGAGCAGGAACTCACAGTGCCACACGCTCACCGCACACAGAGCAGGAACTCACAGTGCCACTCGCTCACCACGCACAGAGCAGGAACTCACAGTGCCACACGCTCGCCGCACACAGAGCAGGAACTAACAGTGCCACTCGCTCGCCGCGCACAGAGCAGGAACTCACAATGCCACACGCTCGCCGCACACAGAGCAGGAACTCACAGTACCACTTGCTCGCCGCACACAGAGCAGGAACTCACAGTGCCACTTGCTCGCCGCACACAGTCGCCGCACATAGAGCAGGAACTCACAGTGCCACATGCTCGCCGCACACAGAGCAGACACTCAGAGTGCCACACGCTCGCCGCACACAGAGCAGGAACTCACAGTGCCACTCGCTCACCGCATAAAGTCGCCGCACACAGAGCAGGAACTCACAGTGCCACACGCTCGCCGCACACAGAGCAGGAACTCACAGTGCCACACGCTCGCTGCACACAGAGCAGGAACTCAAAGAGCCACACGCTCGCCACACACAGAGCAGGAACTCACAGTGCCACACGCTCGCTGCACACAGAGTAAGAACTCAAAGAGCCACACGCTCGCCGCACACAGCTCAGGAACTCACAGTGCCATACGCTCGCCCGCTCGCCGCACACAGAGCAGGAAATCACAGTGCCACTCACTCGCCGCACAAAGTCGCCGCACACAGAGCAGGAACTCACAGTGCCACACGCTCGCAGCGCACAGAGCAGTACCTTACAGTGCCACACGCTCGCCGCACACAGAGCAGGAACTCACAGTGCCACACGCTCGCCGCACACAGAGCAGGAACTCACAGTGCCACTCGCTCACCATGCACAGAGCAGGCACTCACAGTGCCACATGCTCGCCGCACACAGAGCAGGAACTCACAGTGCCACTTGCTCGCCGCGCACAGAGCAGGAACTCACAGTGCCACACAATCGCCATACACAGAGCAGGAACTCACAGTGCCACTTGCTCGCCGTGCACAGAGCAGGAACTTACAGTGCCACTTGCTCGCCGCACACAGTCGCCGCACATAGAGCAGGAACTCACAGTGCCACATGCTCGCCGCACACAGAGCAGACACTCACAGTGCCACACGCTCGCCGCACACAGAGCAGGAACTCACAGTGCCACTCGCTCGCCGCACAAAGTCGCCGCACACAGAGCAGGAACTCACAGTGCCACACGCTCGTCGCACACAGAGCAGGAACTCACAGTGCCACATGCTCGCTGCACACAGAGTAGGAACTCAAAGAGCCACACGCTCGCCACACACAGATCAGGAACTCACAGTGCCACACGCTCGCCCGCTCGCCGCACACTGAACAGGAACTCAAAGTGCACTCGCTCGCCGCACACAGAGCATTTAAAGGGCACCCATTGTCCTTTCTGCCAGAGGACACACATCTCCAACGAGCGAACAGCGGAGATCTGGACTGCTCATTGTGTCCATTATGCCAAGACTTACCTTCAGTATCCGAGTGCCAGTGTGGTGATCCAGGTGCCTGTCCTGCTAATTGCCTTCACTGTGCCAACACCAGTATGTGACCAGGGGGGCCTCTTTAACCTTCAGCTTGATAGGACCAATGGCAGACTCACAAGCAATACACCCCATGTTCACTCACGCTCGCTTACATTCACTCACACTCATTTTCACTCCCTCACACTCATTCTAACTCATCCACTCTCACTCACCTGTACTCATTCATTCTCACTCACACATACTGTCACACCCTCTCTCACTTTTTCACTCATACTGAGACACATTTTCATTTATTCACACTTATACTTTCTCACTCATGCTCATTCTTAGTCTCTCCCTCTCTTACACACATTCACTTGCAGGCACTCTTACTTTCACTAACTCATGCTCACTCATTCCGACTCATAGTTCCACCCACTGGTTTTCCTTCACTCTCAATCACACATTTTTACTCACTCGCTCTCACACTCCCATGGCACAGTCTGGAGGTGCCCCCAGAACATTAGGGGTCATGGTTTTAAATCCATGGTGAAGGACTTAGTTCAATGCACCAACATACATTAGAAATCCGTACTCAACTCACTAAGAAATAGTCATCAGGGGGTATTTTCTGGTCATCATTAGTCCCTCTAGAGGAGTTCAGAGACATAGTGGAACTCCAACCCCCCTCTTTTGTAAAGGTATAACACACTTAAAATAGCACTGAGGAGCACGGGATAGGACTTTAAAATGTTTATTTCTAAAACCAAAGTCCAGTGCATAAAATAGGAACAGTAACCATGCGGAATGCGAAAATAAATGTAGTAATGAGTGGACTGGCCAGGAAAAGTAATATGAACATTCCTAACATGATCAGCACATTCCTAGCGTCCTAACACCCTATCACCACCTCTAAGCGCTAATGTAAATATTTAGCAGAAGCAGAAAATAGCAAGCCTACAAAACGAGTTTTTTAAGATGCATCACACAGCATACCTACCTTTGTCGATAAGAACAAGCATTGGCATAGCCAATAGGTCTCGCCTTTGGGACCTTATAAGTGTTTGGCCATACAACAGTTGATGTTGTTGCACCAAGGATATTGTGCTGGGTAAGTAAACACTTATAAGGTCCCAAAGGCGAGACCTATTGGCTATGCCAAGGGGGAGATATGATACAGGTAGGCAGTGTTACTAACAAAACAAACAAAAAAAAACATTGACAGTACCTCTAACAATGTGGGCAAACCGCTCCGGTGGCCAGACACCAATACTATACTTCACATATAATCCTGGATTTACCGCTTTACCTAATGTGCTGGAAATAAAAATGTGTGGGTTTTAATCCCAGTATCTCCATTTGAGTAATTTGAATGTTCTTAGGCAATCGCCCTTAAAATGTACTGTTCTGTTTTACATTTTTATAAAAGATTGTGAGTATTTACAATAAATCTGAAATTTGTATTAACTTTGTAGCAAAAAGAAACCTGGACTGAATATTACCTTGACAGGGTGGGTAGACTGTGCCCGTTCTCACGGTCTTTTCACCAGGATGGACGCACAGCGCTAGCCGTTTGGAACAAGCAGTGCTGAAATGCATTACAATCTCGGGTCTCCAACTCTATCAAATTGTTTGATCTTGGGCAAATCATACTCTACCTGCCTATTCCCAGACCTCGCAATGGGTGTGCATCTTGTAGGAGGTTCAAGGATAGAAATAAAAACTATGGCCATATGTCTAGCATATATCGCCAGCAGGGTTTTCATTCACACGTTGATGGTGATCTGCGCCTCTCCACATTCCTTATTACCGTCTGTAAAGGCAACTATTTCCCTTAAGCTGCATTGTGCACTCAGCCTCCTGTGCTGCGGCTCCGCCCTCCCACAGACATGCAGCTCTTTTAACAGCTCCTAGATGATCGAAATACTGAGATGACGACATTCTGGCAAGCCACTTGATGCACCCTGTGTGAGCTGGAAGCAGAAAAATTGACATTTGACGGCACGTACCAGCTGAGAGCAGGCAACTGAACAGAACACCCTAATGCAGGAAAAACCTGCAAAAAACGAGAAGGATGGCCACCCTACACACACATGAAAACAATGGAATATTAAGAAACACCCGGGCCTTGATATAGGGTGTCCCTGAGACACGGAGCCATGGCGACCACTATCCTGAGGACCCGGCAGAAACCCCTCACATATTTCTGAGATACTCCAACAAAACCACAACTGTGAAGGTGCCCCCAAAAACCATAAAACATTTCCCGCCCTTTGATCACGCGATCACTATGCGCTTGGTGAAGCTAAGCCATGCCCTAATCCTCAAGTCCCACTAAAACAAGGCATGCTCTGCCGGTAGCTAGGATTGCCACCTTAACAGTCTTTGCTGCCAGGACCACGATTTTTATGTCAAGGAAGGCAAAAAATGTAGAAAAATCGGCAAAATCCACTCATATTCAGTAAATCCGTAAACAAGTCATCACTTTCTTAGTTGCCTTCATGATTCCTGAAATATACTGAAATAAACGAAGACAGAAACGTTTGGCAATAAATGAATACTAAATAGATTACATAAAGTATAATTTAAGCATCAAGAACGTTAAAAACAAATCGGACAGGATGTGGCGTAATGGCAAGAGCTGCCAACCTTGGCGCTGAGGAACCAGGTTTGAGCATCGGATCAACATCCTGTGATGCTGGGCAAATCACTTAATCTGGCGCTCATGTAAAGCGCTCCAATACCTTCGGTTCGAGTTCGCGCTATTTAAAACTACAAAAAAAAAACACAGGTAAATTGTACCTTCGCACGGACAGAGCTCGAGCATTGCAGACGCCACTGTACTTTTTCCCAACTGAGCAGAGGAAAAATGGCACCACGGCAGACATATTAAAATACCTCCCGGTGCATAAATGCAGGTGAACAAGTGTAAAGCTTCAAGAAGATGTGCGACTCTTGCTAAAGGGCCAGGCAGGGACACACGCGAACTCAGGAAAAGCTAATTTTTCTTTTCTTTTCACAGGCGCGGCTGTCAATAAGTGGCACTGCCTTCTTGAAGGGCTGACGGGCAGGGCAGTCTGAAGCAGTGTTCGATGTGCAGGGGGAGAGGAGATATCATGAGGCGACTTCCTGGGGGCGATGCTGCGGGCTCAGTCCATGTACGGCGTTTACCTTGCGGGAGCGAGCGTGATAATTGCAAACAGATGGCGCCGCTGCTCGCTCCCGCAAGGTAAACGCCGTACATGCACGAGTGCCCATTGGAAACAGTGCAGAACATGCACAAGTTTCCACAAAAGCCGGAGTGATTCCAAGAGGCCACTCCAATGTAGCGCTTGCGTGCTGCGTAGGCGAGACCTAAAAAGCTGTTTAGTTGTTTTCTATCACAGCCCTGGCTCTGGAATGAGAAGCAGTCCTGAACTGAAGGCCTCTTCTCTGCCCTGCTCTCGGAGGAGCCCTCGAGACCGGCTGGTTTGCAGCAATCTGATGTGAACTCTGGCCTGGTAGTTCCATTGGAAAGCGTCTCCAAACCTAGCCGTTTTTCTCATACGTCATCACTGATTTTCATCTCATGTTTTAAGTTTGGCGAGACTAAAATCCCAACAAGCCAAAATAAGTATGGTGGTAAATGCATCAACTCAATTCATATGTTGACACTTTTGTCCCCACTGTGGTGTCCTTCGTAACATGGCATCGACCATAACAGAAAAAGTGAAAATATGTCAGCCTAAATGGAGGTCGGCATGATGCTAACACTTCTGTGCATGTCTAAACTTTACAGTTTCTAAAAGAAATAGATAAAAGAGTCTACAGGCAGATGCACAATAAAAATACAAGATACTTAAATGGGCCAAGTCAAAGTGTTCATAACACCCTCACACTCTTTCTTACTTATGCAGTTTTACTAACCCACTCTCTCTCTGGCAGTCACTTACACCCGCATTCTCAGTCACTCTGATTCACTCTCTGAAACTCAATGTCACTCACCACCTGTTACTGACTCTCACTCATGCACTTTCTCACACTCACACATTCACAAACTACTTTCAGATAAATACACTCTCGCCCACGGGCGCGCGTTTAAAAGTAATTTGTACTTATCGCAGCCTCCTGTTAAGATCTTGCTCCACCTCCTGGTGCTCCACTTGATTTACACTAATAGTGAATAATACCATAATAAGAGAGTGATACTTGTTAGTGTAAGAAAAATGGGAAGAAAATAAGGAGGAGAGAGCGTTGACGCCCATAAGGGTGAACCGCCCCAGTGTTCTCGGCTGTGATGTTGCCACCTCTGAGGCCAGAGGTCACAAAGGTAGTGACAAGGGTCACAAGGGGCAAGTCAAGGGTCAGAGATGGATTCGACCCCTGCAGACCCCGATAGGATGTCTATGGGCCAAAAATGCTTAAGGTTCTACCAACTGTCTCCCCCCCCCCCTCCCCCCCCCCACAAGCCAACAGACAGCCTACTGCAAATGTTTACAAAGAGGAGAAGGTGAGACCGGAAACGAGGTCTGCAGAGGATGTAAATCTTGCAACACTCGCTTGAAGTTTTCTACACAACCCCAGAGGAGTGGCGAGTCTGTGGATGACTTTCTTGCCAAGTTGCAAGAGTTGCTGCTGAAGTGTCCTTTTAGTGCAATGACAGACAAGTTCATTTGAGATCAACTCCTCGTGCAATGCAGTCGCAGGAAAAGGAGGCGGCAGGAGCCTGTCTCCGAAGGATGCCATTGATACAGCAAAGGTGGCGGAGGAGTCTGAAGACTGCAAGAAAGGAATGGGAAGCAGAGTTCATGGAGGGAGGAGAAGTGTCAGCAGTGGAAACATCTGACAGGGAGGTGCGCGCCCTTGGAAAAGGTCGGAACAGAACTGGAAGGGAGGTAAAGGGCAGGTTGAAACAGGGCCAAGTGTTGACATAGGACACAGGACACTTTTGGATAGCAGTCCACTTTACAAGCATCATTCACATAACATAACATAACATAACATAGGTGCGGCAGCAATTTTCATGGCCCAGAGTCTAAAAACTGCTTTGCAATGAACAAGGTTTGCACAGGTTGTGGAAGGAGCAAACACTGTCCAAGAGCGCAAAGAGTCAGGCAAAGGGAGAGTAAAACCCTATCGTAGGAAAGGTCCAGAGTGAGTACATACAAGACCAGTGCACGGGCGAACGTGTGCACGGATTCCATTGAGCCGTTGGCCAGTTTTTGCGTTGTGAGTTGAGGAATGCCCTTTGTTGTGGTTGAGGTGCATTCCAAATGGCTTATTGTAAAATTCATGAGAGAGACTGACACAGAATCTACCATTGATGTTTTAGGCGAAGCGTTTTGGGAGGAGGGTTAGCCCTCTGCCCTTGTCACTGATAACGGCACGTGTGGTGTCAAACATTATCACACTCGTGTATTCAACACCGAAGCCAACGGCATTATGGGAAGGGCTAACAGAATGGTCAAGGTGACCATTAATTTACCACTTTCTACTTGTCAAACTGTGAAGACACTGATTTCGGAGCTTGTCTTGGCCTCTCACACAACAGTAATCGTAGCACATTGAAGACCCCTTTGGGAATAGGATGGCGCCTCTTGGATCAAAGATGTGATTAAGAGAGTTGATCTGAGCAGGGGGGCAAGACATCGAGGGAATGATTGTTGTTTGGAGATTGGGTGCACGTGATGTGTGGACGGTTGGCAAGTGATTTAACCACACACTCTCCACTGACCACGTCATCTCCATCACCCACATGCCTTTTTAAGGTCAAGGACGTTTATGACAAATATATTGTGTTGATGGATGGTGAGCAGTGGACCCGGAGGAGGGTGGCTATTCACCAGAGGCGAGGGCGATGTTCCAAGATAGGGGTCCATGCTGATGCACAATAGCGAGTTAAACCACTCGGTGGGTGATGGCTGCGAGGTGGTGAGGCGTGGGTGGTAAAGATGTGGTCGGAGCAGAGGGTGTGATTTCTGAGAAAAGGTGGACCTACAGGAACATACTACCAGTTTCAAGAGAACTCCGAGTTATTGGCAGAATTATGTTCATGAATTAGTTTGTTTACTCTATGGATACTTTTCTTTGTCTACAATCTATTGCTATGTTATACTTTCTCTACGTTTTTAGTCACTTAGGTGTTTATGTTCTTATGTCACTTCTTTTTTTTTTTACAGAGTTTTATAAAGCGCGAACCTGACCCAAAGCAATCGGATATCAGCACCAGGTGCGTTTCAGAGCGCTTTACATAGCACCCGTTGCGTTACATGAGGACACATTCATGTTTGATCGGCACGGGGAGATTAAGTGATTTGCTCAGAATCACAGGATGTTCAGCGTCATTGCTGAGACTCGAACCCAGTTCCCCAGATTCGAGGTCGGCCGCTCTAGCCGTTAGGCCAACTCCTCTTTTATTCTTCTATTGTTTTTTGCTTTTATTTTACTGTGGGTTTTATGTTTTGATACAACTGGCTGGGCGGGGAATGAGGTGTGTTGTGCCTCTAAGGCAAGTTGGAATCCTAATCTGTATTGAAGTTTCACCTTGAAGTGGATTTTCCTAGGTCTGTCAGATGACTGGCAGCCGGTCAAGGGAGACACGCTTGGGCTGTCACTTGTCATAAAGTCTGTTCTTCATCTCTCCTGCCCCCTGTTCATTTGTTACAACAGATGTCTGGAGCAGAAGAGACTTTCAGGTAGAAATGTATATCGTCTGCATAGAGATGAATCTCAAGTAGAGACCCTAATGGGCTATATGTAGAAGTTGAAGATGGTAGGGATCTTTTTGGAAAGAGAATACACTAAACAGGGCAGAGGAGATTGAAAGAGCAGCAGGGATTGACTTCCCAATGCTCATAATCAACCAAAACAAACCCCTGGGTGTGGAAAGAAGTAAAGAAAGGGTACTCTGACCTGGTGTCGCGTGCTGCTGGCCCGGGTAGTGTCTCTGGGTAGACTGTCTCCTGAGTTTGAAGTCAGGATTTGAGTTGAGGCCCCTTTCCCGACGATAGTGGGAAACCGCCAGTGGATCCCTTCTTTGAGCTTGTATTACTACACATATCATTTCACCAATTTCTTCACTTTGAGCACTTTATAGGTCCTGAAGAATGCCGCGACACCTCTGCAGAGGGTTATAGGCAGAAACATGTTGACCTATCTGTTTTGAAATATCCTGCAGGTGTAAGATTACCTGGCTAGTCTCTGCTGGTTTCTTAACCTTGACTCAGAGATGCATGATTAAAATGTGCCAGGGACCTTGGAAACAGTTTTGATTAGCACACCCCTTCACTCGCACTCTGCTTCCCTCGCCACTCCACGCTCATTAGAAAAGGTATTTATCATACCGCTGAAAACCTCCCTCAGCTCCTCCGTCTAGTGAGGGACTTGTAGCCCGCACCATGACTAGGCATCACGGCGTGAGGATGTTCCCTATGATGAAGCAGGCCACCTTTGGTGTTCGAGGAAATTTCTCCTTAAATAGTAATACACCATAGTGTGAAGGTACAAAAACTCCTCCCTTTTAATCTTTCTTGACTTCTTTCTTCTTTCTAGACCCAGGGGTTTGTTTGTGGTGAATTATGGATCTTTTTGGACCATGAGGTGGCCATGTGAACAAACAGGTGTTGGTTGGAAAGGTTGGAGGAGAACCAGTGAAGGATATTTCCAGTGAATCTCGTTCCAGACTCCAAGGTGTTGGTGAGGGTTGGATGGTCTACTATGCAGAATGCAGCCGAGAGGTCGAGCAGGATCAGTAGACAGGGGTTGCATATTTATGTGGTTAGGAAAGCACGGTCTGCACTTTGCAAGGTAGCGGTCTCCGTGCCGCAGCGTGATCTGAAGCCAGACTGGTAGTCGTGCAGGAGATGGTTAGCCCTGGTGTGATCGTGGAGTTGAGCGTAGACCGTTTTTTCAATGATCTGCTGATGAAAGGTAGGTGAGTGATGGGGCAGTGGTTGGTGAGGTCATTAGGGTCTCGTGTAGGTTATTTTTAGGAGTGGGAGGATGTGGCCTATTTTGAGAGCTTTCGGGAGGATGCCTTCAGTGAGGGAGGCATTGGCTAGGGGTGAGGGAGCGTCCCCACAGAGAACTACGATAAAGGACAGGGGCTTTGAGGGAGCTGAGAATGTCACCCAGATAGTGCTTGAAGGATGCCCATTGTGGAATCCTACGGGAAGGAGTGGCAGTGAGAGGAGAGGGAGGGGTGGTGTTGGCATGCTGCCAGTTCTTCTGTATTTGTTCACGGAAGAAGAGGTTGGTGGCGTTGTGCTCGTCTTTGGAGTGTGGGGCACGTGGGTCCGGCACCGTGTCGATGCGGTGCTCGATTGTCCTGAACAGCGCTCTGCTTCTGTTGGTGGCTTCATTGATGCTGTTGCTGTAGTCAGTTGCTTTGGCAGATGTGATCAGCTGTCTAAGTGTTGTGAGAAGTGACTTCAGTGCCAGTGGTGTAACGAAACTTGAGGGGCCCCCTGCAAAGTCCTTGGAGGGGCCCCAAACCAGACTCACTTGGGAGGTCTCAGGCCGGGGTACTGTGCTGAGGGCCCCCCCTGGAGCCGGCCTTTGTTACATTTGTTCTTCTCCCATTTTCTTTCCTGTCTGTGATTGGACAGTTTGTTGTCAGCGAGGCCTTCGGTGTACCAGGATGCTGAGGGTGTTGACTTTCACTTGTGTGTTTTAGTTGTGGTAGACGTTCACATAGTTTTCAATAAAAGTGTTGAAGTCCTTAGAAGGGTGTTGGCTTCCGATATGGAGTCAGCAGGGTGAGAAATAAGTTCATGCAATAGGGTGTCTGAGGATGCCAGGAAGTCTTGCCCCCTCCTCTCCCTACCCCCTGACAACAAGATATAATGCAGGCAAGCGCCCTATGTCTGACCTCACCTGTCTGCAGATACACCTCTCAGCAGATGTCTGGCCTCACCTCTCTGCAGGTACCTCAGCTCACTTCTCAGAAGGTGTCTGACCTCACCTCTCTGCTGATTCCTGAGGTTACCTCTCTGAAGGTGTCAGACTCCCCCTAACTGAAGACACCTGAACTCACCTATTTGCAGGTGTCTGAACTCACCTTTCTGCAGACACCTGAGCTCACTGTCTGCAGGTATCTGACCTCTCTTCGGCAGAGACCTGAGCTCAACGCTCTGCAAATGTCTGACCTCACCTCTCTGCAAGTACCTGATATCACCTCTCAGCTGGTGTCTGACCTCACCTCTCTGCAAGTACCTGATCTCACCTCTCTGCAGGTGTCTGACCTCACCTCTCTGCTGATTCCTGAGGTTACCTCTCTGCAGGTGTCTAACTCCACCTCTTTGCAGACACTTGACCTTACTTCTCTTCAGGTGTCTGACCTCACCTCTCTGCAGGTACCCGATCTCACCTTTCTGCAGGTGTCTGATCTCACCTCTCTGCTGATTCCTGAGGTTACCTCTCTGCAGGTGTCTGATTCCACCTCTCTGCTGATTCCTGAGGTTACCTCTCTGCAGGTATCTGACTTCTCCTCAGCATATACCTGAGCTCAACTCTCTGCATGTGTCTGACCTCACCCATCTGCTGATTCCTGAGGTCACCGCTCTGAAGGTGTCTGACCTCACGTCTCTGCAGACACTTGAGCTGTCCTCTCTGCAGGGGTCTGACTCCACTTCTCTATAGATACCTGAGCTCACCTCTCTGCAGGTGTCTGACCTCACCTTTCTGCAGATACCTGAGCTCACCGGTCTGCAGGCATCTGACCTCACCTCTCTGCTGATTCCTGAGGTTACCTTTCTGGAGATGTCTGACCTCACCTCTCTGCAGATACCTCAGCTCACCTCTCAGCAGGTATCTGACCTCACCTCTCTGCTGATTCCTGAGGTTACCTCTCTACAGGTGTCTGACTCCCCCTCTCTGAAGACACCTGAGCTCAGCTCTCTGCAGGTGTGTGACCTCACCTTTCTGCAGATACCTGAGCTCACTGTCTGCAGGTATCTGACCTCTCCTCGGCAGATACCTGAGGTCACCGCTCTGCAGGTGTCTGACCTCACCTCTCTGCAGACACCTGAGCTGTCCTCTCTACAGGTGTCTGACCTCACCTCTCGGCAGGTACCTGATCTCACTCCTCTGCAGGTGTCAGACTCCAGCTCTCTGCAGACACTTAAGCTCACTTCTTTGCAGGTGTCTGACCTCACCTCTGCAGATACTTGTGCTCAACGCTCTGCAGGTGTCTAATCTCATCTCTTTGACGATACCTGAGCTCCTGTTTCTGCAGGTGTCTGACCTCACCTCGCTGCAGGTGTATGTTCTTGTCTCTCTGTAGTTGCCTGACCTTATATGTGTGCAAGTGACTGACGGCTCCTCTTGACAATTGTTCCACTCACTTCACTACAGAGTTTAAACCTCACCTCTTTGAAGATACCCGAGCTCAGCTCTGACCTCACCTCTCTGCGGATTGCTGAGGTCCCCTCTCTGCAGGTGTCTGACCTCACCTCTCTGCAGACACTTGAGCTGTCCTCTCTGCAGGTGTCTGACCTCACCTCTTTGAAGATACCCGAGCTCAGCTCTGGCCTCACCTCTCTGCGGATTGCTGAGGTCCCCTCTCTGCAGGTGTCTGACCTCACCTCTCTGCAGACACTTGAGCTGTCCTCTCTGCAGGTGTCTGACCTCACCTCTGCAGATACCTGTGCTCACCTCTGTAGGTGTCTAACTCCACCTCTCTGCAGAAACCTGAGCTCACTTCTCTGCAGGTGTCTGACCTCACCTTTTTTCAGATACCTAAGCTCACCTGTCTGCAGGTATCTGACCTCTCCTCGGCAGATACCTGAGTTCAACTTTCTGCAGGTGTCTGAGCTCACCTCTCTGCAGGTACCTGATCTCACCCCTCTGCAGGTGTCTGACTCCACCCCTCTGCAGACACTTGAGTTGTCCTCTCTGCAGGTGTCTGACCTCACCTCTGCAGATACCTGTGCTCAACGCTCTGCAGGTGTCTGACTCCACTTGTCTGCAGATACCTGAGCTCACCTCTTTGCAGGTGTCTGACCTCACCTCTGCAGATACTTGTGCTCACCTCTGTAGGTGTCTTACTCCACTTATTTGCAGATACCTGAGCTCACCTCTTTACAGGTGTCTGACCACACCTTACTGCAGATACCTGAGCTCACCTCTCTGCAGGTGTCTGACCTCACCTCTACAGGTGTCTGACTGTCAGTACTGAGAATACTCCTGTCAGGGTGAATGAAAACTGATCTTCTCAGATCGGCGATCTAGAGCCAGCTCTTAAATGTATCGATCTGGGCGATCGATGCGCATTCTGTCAATAAAAGCAGCTGCTCTCAGCGCCCCTCTCCCGGGACCTCGGTGCAGACATTAGGCCCCCCGCCCCCCTCGGCTGCTCCTGACGCTGCTTCTCCAGGATGGGCTCTCGCCCTCTTGAGTCGCTCAGGTGGAGTCGGAAGGCCCGGCCTGGTTCATCTCTGACAGCGCCGTTTGTATTTACTTGTTCCAAGGTTTGATAAAGATGCGGACAAAATGCAGGGTTGGCATCTCGAGGCGGCCCCAGAGAGCACTGCGGTGCCAGCCGAATGAAGCCTGGCTCCGAGCCAGGGCTCTGAAGTATCCAGGTCCTAGTGGGAGCAGCTCGTCCAGGCCAGGTCTACGCGTAGCATTGTGGGACTGGCAGTCCTTCTCAGCCTGTTATGTCATCAGGACTACACATCCCAGAATGCCAATCGAAAACCTGCCCTGGATAATTTACACATAGACCTGAGACATCTGGGCTTCCTTCACCCACACACAGCATATGGGAACAGTGTGAGCTTCCCTTACACACAGAGCATGTATGTGAAAGAGAACTGCGGTGCACTCTCTCTCTCAGACTCACCTGCACACACTCACTACTCCCCCCTTACGCACAGTGCAACACAGACATTAGTATTGCAAGCTTCCCACATTCACAGATCAGGGAGTGCATAGGCAGCAGCGTGCGGCATATACAGCGGCAGTCAAGCTTCCTTCACCCACACACAGCATATGGGAACAGTGTGAGCTTCCCTTACACACAGAGCATGTATGTGAAAGAGAACTGCGGTGCACTCTCTCTCTCAGACACACCTGCACACTCACTACTCCCCCCTTACGCACAGTGCAACACAGACATTAGTATTGCAAGCTTCCCACATTCACAGATCAGGGAGTGCATAGGCAGCAGCGTGCGGCATATACAGCGGCAGTCAAGCTTCCTTCACCCACACACAGCATATGGGAACAGTGTGAGCTTCCCTTACACACAGAGCATGTATGTGAAAGGGAACTGCAGTGCAATCTCTCTCTCAGACTCACCTGCACACTCACTACTCCCCCCTTACGCACAGTGCAACACAGACATTAGTATTGCAAGCTTCCCACATTCACAGATCAGGGAGTGCATAGGCAGCAGCGTGCGGCATATACAGCGGCAGTCAAGCTTCCTTCACCCACACACAGCATATGGGAACAGTGTGAGCTTCCCTTACACACAGAGCATATATGTGAAAGAGAACTGCAGTGCAAGTGCAAGCTTCACTCAGACATGAGACCGCAAGGGACAAGTACTTCAACTCATTCATTATATTGGGAACTCCTGTTCCGAAGGATTGAAGCAGAGACAGGGTCGGACTGGCCACTTGGGCAATGTGTCCGTTCCAGAAGGGCTGGTCTGACAGGTCTGCATGTGGCTTGTTTTTTGGCTGTTTGTGGGTCTGTTTTATTGTGTGGGCTAGTTTCTATTACTGTTGACGACCCTCATATTAAAACAAATATTGCCTGCAGCAACCTCAAAAGCATGCAGTCTCCTATACCTCGCAAAACACCAACACAGCATGTCTTTGCGAGTTCAAAACCACACACATTTGCAAACGTGGGCCACTTTTGTGGCTTCCTGATTCGCTTTTATTTGGTGCCCAGGTTTTTTTTCTGTCCCATTTTGACCTGAGCATTGCATTTTCAGGTGCCTACTGTGAGCGAAGTGGCACAAGGAGCTCAAGGCGAGGAGGGGGCGGTGGCAGGAGCAAGGACGCCTGGAGGGAAAGAACAGAGGCAGGGGCCTGGGTGAAGCGGAGCAGCGCACTCTTTGAGACACACAGACATGCACATGTCACGGCGAGCGTGCACGTACCCGCCCCTTTGCATACCTTCCGAGAGGAGTAGGGGTGCGAGCAGAAGAGAAACTCGAGGTTCACCTCTCAGAGTTCAGGATTGCACCCCTCTCTCTCACTATGTTTGTTGGCTTTGAAGTCTCTCTCTCCCTCCCTCTCTTTTTTCCTCTCTCTCTCTCCTCCCTCCCTCTCTCTCTCTTTTTTCTTCCTCTCTGTCTCTTCTTTCCTCCTCTCTCTCTCTCTCTCTCTGTTGTCTGTTGGCTTTGAAGTCCCCTCTCTCTTCTCACTCTGTTGTTTGTTGGCTTTAAAGTTCTCTCTCTGTGTTGTTTGCTGGCTTTGAAGTCTCTCTCTCTCTCACTCTGTTTGTTAGCTTTGAAGATTTCTCCCTCTCTCTCTTTCTGTTGATTTATGGTTTTGAAGTCTCTCTATTTTTCACCTTTCTATCTCTCTCCTCTCTCTCCCTCTCTCTTCTTCCTCCAATTCTCTTTTCGCTCTCTCTCTCTCTCTCTCTTTTCGCCTCTCTCTCTTCCTCCCTCTCTCTCCCTCTCTTTTTCTTCCTCTCTCTGGCTCTCTCTCTCTCTTTCCTCTCTCTCTCTTTCTCTCTGTTGTTTGTTGGCTTAAAAGTTTCTCTCTTTCTGTTGTCAGCTGGCTTTGAAGTCTCTCTCTGTCTGTGATTGTTGGCTTTGAAGTCTCTCTCTCTCTATCTCTCTCTTGCTCTCTCTTGTTTGTTGGTTTTGAAGTCTCTCTCTCTCTTTCTCCCTTTCTATATCTCTCTCTGTCTTTCTGTATCTATCTATCTATCTATCTAATCTATCTATCTATCTATCTATCTATCTATCTATCTATCTATCTATCTATCTATCTAATCTATCTATCTATCTATCTATCTATCTATCTATATCTATCTATCTATCTATCTATTATCTATCTATCTATCTATCTATCTATCTATCTATTCTATCTATCTATCTCTTTCTCTCTCTTTTTCTTTCTCTCTCTTTCTCCGGCTCTCTATCTTTTTCTCTCTCTCTCTTCTTTCTCTCTCAGAGTGTTTTGTCGCCAGTGGTAACACACATGCCAGAGGGACAGCAAGTCTGGTGAGCAGTCACCTTATGAAAATACGTTTTAACGTATAACAATACAGAGCAAGCCCCGCTCCCACTCCCACATGGCTCACCTGAGGCTCACCCAAGAGTGGGGACACCAGGAGACACTATCCGTGAGAGTGACTTTCAATAAAGCTTTGATGTGGAAGGGCCCCAAAGTAACAGGGGTGCCTTTCATAGTCGATGCAAGTAAGTGGGAGG